>NC_073302.1:230433702-231088702 GCF_027595985.1 Sorex araneus | reverse complement strand
TCTCAAGATAGTTGAATTCAGCCAAGGATACAGCAACGATTTTGGATTTTGGGAGCAAGTGACTCCTGGGGGCTCTGGGCAGGCAGTGTGCTGACCTGGCCCCTTCAAATTACCCTGATCTATTCAGCCTTAGTGGGTCTGAGATTAACTGTGGCTTTTGATCTCTTTGAGATTTATTTATGGGTCTCTGAAGCAAGGGGGCAATAAATGAGCTTGTATGGCTGAACCAGGGGTGCATGTGGGCATGGCTCCCATATATCTAACTTGGGAAGTTTAATTTCTCAGGAAACTTAATCCTGAGTTGTTGGAATCTAGCCAGAGGCACAGTGGTGATTTGGGGGTATCAGGAAATCTGAAGTCACCATCAGGCTGCTGATGCCTCACCCCATGGGTATAAATTGACTTACTGGCATTGTCATGTCTCCTGTGCCCTAGTGGCTGCAGCAGTAGCACCCTGATAGGAACCAGGACTGGAACCAGGGCTGCTGCCATTTGTGGCCTGGGCACTCTGGGTAGGCCGCAGCCACCAGTCCAGCAGAGCCTGAGTAGGAAGCACACACTATTTTCCTCCATAATATGTTGTAAGCAGCGCCAGCTGGTTGGGGGAAAGAAATGGTAGCAAGGCTGCTCTGCTGGTGGCGAATTGCCAGGACCACCTAGTGGGAACCTGGGATCCCTCCTCAACTCCGGGTTCTTTGCTCTCTGATGGTGCCAGTTGGCCCCAAAGAGCCCTATTTAGACACATTAAAATACTGCTGCTGCCTCTGGCTATGCTGCCAGTGTTTTCAGGCATCTCACTCTGCTATTGTTCAACAGTGGGTAATGGGCTGGTTTTGTTTGACACTCCCTGAGACAGAATATTAAAGGAGCACCCACATTCACTCAAGCAGAAATTTTGTTACCTCATTAGCTGTTGAGAGTGCTGAGAGCTGCTGTCCCTTTATCAGCTTTGCCGCTTGCCATTGTGCAACCTCCAACAAATCCCCCTGAATTGGAGTCATTTGAAAACAAATGCTATGTGATCTAACAGTATTTATTACTAGGCTTATATTTTTTCTTGGTAGAAACTTGATAATGATAGTATAAATCAGAAGTGAAAACAAAATTTAAGTTCATTTGTTCATTTTCACTGTTATACAATTCTAAGTTTAATCTTAGAATTGGAATAAACTTAAGCTGTTTGTTTAAATTTGAAAAAAAAATTAAAAACCTCTACAGAATAATATACATGAATCTGTACTGATGTTTAACATCCAGAGGATTAGTGAGAATGTTCATGAGAGTGTGGTTTGGATTCTGATTACTTTTCTTGGGGGTGAGGGGTGGGGGTGTTTTCTGTGGTGTTCAAGGCTTACTCCTAGCTCTGAACTTAGAATCACACTTGGCACTTGTGGTGATATTATGTAGCGCTAGGGATTGAACTGGGATCATCCACAGGCAAGGCAACACAAGATGCTTGTGCCCTGTACTGTCTCTCCCACCCCTAGTACATGTTTAAAAAAATTAATCACCATTCCCCTCATTAGCAAATATTTTGAGCTAATCTTACTACTAGACTGTTGACTAGCCTGTATATTGAGGATGAACTTGAACTACAGTTCTGCCAGTTGTAATCAGAGAACAGCCTTATATAGTATGAATATAATGTATATGTAGTATGAATAACATATATATGTATATATATATGGACCATTTATCTGTGTGTCTGTATCTGTAGCTTCTCCAATATTGTACACAGTGCCATGAACACTTAAATTCAATTAAGCATGTAGCTTCATATTGTTTAAAACTATCTAAGAAGGACTGCACACTTCAGTTGTCTTTACATTGACTGAAGAGTTTAATTTTTTTTCATCTAAGTGGCATATACCTGCGTTACCTGGTAATGCGGAACTTTGTGATCTTGGACTCTGGGCTCAACTGGACCCGGGAGCAGAGATCCTCTGCCTGCTTCCCCCAGTCTCCTGCGACCCGGGGCTCACACCAATTAGCAACTTCTTGCCAGCGCCAGATAATTTCCTCATCAGTCACCCTCCAGAACTCATGGCTGCTTCTTCCAGAAGGGCATATAAAATGAGGCCCCCATAACTATGCCACCAGACTCTGAGCCAGGCTGTTTTCACTTGCGGCACCCCAGAGGGGGGTGAATGAGAGCCTTTTCCGCCCCAAGGCACCCAGCCCCAGCAGCCTACCTCCACTACCCAGCCACCGTCATGCTCCAGGCCGCTTTCCACACACTGGGGCCAAGCCTCACACATGAGTGAACATGTTGCTGGACACATCATCATAGAGGGAAATAAATATATATGCCTCTTGGAGAGCCTACCGAGAGTATCCTGCCCGCATGGCAGAGCCTGGCAAGCTCCCTGTAGCATATTCGATATGCCAAAAACAATAACAATAACAGTTTTCATTCCCCTGACTGTGAAAGAAGCCTCCAATGGTTAGGAAAGATGAGTAAGGAGAGGCTGCTAAAATCTCAGAGCTGGGACAAATGGAGATGGTGCCCGCTTGAGTTAATCAGTGAACACGGGATGAGAATGATATAGTGAATTAGCATATAAGATTGTTTAAGTGTTCTTTTTATGCTTTTCAGTTAACAGATCAAAACTCTTTTATTCATATTTTTCTAATAATTCTTTATCATTTCAAGAATACTGAAAGCTTTTGTTTATAGTTAAGTAGCATTAACAGTTTTGAAAGTTGTTTGGATTAATATAATTAATTAGAATATAGAAAACTATTATTTTCTATAAAAATAATAGTTATCAATGTTGCCATCTCCTGAAGAATAGCAGCAACAAAACAAAAGCAGTAAGCAGACCTATCTTGGAGATACTACAAATTCAGTTCTAAAATGACTTCAATGAAATGAATATTGCAATTAAAGAAGTTAAATAATTTTTTGTTACCTCATATGAGAATTATGTTTTCACTGTTTACCATTGTAATAGTAATGTCAAATTTAATGTATTACCATTGTAATAGTAATGTCTAATTTAACTTTAATAAAAAATACTTTGTTGCTGGAATGTACTACTTCTGAGATGTCAGTAAGTCATAATCTTTTTTTGCTGGTGGACTTGATGATTGGTGACTAATGAGGGTGGTGGTTGCTACAGGTTGGGTAGCTGTGGCAATTTCTTAAAATAAAAATAGTAAAGTTTGTCATATTAACTGATTCTTTCATAAAAGATTTTTATGAAGCTATGATTGTGGTAGATAGGATTTTTGATGTAAGAGAATTTATTTGAAGTCAGTTCTCTCAGATTCTGCCACTGCTGTATAAGCTAAGTTTATATAAGATTAAGTTTATATAACTTCTGAAACCTTCCTTTCCATTTTAACTATGTTTACCATATCTTACAACATCTTCAGAATTAATATTCATCTTGAGCAACCAGTTCCTTTTTTCATCAGTAAGAAGCAAACTCATCATCCTTTCAAGTTTTATCTTGGGATTACAACAATTTCACCATCTCTTTATGTTTCATTTCTGTTTTTCTTGATATTTCTGTCATACCTGCAGTGACTTCCTTTACTGAATTTGGAATCCTATGTCATCCAGAAGAGATGATGCTAGTATTTTTATTTCTTCCTAAGAGTTTTGAGTGTTTTAATGGCATCTAGAATGGTAAATACTTTCTAAGAGGTTTCAACTGACTTTACCTATAGCATTGCACACATTTTGGATGTGGTGTTTGGGCCATACCCAGCAGTGCTCAAGAGCTATTCTTGGCTCTGTGCTCAGGAGTAATCTCTAGATATGCATGGGGCACCATACCGAATGCTTGGGATCAATCAGGGTTTGCTACAAATGCCTTAATTCCTTTCAATCTCTCTTGTCTTGAAATAAATAAATATATATGTATATATTCAAATTCTTTTATTTTGACTTTTTTTAAATCACCTTGAAATACAGTTTTATGATTGAGTTTCAGTCGTACAATATTCCAACACCTATCCCTCCACCAGTGTGCATTTCCCACCACTAATATAATTTCTAAGATGAAACTTGACTTTTGGATGAAGAAGAGATAGCACAGAAGTTAGACCTTGCAAGCAGCTGGGCCTACACTACACTCAGTCTGGTAGCAAAATCAACATAAGAAAGCCCTTTCTGATTGCCCATGGGGCTCAAGGGCAGAAACACCACCTAGGGGTATTCCTCTTATCCTAACATCTTAATTTACATCTTAATATTAGTTATTTTTGTATGGACACAGTAAGAGATATGTTGAGTTGTGTAGGGCAGCTCTCCTGGGAACATCTTGACGTCACAGACTCAGACGACAGTGCTTAGGCCAGATTAATCATTCCTAACCCTAGCAGGGTCTGAATCTAGTTAACTGCTTTTTGGATGATGACCGAATTTATGTTTGTAGTCTTAGAGGTATTGCTAGTGGTTCCCCCAAATTACAATTCTGAGTAAAAAAATTGATTTCAGATCACCATAGCAGATATAATAAAAATGAGAAAGTTTGAAATATTGTGCGAATTAACTAAAACGTGAGAGATACAAACTGATCATGTTGTGTCAGAAAACTGGCACTGAAAGATTTCTGTATGTATAGTACTACAAACCTCTATTTTGTAAAAATTCTTCCCATTGAGTTCAGTAAAAGTGAGCCACAATAAAATTAGTCGGAAGTAAAGGGGATTTTTGGGTTGAGAAAAATCGGACTTTTATTAGAAAAAAGCCACTCTAGGCATCGTAGATGGTGACCTCCACCTCCACACCGGGCTCGATGCTGTTGGATGTGATCTGCTTCATGATCTCCGACAGGCTGTGCAGGTCGATGAGGCGCTTTTGGATGCGAATCTGGAAGCGGTCCCAGGTCTTGGAGCCTTCGCCGCACAGTGTCTTCTGGGTCATGATGCACAGCATCTTAGTGGGCATCCGCACCAGGCCCTTTACCTGGTGGTTCCATTTATGAAATAAGAACACTAATCACGCTATCTTGAATGTTTTATTTCAGAAATCAGAATATTTTCATTGAAGTGATACCACTATTTGGAATAGGAATTGGGAAAGGTGAAAAGGATAATGAATTTCTACCACCAATATGATTAATTTGATATGAGGACATCTTAATTCAAGATTTTAAATACGTAAAGTATTTAAGAGGTGGACAAATAGATTGATGTTTCTTTTATAACTTTTCATTGAATTAATGGAATTACACAGCAGTTTTTAAAAATGTATTTATTGAATCACCATGAGAACAGTTACAAAGCTTTTGTGTTTCAATCGATCATACAATGATCAGACACCCATTCCTTCACCAGTGCACATTTTCCACCTCAAAAAACCTCAGTATATCCTCCATCCCACCCTACCCCTACCTGTGTGGCAGATATTTCCACATTACAATCTCTGTACTTTGATTACATTCAATATTTTGACACCTGTTCTGCCAATATTATTTGGAATTTTCCCCCAACACTCAGACCTGCCATAAAGGAGGCATTAGAAAATTTGCTTTCTATTGCTGGTGATGAATAGTATGTGATGTTGCGTGGCCGCGGGAGTGGCCATGTGGTCTTGGAATTCTAAAATTTTAATAATTAGGTCTGGAGAGATTTCTGCCAAGAGCCACTCAGGTCCAAGATTCATTTGTGTGTCTCTGGGATCATGATCATTAAGGAGCTTAATCATTAGCTTGGGGCGTGGGGACATGTTCATGGGCTGCATTGTGGGTGGCATCTCAGGGTCCCATGGGGCAGGGGATAAGGACCTGCTCCTCACATATCCCATGAGGCCCGGCATGTGTCGTCACTGCTTTTCATACACAGCAATTTTTATTATTGTGGAGGTTAGGGAGTGATTGTATGTATGAGGGAGCGGGGGTGGGGCAGGACAGAAAAGTGTATGGTGTTGGGGATAGAACTTGCCCTAGTAAGGCATATGCTACTTTAGTACATCTCTGAGTGCTATTGTAATTGGGTTTTTTTTTTTTTTTGGTAAGTGGTAAGATACCACATATTGTCAAGTTTAAACACATAAACAAAATGCCATCAACCTTATATTTAAAAAGTTAGCTTTAAGGTTGGGAATATTCTAAATCGAAAATTTTATGTTTAAACTACAAAGACTGTTTGCTAGTACATCATGAAAATGAATGGTGAATGACATAAGTGTAGTTCATTTAGTTTGAGAGGAATGTTTCTGTAACTTACTGTTATTAAGGGGAAAATAAATTGTTTTAGGAGTAGTAGCTCACATAAGAGTGCTCTATGATGTGCTATAAGAATTTGAAAATGAAAAGAGGGTCTTGCTTTTTATGGTACTTGGTGGAACAAACTAAATAGTGACCCCCCCAAGTATGACTTTGAAAATATAGATTTTATTTTTTTGTAACATGGGTTATTGGTAAGGAATTATCTCTTTGATCACTTAACTAGAACATTCAGTGAATCATTTTCAAAATGATAATCTTAATGCTGGTTATTAAATAATTTTTATTAATTATAGTATTCTTTAATTTTGTAGTAGTGTATCATGAGACATAGCAAAAAGCATTTATGTAAAGTAAATATGAATAATCCATTATATTAATTTTAGTAAAAGTAGGAATGAAAATAAGAAATGGATGTTTGCACTAGTTTGCCAATTGAGAAGCATCTATTAATTTTATTTGTGTAAACCATTAAAGAAAATTGCAGGTTGGAGAAATAGTATAGCAGGTAAGGCATTTTCCTTGCACACTGCCAAACACGGTTTGATTCCCAGTATTACATATTGTCCCTCAAGCCCTGCCATTAGGTCACTGCCCAGTGTGTCCCCCAAACCAAATAAAAATAAACAGTATTAATGAACAGTTGGGAATCATTGCACAACTTGATGATGTAGTTTATAACTCTGCTATATTAATGACCAGGTTAGTAGAATGAGTATTGTTGCCATTTCCGTCATTGTGTAACATCATCCAGGCATTTGCAGTTATTGTAAGAAAATAGTAATAACTTCCTTAGAATAGGGGTTTAGTATATAATAAAAGTTTTGTAAAAATCCATTTGGTTTGTGGCAGACCATCAGCTAAGAAAATTATGCCCAAAATCATTGTTTTGGGCTGACTTTATGAAGTGTTCAGTAGAATTGTAATGGTCCTTTCAATAGAAATGCACTCTTTTTAAATGGTAAATCAGTTAAGGCATTTTAGTCATGAGTCCTTAAAAGAAGAGTCTATAAGTTTTGAATCTTTAGAATTTTTTAATTTAATATGTCTCTTTTCAGAATTTATGCGAATTCCCTGTGTGGATGCTGGATTGATTTCACCCCTGGTACAGCTGCTGAATAGCAAAGACCAGGAAGTGCTGCTTCAAACTGGCAGGGCTCTAGGAAACATATGTTATGATAGCCGTAAGTATTAAAATGTCAATAACACATACATTTTAAGAAATAAAAATTTTATGACTAATACAAATTTCAGTGTAACTGTTCTTTTCTAGGATAAGAAAGACACTAATATGGGGCAGTATGCATTAGCTCTGCTTATTTAGCAGAAGTGTTGGATGAAGTTTTGTGCCACAGTGTTCCTAAGAAGTCATAGTAAATGAATTCTTTCCTTCTGATATGGCAAATAATACTTTCAAAGGAAAGTCAGTTTCTAAAAAATGAAATTTTGGAGGGAAAATCTCAGGTTTAACTGAAATACCGTCTTTGAATGAGAAGGCTTATGGACGCAGTTTGTTTTTTCTTTTTTTTTAAGGATCCCAAGTCCAAATATATTTTAAATTATTTGTGATTCAGTAAAACCATTTATTAAAATCTGTTATCTTTTCAGCTGGATTGGCTTACAGCATCTGCATTGACTCCATTTCTATTTGTCATTGTGTCATTGTCATCCTCACCACTTTCCATAGTGTGCTGTTCTATTTAGGCAAACAGAAAGGAAGAACTTGCGTATGGATAGAGTACCAAAATTTTGTATTTTCTACTTCTTATATGTAAAAAATATTTTGTTTGAATGTATCAGTTTCAAAGACTACCCTGATTTTTCTTCAATGATTTTCTGAACCCAAAACACATATTTTAGCATTTTCCTTTTCAATGTGCTAGATAACTAGATAACTCGATAACTTTTTCTGCTTAGTTTATAACTGAATTTATATTTTTTATAAATATGGGAGACGTGATCCTCTTTTAAAATGCAGTGTTTCCAAAAGTTAGTTGTGTATATAAGCCAGATGAAAAATTAGGTAATAAGCATGTTTGTTTTGATAAAGAAGTATGAAAATATGAAAATGGTGGCTTTCAGTTATAGATTGGAGTAAAGTTACTCATTTGTTTCTCTTCCTTACTGTTTTCTAGAAGATGGTATTTTATGTCTGAAGACATCGATATCTTAGTAGAAATTTTAAGTTAGTTTATAAATTTACCTTTCATTCATTCTACTTATTTTTATCCTAAAGTAATACCTTTATTTTAAAAAGTAAAATGTAACACTAAGTCGGATAAAGTAGGGTTTTACTCCAGATGAATCCAGTCTCTTGCATATAAAGATGAAAACAGCCACTAGCTGGGAGTATTATTCATTTAAAATGTCTGGTCTTTTCTCTGTTCTTAGACTTGCCACTTCAGTTTTGAATTTTTCTTTTAATTATCTGAACTACTTCATATTTATTATTTGTTTGTTTGCTTTGGGCCGCAGGTGACTGTGCTCAGCGCCTGCTCTTGGCTCTGTGCTCAAGGATCACCCCTTGTGGTTTTCAGGGACCATATGTGGTGCAGGATCCCAGTCAGCCACAGGCAGCCATGTTCCTTACCTGCTGTCCTATTTCTCTGGCCCCAAGTATCCAAACTTGTAACAGAAGTTTTTAGACAAAATTTTAAGACTTCCACCCGAACTCAATATAGCTTTACTAAATACTTTGCTAAAATAGGCCTATTTATTTTATTTTTGGGGAAATGTTTAGGCCACACCCAAACAACCAAATTTGTGGTATCCCTTCTTTCAATTTGTTTTGTATATGTTTGTGCACATTTAAAATTGCTTGTATATTTTAGTGGCTTTATAGGTTTAAAGAGCATTAGGTTAAATTCTCATACTGTATTTGTGAATCCTAAGAATAAATTGATGACTGGAGACTTGAGGTTTTTTCTGCTTATTCATTGTTACTGCTTGAGTCAAGAAATAATTGATACTACATACACTGGTTAAACGTTAAATTTTATTTATTAGAGAATAGGAAAAAGTGATTACATGAAATTAAATGTTTGTTCATTCTTATATACCAATAAAAGAATAATACATAAATTAAATCACTAAGTATAAAAATTGAGCAGGTACTCCTTTTTGTGATAATAAGATTAATTTTTATTTAATTTCTCTGTTAGGTGCACACTTAAGAAACTCAGGGGCTGGAGCAATAGCACATCGTGCAGTGCGTTTGCTTGCACGAGGCCAACCTGGGTTCGATTCCCAGCATCCCATATAGTCCCCCAAGCACCGCCAGTAGTAATTCCTGAGTGCATGAGCCAGGAGTAACCCCTGTGCATTGCCAGGTGTGACCCAAAAAGTAAATAAACAAAAAAAGAAATCCATTTATTGTGTTATATGATATAAAGAAAATTGTATTTTTTATCATTGATGAATAAATAAAAATTTTAAATGAAGTACTAATCAAGCTTTCCACAACCAATGTTAATGAAGTGAAATACATATTATTTCATTGTCTTAGAGTATAAATGAAATGTATACTTAAAATATATGGATCTGTTTGTACATTAGTGATTCTCACTGTGCTTTTTATTTTAACTTTAAGGATAAACAAAGTATCCATCCCTTTGAATACAAATACTAAACTAATTCTATAGTAATGTAAGTTGTTAGGTGGTAGGGGCTGAAGGTATAGCACAGCGGTAGAGTGTTCACTTTTCACTTGGCGACCCGTGTTCAATTCCTCCGCCCCTCTTGGAGAGCCTGGCAAGCTACCGAGAGTATCAAGCCCACACGGCAGAGCCTGGCAAGCTTCTCATGGTGTATTCAATATGCCAAAAATAGTAACAATAAGTCTCACAATGAGAGATGTTACTGGTGCCCGCTCGAGCAAATTGATGAGCAATGGGATGACAGTGACAGGTGGTAAATATGTTAATATAGTACATGCTTTGAATAGCCTGAGTAAAATATATGTGCTGCAGTTATTTTTACAAGGAGGTTGAGTATGAAATAGAATTATTAGTCAATTTTTATTAACACAAAATACTATTTATAAACTTGTCAATTAATTTTTTGTATTTTAGGAATGGATTTATTATCAAGGTGTATTGTCTGTGTGCATAAGAATAAACATGAGTTGCTATGTTTAGAGACAGCATTTATGGTTATTATCACATGAAAATCTTCTGTTGTTTGGGTGTCTTAAATATAAAGTCTGAACTAGATGGTTTTTATATTCTACCATAAACTTTAAAAAAACAGGCATTTATGCCATTAAAGAGTTTTGACATGGTGGAAATTAACTGCACTATGAATCACAACTTGAAGATAGTTACAGAGATTATAGTAAATCTGTGGATTTTAACAAATAATGATAAATCAAATGAGGGGATACCAATTACCGCTATAATTTAAAAATTTTATTGCTTATAAAAAAAGCAACTTTGATCTAACTATTATTATGATTTAAAAAAATTTTAGCATGCCTCCTGGAAAGCAAATATCTGTTAGGAATTTTAGTTTTACTGCTTATTAAATTTTTATTTAGTGTTTGTAGTTTTTGTTTTGGTAGAGTGGAATTGTGGGTAAAATAAGGTTTATATATAGAAGTACAGCAAATTGTAGAAGTACAGCATATTTTTGTTTGGTAAAGTGGAAGTTTGGATAAAATAAGGTTTACTTATAGAAGTACAGCACAATAAGGTTTATTTATAGAAGTACAACTTAGGAAGTACCATGAGTAATTATATTTGGTCTATTGTGACAAATGCCATGTAGACTGGATGGCTTAAAAAATAGGCATGCAGGTGAGAGGAAGAGTTTGGTGAGAACAAAACAAAGGAACATTTATTTTATATAGTCTGGAAGGGGGAATGTAATGAAGATCAAGGTGTCAGTGTGCTCTGTGTCTGGCTAGAGCATCTTCCTGCTTTGAAGGTGACCTCATTGTATCCTCAGGAAGCATGGAGATAAGAAAATGGAAGCAAAAGCATGCTCTTCTTTCTGTTGCAATGAAGGCCCTGATTTCTTTCTTGAAGGATCTCCCTGCCTGGCCTGATTTTCTCCTAATACCTAATCCCTTTATATTAGAAGTTAGGATATCAATTTACATGGAAACCCAAACATTTAGTCCATTAATATTCAAAAATATGCTGTTCTAAAATAAGTAGTATATGTCGCATGCATATTTTACTACACTCAAGATATTCTGAATAAAGGTATAAATATCACAAGCCATAGTGCAAAAAGGGCACTGAGCAGCCACAGGCACATGCTTTACAATGAATCAGTGCTTTGCACTGAATTTTGCACAGGCACTGAATCAGGACTCAGGTTCAAGCTGCTGCACTACATACTCACCCACTCCCTCACTCCCCCCACAGCACTGCCAGCTGTAGTGCTGGAAGTCCCAAAGTACAGCCAGATATGCACCATGCCCTGTCCACAGTGGTGGTCATGGTGGCACCCAGCACTGGAGGGTCTAGCAACTCTTCATCATCAGGCCTTAGCATTTAGCCTCCTAGCCATCCAGACTGAGTGTTGTGGAAGTAGCCCCCAAACTTCCAGAGACTGCTTGGGAGACCCTTACTCCCCCGAATTTATAATGCTGAATACTTCAGTGGAAGACTTCTATTAGGGGAATATTTTTTAATTGAATCACTGTGAGATACAAAGCAAAACAACAGTTACAAAGTTGTTCATGATTGGGTTTCAGTCATATACCTGTCCCGTCACTGGTGTACATTTTTCACCAGTGTACCCAGTTACCCTAAGCTCCCCCATACACACACTCCTGCCTCTGTGGCAAGTTTATTCTCTCTCTCTCTCTCTCTTTCTCTCTCTCTCTCTCTCTCTCTCTCTCTCTCTCTCTCTCTCTCTCTCTCTCTCTCTCTCTCCTTTTCTCTCTCTTTAGCAAGGATTTTTATTTCATTTTTTTTTTTTAGTTTTTATTGAGCGATAGCACAGAGGGTAGGAACTTGCATGCGGCCGACCTGGGTTCGATTCCTTTGTCCTCGGAGAGCCCAGCAAGCTACCAAGAGTATCCCACCCGAACAGCAGAGTCTGGCAAGCTACCCGTGGCGTATTAGATATGCCAAAAACAGTAACAAGTCTCACAATGGAGGCGTTATTGGTGCCCACTCGAACAAATCGATGAGCAGCTAGATGACAGTGACAGTGATACAGTGATGACTTAATTTGAAGCATATTCAATATAAAATTTGAAGAAGTTTTTATTCCTATTTTGTTTTTTTGTGGTGCTAGGGATCAAACTCAGATCCTCACATGTGCAGTGCAAGTGTTCTACCTCTTGAGTTATGTCCCTACCCCTCTTCTACCAAAGCATAATTTTATTTTCTATCATATCTGCTCAGTTTCTCTGCTGTATGCAGAGAATGTATGCAATGTATGCAAGTTTTATTGAAGTAGAGGCTTATATTTTAATTTTCTAGACCTATTACCTAATAAAATAACATTTACATGAATGATATTCTTAAATATACTGATGGTCATTATATGAGTTTCTATGTATGATAAAATTGTATGCAGGTTAAAAGATAACCTGCACATGCCTCCACATACACACATTCATATAAAAACAGATAGGTTTTTAGATTGCATTATTCTTTGTTTCCTGGTTGGGCTATTTGACTGAAATTATGTTAGTATTCGAGCAAACTTTGAATAGACAGTAGCCAGAATGTCTCTGTCCTTTAGTCATTTATCTTTCCAAGCTTCATGTACCCAGGAAACATTTGATTTCTTTATTCTGTGGAGATAACTTGTTTCTTTAAGTCCTTTCTGAAGGGTTGGAAAGAAAAAAGTTATGTGATTAAAAATACATATTTAACACATACAAAAAAAAATCTTAAGGTATGACCAATAGCAGTAAAAAGCCCTTTTAATCGCTTTGTTTAAAACCAAAAAAAAAATCTGCAGCTATTGTAAAAGATAAAAAGCATCTAATTATTTTCCCCCAGAATTTGATGTTTAAAAAATAAGTCAACAAAAATTGATAACCTCAAAATAAAGTTTAATACACAGGCACTGCAGTTTGTTTCAGTGTGTGAAGGAGGGGATGTTTCTCATTTGGAGACTTTGATCAGAGTAGGTAATCTATGAGTAATGAACTATTAGTTTTTCCCTTATAAGCAACCTTTAGTGTTGAGTTTGATGTCAGCATTCCTAGTCTGTAGAGTTTCTTTTTTTGAGCCACAGGCTCTACTCAATGCAAGTTTTCTCCTTAGCCAGGTTTAGCCTGTTAAATAATTTGTAATTTTTCTTTGTTACAGCAAATGAATTCAAGTAATTTGAAGGAGGTAATTACTTTGCTCATAATTACTTTGGTTTGGTAGTCCAGGTGTTTGTGTCTCATATTGAAGGAAGTAATGTATATAAATATGTAAGAAAAGAGATACTACTTGAAAATTTTCCCTAAGTTCTAGGAGAGAGTTCATTTTTATTAGAGTTTATTCAGTTATCTTTTAGAGAAGAAAACATTTATTTATTTATGGGCTTGGGGGCTATACCTGGTGGTGCTCAGGGCTTAATCCTGACTCTACTCTCAGGGACTTAGGATGGTTACTCCTGGTGGGACTTGGGGAACCATATGTGGTGCAGAGGAATGAACCTGGGTTGGCCATATGCGAGGCAAGTCGTCTGCCTGTTCTGTCTCTGTTCAGTCTCTCTCACCTCTATGGAAGAAAACATCTAATTTACTTCAGTTTGGACCTATGTTGAGAGATTGAAAGATTTTTTTCTGGGTTCTGAAAAGTATTTTAAAAGATGAATAAAGAGTGAAAAGATATGTCTTGAGCAGATTAGAGAAAGATTTGAACAGTAGAAAAACCATTGAAGTTATTCAAACAAGTCAATTCACTGCTTAAATTGATACCATAGAAAAAAGTTAATTTGAAATAAATGTACCTGGTAATAAGCAGTTATTTTTCACCAGAACTGTACAGCTGAAAAACTTCTGTAACTTTTTCTTGACTATATCTGCAAACCATTAAATCAGACTCTGTATCCAGCCCATCTTTATCTTCTTTAAAGTCTCATAATGATTCTGATTCCTATTTACATATAATTGGATAGTGAAGTAACCAGTTAGAAAGCTGTTTGTTTTCCCCAGAAAATGTGAGAAATGTTGTGAGAAAGAATAGGAAGGTGTGTGTGTGTGTGTGTGTGTGTGAGTGTGTATGTGTGCATGTGTATGTGTGCATGCACACGCGCATGTGTGTGTACACGTGCACTTTTGTTCATGTGCACTTGTGTGATAGATGCCTCCTATGCTGCTAGGACTGGGGTGATGTGAATACTGGTTTTTGACATTTGATAGGTAATCATTTAAAACGAAGTCTTTAAGTTGAACCATGTGGAGACAAATCAAATTTCAAGGACATTGGAGAATGAGAAAATTAAAGACTTACAGAAGTTTATTGAGAAAAGAGCCAGAATTGTGAGAATAGTATAGAATAGTACATACAGGAACATATTTGTTGAACTAGGACTTTAGAGAAAAATTGTATTGAAGAAGACCAAACAGATGAAATAAATAAATCATGAACTGAAGCACTGAGTGAAAATATAAAAATAAGGGAGTAAAGAGTATTTTTTAAAAATAAAAGTCAAATGAGTATTTTTATGTTGCCGCCTTCTTTCCGATAAAAGTAGAAGTCAAAGTCAGCATCAAGGTGGTGGGAGGAAACTTGTGCCACAAAGGAGATCATAATTGTGAGTATGGGGCATGATAAAAAGTGTCATACTTCATTCATAATAAAGAGTGAAGATACTTTATTTTATTTATTTATTTATTTGCTTTTTGGGTCACACCCGGCGATGCACAGGGGTCATTCCTGGCTCATGCACTCAGGAATACTCGGGGGACCATATGGGATGCTGGGATTCGAACCCAGGTTGGCCGCATGCAAGGCAAACGCCCTACCCGCTGTGTTATCTCTCCAGCCCCGATACTTTAAAAAAAATAAATAGTAAAGAATATCTATGGCTAGAGATCCTGATTTTTCACCATTTACTAGTATGTGTTGGTGCAGATAAAATATGTATAGACTAAAAAGCTAATTTAAATGTGCTTTGCTGTGCTTTCAGGAAAGAGACATTGAAAATAAGTTGAAATTGGTACTTTTAAAACTAGGATATTTATTTTTTTAAATTTTATTTTATAAAGTAGATCACAATATTTGATTACATTTAATATTTAAACATCAGTCCCACTACCATTACACCTTCCTACCACCATATTTCAGATGTTACCATCCCAAACCCCAATCCCTGCCCCAAAGCAGAACCAAAATAATATATTTTGTATTGTTTGTTATGAAAATCTGCTGAGAATGTTAGAAAAAAGTATCCTTAGAGGAAAGAGTATGAGGATTGTTGTATTTCACCCAGGGGCCACTAAACCCTTCTATAAGAGATAACTAACATGTTGTTAAAGGTTGAGCCTTGTGTATTTTTATATATATATATATCTGTAAAATATATATTTTATATATGTAATATTTATATATAATATATGTATTTCCCTCTAAGATTGGTTGCCTCCTACTTTGAACACTGTCACATGTGGTGCAGTAATCTTGGAGTATGGGTAGAGTATGTGGTTTGAAGTATTGTGGCCTCGCAACCCAGGAATAGATGCACTTGTGGGTGATGCTTGGCCCATGCGTGTAGAGAGTGGTCGTGAGTGTGGTTGGCAGCTGAGTTCTGGAAGTTTTCAGCTGCCGGTACTGGGTTCCTTGTGGCAGGGAGGGATCTCACCTGCCCCCTTTCAGGGCACCCCAAGTGAAACAGCCTGGCGCATGGCTATGGCGAGTGTCATGTTGCTCCCTTCTGGGAGAGAAGGACATGCAATCTGAAATATGATGTTGAATGTGGATTCGTGTAATTGGAAATACAGTGGGAAATAAAGTGAGGTAGAGATAATTAGGACACAGTTTAATAGAACAGATATGGCAAATACAGACCAGAGTAGAGAAATGAAATTAAAATTTGAAGTGAGGTTTGATTTTATTGTTAATTGATTGGTTTTTGCATAGTAGCATACAGATTTAAGCTGTGTTAAAATATAACCCTTCAGAGAGTTGAAAATGATCACTCTGAACAAGAACTGAGTGTGGAAAATAGGTAAAGGGATATACATGATAACCTTTAAGTACCTGTATTGCAAAGTATAATGTCCAAAGGTGCATCATGGTCTGAAACAATGATACAATTTCTGTTTTCTTAATTTTATGAGGGTATGTTTTGTGGCCCAGCATGTGATGTATCTTGTAGAATGTCCTGTGTGCACTGCTGAAGAATGTGTATTTAGCTTTTGGGGATTAAAAACCCTATGTTTGTCTATTAAAACCCTTTCTTCCATTTCTTTTCTCAAAAAGAAGTATTTCCTTGCTGAATTTTAGTCTAGTGTCTTACGACCTTCTTCAGCCTGAAGTCTGTTATCTGATACTAATAGAGCCACCCTGACTTTTTCTGAGGGGGTTGCTTACTTGAAGAACTGTTTTCCAGCTTTTGACTTCAAATCTGTGTTTCCTCTGGCTGTTCAAATATGTTTCTTGCAGGCAGCAGTGTTGGATTCAGTTTTCGAATCCATTCTTTCACTCTTTTTTTTTATTGAATTACTGTGAAATACAGTTACAAAGCTGTTAATGGTTGGTTTCATTCAAACAGTGTCCCAACCCCTATCCCTCCACCACTGTACATTTCCCTCCACCACTGTACATTTCCCACCACCAGTGTCCCATTTTTCCCCCCTCCCCAAAAGGGAGAGGTGAGCCAAAAATGGACTTAAAACTCCACCCTTAGGAAACTTGAGCTGGAGACAAGTTATAAAGTTTTAAGAAATTCATGGCCTTCAGCAGGTCTCTCCAAAATTGCTCTGAACCTTTAACAGCAGCACCTCAATGGCAAATTATACCATTGGAAGCCTGGAGTAAGCTGCAGTGGAAGAAAGGCATGTGCCTTCCAGAGTGCCAGAAAACAAAACAGAAATCTCACCTCAACTCATTTCTGACTGATCATAGGGAATGGATTGAAAGTCTAGAGTCAGAAAGGAGACTTACCTGCATAAAAAAGGAAAACTGGTGGCATGTCTACCATTGCCTACTGTATTGATTCACTTGATTCCAGGCCTGGTCAGAATTTAGGACGGAACTGCAGGATATTCCTCAGTTGGAATTGGGCTTGAGCTTGGGAATGCAGATCCCCAGTGCAGGGAACCTTAGATACCATAGTCAGTACCAGGGCTGCCTGAGGCTTCAGGTGCTTTAACACAGCTCTTAGAGATACAGGAGTGCAATCAATTCTAAACACTACTGTGACTGTTATAGTTCATGTGCAACAGACCCCCAGTGAGCATTCAGGGCAACACAGTTGTTAGTCACCAGCACTGACTTGACTTAGTGTGTTTCAGTCCATGATCCTCACTTCTAATGGTTCATACTTGGGCTTGGATCTCTGCCTGTTGTCCTCACATCTATGTGTCCGAACACAGTGAAAAAATATGACCAGAGCCATTAATGGATGGTAAGAAAAGGCCAAGAATATAAGAGATCAAATAGGTACCATAAGCAGGTACCATGCACTTGACTGGGATTTAACTTCTGCATCACATGAACTTCTAGTATCACCAGATGTGGCCCTGGATGACCTCGAAACCCTTGGGTGAATGTCAGCACTGCAGGGATTCATTTCCAGGCTCTCATTGAACTGCCAGGCAGTCGGTGACCAAAATTTTTGAGGGTGGACCCTGGGCACCACTGACAGACTCCCTGCTTTCTCCCAGCACACAGACACACACATACACACACACACATGCACACTCACAACACACACACACACACACACACACACACACACAAACACACACACACTTTCCCAAAAAAGCCTTTCAGACAAAAATAGCTAAGTTAAATGAAATGAAAAATCATTAAAAGAGATCATCGGTAAATATGAAAGTTTGAGTAAGCTCCAAATAGAGATAAATTTCATTATTTCATCTTTCCTAACAAGTGTATAGTATCCCATTGTGTAGATGTACCAAAGTTACTTTATCCAGTTGTCTGTTCTCAGGCACTCGGATTGTTTCCAGATTCTGATGTTGTGAACAGTACTTTAATGAACATACAGATGTAGATGTCATTGTACTATGTTTTTTTGCACCCTGAGATATATTCCCAGAAATGGTTTTCCTAGGTCATATGGAAGCTCAACTTATAGGTTTTCAAGGAATGCCCATATTTTCCAGAAGGGATGAATGAGTCAGCATTTCCACATACAATGAAAATCCCATTCTCCCCACATCCATGCTAGCACTGGTTGTTTTTGCACTTTCTCATTTTTGCCAGTCTCTGTGGTGTAAGATGATATCTCATTGTTTTGATTTGCATCACCCAGATGATTAGCAGTGTAGAGCATTTTTTCATCTGCCTTTTGACCACTTGTATTTTTTTAACTATATGATGTTAAATTTCATTGACTAATTCACTCATTTTTAAAAAAAAATTTATTTTATTATATTGAATCACCGTGAAAAAAATTACAAAGCTTTCAGGTTTAAGTCTCAGTCATATGATGATTGAAACTCCATCCCTTCACCAGTGCACATGTTCCACCACCAAGAACCCCAATATACCCCCCTCCCACCCAGCCCCCACCTAAGTAGCTAATGATCTTCATTTTATTCTCTATACTTTGAATACATTCAGTATTTCAATAGAGAACTCACTATTATTCTTTGGAATTTCCCCCCAAAATCAGGCCTGCTGAAAAGGCATCATTTAATAATTTTTCATTGCTGAGAATGAAGATTCTATGAGCTCGCACGGCCGCTGTCAATGAACATACAGATGTAGATGTCATTCTACATTTGGATTTCTGATATTTTAGTTCAGTTCACAGTCTAGATGCATTTCTGTAAGAAGCCGCTCTGGGTGGCAAAATGGGTTAGAAGACCTCTTGGATCATAGTCTTTAGGAGCAGAGGGTCTCTATTTCTTTTTTGAGGAAGCGTCTGTTCATTTCTTCTCCCAATTTTTAATGGGATTGGAAGTATTTATCTTGTACAGTTCTAGTAGTATCTTGTATATCTTGTATATTAACCCCTTATCTGATAGGTATTGGGTAAATATTCTTTATCATTCTGTGGGCTCTCTCTTTATCTTGGTCACTGTTTCTCTTGAGGTGCAGAAGCTTCTAAGTTTAATGTAGTCCCATTTATTTATACTTGTTTCCACTTGCTTGGTCAGTGGTGTTGCATCCTTTTTTTAAATTAATTTTTTAAATTTTATTGAATCACCGTGAGATAGTTACAAGCTTTCATATTTGGGTTACAATCTCACAATGATCAAACACCTATCCCTCCACCAGTGCACATTCCCCACCACCAATATCCCGGGTATAACCCCCCTTCCCCACCCTCCCTCAGCCTCTGTGGCAGACAATATTCCCCATACTCTCTCTCTCTCTACTTTTGGGCATTATAGCTTGTAACACACATACTGAGAGGTCATCATGTTTGGTCAATTATCTACTTTAGGCATGCATCTCCCATCCCCACTGGTTCCTCCAGCAATCATTTTCTTAGTGATCCCTTCCCTATTCCATCTGCCTTCTCCCCTCTGTTCATGAAGCAGTATTCCAGCTATGGAGAAATCCCCCTGACCCTTGTATCTACTGTCCTTGGGTGTCAGCCTCATGTGATGTTATTTTATACTCCACAAATGAGTGCAACCCCTCTATGTCTGTCCCTCTCTTTTTGACTCATTTCACTTAGCATAATACTCTCCATGTTTTGGTGTTGCATCCTTAAAGATGCTTTTAGCTTCAATGTCTCCCTACATTTTCTTCCATGTTTCTTATGGGTTCAGGTCTGATATTGAGGTCTTTAATCCACTTTGATGTGACTTTTATGCCCAGCATTAGACAAAAGTCTGAGTTCATTTATTTGCAAGTAGCTGTCTAGTTTACCCATCATCACTTGTTGAATAGGCTTTCCTTGCTCCACTTAATATTTCTTGCTTCTTTATTAACGATTAAGTGATCATATACTTGAGAGTATGTGACAGAATATTCAACTCTGTTCCATTGATCTATGTTTCTGTTTCTATTCCTATACCATGCTGTTTTAATCACTACTGCTTTGTAGTAGTGTTTGAAGTTGGGGAAGGTGATACCACCCATTTTCTTTTTCCCAAGGATTTCTTTAGCTATTCATGGCGGTTTATTGTTCCATATGAATTTCAGGAGTGTTTTGTCTATTTCTTTGAAGAATGTCATGGATATCCTGATAAGGACCACATTAAAGGTATATAGTGCTTTGGGGAGTACTGCCATTTTTTAAAAAAAATTTATAAAGTTGTTCACAATAGTTCATTGCAAATAATGTTCCAACACCAATTCCACCACCATGTACCTTCCCACCACCATATAAGGAAAGTGTATTAAGATTGTTGTATTTCATCCTGGAGCCATCTAAGCCCTTTTATAAGAGATTACAAGCATGTATATTGAAACCAAACAATGTGTGCCACTTTTGGCACATCAGTGGGCCAGAGTGTAAGAGGACCGGCCATATGCTCCAGGATGTTCTGTATTGCTCTTTTCCGGGAGCTTTATTTCATAGTCTCTGGGTCTCAGCCTTTGATGAGATTATATGGCACTGGGGGCAGTTTGTGGGTGTGACTGTCAAAATACTAGAAAACTGACTGTGGAGCCGGTGGGAGGAGGCCCAGTCTCACTCGAGTGGGCTTGGAGATCTCAGTCACGGATTCCATATATCTGGTTTTTCTGAAGGCTCATTGTAGGTGAGGCTCATCCAATCTGGTGGAGAGAAACTTTGAGCATGACTACGGTTGGGTTCTGGAGGTTTTCAGCTGCTGGGGTGTTGCTTGAGGTGGGGAAGGAAACTCAACCCATGCCCCTCCGAGGTGCCCCGGTGAAGACAGCATGGCGTGGGGTCAGGGCATTCTGTGAGTACTGTCATTTTGATAATATTATTCCTCCCTGTTCATGATCAGGGGATGTGTCTCCATTTCCTAGTGTCCTTTTTTCTATTTCTTGAAGTAGTGTTTTGTAATTTTCTTTGTAATGGTCCTTCACTTCTTTAGTTAAACTAAAGAAAGAGTATTTACCTCAGCTAAATACCTGAGGTACTTGATTTTCTGAGGTACTATTGTGAACGGGACTTTTTTTTTTAATACCTCTTTCTTCTCTTTCATTATTTATATATAGAAAGGCCATGGACTTTTGGGTGTTGATTTTCTGCCTCTTTGCTATACAAACCTATTGTTCCTCGGAGCTTTTTTTGTAGAACCTTTAGGATTTTCTCAGTATAGTGTCATATCCATATCATCCACAAATCTTGATAGCTTGATGTCTTCCTTTTCTATCTGTATGCCCTTGCTTTTTCTTTCCTAACTGCTATGGCAAGAACTTCCAGTATTATATTGAATAGGAATGGTGAGAGCGGATAACCTTGTCTTGTGCCCAATCTTAGAGGGAAGACATTTAGTTTCTCCCTATTGAGAATGATGCTTGCCATGGGTTTATGGTAGATTGCTTTGACTATATTGAGGAAAGTTCCTTCAGTGCCATTTTGCTGAGAGTTTTCATCATAAACAGGTGCTGCAAATGCTTTCTCTTCATCTGCTGATATGATCATATCTTTTTTCCTTTTATAGGTATGATGCATTATTTTAATTGACTTGTGAATGTTAAACCATCCTTGCATCCTTAGGATGAATTTTACTTGGTCATGGTGTATGATCTTTTTGATGAGTGGTTAGATTCTGTTTGCTAAGATTTTGTTGAGGATCTTTGTGTGTGTATTCATCAGGGATATGGGCCTGTAATTCTCTTTCTTTGTGGTATCCTGCTTTTGGTATCAGTGTGATACTTGCTTCACAGAAACTGTTTGGAAGTGTTTCCGATTCTTCAGTTTTCTAGAAAAGTTTACAAAGGACTGGGAATAAGTCCTCTTTAAAGATTTGGAAGAATTCACTAGTGAATTCATCTGGGCCAGGACTTTTGTGTTTGTGGAGACTTTTTATTACCGGTTCAATTTCCTTGTTGGCCATAGTTTCCCTGTTGGTCAGTACTCTAGGTCTTCTTGGTTCAGTCCTGGGAGGCTTTAGGAATGCAGGAATTTATCCATTTCCTCAAGGTTTTCTTGTTCATGGCATGAAGATTCTAAAAGTAATCTCTGAGGATCTTTTATCTGTAGTTTCTGTTGTGATGACCCCTTTTTGTTTCTGAATCAGTTATTAGGGTTTTCTCTCTCCCTTTCTTTGTGTGTCTTGCTAGAGATTTATTGATCTTGTTTATTTTCTCAAAGAACCAGCTCTTGGTTTCATTGATCTTTTGGATTTTTTTTTTTTTGGCTTCCATCTCGTTAATTTCTGCTCTGAGTTTTATTATTTCCATCCTCCTGCCTGCATTGGGCTCCTTTTTTTGGTCATTCTCCAAGCTCTTAAGCTATGAGGTTTGGTTACTTATGTGGGCTCATTCTTCCTTCCTGAGGAATGCTTGTAGACGTATAAACTTTCCTCTTTTCACAGATTTTGCTTAGTCTCATAAGTTCTGGTAACTCGTGTATTCGTTTTTGTTTGTTTCCAGGAATCTTTTGATTTCTTCTTTGATTTCCTTTCTAAGCTACTCATTTTTCAGTAGTGAGCTATTTAATTTCCAGGTGTTTGATTTGATTTTCTGTTGGTGTATGTGATTCACTTCTGTTTTCAGCTAATTGCAGTCTGAGAAGATCGTTCATACAATCTCTGTCTTCTTTAATTTTATGGAGGTATGTTTTGATAGCAGAATGTTGGGTTCAATTTTCTGATCCATCCTGCCACTCTTTGTCTTTTAAGTGATGTGTTTAGCACATTGACATTGAGAGAGATTATTGTTATGGGGTTTTGTTCCATCTTTCTGCCAAAGTTTGGTGTATTTGAGGGGCTTGTCTTATCTTAGTATAGCCTGTTTAGTTGTTCTTGTAACCATGGTTTTGAGTCTGTGAAGTTCCTGAGTTATATGAAACTGTGAAATTATTTGTTTTTCCTTCCGATATGAATGAGAGTCTAGCTGAGTAAAGTATTTTGGTAAGGCTTTTATTTCATTGAATTTTTTCATTATGTCCCCCACTGTCTTCAGGCCCTGAGGGTTTCATCAGATAAGTTGGCTATAAATTTTAAGGATGCTCCTTTATAGGCAGTTTATTTCTTTGATCTTGCTGCTTTCAGAATTTTGTCTCTGTCTATGGTTTTCATCATTCTGATCAGGATGTGTCTTGGAGTATTTTTACTTGGATTTATTTTAGTTGGTACCTTTCGGGCCTCCTGAATCTGGTCACATGTGCTCTTCAACTCTGGGAAAGTTTTTTCACAGTTTCTTCTTCCTAAGGGTTTTCTCCCTGTCCCTTTGGCACTCCCATGATTTTTATGTTATTCCTTTTGGCTTCATTCCAATTTCCTCTTGACATCTTGAATTCATTTTCAGGCTCTTTTCCATTTTCTGCTGTTTTCTGGATATTATCTGCATCTCATATTGGAGCTCACTATTCTGTCTTCTGGACTAGTTTCTTCACTGACTAAACTTGGTGGACTTCTGCGTTGCTTTACCATTGTGGCCTGTTTTGTTTAGATTTTCACCCTCAGTTCTGTTGTTTTTGGTGTAATATTTATTGAGCTGAGGCTAATGAATTATTGTCCTAATGTGTTTTTGGTAATGGGTTGCCCTAGTAAAAGTTCCACCTAAGAAACTAATTTCTTGTTTTTATGGCATAAGGAGGGGAAGAATAACTTGTGGCCCATTAGTGGCCATGTTTCAGTTGCCACCCCCACTGGGCCTGTACCTGGGTTGGGGGAGATGAGTAAGTCCTTGACAGTTGCCTGCTAGTGGCGTGGCCCGCCTGCGTTCCGCCTGTGTTCCTGTCCCTCAAGTGATTTGGGCTTAAAAACCCAGCCACCTGGCTATGGACGCCTCCCCCACTGGGCCTGTACCTGGTTGCAGATGAGTGAGTCCTTGGAAGTTGGCTTCTATTGGTCTCACATGCCTGGATTCCTGTCCCTTGGAGATCTGGTCTTACACACTCGCTCTGCCTGAGCCCGAGGCTCGGGACACCACCCCCACCAGCCTGTACCTGGGTGGGGGAGATGAGCGCCTCCTCAGAAGCTGCTAGTGGCACGACCAGCCTGGGTTCCCATCCCTTGGAGAGCTCAGTTTTGTTTCTTTTCATTCATGTCTGACATTATAGACAGAAGTTTTTCTTTGTGTTTTCATGATCTCTCTAATATTACCATTTTTTTATATTTAACTTAAATGGTTTTATATTTTCAAATAGGTTATTTTAGGGTTGCATATAGCTATTTTATAAAATCTGGCCATTTCTATATTTGACGTGTGCCATTTAAACCCATATGAATTTAATGTAACTTTTATGTGATATGCTTGAAATCTACCATCTTGCTAGTTGTTTTCTGCCTAACCTATTTTCTCTTTTTCCACCATTTTCTACCATCATTTGGGTAAATTGGAGAATTTTCATTTTTCACAATATAAAGATGCATGATATATTTTGTCACAATCACCTTCAAATATTATACTAGCTTCAATTGAATACAAACTTTTAAATGTATATTTCCATATCCTATCTTCAATAATATTTGCTACTGTTATAGTGTATTTATTTTTTCATATTTTAAAATCTTCACAGTATATTTTACTTCAATCAATTTATTCCTTAAAAATAAGAGGGAGGGGCTGGAACAATAGTACAGTGGGTAGGGTTTTTGCCTTGCACGAGGCCAACCCAGGTTTAATCCCCAGCATATCATATGGTCCCCTGAGAATCGCTAGGAGTAATTCCTGAGTGCAGAGCTAGGAGTAACCCCTGAGCATCGCCGAGTGTGACCCAAAAAGCAAAAGATAAAATAAAATGAGAGGAAAAGTTAACATACATTTATGTTGATAATTTTCAGTGGCATTCATTTCTTTGGGTAGGTCGATTTCTTTATCTAGTTTTATATACTTTCTGCCTGGAAATCTTTTGTTAACCTTTTTTACACAACAAATTTGCTGCAAGTGAATTCTCTTAACTCTTACATTTTTTTTGAAAATTGGCTTATTTTTGCTGAAAGATGTTTTCACTACTATATAATTTTTGTTTGCCAGGTTCTCCCCACCCCTCCCACACCCTGAGTACTTAATTGCATAGTTTTGGATATGGAGAGTATTGTATTCCTTCAGTCTTTAATACTGCAGAATAAACTTTTAACTGTAAATTTCCATATCCTGTCTTCAATAATTTTTGCTATTATTCATCTTTTATGTAGTATATTCATCCTTTCATATGCTAAAATCCCTACAGCTTAATCAATTATTCCCTTAAAATCCTTCCTTTCTTCTTTTCTCCCTCCCTCTATCTCTTCCTCCCTCCTTTTCCTTCCTTCCTCTTTTTCCCCTCCCTCTTTCTTCCCTCCTCTGTGACTGCTTGCCATCACTCCATACCTATACTGCAGAATGGTTCTGTCTACACTCTTGCACCTGTATCAGCAGTATCCTATTTCACACAAGTGACTTGAGGGCATTTCCCTTTTACCATTTCTTTGCAGAGTGAAAACTCATTTTTAAACCTTTTGATGCTTACTAAACAGCAAAAGTTCAGGAACAGTGAATTAATGAAGAAGGAAGCTATTACTTTCTTTTGATTGTTTCCATGTCACAGGTTCTGCTATGTAAGCTCTTAGTTAAATAATATATGAAATATTGTTGAGATATGTTATTTGCATGAAAATCATTTCTGTGAGTTGTATAAAATCTGAATATATAGTAAAGGCTTACTTAATGTTAAATAAACATTTTTTTATCTTTACTGTGAAGTTTGAGTACATTTTTTTTTGTAGTTTGTTTCCTACACCTATTGTGTCAATAGTACCACAACCTAGTGTCCTTGAAATAACAGATTTTAAAAAGTTATAATTGTGAATATTGTCAGTCCAGTTTAAAGATTTCCACAGGGTGTGCTCTCTCAGAAACCTGTAGGTGAGGAGGCCTTTCTGCCTTTCTCCAGTAAATCTAGCCTTAGGAGTTCCTTGGGATATGATAGCAGATTGCACTCTCTAACTCAGTATTCACATGGCCTTCTTTCCTCTTTGTGTTCTGTGTATTTACAGGGCCTCTTTCTGCTGCTTTCTACTCCTCTTATAAAGTTATAAACTAGTATATCTTAATCACATACGCATTTACCACCTTTTCAAATAAAATCACATCCTGAAATATTTGAGCTTATGTGGACATATTATTTTGCAGGGAGAGGAACATATTACAACCATATAAACAGAAGTCTCAGAAACAAGCTTGCATATAATAACATTATGTCACACACTTGAAGATATAGTAAACCACTGATTTAGAAAGGCAGACTAAGAATATACTCATGAATAAAGCTATCATAATCATATTTTAAATTCTTGAGCAAGTTTTTAAAAATATTTTTTAATTGAATCACTGTGAGATACAAAGCAGAACAACAGTTACAAAGTTGTTCATGATTGGGTTTCAGTCATACACCTGTCCCTTCACTTGTGTTCATTTCTCAGTACCAGTGTACCCAGTTACCCTAAGACCCTCCTCCACACCTGCCTCTGTGGCAGGTACTTTCCTTCTGTCTCACTCTCTCTCCATTTTACTCTCTTTAGCAAGATTTTTTTTTTCTTTTCCTTTTTTTAGTTTTTTTATTGATCGATAGCACAGCAAGTAGGGCATTTGCCTTGCACAAGGCCAACCTGGTTTTGATTCCTTTGTCCCTCTGAGCCCAGCAAGCTACCGAGAGTATCCCACCCTCACGGCAGAGCCTGGCAAGCTCCCCAAGGCGTATTCAATATGCCAAAAACAGTAACAACAAGTCTCACAATGGAGACTTTACTGGTGCCCACTCGAGCAAATCGATGAGCAATGGGATGACAGTGATACAGTGATTTTTATTGAGCAACTGTGAGATACAGTTAAAAACTTTAATGTTTGAGATTCATCTATACAATGATCGATCATTCATCCCTCCACCAGTGCAAACTTTCCACCACTGATGTCCCCGTTATCCCCCCAACTTCCATCCCAGTCCTTACCCTGCCTCTGTAGCAGAAAATTTCTCGGACACTCTCTGTCTTCTTTTGGACATTTTATTTTTCTCTAATTTTCCCACCACAATTCAAGCCTGCCTTCCAGGGGCAGACGCTAGATCATTTATTTTCCACTGCTCACTTTCTATATCATGAAAGATAGAGTGTCCCGCTTCTGAGATTCTAAAGTATAAATGGTTCAGTTCCAGAGACACCTCTGGAGGGAGCTATTCCATTGTGGTTTGGAGAATTAGTCCTGACACCCACATACCTGGGCCTTGCTTATAGAAGCTCATGGTTGCCAGGCTTCCATCTGGAGAAGGCAGGGAGACTGCACCTTTAGCAAGAATCTTGATGCTAATTTTCAATTCAGGTAAATGTAAGTGAATTTAAATTAGCATTGAAAAAAATCATAGTTTAACTAGAATATAAACTCCATGTGTATAATGTTTATTTGCAGCAAATATGTATGATATTAAGTGAAATTAAGAAAATTAATAATTTCATTAGAAGTGAGATAGATTGGGGTGTTTCAGAAACATATTTTGCTTTCTAAGACCGGAATTTCAGAATCCGTGCCTGGCAAGCACTAAATATGACTGGCATCCAGTTGTCAGGTATACTACTCTTCCTGTATCTTGTTCTTCAACCCCAAGTATTTAGAGCCTTGGAAGACCAAAATAATTCCAAGGGCTGGAACTCTTAGTATCCATGTGGGAAATGAGAACCAACACACACACACACACACACACACACACTCCCAGAACACCAAGCCAGTAGCCTTCAAACACCAAAGACCCCGAAAATAACTAATAATCATGAAATTAGTAAACTGTAGTTAGTGGGCTTATCGTAGGACCAAGGCCTCTCAAAGGATATACATATCTGTCTTAAGGTAAGTCAGTCAGGGCTTGAGGGTTGAGGCGATAGCAGACATATATGGCAGACATAAAGCAAACAGATTCCTGAACAATCAGCCTGATTTTTAAACAGATGAGAGGGCATAGACCAGACTTCAGCCCAAGGGATTGAAAAGCAACAGAGAAGAGATTCATGACTCATGGGCCAGGAACCCAAGTAGGACTACAGATAAAGTACAGCAAAGTACCACCTGTCAGACAGCTTCCCAGTGAGGATTCCTGGCGGTAGAAACATCTAACTTTGATTGGGAATCATAGGACAGCACAAGAATCCACACCCCCTTCCCTGCCCACCGGCACCACCTCCATCTCCCCTTCAGTCTGCAGGAGGGCAGCAGTGAGTGGTGCTAGAGTGTGGAGGGCTGCTCTTACTACTCCAGGCTACAGATGCGAGAGACTGGTAGCCAGCAGGATCATGGAAGCAGGTCAGGCACAGATGGAAATCTTGAAGCCATAGCACCACCTACTGAGTAGAAATAATAGAAAGGCATCTTACTACAAAGTTGTTGGATTTGAATTAAGGCAGGTAAGCCGAGTGTAGAAACAAAAACAAAGTGTAGTAAACACAAAAATGTAAAGAGCAGAGTAATATGCCTGCAGCCAGCTAGAACTTTAAAATATATAGAAAACAATGATAATCAGGGCAAAAAATATTTAAAACAGAAGAGTGTTTTTAATAAAGATTTGACAGGAATAGAACAGAATTCTAAATGGTTTTCATGAAAGAGATTTAGAAGAATAACTCATTAGGAGTTAGCAGTTAGTATAGCAGTTATGTCATATCCCAATCTGGGTTTGATTTCTGTCACCACAACTTCCCCCTGCACTTCCTGGTGTGACCCCTGGCACCATCAACATAGTGGAGGTGGCCCAAGAATCCCAAGTACCACAGAATCTGAGGAGCATTGTTCCTCAGACTCTTGCACTGAACCTATGTCCAAGAATCCTCTCTGGTGGAAGCCCCCGGCTTCCTGAGCATTCTGGAGCCCCCATGGCCCTAAAAGAGTCACAAAACGTAGCTCAAGAAAAAATATAGCTGGAGTGATAGCACAGCAGGTAGACCATTTGCCTTGCACAAGACCGACCCGGGTTCGATTCCCAGCATCCCTTGTGGTCCCCTGAGCACTGCCACAAGTAATTCCTGAGTGCAGATCCAGGAGTAACCTCTGTGCATCGCTGGGTGAGACCCAAAAAGCAAATAAATAAAAATAAATGTAAGGGGCTTATAGAAGATTTTTTTAAAATCAAAATCTGAATAACTTAAAATTAAGAATGCTCTGGAGAGCTGGAAGCTGGAAGAGAGTAAAGGGATTAAGGTACTTGCCTTGCATGCAGTTGACCCAGTTTGTGTCCCCGGCATGCCCTGAACCTGTCCCAGAATCATCCTGGAGTGCAAAGTCAGGAGTAAGCCCTGAGCACAATCAGCATCCCCCCCCCCCCCAAAAAAAAAGTGGTATGGAAATAGAATGTAGCAAAATAGTGGATCAATTGAGCATATAATCATTTGGAATTTAGTAGAATTTCTTTCAGGGTTGCAAGCATGATTGAACATGCTCATGTCACTGATCACTGTGTCAACAAATTGAGCCTTGTGATTGTCTTCAATCACAAGGCTCAAGATGTAGACAAAGGCATTAGATGTAGATCTTGTATCACAAGATGTAGATAAAGGCATTGGACAAGATCCAACCATCATTTATAGTAGTTGTTAATAAAAAGGCGTAGAAGGAAAGTACATTAACAGAATAAAGAACATATATGATGAACCTGGGTTAGGAACTGGAACGTCAGAAGCAAGACGAAGATATGTACTGTCAGTTTTACTATTCCATAATATTAGAGGTAGTAAACTAAGTAAAGAGACAAGAAAAACAAGTACAAAATTTCACATCGGAGGGAAAGAAATAAGTACACTGACAGTATTTGCAAATGATATGACTTCATGCATAGTAAACTCTAATGAGTCCATGAGTAAATTATTAGACATAACTAAGTACAATAAAGTTACATGCTACTTAATTAATATACCGATTTATTTTCCTTTTTGTCTGTAAACCAAAAACTATCATTAAATAGTTAATGATATTAACTCAGAAAAAAATGCATTACAGAAAGAAACTGAAGATGATGCAATAAGAAAGCTATCATTTGCTTGTGGATTAGAAGAATTAATGTGGCTAAAATGGCCAGCTAAAGCAACATGCACATCAGTGAATTTCCTATCAGATCTCCAGTGGCAATTATTTGAACAGAAAAACCATAAAATTTGCTTGGACTTAGAACAGAAAAATCATAAAATTTATTTGGAAATACAAAAGACCCCAAGTAGCAAAAACAATCAAAAAATGTACTGTACGTTCCCTGACTTCTAACTGTAATACAGTGAGACAGCAGTCAGAACACAGTGATACTATATCATTGCCTTAGTGACATTCAAGTTTTCCTGTTTTTGAAATCTTTGTCTTTATAAAAAAAAGTACGAAGTTAAAATTTCAGATTTCAGATAATAAAATTTTTAATTTACACTCTAGCACTACCATTCCTAGAATTTTATTATTTTCTAGTTAGCTCCTCAGAGACTATAATCCACAACTCTCCTCTTAAAAATTACTCCCTTGTGTTGAAAGTAAATCTTCTCTCTTTCAAGTACTCTTACTAGCTATAACTAAAACTACTCTGAACTACAAAGTGGTTATAAAAGACTCATATTGTACTCCTAACTAGCAGTGAAGGAAATAAAAGGAGGATGTTTGGTCTGACACTTTGTATTCTTTGTGAAGCAGGAAACACTGATCCTTTAGGGAATTACAGAAGTTGGAAAAGTTGTGACTGTTTGAATGGGTCATCCTGGGTAATGTTAGATAGCATGTAGAAAGATTGTAGCATAGTTTAGTACTTTGTCCATGCTTGGAAGGCCTGTACATTTTATAGAGTTAAAGAAATGATTCTGTAATTTCCTTATTCTTTGCTTATGTTTCTAAATATTTAAGACATTTTTTTTAATTTAATGATTAATAAGGATAGGGCAAGAGGCAAGATAATATTATTCCTAGAAGATGATATAAAAAGAGAGTGCTAAGAAATGCCTGAAGGTGAATTCAGGATCAAGAGTTATATATTCAGAAATAATAATATTGTTTAATGTACTAGAACTGAGCTGGCGCGATATTGCAGCGAGTAGGGCGTTTGCCTTGCACAAGACCAACCCGGGTTTGATTCTTCCTTCCCTTTCGGAAAGCCCGGCAAGCTACCGAGAGTATCTCGTCTGCACAGCAGAGCCTGGCAAGCTACCCGTGGCGTATTCGATATGCCAAAAACAGTAACAAATGGAGACTTTACTGGTGCCCGCTCGAGCAAATCGATGAGCAACAGGATGACAGTGACATGACAGTGACAGTGAATGTAATAGAACAAAAGAAAAGCTTATAATAAAATTCACTAAAAGTAAACTTTTATATATTTGTAGAATGATATTAGAGTTCAGTAGTAGTTAAAGAAGATTACTTGTTTTAGGGAGCAGATAATATTAAGTTTAAGAGGCGTATTCTTTAAGAGCGTTAGCAATTTATCACTCTTAGCATGATCTTAATGAATTTTTCACTTCATGAGTATATGAATATGAAACTGTTATTGTATATGTTTTCAAACACAAATTATATATGACATAGATTTTGTGCATTAATTCATCTGCTTAATGTAAATTTTGGTTGTATTTTGTGCAGTTGTTAAATAGATTCTTATTTGTTCATGGGTTTTCAAAAGATTTTAGGAGTGAATCTCCATCCCTACGTTTTGCTTCCCTAGAGAAGAGGATGAGTGAGGGAGGCCATTGTAGCTTGGATAGCCTAGTCCTGGGTCTCTGCCACTGCTTTGGTTTTCTTTCCCTGGGGGCCCCTGTGCAGATTGGTTAGGCTTTAGGATTATGTGGTCTCCGCTGATGGCCCTACCCCATTTTCTCCTCTAGATGGCTGCACTGAGGACCAGTTGCAGACCACTGACTGGAGGTACATCTTGAGGATCACCTGGAACAGAAGCAGTGTGCTAAGATGGACTATAGCTAATTGGTGCTTGGTACTCCTTGGGTGGCATGGACTGTCCCATTCAGTAAAAGTTCAGTGAACTGATTTAAGCTTTTCCCGTGTTGTGCTTATAAATCCTCCTCTGCTGAATGGACATGGCTCTCCGTTGTTCATCTCATGTTACATTAACATCCCTTTTTTAAAAAAAAAATTATTTTTTGCTTTTTGGGTCACATTTGGCGATGCACAGGGGTTACTCCTGGCTCTGCACTCAGGAATTACCCCTGGCAGTGCTCAGGGGACCATGTGGGATGCTGGGAATTGATTTTCTGTGACATGAAGAGAAGACTGATTCAGCTTTTCAGTCATGTGAAATTCTGGAGCTCTTCTTTGACAGTCCTTAGATTGGAAACCAACTGGTGTCCCTAGTAAGAATTAAATTCAGATATCCTTCATTTTAGTTAAGAATTCTGATAATCATCATGACATGGTTTTCTTAATCCATTTATCATAATATTATATCCAAAGTGCATGTGCTATCCAAAATGCATGAAAATAATTTGTATCTATCTATTCAGTACCTTTCTGTTTAGCTGTTGGTTGCCTTAAACTTTAGGGGAAGCCATAAATGGTGGTATTTAGGGTACTATGCAGGGTCACAGGTCAGACTTAGGGCTCCTGCAGGCAAAGCTTATTTTTTTGTTTTTTGAGCCACCTCCTTGGCACAGTTAAAATATCTCTATACAGTGTGCAATTTGCCAAATATTCTAACCTTTTCTGTCATGGGCATGTGTAGACTGTGCAGAGCCGGCACTGTTACACTTGTGGGCAGTATGTGCAGGATACTCTTTGAAAGAGAATAGTGGGGCTCTACAAAGTCCATAATGGTTAGAACATTAAATGTGTGATGGTTAGAACATTAAATGTGAACTATATAAAATTAAAATCCTTCTGTGGGACTATATGTGGTGTTGGAGGTCAAACTGTTTGCAAAGCAAGTGCATTTCCCCATATTATCTCTTAGGTCCCATAGACATACTGAATTGAAAATAGACTTTTTAAATTTAAATTTGATACTAAAAATTTCTGAGAATTATGAAAAAGATGATTTTACACTACAGAAGTAGAAAGTAACATAAATGTATAGCTGCTTAACATATAAAAAATGTTAGTTATTTGCAAAGTTAATTTTAGATGACATTTTGTTGCAGATAATAGCTTTTGCATTTGAACTTTTCTTTTGACCTTTTATTTCTAAATGTCATTTCTAATAAGAATGATAAGAGCAGATTTTGTTTTTACTGTGGATATTGCTGAAGGGCTTCTGCTTAATTCATTTTATATTTTTAAATTTTTTCTTATTTCAGGAACCATGATTTACAATCATGTTCATGGTATATAGAACATTTCAACACCGTCCCCTCAGGAGGGAATATTCACTTCCCTTCATCACCTTCTATCCACCCCTTCTTTAGATAAGGTCTCTTATCTAAATTCTGTTTGTCTTTGGCCATAGTTACTTTCTTGCTATGTTTCTTTATCTCGTATAGAGAGAGTTCACTTTGTATCTGTCCCTCTACATCTGGCAAACTTTATTTAGCATGGTACCCTCAAACATCATTTAATTCTTATCCTGCTCAGAGAGATAGCTATTATCTTTATTTCATAAAATAAAGAAATGCTAATTTATGGAAGTTTAGGTAGTTCCTTTCCAAGCTGGAAAGTCTCAGGACTGAGACTTTCATAATCTATTACTATCTGAAGCTCTTCAATCCCATACTGCCTTCAATAATTTTCTTTGTTAGACTTTTTTTCAAGGTCTCTGAGCCTTCTAACTTCTTTTTTTGAAACCAGTAATGATATAAAATGATAGAGACAATGTTGTTGCTGGTGTTTTTAGAAGGCTTTCTTACACTTAAATAATTTAAATAAAGAATATTTAAACATTCCAGAATTCAGCCTATCAATCTGAGTCCTTACATCAGCCTTATACTAGTTTCAGTAACCACTTGACTTTTTATACTTTTTTCTTTTAAATTCTATTATATATGTAACAGTCTACTTACCTTTCTCTTCATTCCTTCCTTAAGTTGCTTTTTTTCTTTTCATGTACGTAAACAGTTAACTGCCTTATTGATTGTATACAGTGAACTCTCAAAAACCTGCTTCTGTGCATTATGGAGAAGGTTCATCTTCTTCATTAGATTACCTAGCACTATAGCTCTATCATCCTGTTGCTCATCAATGTGCTCAAGCGGGCACCAGTAACATCTCCATTGTGAGACTTGTTGTTACTGTTTTTGGCATATCGAATACGCCACAGGTAGCTTGCCAGGCTCTGCCATGTGGGCAAGATACTCTCGGTAGCTTGCTGTGCTGTCTGAGAGGGAAGGAGGAATCAAACCCGGGTTGGCCACGTGCAAGGCAAAGGCCCTCCCCGCTGTGCTATTTCTCCATCCTAAACTTTGGAAAATAAACAGTACCCAAGTGGTGGTAGATGGTGAAGCAGCAGGCACTCTCATGTACTCTCCTCCTGCCACTCTTGAATGAGTATGGGCACTAGCTTTGGAAGTCTGCCATTATCTAGGAAAGTAGATATGTCACTTTCTATTAACCAAAAAAGACTATCTACACAGTGTAGATTATAGGCCAAACTAGGAACAGACTATTATCAAACAAATATTTTGCGGTAAGGATACATACATTTTAAAGTGGCTAAATTCCATAACGTTACATTAACCGTACAAAGGTTGATACACAACCACAACTACAATATGATTTCATTTTTTGTTTTGTGTTGTGTTTTTGGACCACAGTGAGCAGTGCTCAGGGCTTACTCCTGACTCTGTGCCCAGGGATTGCTCCTGGCAGGGCTCGGGAGGGGTGCCAAGGATCTAACCTGGGTTAGCCATGTGCAAGTCAAGTGCCCTAACCCTCTTTCTGTTGTTCCACCCCCAACATGATTCCAGTTTTAAAACAGTCCATAAAGCAAGCAAACCAAAAATCATAATTTGACAGTTAAAACAAAGGGAAATTGGTAAATCATTTTCTTTTTTATATATATATATTTTATTTTATAAAATAGTTCACTGTGTTTCATTACATTTAACATTCAAATACCGATCCCACCAGCATTACACCTTCCCATCACCATATTTGAGATGTTTCCATTCTGAACCCCAATCCCTGCCCCAAAGCAGAACCAAAATAATATATTTTGTATTGTTTATTATGAAAAACTGCTGAAAATGCTACAAAAAGTATCCTTAGAGCAAAGAGTGTGGAGATTGTTGTATTTTACCCAGGGGTCATTAAGCCCTTCTATAGAGTTCACATACATGTTGTTAAAGGTTGAGCTTTGTGTGCTTTGTATGTATGTATGTGTGTGTGTGTGTGTGTGTGTATACACACACACACATATATATATATATGGGTAAATCATTTTCATTCACATTCTTCTCTAGCTCTCTCCCTCCCTCTAGCTCTCATTCTACCCTCTACCTTCTACTCCTCTCTTCCACTTATTCACCTCTCAGCATCATCAAGGGAAGTAGCATTTTATGAAAATCCGCCAAAAGGCTTCATTTTTTTTTCCTAGTAAATATTTAGTACCTACCATATGGATCGAGCGATAGCACAGTGGGTAGGGCGTTCACCTTGCGTGCCACCGACCCTGGTTTGATTCCTCTGCCCCTCTCAGAGAGCCCGGCAAGCTACCAAGACTATCTCGCCCGCACAGTAGAGCCTGCCATGCTACCCGTGGCGTATTCGGTATGCCAAAAAAAAAACCAATAACAAGTCTCACAGTGGAGACATGGTGCCCGCTTGAGCAAATTGATGAGCAATGGGATGACAGTGACAGCGACCATATGGACTGAGCAATAGCACAGCACGTAGGGCGTTTGCCTTGCACGAGGCTAACCCGGGTTCGATTCCTCCATCCCTCTCGGAGAGCTCTGCAAGCTACCGAGAGTATCCCGCCTGCGTGGTAGAGCCTGGCAAGCTAGTCATGGCATATTCGGTATGCCAAAAACAATAACACGTCTCACAATGGGATGACAGTGCTACAGTGCAGTGCAGTTTATACCTTGTGCCGGATAATCAGTTGTATCACTTGTCATTTCGTTGTTCATCAGTTTGTTCAAGCAGGCACCAGTAATGTCTCCATTCGTCCCTGTGGCATGCTAGTGTAGCCCAATCGTCTGCTTGCTCCAGGAACACGAAGAGCCTCAAGCCGTTCATTTTGACATCTTTTGACGTCCCTGTGCCAGATAGTAGAATACCAGTTTAATAAACTTTTCTTTCTTATTTCTGAAACGTAATTACCAGACCATTCTTCCAGAATTATAAAGAAAGTATGGTACCCTTTTGATTTCAATCCCTAATTTTCCCTAGTGTGAAGATTGTAATTTTGCTAGAAATTACTTTATTTGACATCCATTGTTAAAAGAGTATAACAGGGCTTAAAGGGCTCATATACTATACTTTCTCCAGTATTTGGATGTTTCATAATGGTGGTAAATTTAGATTACATTTCTAGAGTTGACAGTTGAAAATGCTTTGCAAGTTAGACATTACTTATTGGAAGATTTTCAATTGTGAACATTAAGGGATATAAAAATTTATATAAGAAACTTTTTAAGAGAACAATAACAATACTCATCTTAATGTCATAACATAAAGCTATATAGAACTATCTTTACCATATAAAACAATTTGCATTGATATTTGCAGTAACATGTGGTCTGATAATATACTTTGAATAATTTGTAAGATGATTCAGATGTACTGTGTTATTAGTTTTGGTAAAACAAAAGAGCACAAGATTATAAGTTATTGCTTTGCATGCTCATAATTCTTTAAAATGTTTTTGTTAAGCTCTGTTACTTGCCTAGCTGATTTGTCAAAATAGAAGAGGAAAATTAACTGCAGAAACATTTCTGTAATGGTCATTAATATTTCTTTCTGCTCAGTTATCTACTGTTCTTTCTTCTCTAGTATTAATTTAACTTCCAGTAGAGAGATTCAGTGTATGCTTTGCTTTAGGCTCTCAAAATAATGTGTGAGTCAAGATTTTTAAACAATCTGAATAGGACGAAAAGAGAAAGAAAGTAGAAAAAGAAAGAAGCAAAGTAAGAGAAGAAAAACATTGTGTTGTGTTTGAAGTTGTGTTCTTTTTTATTGCATAAATAAGTTTGTTGAACAAATTGGGTTGTTGAATTAGTGGGTATTTTATAGCTGAGTGTTGAATAGAGGCCATCTTAGGTCTTTTCTGGGAAGTCATTTGTAGTAAATCCTGTATTGTAAGTGTACTCCATATTATTTCTAAGACTTTGTTTCCTGGTACATATAATTAATTTAAGGTTGCTAAATCTGATACTTGATCTTAGCCAAAAGGCCAAGAAGCGATGAAATTGCTAAATCCTAACCTTGCATAATAAATTTTTGAAAACCCAAATTTATTCAGTAATTAGAAAAAAATTATTTACATGCCTTTAGGTTTGTATTCCTAATGTTCAGTTTCCTTTCATATTGTCCACATGTAATTACCCAAAAATTTACAGTTTACATTTAGTTGTTTTTGTTACTGGAAAATAAAGCTTTCAGAATTAGATTTGTACCAGAGCTATAATCAGCATTCATAGTTCTCAACTATAGTAGCAATATATGAATTTTCTCTAATCACTGATTAACATAGTATTCTTTTCTGCTTTGGCTTATTGTTATAATAAAACTAGTTGAACATGGCTTAGGAATAAGTGGAAGAAATTATTTGGTTTTCATTTAAGATAGAATTTCTTTGCATTTTCAATGTTCTGAAGCTAATTTTTACTAGGCCCTGTTACATAGATTTTGTATAATTCATACTGTTATTATCTAATATAATCCTATATTGATTAAAATATTAGACCTCTTATAGTATTTCATTAGAAAGATGAAAATAGTTCCTTTGCTAGTTTCTTAGGTATAGATCCTAGGTGAGCTGTTTGTTCTACTGATCCTTTTGTCATACTTATGTAGTTGTACTTTCAGTGTGACAGCCACTACCAAATCTGGTTATTGAGCAGGCTCTGACATGTAAGTGTAAACTACACTCTGATTTTTCAAGATTTGCTACAAAAAAAAAGGGTGTACCATTTTTCAGTAATAATTTTAGTATTGATTGCATGCTGGACTGATATATTTTATATATATTAGTTGGAATAAAGTTATAATCAGATTAGTTTACCTATTTTAGTTTTAATGTGGCTACTAGTAAATTTGTGCTGTTGGTTTTGCGGCCCCACCCAGCAGTGCTCAAGGTTTATTCCTAACTGTTTAGGGAACCAGATGTGGTTCCTGGGATTGAACCGGGATTGACTACATGCAAGGCAGGCACCTTACCCGTTGTACTCTCTCCAGCCCAACAAGTAAATTCAAACTAAAATTTGTGTATTTCATGCCTACTTGATTTTCGTGTCTACAATGCTTTTCTAGAGTATATTTTTTTTTATAAAGATCACATAAGGACACTAATTTTAGAAAAGTATTTCATTTCTTGTCTATGGTCAAGGTTAAAAGATATTCTAAAGCTACTTATATGTTCTGAGAGCTAATAACATTTGTTTTATGTAACATAAGATATATGTGTGCGTGTGTATGTGTATAAAACTGAAACATAAACTTGAAAAAGAAACATACTGTGGCCTTTAGAAAATGCTGTAAATATATCTTAATCCTAATACTACTTAAAATTACATTCATCTGATCTAGGTTAATACCATGCCAAATAGGTTTCTTTGTTAATATATTGGCTTGAAAATCACTGATAAATTGTATACTTGGTGGTTCCCAAACTGAGCAAAGAAATCCCAAGAAAATATCTTCTGTCTCTTACATATATAATTGTCTTTTGTGAAAGGGTGAAAGAGAAATTTCATCATTGACATAAATTCCTGGAGCAGAGAAATTCTTTAAGGTCCTAGATGATGCCAGTGAGAATAATCTTTTTGAACAATCTTTCAAAATTGTTTCTTACCCCCATCCCACTCCCATTTCCATGGTTATTTGTTTTGTTTGTTTGATTTTATCCAAAAGGAAATATTTAGTGCCCTGTCTAGTTTTATTTTCTACTTAATCACTAGCTATGGATTAATACTGTTATATTTGTATTTGGAATTGTAAGGTACGTTTCTTTTTTCTTTTCTTTTTAATTTGACTCTTTGTTTTACAGATGAGGGCAGAAGTGCAGTTGACCAAGCAGGTGGTGCACAGATTGTAATTGACCATTTAAGGTCACTGTGCAGTAGAACAGATCCCGCCAATGAGAAGCTCTTGACTGTCTTTTGTGGCATGCTGATGAACTATAGCAATGAGAATGGTAAACAAAATTGAAAACTTGCTTTATCTCTGGGGGAATTTTTAAAAATCATCATTACTAGTGCAAAGTAAAAATTTAGAAAAATTAGGAGCAAAAAAATATATAAGTGGAATATAAAAGCAACCAACATAGAATTTCAATGTATCAAAAATAAAAAAGTAGTCTAATTTGTTAAATGGGACTCATTTTTGAAGAGTTCCCATGTTAATATCAAAAATAAAAACTAATGGTATAATTTAAGATTTCTTGATAAGAACATTTAAAATAAATATTAAAACAGATTTATATCTGTTTTCTTATACTAATATTAGAAAGTAGCTTTAAAATGTAAACACTGCATAAATGAAATAATTCTGCGTGCATAGTATATTTGTAGGAATTAAAAATTCTTTAATAAAATTTGAACTTTAAAAAATAAAGGACAGTGTAATTGTAGATAACGTTTTTAGAAATTTAACTTGTAAACAGAAGTTTCTTTTCTCTGTAAAACATTCTTAGAACTTTGCAACAAATGACATGCAGTTTTTTTCAATAACCTATATCTTTAATTATTGAACATAAAAGCAGTGATATGAAGACATTTCTATACTCTTAAATATTACCTACATATTTAGTGTATTAATTACTGCATGGACCAGAACCAGACCTTATGTTCTGGTTGATTCCTTGAAAGTAACTCAAATTTGGTTTCTTTCATAATGATTAATTTTAGTGATAATCTTTGACAGAGCTTTGAATTTTTATTTGATTTGGTTATTTTTGTTTGGTTATGTGTCTTCTGTGGGGGTTATTTGGGGGGCACACCTGGAAGTCCCCAGGGCTTACTTCTGACTCTCTGCCCAGGAATCACTCCTGGCAGTACTGAATGGACTTTTGGGGTATTGGGGTTTGACCTCAGTTTGGTCATCTGCAGGGCAAGAGCCTTAGCCACTGTACTTGCTCTCTGACTGCTAATTTGCATATGTACATGATATATATTTTTTATGCTAGTTAAAGGATATGAGCCTTTAGGAATAGTTGTCAGTGACGTTTTGGTAGTTGTGGGCCCGAAGATGTATTCTCAGTGATAAAGAGAGGAAGGGAGGGAGTTTGTTTTGTTTTGTGTAATTATTATGCACCATTGGTATAGAATTTTATTACCTTTTTGTCTTTTAGATTTGTTTAAATGCAATTTTCCCATCTTAAATATTATATCTCCTTCACTACTATGATTTGGTGTTAATCCTGTGCATTTAGATGACTCATGGAGAAAAAAATTGAAGTTCTAAAACAAGATACATTATTACTATAGCTAATAAATGAAGTTCCTGTTAATGTGTTTTTACCATTGAAATTTACTGTATAAGACATAGTCTTTAAGTAGAAAAATTGAACTGATGCATGTTATACTAATAGAAAAATTCTACCCCTAGAATCTATAACTTAATTTGTCTATAGTTGTTCTTTCATTTTCTAGATTTTTTAAATATAAAATGTTTACAAAAACCCAGTATCTTATTTATTGTGACATTAACATTTTTAAATGTTTTCTAAATTCTTAAAGTGGGTTTGACACCGCACAGAAATTCAGTTATGTTTGTGTCTTGATATAGTGGATTACTCTGAACATGTTGAATTTGTGTGTGTGTGCGTGTGTGTGTGTGTGTGTGTGTGTGTGTGTGTGTGTGTGTGTAAGGATGTGGGGGTTGGGGTCAGTGGTACTTAGGAGTGACCACTAACCGCATTGTGCTGGGGATTTGACCTTGAAGCTGACAAGCTACTTGCAAGGCAAGCAACTTACTTATTTTTTTTTATTTTATTTTATTGAATCACCATGTGGAAAATTACAATGCTTTCAGGCTTAAGTCTCAGTTATACAATGCTGAAACAACCATCCCTTCACCAGTGCCCATATTCCACCACCCAAAAAAACCCCCAGTATACCTCCCATCCCCCACGTTTCCCCCACCCCCATAACTGATAAATTTCACTTTACTTTCTCTTTACTTTGGTTACATTCAATATTTCAGCAAAAAACTCACTATTATTTTTAGGAGTTTCCCACTAGAGTCAGACCTGTTGTGAAGAGATATGAGGTTTTGATTTCTGTATTTTAGCAACTAATGATCCAATATCTGGAAGAAATTTCCTGGAGTTAGTTGCAACTTACTTCTTTTACTGTCTCTCTGGCCCAAAATAATTCGTTTTTGTCCAGCACTACTTTTGGCTTTGTGCTTAGGGTTCACACCTGATGATGATTGGGGGACCATATATGGTACTAGGATTTGAACCAGGGTTGCTGCTGCTGCCAAATGCTAGGCAAGCACCTCAGCCTTTATACTGTCTTTCTGTCCAATGTTCAATTTTAAAATCTATTATAATAATATAGGCTTTCTAAATGTATATTAGTAGGATATGTTATAAAAACGCTTAGAAAGGTATTTTTGTACCATTTGATGGAGTTGTAGAAGACTCAAGATTTAAGAGATATCAAAGTATTCCAGTTCAAGACTATACATACTTGTAGACTAAAAATTGTATATTTTTTTAGCTTCTCCATGCATACACTTCATTTTAATTGGAATATATCTAGGGGCTGGAGAGATGGTACAGTGGGGATGGTGTTTGCCTTGCAAGCAGCTGAGATGGGTTTAATCCCTTGCACCATATATGCCCCCCCCCCCAACCCCATCAGGTGATTCCTGAGCTCAGAGCCATGAGTAAGCCCTGAGCACCCTTGGGTATGTCCCAGAACCCTAAAACAAGTAGTAGTAGATGAAAAGAGTGATGATGGCTTAGCCTGCAAATCCTTTATCAATAATATTGTGAAGGTTAATTATGATTAAGCAGAACAAAAGTACTTAATGTTTTAGTAAAAATTATTTTATATTTATCCTGGTTTTGAAAATCTTACCTGTTTCTCACATGAGAAGAAAGTGCTCTTTACTGCCTGTGGTCTTCATTAATGATATGATAATTCATTTGCAAAAATGTGGTAGATTCCTTCACCAAACTTTTTTTTAAGTTTCAACTTTTAAAAAATTTGATTCTATAAACAGAGAATTCAGATTTACTACTTATTTTTCTCATGAATTTCTTGGGTAATTTTTTTGTCTAGCCAAAATATAGCAGTTAAGAAAGAAATTCTGTTAACACATTTGGCTGTTCTTAAATAAAATATTTTTAAATATAGTTGAGTTCTAGAAAATATTGACTTCAAATGTTTCATTTTTGTCTAAAATTATTTTAATAACAGAATCAGTACTTGTAATAAAAAATGTTGTTCCACTATATTCTTTTTATTAAGTTTTAGGCATTATAAACATCTGCTCCACGATATAAATTGATATACTTGATTCACAAACATGGCTTCCGTAGAAAGTGACATTGAAAAATATGTTTATAGTAATGATACTGAGTCTAGGCTTAATGTTTACCTTAGGTGATCAACAAATTTGATAGATGTCTACTTGAAAGTTGATTACAGTTTGAGCAGATGCCAACAGTCTAAAGCAAAGCCCAAGACTAATTTGAAGGAAAGCACAATAATAACTTAAAACCTTGTTGAGCAATGTAGTAGACACATTTGTATTATTATGTTATGAATTGCTACCATTGATCAGTTTCTCTACATTGGAAAATTCTGTCATTGAGGTTAATAGCAGAGCAGGTAGGGTATTTGCCTTGCACGCGGCCGACCCGTGTTCGTTTCCACCATTCCTCTTGGAGAGCCTGGCAAGCTACCGAGAGTATCCCGCCCACACGGCAGAGTCTGGCAAGCTACCGGTAGCGTATTCGCTATGCCCAAAACAGTAACAACAAGTCTTACAATGGAGCTGTTACTGGTGCCCGCTCGAGCAAATCGATGAACAATGGGAGGACAGTGCTGCAGTGCTACAGTTTATATACCTGGGCTAGAGACAAAATAGAGTTACAATTCTCAAGAAAATTTTAAATGACGGCAAACAATACAGAGAAGACTAAAGTTATTTGCTTTAAAAAATTTGCCAGACAAAAGCAGGGAAAATAATAATATCAAGAAATAAAATTAGCATTCATACGTCATGACTTCTTCATCTGACTGATTTAAAATATAATAATGTATATATGTATATGAATATATCACATTTATGGATACAGTTGCTTTTCTCTGATATCTTCAAGACTTAATATCTAATAGTATTAGTGATTTTTGAACATTTTCTATGTTTCTTTCATTTTTCCTAGGGAACTCTGAAATAAATTTACTTATTTGATCTTTATACTGAAAAAACAGGTAAATAGAAATTGATAAGAAATAATCCTGGTAAAAACTAAAAGGAATGTTGGTCTGAACTACTTGTTTTTGTGTTTTAAATTATTCCAGAAAGAATGTATCCTAGATGTTGAATCTTGAGAAGATGTGCTTCACATGTGTGAAGTTTTGTTAACAAAGTTTAGTTACTTTGATTACAAGCTAACTAAAGATTCTGTTTCCTAAGTTTTAAATAATTATTTTTTGCTTCAGAGAAGAAATCAAAACAATATATAAGACATAAAATCTTATCTTTGTAATTCATTATCTTTTTATCTCAGTGATTTTCCAGTATGCAATTTTTCTTTACCCTGTTAATAAATAATGAAAGATATACCTTTAAGTTTACATTCTTTATTTTACTTATTTTCATTAATTTTGGGTTGGGGCCATAACCAAGTGGTACTCAGAGTTTATTCCTAGCTCCATGGTCAGTAGCATTCCTGGCGAGGCTTATTGGGTTTGAATCTGGATCAGCTTCATGCAAGGCCTGACCACTGGTCTATTGTACTGATGTCAAGTTTACATTCCATAAAGCCCAGTTTGTTAAGATAAAGTATTCTAGTGTGTTAAAGCATGTTAAAGACTTTTATTATGCAGCTGAGAAGTTCTAAAAATTCTTTTAGAAATGTCAAAAGTTTTCGAAGACTGACTCATTCTTTGTGAAAAAAATTCTTGAGTTTTTGCTGTTTGTCTAACTAAGCCAGATCAGTTTACTAGAGAAAGTTGCATTCTGATGTCCTGTTATAAATGTAATTTTATTTATTTATTTATTTATTTATTTATTTATTTATTTATTTGTTTATTTTTTAATTTATTTTATTTATTTGCTTTTTGGGTCACACCCGGTGATGCACAGAGGTTACTCCTGGCTCTACACTCAGAAATTACTCCTGGCGGTGCTCAGGGGACCATATGGGATACTGGGAATCAAACCCGGGTCAGCCATGTGCAGGGCAAATGCCTCACCCTCTGTGCTATCACTCCGTCCCATAAATGTAATTTTAAACAAACTTTATTGGAGGACAGAATAGCCTTCTGCTAATTCTACTAAACTTGACCAATTAAGCTATGCTAGCTTTTTATCATAGTTCTTTTAGACAATTGCTATCTTAGTGAAGTTACATAGAATTTATATGATTATAAAGCATTCATGTAATTATAAAAAATATAATTATATTACATAATTTTAAAGCATTTATATAGTAGCACTGTAGCACTGTCATCCCATTGTTCATCAATTTGCTTGAGCAGGCACCAGTCAGGTCTCCATTGTGAGACTTGTTACTGTTTTTGTCATATTGAATACGCCATGGGAAGCTTATCAGGCTCTGCCATGCGGGCGGGATATTCTCAGTAGCTTTCAGAGCTCTCCAAGGACGGAGGAATTTGAACCCAGGTCAGCTGCGTGCAAGGCAAATGCCCTACCCACTGTGCTATCGCTTCAGTCCATTTTTATAGTGTACATCATATTTTATATGTAATAAATCGTATAAAGTATTAGTGAGTAATAGGCCAGGGACATGGTTGTTTAAGTATATTTGTCTAATCCACTTGGTCAAATATTGTAAATACTTTTTAAGTTTGGCCATTATCAAATGAATTTTTTATTCCAGACATCTGAAATATTATAGCCAAAAACTAGAATGGTGTTGTATGTTTGTTATATGTTTGAGCTTCCTCATTCTCTAACATTTTTTTTTATTTGCTTTATATAATGTCTGGATTGACAATAGTGGCAATTTAAGGTGTCATAGTTAGCTTCCCTGATTTTAACTCATAGTTACAGATGTAAAGAATCCCATTTTGAATTTTCTATCACCTGATAGTTATTTTAAAATTTAAAAGCAGTTCCTAATGTTTATGTTAACCATTTTTTTCTTATTTCTCCTATTTATCCTTTATTTTTGCATATATATGGTTTTTTCATTTTAAATTATTGGCACATTTTTAAATTGCAATAGGAAGAAGTATACATTTACATTTCACCTGACTGATAGAATTCCAACATATAAAGCAAATGGAGAGATTCTCTCTATACATGGAATGCTTACTTTCATTTCAAAATTAGTTTTTAAATAGTAATAGTAAAACTGGATGACCCAAGCTTGTTTTATTATTGATTTTTTTTTTACTACATTCACTGTGTGAAATGTGGCATCAATCACATAGTTATAGATCTTGCACAAGTTTTTAGGTGCCATAAATGACATGGAAGTAAACATTCTCCTGTCTGGCCTACCAGCAACTACAGTTAATACAAAAATGACATTTAGGCCAGTCAGTGCTTTGTCCACTTTTAATTTAGACTTTTTACATATTCATTCAGAAAGAAACTAAAGGAAAAAAAGTATCCTGTAAATCTACTTTTATAAAAATCAGTGATCTTGTCTTCTAATCACAAGTAAAATCCATTAATACGAAATTAGTTATATTTTATTTACTGGAAAATATGTAATGTTTGCAAAATGCATATCGAATGACTGCAAATCAGTTATTTTAATGTACTTATACCTAAACATAATTTGTACATTGTACATGACTTCCATGTAATTTAAATAAAATTTTAAGATTTTTCGTTTTTAGTAAGAGGCAATAAATAGATTTTTGCATCAGTAAATTCTTTTTTTTTCTTTTTTTTCTTTTTGGGTCACACCCGGCGATGCACAGGGGTCACTCCTGGCTAATGAACTCAGGAATTACTCCTGGCGGTGCTCGGGGGGACCATATGGGATGCTAGGATTCGAACCCGGGTCGGCCGCGTGCAAGGCAAACGCCCTACCCGCTGTGCTATCACTCCAGCCCCTGCATCAGTAAATTCTTTTTCAAAATAATTTTTTTTTGTTTTCAGGGACATTTTTATTACATATAAATATTAGATGTTACCTAATTTAACATTTAGCTCAATTTTCTATACAAAAATTTAGGCTTAAATATATGCCTATTGTAGATGTAGCCTTTTTCTTAGCAGTGACAGAAACTAGAGATTGAATGTAATCCTACCCATTAAAACTGCTAAAGTGATCCTCTTCAGGATCGAAAGCAAATACAAAATCAATTTTAATCCAAAAAAGACATTTGTTTTTGACATGAAAGTCTTGGGTTTTCTATAACAAGAGTTGATCTGTAGTAAATTAAGCTGGAAGAAGTTTGGTGGTGTTGGTGGTGGGGTATGTGTGGGGAGACTGTCTATATTTGGATATAATTGCTCTAGATGTCATTGAATTGAGAACAGTAAATGGGTTAACCTCTTTTTTAAATTCAATTTATTTATTTTATTTTTATTTTTGATTCCTCCGTCCCTCTCGGAGAGCCTGACAAGCTACCGAGAGTATCCCGCCCACATGACAGAGCCTGGCAAGCTACCTGTGGCGTATTCGATATGCCAAAAACAGTAATAACAAGTCTCACAATGGAGACATTACTGGTGCCTGCTCAAGCAAATTGATGAACAACGGGATGACAGTGCTACAGTGCTATTTTTCATTAGTGAATCACTGTGAGGTACAGTTACAGACTTACAGTCTTTCATACTGTGTTTCAGTCATACAGTGGTCGAGTGCTGATCCTCTCCACCAGTGCCCATTTTCCTCTTAAAGTAAAATATCCACAAAAAAAAATTTCTTTCCTAATAATTTCTTTCAAACATTCTTTTATAAATTTAGACACCACGGGCTGGGAAGTAATACTGATAAGGTGCTTGACTTTAATGTGGCTGACTCGGGTGTGATCTCCCACACCTCATTTGGTCCTCCAAGCCTGCTAGGAGAGATTCCTGAGTGCACAGCCAGGAGTAAGCGCTGAGCATTGTAGAGTGTAGCCCCAAAACAAAACCAAAAAAAATTAGACACCATGGCTTACAATCGTGTTTAGACAAATGTTTAAACATTGAACATTTTAAACGTGTTTAAACATTAGTCACTTAATTTTATAGCTATCAGCAGTGTGTCAACATCACTCCACCATTCAAAGTAGGTCCTATCTCACTCACAGCCCCATCTTTAGCAGACTCAGTTCTATACGCAGAGCTTTGGACTTTTTATCAGTTATTCTTTTGTCTGTTTCTGTTTTTTTTTTTATTACTTTGCATATAAGAAGTACTTATAAGAAGTACTTTTTCCTTTCTCCTCTCACTTCACTCAGCATGATATGTCTCAGTTTCATCTTTTCTTTTAGTTCAGTAGCATTCCATTATGTGTGTGTATGTGTATACCACAATTTCTTCATTCTCTCATCTGTTGCTGTGCACTTGTTTCCTGATCTTGGTTAATGTGAATGGTGTTGCAATGAACATAGGAGTGTAAACAGCTTGTTGAACAAAAGTTTTGCATTCTTGGGGTAAAAACCAACAGGTGGAATCACCAAGTGATATTAAAAATCGATTCTTACTATTTTGGAGATGTTTCCATAAAGACTTAACCGGATAACACCCGTCAACAATGTGTGAGGTTCCTTTTTCACAGCAACCATGCCATCACTGGTTGTTTTCTCACTTTTTTTTTTTATTTGTTTTTGGGTCACACCCGGCAATGCACAGGGGTTACTCCTGGCTTTGCACTCAGGAGTTACTCCTGGCAGTGCTCAGGGGACCATATGGGATGCTGGGAATCGAACCGGGGTCTGCCGCGTGCAAGGCAAACGCCCTACCCGCTGTGCTATTGCTCCAGCCCCCGTTGTCTCACTTTTTGAAATGGGACACTGTCCTTGGTGTAAGGTGATTTCTCATTGTACTACTGAAGATTTACATTTCTCTAATAATCAGTGATGCATATGAATGACTTTCATTTTATTTTGGGAGGGGAGCCCATACCCTCCTATGCTCAAGGCTTACTTCTCACTCTGTGTTCAGAGTTCATTCCTGGCTGGGGGAGGACCTTATGAGGTGCTGAGGATTGAACACAGGTCAGCTACATGCAAGGCAAACACTCTACCAGTTGTACTATCACTCTAGCCCCAATAACTTTTAAAATATGCCTTTTTTTTATACTTTGTATTGAGTCACTTTGAGATACAGTTGCAAAGCTTTCATGATTTTCACTCATTAAACAATCAAAAACCCATGCCTCCACCCATGTACATTTTCTACTTCCAGTGTCCCCCATATTCCTCCCACCACTCCCAAGCTACCCCACCACCTGCCTCTATGGCAGATGCTTTCCTTCTTGTTCTTTCTCTACTTTTGAGAATTATGGTTTGCAATATAGATACTGAGAGCCCATTTTGTTTGGTCCTCTACACACTTTCAGCACACATCTCTCATCCTAAGCAATCCCTCCAACCATCATTGACTTAGTGATCCCTTCTCTATCCCAATTGCCTAGCTCATGAGGCTGGCTTCCATCCGTGGAGCAATCCTCCTGACCCTTGTATTAGTCTCATACTATGTTATTTTATGTTCCACAAATGAGTGCAATCGTTCTATGTCTGCCCCTCTCTTTGTGACTCATTTCACTTAGCATGATAAACTGCATACCTGTGTATTTACTAAAAATAAAATACGAGGGTACCTTGGAGTGCAGCTCTTTCTTCGCTGCCCATGTTCAATAGTCTCAGGCTGCTTCCCCCACCCCAGGGAGGTCAATGGCAAAGGGAGGATAGAGGGAAATAAGGGCCAGTCTGGTTGGAGTCAGTTGCAGTTTATTCCATTCCCATCTCCATTCTCTGATTCTCCTACTGCTTCTTCCTCTCCCATGCTACTTCATTCTGCTCTGGGTCTCCCTTTATTCTCCTTCTAGTTCTCTCATTCTCCTCCTACTGGCTCTGGATTTCTCTACCCATTCTTACAGCCTAGTTAAATCCCAAAGCATGAGGGGTTGGGGCTTACACATAGGTGTGGTAACAATCAATAGGGGTAGTCTTTCCCTCAGGGGATGTTTCTTCTAGGACAGATACTCATCCAGCAAGACAACTCTCTCAAGACTGAAATTCTAACTATGGGTGTGTTTCTCCTCTCCTTAGTCCAACAAACATATAAGCACTCATAATACTAATCATTTTGTATGGACACAGTAAGAGATACTCTACGTTTATAGAATTGCTCTCCTGTGGTCATCTTGATCTCAGACTACAGTGCTCAGGCCAGATTAGTCTTTCCTGATCCTAGCAGGATTCTAATCTCATTGTTATTTTTGGATCATGACAGCATTTGTCCATGACTATGCTCTCAACTTATAGTTGAGTATCGTAGCACTCTGGTCTGTCCCATTTTGATGACAGGGTAGCTCACAGCTTTCCCTGGGTCCATTCAGTCCTTCGTTAGGACACTGTTTTGGGGGTGTTAGGGACTAAAAGCAACTGAGGCTTAAGTCAAGGAATTTGCAATATATGCTCCGGAGGGCAGATTGTTTTGAAACAATTTACTCCCAAGTTACAAAAGCATAATCTTAACTGTCTTCCTGTGTCTATACAAAAAAGGACATTGCTTTAAAGTAAACTATTCAAAAGACATAAGGAGAGGAGAAAGGCAATATTTCACTCATATATATAAAATCATAGACTTCTGAGGAATCTGACCTTACAAGTTAACAGAGTCTGATTAGGGGGGAAAGGTGATACACTGGTTGGGGAAAAGAGCATAGAGAAGAGGTTACAGATAAACACAGTGGAAGAGCCTCAGGAGCACTGTGATAGGTGTCACCCGAAAAATTTAAGTTCTCTGTAGCAAGGGAGAAAGGACAAACCAATGTTATCCTACATATATCCATCCACTTACAAGCAAATTTCATAACTTCATCTTTTTTAACAGCTGGATAGTATTCCATTATGTCAATGTACCATAGTTTCTTTAACTAGTTGTCTGTTCTTGTGCACTCGGGTTGTTTCCAGATTTTGACTATTATGAATAGTGCTGCAATGAACACACAAGTGCAGTTGTTATTTCTGTCTTGCTTTTTTGCACCCTTGAGATAAATTCCCAGAAGTGGTATTCCTGGGTCATATAGAAGCTAAATTTCTAGTTTTTTTAAGGAATACCCATATGTATCCCCCATATTGTATCCAGGAACCAGTAGGCATTCCCAGCAACAATCAATGAGAGTCCCTTTATCTCCACCTCTATACCAGCAGTGGTTGTTCTTGTGCTTTTTGATATATGCCTGTCTTTATGGTGTAAGAGGGTAATTCATTGTTTTCTTGATTTGCAGCTCCCTGATGATTAGCTATGTAGAGCATTTTTTCATGTGCCTTTTGGCTATTTGTATTTCTTTTGGGGGGGGAAGTATCTGTTCATATATTCTCCATTTTTTGATTGGGTTGTCCTTGTTCCTCCTGCAGGGAGCTTAGTTTTATTGAGTTACTTCCACAACAGTGCCCTTGAGGCATACCCAATTCCATCAAGCACTAATAATACTATATTGCTTTTCTCTTTCCTTTATTTCATTTGCATGGTTTAGCAATGTCCTTTTTATATAGATACAGGAAGACAGTTGATGCTATGCTTTTGTAACATGGGAGTTAATTGGCTCCAAATAATATTTACTCCTGGGCATCCATTATATTTGTTATATTTACTTGACTTAAGCCTCAGTTGCCCTTACTTTCTAACACCCCCAAAAGGAGGGTCCCAGCTAGAGACAAGGATGGACCCAGGGCAAGCTGTAGGCTACCCTGGCATCGGAAAGGAGCAAGCTAAGCGCCATAAGTATAATAACTTAAGAGTACAGACAGACTTAATTTTGATTGAGTTTGTTTTTTGTTGTTGAGTTTGCTTGCCATATATATAGGGGATGTTAGCCTTTTGTTGTATTTATGGTTAGTGAATATTTTGTCCTGATGTGTAGGCTGTCATATTTTTGTTAGCACTTCCCCCCCACCCAGTAAATTGAAACTTTATTTTGACATAATCCCATTTGTTTCTTGCTGCTTCTATTTTATTATCCAATGGTGTCAGATAATTGAAGATATTGCTGAAATCTGTATCTTGGATAGTTTATGTTTCCCTCAATAAGTGCATTTTATAGATTCAGATCTAATGTTTACATTCAGATCTTAATTTAACATTTGTGTTTAGTGAGAAACAGGAGTCCACATTCCATATTTCTGCATGTGGTTAACCATGTTTCTTCGCACCATTTGTTGAAAAGGTCTTCCTTACACCACTTCATACTTTGTCATAAATTAAATTTCCCCATATCTAAGGATTTATCTCTTGTCTCTCATTCTATTCATTGGTCTGAGAGTCTTCCTTTAGTCTACCACCACACAGTTTTGATTACTAGTGGTTTATAATATAATTTAAAGTTGAAAAAAGCTATGCTTCCCATCTTATTTGTTTGCTTCAATTATTTAAGCAGTTTTAATACTCAGTATAAATTTTAGTAATATTTATTCCATGTCCCTAAAGAATTCCATGGCAATTTTGTTGGAGGTCTGTATAGTGATGGGGTAGATTCGTCATTTCAGTGTATTCGTACAACCAGTCTCTGAGCAAGAAATCGTTTCCCTTGTGTATTCTATTTAATTTACAGTTATTTATAGTTTTATTTTTATCAATTTTTCACCTGCTTTGGTAAGTTGATTCCCAGATACTCACTTGATTTTGTAGGGTACTGTTGAAAATGGGCTGGGGGCTGGAACAGCGGGCAGGGCACTTGCCTTGCATACAGCCAACTTAGATTCTATCCCCATCACCACATATGGCCCCTTATGCCCCGTCAGGAGTGGTTCCTGAGTGCAGAGCCAGAAATACTACCAGGCGTGGCCCCAGAACAAAAGAAAATTGTAAGTGGAATTATTTTTTAATCCGTTCACTTCTTTCTCCTAATCTCATTGTTTGCATATAAAAATGCCACAGATTCTTACATATTGATTTTGTGTTGGTGTTAATTTTGTGTTGCTGTATTGGTTTATTAGTTCTAGAAAGTTTTACTCAGTTTTTAGTATTTTTTGTGTATATTATCTTGGTTTTTAAAAATGTGATAATTTGACCTTTTTTTTGGGGGGGTGTCTTACCCAACTATGCTCAGGGATTACTCCTGGCTCTGTGCTCAGGAATTACTCCTGGCGGTGCTTGGGGGACCATATGGGATGCCAGGGATCGAACCTGGGTCAGCCACGTGCAAGGCAAATATCCTGCTGACTCACTCTGCCCGAATTTGACTTTCTCAATTTGAACCCTTCAATTTCTCTTTCTTCCCTTGTCGCTGTGACAAGTTGTTCACTTCTAATGCCATGTTGAAAAATAATGGTGATAGTGGACATTGCTGTCAAGTGCCTGATCTTGGAAGAAAGGCTTTGGGTTTTCCCTCTTGGGTATGATGTTTTCTATGACTGTGGCTATGACCTCGAGTGTGTTGATAAAAGGTTTTTTTTTTCTTTTAAAAAATCATAAATGGATATGGGGTCTATCAAAATCATTCTATGTATCCACTTATATGATCACAAGGGTCAGGGTCTGCCACATACATGGCAAGTGTCTTACCCACTGTTCTGTGTCTCAGGCCCCTCCTTTCATACATATTTCATTTAGTTTCTTACTTTGTTTTCATTGTGAGCCTTTTTTAAAGGTTATAATTTTTAAGGTAATAATTTATTACATTCTCAATATTCTGACACCAATCCCAACACCATTATACCTTACCACCACCATTATTTCATATTTTCCCACCACCACTCAAGCCTGCCCCAAAGGCAGTTCCTGAATAATTCATTTTATATTGCTTGTGAATAACCCACTAAAAATGATCCATTCTAGTTCACACCCCATCAAATGTGGTGTGCTACTCTTGGTGCATCAATGGTGTGGAGTATGTGATGTTACGCAGCCACATTTGTTCTCCTGGAGTTCTAAAATTTTAAATTGGGTGATACAGCTGGAGTTAAATTTTTAACTGGATGGTGACTTGGGGTCCAGAGGCATCTCTGCAGCTTGTGGCTCTCTTCCAAGATTTATTTGTGAGTCTCTGGATCTTGGCTGTTAGTAAGCTTACATGTTGCCCAGAGGTGGTTTGTGGGCATGACTGACAGGCTCCAGGAAGAAGAGGGAATGGCGGGAGGTTGCCCATTGCCAATTCTGTGTGAGCCTGGAGATTTTGGTCACAAAACCTGCATACCTGAGTTTTTTAGCAGAATCATTCTCATGCATGGGGGGCTTATCCCAAGCCTGTGAAGATCAGCTGTGAGCATGGCGGCGGTTGGATTTTGGAGGGTTTTGGCTGCCTGGGCTCTTTTGGGGCAGGTAGTGGGCTCACCTGCCCCCTCCAGGGTGGACTCAGTCTGGCGCAGGGTTTGGACAAATCTCTCAGCTTGTGGCTCTCTTCTGAAATTTATTTGTGAATCCTGTTGGGAGGTTTTTGCTTTGAAAAATAATCTTTTTGAGTTATTGATTTTTTTTGTTCTAATATGGTTGGTTTTGGCGCTAATTTTTACTATTTTCCTCTTCATTATTCCTTTTTCTAGCTTCTTAAGATGTGAACCTGGGCTGTGTATTTGTGCCTTTTGTTTTGTTTCATTTTGTGATGAACATTTGTCTTGCTATGAACTTCCCTCTTCGGACAATTTAACTCTGTTCCTGATGTTCTGGTTCTTGTGTCCTCTTTCTCTTTCCAGAAATCTTTTTCTTCTTTCATTTCCCCATTCATCAAATGGTGTTCTATATTATCTTGTTTATTTTCAGTTGTTCCACAGCTTTCTGTTAATGGCTTGTTTCCATCTCTAGTGTATTGTGATCTGAAAAGATACTTAATATGGTTTCTTTCTTTTTAATTTTATGGATATTTGTTTTGTAAACCAATGTGTGGTTTATCCTGAAAAATATCTTTTGTTTACTGGAGAAGAATGTGTATGCAACTTTATAGAGCTGTACACACATCTCTTACACCTATTTCCTTTTAGGCTAGACTTTCCTTACTGATTTGTCTTGTTGATCTATCGAGCAGTGAGACTGGGTGTTAATATTTCCTATAACTTTTATTTTACTGTATATCTTTCCTCAGTACTGCAGCAGTTCTTTATAATTTGATGGTCCTTCATTTTGGTGCACACATGTTAATGTGTATAAGCTTCTTTTGATGAATAGAATAGATCCTTTCATCCTTTTATGGGCATTTCTCTATCCCTTTTTAAATTTGAAGGTTTTTTTTGTTGCTGTTGTTATGTTTTTTTCTTGATTTTTGCAAGCTTCTGTTTGCCTTTAAGATTGTTTTTCATCCTTGCACTTTGAATCTTTGTTTATCATGGAGTTCTGGCATGTCTCTTGTAAGCAGTAGAATTGGGTTCAGTTTTCTGATCCATTGAGGCACTCTGCCTTTTAATTAGTGAGTTCATGCCACTGGCATTGAGTGAACTATTGAAGTTGTGAGACTTATTGCTGTTTATATGGATTCTGAGTCTATAATTATGACATTTGTCTTTAACTTTGCTTTAGGCTGGAGCACAGCAGGTAGGGCGTTTGCCTTGCACACAGCCGACCTGGGTTTGATTCTCCCGCCCCTCTCGGAGAGCCAGCAAGCTGTCCAAAGTATCTCACCCACACGGCAGAACTTGGCAAGCTACCACCCGTGGCATATTCGATATGCCAAAAGCAGTAACAACAAATCAAACAATGGAGACGTTTCTGGTTCCCGCTCCAGCAAATCGATGAACAATGGAATGACAATGACAGTGTGACTTTTGCTTCATTTAATTCCCTTGTATGTTGACATCTTTCTCTCTTTTATGTAACTATTGGGTTCCAGTTGCTTCTTTTGGGTTGTATCCTGTTAATATGTTGTCTCTGCAGATTGAGTCTTTACAACTGTTAAATTCAAAACAAGTGAAGCTTGAGTATATTGTAAAAGAGTCCCATTTTATCTTTACTCATTTTCATTATTTTTGTTTAGGATTTCACTCTGCAGGGTTCTTTGTTTTTCAAGGCGGGTGGGGGGGGTGTTTAGTGTTATTTTTAATGCTGGATTGATGGCATGAATCCTGCTCTCAGATTCTTTCTTTGGCTTTGCCATTTTGATTACAGTGTGTCTTAGTATTTGGAACTCTGAGCCCTTTGCATCTTGGCACATGATTCAATCCCCTATCTTGCAAAGGTTTAACAATAGTTTCTTTTTCATTTGTTTTTGTTTTGGGATCACACCTGGTTGTGTTCAGGACATACTCCTAGCTTTCCTCTCAGGAATCACTCCTGGTGGTGCTCAATGGACCATATGAGATGCCAGAAATTTTTTTTTTAATTTTTATTTATTTATTTATTTATTTGGTTTTTGGGTCATACCTGGCGATGCACAGGGGCTGGCTCTGCACTCAGGAATTACTCCTGGCGGTGCTCAGGGGACCATATGGGATGCTGGGATTTGAACCCGGGTCGGCCGCGTGCAAGGCAAACGCCCTACCCGCTATGCTATCACTCCAGCCCGATGCCAGAAATTGAACCTGCATCAGCTATGTGCAAAGCAAGCACCTTATCCACTGTAACTGTTGCTCTGGGCCCTGAAATTTCTTTGACTAGTGATTCTTCCCTCTTTCTTCTCTGTTAGAAATCCTATAAATTGAACATTATTGTATTTCATGGTGATTTAATTTTTAAAAAATGAACGTTTTTTAATTATTGCTTGGGGATCTGATAATTTTGTTTGCTTTTAAAAAATTGGAGAGGGGCCGGAGCGATAGCACAGCGGGTAGGGCGTTTGCCTTGCATGCGGCCGACCCGGGTTCGATCCCCGGCATCCCATATGGTCCCCCAAGCACTGCCAGGAGTAGTTCCTGAGTGCAAAGCCAGGAGCAACCCCTGAGCATCGCTGGGTGTGACCCAAAAAGCAAAAAAAAAAAAAAAAAAAATTGGAGAAGGGGTCAGAGAGATAGAACAACAGGTAGGTTATTAGCCTTCCACATGGCTCACCTGTGATCTCTGGCATCTCATATGGTCCCCCGAACCTGCCGGGAGTGATTTCTGAGTACAGAGCCAGGAATAAGCCCTGAATGTCACTGGGTGTGGCCCAAAAACCAATTTTTTTCTTTCCCTTATTTATGTTTTCATGCATCTTATCCTCAAGCCCCTTGATTTATTTCTGTCTCTGTAAGTGTGCTACTGAGTCCATCCATGAAGTTTTTTAATTCACCTACTATGCTCTTCACTCAGTTCAGTGAATTCTGATTGTAATTTTCTCATATTTTCCTTCTTTGTTGGATGTCTCTTTTGTTGTTTCCTCTGTTCTTGAACATCTTACCATTGTCACTCTGAAGTATTTATCTGAGAGGTTAGAGAGCTCTTAAGGTTCTTGAACAACTTTTGATTTTCACTGTTACCCATAAACCCCTCACTTCTTCATTGTATCTTCTTTATTCTAAAACAATGCAGGTGAGGGTCATTTATATGCAGACATGCTTGGATTGTCATCCAGGTGACATCATTATCTAATTCCACACAGAACCTGTAGGCTGAATTAGTATTACTTCCTGCCACTATCAGCTTTTGCATTACAGACTTCTGCTGCTTGCCTGGATTCACAGTTCCCAGCCCCTCAGCCTTCCCCGGTACCCACAGTCCTTATATTTGGGCAGCCAAGACTAGCAGAGCTGGCCTTCACTTTCCTTGGAGCAGGTCTCCCATCTTGTCTCTGAGTTTATGCCTATAGTCAAATACAATGTGTGGAAGAGCCTTTGATTACAGTTTCAATTTCCTTGCTATTAATAGTACTGTTCAGGTATTCCAGGTCTTCTTGATTCAGCCTTGGGAGATTATAGGAATCCAGGAATTTATCCATTTCTTCTAGGTTCTCTTGTTTCGTGGCATACAGATTTTCAAAGTAGTCTCTGATCATCTTTTGAATTCCTTTGATTTCTGTTGTGATATCCTCTTTTCATTTCTAATTCGGTTTATAAGCGTTCTCTGTCTTTCTTTGTGAGTCTTGCTAGTGGTTTCTTAATCTTGTTTATTTTCTCGAAGAACCAGCTCTTGGTTTCATTGATCTTTTGGATAGTCTTTTGGGTTTCCATGTCGGTGATTTCTGCTCTAAGTTTTATTATCTCTTTCTGCCTGATTTGGGCTCCTTTTGTTGGTCCTTTTCTAAAATCTTAAGCTGTGAAGTCAAGTTATTTATGTGGGCCCTTTCTTCCTTCCTGAGAAATGCTTGCAGAGCTATAAATTTTCCCCTTACCATGGCTTCAGCTGTGTCCCACAGGTTCTGGTAGCTCCTGTCTTCAGTTTCATTTGTTTCCAGGTACCTTTTGATTTCTTCCTTGATTTCCAGGTGTTTGATTTGGTTTTCTGCGTCTGTCCATGATTAACTTCTAGCTTCAGTACATCATGGTCTGAAAAGATAGCTGATACAATGTCTGAACCTGATTCTGTTGAGGGATGTTTTGTGGCCCAGCACATGGTCTATTCTGGAAAATGTTCCATGTGCACTGGAAAAAAATGTGTATTCTGTTTTGGGGGGATATAAAGCCCTGTATAATTCTATTAGCCCTCTCTCTTCTATTTCTTCCTTCAAAGCTAGTATTTCCTTGGTGAGTTTTAATCTTCTTGATCTATCCAGAGGTGATAAGACGGTGTTGAAGTCTCCAACTACTATTGTGTTGCTCACAATATCCTTTTTAAAGTCTATTAGCAGTTGTTGTAGGTATTTAGCTGGTCCCCGCATTGGGTGCGTACACATTTAGGAGTGTAATTTCTTCCTGCTGTACATATCCCTTGGTTAATAAAAAATCAAGTCCTTCACTATCCCTTCTAATCTTTTCCAACCTGAAATCTATGTTGTCTGATACTAGTAAGACCTCCCAGCCCTTTTGAGCGAGTTGTTTGCTTGCAGGATTATTTTCCTTATTTTCCACTCTTTAACTTTGAATCTATGTTTGTTCTGGCTATTCAGATGTGTTTCTTGCAGGCAGTAGAATGTTGGGTTCAGTCTCTGAATCCATTTTGCCACACTGTGTCTCTTAATTGGTGAATTTAGACCATTGACATTGAGAGAGATTATTGTTATGGGATTTTGCACCATCTCTCAGTAGGTTTGTTGTGCTTGTAGGGGCTTTTCTTGTCTTACAATAGCCCCTTTAGTCCTTCTTTTAGGTTTGGTTTTAAGTCTATGATGTTCCTGAGCTGTGGTTTATCCAAAAAATAGTGTATCCTTCCTTCGAGTTTGAAAGAGAGTTTAGCCGGATAAAGATTCTTGGTGAAGTGTTCATTTCATTGAGTTTTTTCACTGTATCCCACCACTGCCTTTGGGCTTGGAGAGTTTCCTCTGATAGGTCAGCTGTGAATCTAAGGGGTGCTCCTTTGTTTGTGATTTCTGTCTTTGACCTTGCTGCTTGCAGTATTGTGTCTCTATCCATGATGCCCATCATTCTAACTATGATATGTCTTGGAGTTTTCCTGTTAGGGTGGGTCTCTTTTAGCTGGCACCCTTCGGGCTCCTTAATCTGGATGCCTGCATTCTCCATCTCTGGGAACTTATCAGCAATGATTTGTTTGACTATGGCTTTTTCATTGGGGTTGCTTCCCTATCCTTCTGGTCCTCCAATGATTCTAATGTTGTTCCTCTTGAAATCATCCCCTAGGACTCATATTTGCCCTAGAGCTATTTTGAGGTTTCTTGCCATTGTTTGTTGTTGCCTGTAGGCTCCCTGCAGCTCATCTTCAAGCTCACTGATTCTGTCTTCTGCTGTAGCCATTCTATTATTGAGGTGCACCCACTGAGTTTTTTATTTCATCTACCGAATCCTTCATTCATGACATTTCTTTTTGTAGCTTTTCAATTTCTGCTCTCATTTCTTCCCGTATTTTCTCAGCTGTCTGTTGTATTGTTTCTGTGAGGTCCTCCTTTAATTTAATGGATACCTTTTCAATCTTTATGTTGAGTTCATTGAACATCTTCAGCATTTCAACTCTGAATTCTTTATTGGAGAGCTCAAGTTTGTAGAAAACGCCTATTGAGGCTTCTGGACTCCTTTCATCGTCCTCTCCTTGTGTTGGGGATTTGTGCTGTTTCTTCATGTTGTTGTGGTGCTATGGGAGACAGACCTTCAAGTTCACTCTATCTGTTCCTTCTTGTTGCAAAAAAGGAATCTGGATGGGTTCGATTAATGTTAGTTGCCTTTTTACTTTCCCCTTCTAGAACATGTCCGTCCTCTCTGATGTTCCTCTAATCCTTTCATAAGGCCTAATGTGATGCTTTCAGAGAATGTGCTCTTTTGCATTGGGCTTTTGCACAAGTACTTGTATTTATTGGCTTTTGGGTGAAATTAGGATAGACTAGTGGCTTATTGTCCTACTGTTTCTTGGATAGCTAGGATGTTACTCAGGCACATAGGTACTGAAGGCTGAGATGCAACAACAGATTGCAAGGTGTCAAAAAAGTAACCTTGGCCCCAATAGAGGCCACACCCACTTTTGCCCAGGCCATGCCCCTTATGGATTAGACCACGCCCCTTCCCCACAATAGCTGGGTCCCAGATGCAGGCTGGGATGCAGGATGGGCCAGTGAATGTCACACATCTGGGCGGGAAGAGAAGGCTTCGGTGCTGGGGTCATCATGCCGCCAGCCAGGGTGGCAATCAGGGAGTGGGGAGGGGGGCTGGGGCAGTCTCGTACCATTTTTGTTTGTGTTATTTTAGGCTGCTGTTTTACATTACACTAACTTGGTGATTTGGGGCATTTATAGTTGGACATTTTACAAAAGGGAAATTTTGACTCTCCAGAGACTTTTATTTTCAGAACCCAGAGAGTTATTTTAAATCCTATCTATTCTTATAGTTAACTTTCATTTTTATTTTTTTATTTGTATTTTTTAATAATGTAGGAATACTGCTGTTTGTTGAGCCATCAATTAAGCTGATAAATTGGGCATGAACTCTGTATAACTTTTTTTTTTAATTGTATCACCACCGAGAGATACAGTTACAAAGCTTTCATGTTTGAGATTCAGCCATACAGTGATGGAACACTGATCCCTCCACCAGTGCCCATTTTCCACCACCCACATCCCAGTCCTCACCCTGCCTCTATGGCAGACAGTTTTCCCAATATTTTCTCTCTAATTTGGGGCATTATGTTTTGCTCAAAATTTCCCACCACCATTCAAGCCTACCTGCCAGGGGCAGATGCTAGATAATTTATTTTCCATTGCTCTTTTTGAATTTTATAAAAGGTTGCATGGCTGCAATTATAAATGTAAATTTCTAGATTGTAAATAGTTGGGTTCCAGAAACATCTCTGTATGACATTAATCCATTTGGGGATTTAATTGGGAGTCTATGGGCCAGGGCTGTTGGTGAGCTAAAATGGCACCAGGGGCAAAATGTGGGCATAACAGCTAGTCTACTGGGCAGGTGGGGACCTGGGGAGGGACAGCCCAGGTCCTCTGCCACCATTCAGCTTGGAGGTCTAGTCCTGGAACCTGCATACCGAAGGCCTTGCTTGTGGAATCTCTTGGTCGCAGGTGTTCTATCTGGAGCAGGCGGCGAGAGCACACCTGCTCCATCTAGGGTGCCCCAGTGAAATTGGCTTATTACGGGGCCCAGAGAGATCTCCAGTGCTGTGATATCTTCGGGGACTTGCTGTGTCTCTGGGTCAGGGCTTTTGGTGTGCTAAGATCCACATTACAAAATTTTCAGCAGATTTTATCTTGTTGAGGTCCATCCTGAGACAGTGGAGTCAGGCTTAAGAGTATGATGGCAGTTTTGGATTGTGAAGCAAGTGCCTGCTGGGGGCTCTGCTTGGGTGGACACAGTCCAAACCATCCCCCTCCAATATAGCCCGGTCTGTCCAGCCATGCATGGGTCTGGGCTTAACTGCAGCTTTTGATCTCTTTCAAGATTTATTGATGGGTTTCTGAAACAATGCCAGCAGTAGAGTTTATAGGCTGGCTCTGGAGTTGGTTCATGGGGTGACTGCCAGTGTTTCCATGTGCTGGGGAGTGGGAGGAGGTAGCCCACTCCAACTCCATAAAAGCCTGGAGATTTCAGTCACAAAACCCGCATACCAGAATTATCAGCAGATTATATCTTAGTGAGGTCCATCCTGAGATGGTGGAGTCAGGCCGGGGGTATGGCAGTGATTTTGGATTGTGGAAGCAATCAGCTGCTGGGAGCTCTGCTTGGGTGAGCCACCAGACCAACCCGCCCCACTCCAATTAACCCCAGTCTGTTCAGCCATGTGCAGGTCCGAGATTAACTCTGACTTTTGATCTCCTCCAAGATTTATCTATTGAGTCTCTGAAACATGGCCAATAAATGAGCTTGTATAGCTGAGCTGGAGGTGGTTTGTGGGTGTGGCTCCCACATACATAATTTTTGGCCGTTGAATTTCTTGGTAAACTTGTTCCCAAGTTTTTGGAGTCTGGCCATAGGCACCATGGCAATTTGGGGGTATCAGGAAACCTGAAAGCACCATCAGGCTGCAGATGCACTCGCCCCACAGGTATAGGTTGACCTCCTGGTAGCACCATACCCCCTATAGTTAACTTTTAGAAGGTTGTGAGTATATGTATTGCCTTAAATCTCCAATGTTCTCATTAGTGAATCTTGATTCTGTATTTTTTGAAATTTCTATCTCATTTAAATATATAATCTGAAGCTTAAAAGTTAATAGATGCAAAAAACACAGTACATGTTTTATATCAAAGGGATTTGAAGATAATTTTAAACATATTATTTTTAGTTTTGTATCCTCAACACTAGATTTAAAATAAAGATTCTCCACTTGTTCTGTACCCAGGAGAGAGTGCAGGGATTAAGTTGCTGTCATGCATGCATGACAAACATTGGTTTGACTCCTGTCACCTCGTACAGTTTCCCAAGCATCACCAGGAGTAACACATTAGCATCCCCCACAGCCCAATCCCCCCAAAATAGTTTTTCACTTTTCACAAAAGTACCAACGAACACTAAAAAGATGTTAGATAATGCATAACTTAAAATAAAGCTGTACCAAATCATATGTATAATATTTTTAACCATGAGTCATCCTCTTGGTACTATTTAAAGTCAAGTTTTCTTTTCAACTATACCTCCAGTTACATCATTTTAATTTTTAATTTCCATCTTTTTGAAATATAGAATCAAAGGCAATTTCCTTCTATATATAATAGCCTAAATTGTTTTTATCCAGCATATATTAAAATTTCTCATCAAGACTTATATTTGATTGATTTTTTTCCAACTATCTATAATTCACTTTACTATAGATGGAGGTTTTATGTAAGCTTGTAAGGAGGAAGGTTATACTTTCAGAATATTAATAGTATACATGCCTTATGTAAGAATTATATTTGGACTTTGTATTTTGAATTTATATACCAATTCATTTTTAAGTACTAATACCAATAATTTTATTGTTTATAAAGGCCTTTGTTTATGAGGGTCTTTTCTTAGGAATGAGGTGTTTTATAACTAAAAGAAGTCTACTCATTTTAGTAAATGATCAGGATAGTTTCACCTGAGTTTCTGGAATTCTTGTCTTACTTTCTGCATCTATAATCTATTCCAATGTTTTAAACATTAAACTTAAAACTCAGGGGGAAAAGGTTCTTCAACTTGAGATCTTCTCTCCAGATCTCCATTCTTTGGAGTTTCCATGAGTGTGACCTGAAGAACTTGGAACCATGAAATTCAAATGTAGGTAGGTAAGTGTTCACACCAGCGCATGCGTTGATTGCCTTATATCTCTTTGTATATGTATTGCACACCCCCGGTGCCTTCTTCCTCTTCCCCCACATAGATCATACAGGGACTGTGTCATCTTGAGAGTGTGTAATTTTGTAGTTCTGTATTTGGTCAGTATATGTCTGTGATCTGTGTGAGATTATGTTTTTAAAGTCATGACACTGTGCTGTGTAAAGACCTGTCATTCACACATAAGTACAATGTATGGGTCTGGGCTTCGTTTTGTGAATTGTGCTTGTTGAATACTGGTAAATATTCTTTTGAAATATTCATTGAAAAAAGCAAAAAAGTCTCAGTCTTGCCTTGTTTCACTGACTCAATTGTTTCTAGAGAATATAAACTATTTCTGATTCTAAGTATTTCATCTAATTTATCTCTGATTTTAACATCATACTCCTGACATCATTCATGGTAGCATTCGTGCCACTTACTCTCCTTTGAAGTTCATTCACAAACTTTATTTGGACAATAAGAAAAAAATGAAAACATTAGTTATTCTTTTGCTTTCAACAATAAAAATTATTACTAATTTTTTCATACAAATAGGAGCCTTCTCTACTATTCTAGGACAGCCCTCCCCCAATTGCAACCTCCTTCTTAAAAAATCTTGTAACATACTAACAGCATACAAAGTTTGTCCCTAAAATAAGTAAACAGATCCACTCATGAAATATTTTCTTAGACTAAGTAGTGTTTCTGCTAAAACAAAACAAAACCAGTATGAGATGTTAGGAATTTTTATTGATGTAAATTCTCTTAAAATATCTGAGTAAAACAAATCTAGGAATCTGAGCTGGAGAGATAGCATCATGGATAAGGCACTTGTCTTGCATGCATATTGATCCCCAGCACCCGAGTACCAGCAAGCATGATCCCTGAGCTAGGAGTAAGCCACAAGCATCACTGAGGCAGGAGTAACCCATGAGCATTACCAGGTGTTGCCCAACACCAAAAAAAAAAGAAAAGAAATTCTAGGATTCTTACCATAATTTTAATTTTTATTTCTCTGTTATACATCTGCCAAGTATATAATTGAATCTCAGAACCTTTTCTCCATTTTTAAAAAAATTTTATTTAATAAAAATTTTATAATCTTAGCAGTGGTTCTTAAACTGTTGATCTCAGGACTCTTAGATATTTAAAGCTTAATAAGATTTCAAATATCATTTGTTTATATACCATTTGTTTAGCTTTTATCTATTACATTTTAGACCTTATAATTGAGGTCATTTTTTTTCAGTTGCTATGGCATTTTAAGATGGCAATAAATCTATTAAAATTTTAACATGAAAGTTTTCTTTTCCTGGTGATCCTAAAATGGGATCTTACTTTCTTTAATCTTTAAAATAAGTTTAACTAGAATTTATAATAACTCCATTTTTTAATTTTTGAAAATATTATTTTTCTGTGTATATGAATTATTATGTACTATTATATTAATTACATATAGTTAATAATTATTATGTACTGTTAATACAATTTGATGCCATTGAATGGATTTACACCAAAACCTGAGCAATTTTTCCCAAAAATTGGTGTTTTTTTTTTTTAACCAAAAACATAGTTCTTACTATGATGCTCTGGAAGATTTTGGGGCCACAGTTGGAGAAACTATGTACTGACTTATCTGGAAGTGGTCCCTGAGCACAAAATTACTGTCAACCTGATTAGGTTTATTTTGTTTTCTTTTACTTTCTCTGATTATTTTCTAAGGAGAATTATTTGTCTGTAATTGACATGAGTAGACTTTCAAGTTATTTCAAGTACAATTTTCATTTTAGTTACCTCATAGAAGTAGATATAAAAATAATAGTACCCAACTTCAAAATGAATCTAATGAGATGATTGTATATTTTTCTTTTTACTTTTTGTGGTATATGTGTTATATGTTAGTCCATAATTTATTTGGCTCCTGGTTAGTTTTAAAACATAGAACGTGATTTTCACGAAATATGGCAGTTCATGCCATGCCATTGGTTTATGCCACTTTTACTCCTGATCTGCCATAATATCAAATGTTATTATTTCAGTTTGTATGTGAAAGAGTATATTAAACTCTGCAACATTTCTTAACTTCTATTCCTTTTTCTCTGGAACTAAAATTCCTAATAGTGTTAAAGAGGTTCAAGAAATGGTAGAGCTGCTAAGTTCGGAGAACCTGAAGAATATCTTATAAGTGGCATTCTTTTGTGTCCCTGAACTGTTGGATTTTTATAATCTAGACCAACAGTGCTGAGGGGGAGTGTGTGATACCTACATATATGCAGACATATAATGGACTCATACTCAGTGCATGCGCTAGTGCTCACACTTACATACCTGAAATTTAATGAATCAACAGATCTGTAGTATTTGAAGATATAGACACAGTGACTAAATTTTAAAAAATTTAAATACTACTAAAGAACAAAAAACTGCAGAGAGATCCAATAATAGGACCTTTTTCTGTTGGTAAGTAATCAAGATAATTTCTAACTTGGAAGCCTTCTTGGTGTGTAAGCATTATAAATACTAGTAACCAATATACAAGTGCTTAGCTAATGTAGCATATGGGTATACTTTTATACTATGGAACAGAGATTCCAAAACTTATTTGACCTACTATCCTGTTTCAAGAAAATTACTTAGCAGCTTACCCTCTTGAAGCAGATAAAAGAAACATTGCCTGCAGTTTTTCCCATGGCTAATACTGTTGCTGGGGAGTGGGTGTCGGTCACCCATTTTGATACAGACTGCCCTATAATCTGTTTTGTCTGTAAGTGTTATGAACCATTAATTGAATTGTATCAGGAAGAAAAACATCAAGTTATACAATCAAATGATGCAGCTAAATATCTCTTTTTTAATCCTCTCAGAACAGACTTGAAAATTCCATCACAAAATCTGAAATTGTATAAGGTTATGAGAACTCTAGATATAAACTTCTGTTTTTCTCAGTCTTGCTTTCTATTCTTGTGTAGGTAATAGTTTTCTTTACAGTATAAATGAGCCCCCAAATCTGAAGCAGCTAGTTATCCATAATTACCCATTAGTTTTCAGAGCTAAAAAGATTTTGCTGGGTATCTCTCCTTATTCTTCATTAATCAACCAGGAAAAGTTAACAGAAACTCCAAAAGTCATCAGTGGGTATGTGAAAAGACTCAACCTTACCCTGTGTTCTTTTCTGATAATCTCCTAACCACCTCCTTATCTGCAGGTTAAGAACTGTAACCTGAAAGAAAGAATGATAAAGTGGTAAAGTGGGCAAATCCTGTCAGTGATGCATGCTAAGAGAAATATGTTTTATGATGCAGACTTTTATCTTCAGTCTTAAACTTATCTTTAAGTTAAGATAACTTAAAGAATTTGGAGAAAGTTTATTAGCTTCAGAATGGTACATAATTTTTTTAATTCAAAAGAAAATGAGAAATATATGTTCGAATTAACTAGTTAATAGCAATAATACTTTTGCATAGGCGTGGGTGTATGTCTTTGTTCTTAGGTTATTGAAAAAGCATCACTTTTGATTTTCATTTTGGTTTCTCTTTACTGTTACTATAGGTATTTTATTAGTCATTGAACCATTGTAGAAATCCAAGGCATGCTAATTATTAGAAAGAGTTTAGTTTCTTAGAATGTCAGGGGAAACAATGATCACAAAGCCATGTTGACTAATAAATTTCTCAAGTTAAATTTTCCTTTCTTTTTAAGAAAAATTAATGACTTATATTTCCTTTGTTAATAGTCCAAGTATCATGAAAGAATTCTGCGCTGTAAATAAAACAAATTAATTTATATAGTGAATACTTCTGTATTATGAACAAGCTGTTTTACGAAGATTCAGATTTTTGTCTTTTTTCCTTTGGTCTTCATTAAGCTTGCTTTTGTCCACTAATGCTTTTCATATGGTCCATAACTTCTATAATGCAAATGTTACTTTGTGTGGTTTTCACTTAAAAACCAGTGGTAGTATTTACTTATCTTTAGAACTTTTGTAAAGGTGAAGGATCTTTGTTTTAAAATGTAATGATTTGACATAATGCTTGAATTATTTTTATTTCTGAATCTTTGAAAATATTCAGTGTTCAACTTTTCTAGACTGGTGTCTTAAAATTTTCACAAGTTATATGAACATTTTCTGCCTTTATTATTATTGAAATAATAATGGATTTGCAATAGCTGGAATCACAGTATTTTCTACTTGTAATTTTCATTTGGTACATAAACACTATTTTATTTTTTACAGATTCCCTTCAAGCTCAGCTTATCAATATGGGCGTTATTCCTACCTTAGTGAAATTACTGGGCATCCACTGTCAAAATGCATCTCTTACAGAAATGTGTCTTGTTGCATTTGGCAATTTAGCAGAACTTGGTAAGTCTTAATAAAAATGTACTTACTAATTTCATTTACAGTAAATTTTTTTCTTTGGACGTAGACAGTGTAGAAATTCATTTGTTAGTTTCTCTGCCTTATTTGCTTCAACATTTAAAAACAATAGAGTGGGCCATATCTTATGGTTGTATTGTTTGTAATTGAAACTAATTTGCTTCCTAGTTGTGTATTTTAAAAATTATTTTCTATTTTAGTGTCATCTACTCACTTGTATAATATAGTGTTTTTAGTCATATATTATTTAATACAATCTATATGTAAAATAATATTCTCTTTATTACTACTACTTGAGTGAAGGTGCGAAATTCAGTGTTATATTTCCAAGGCAAAAATAAAGGACTTCATAACATATTATATTTTCCAATGTATGATTTTCTTGTCACGAGTTGAAAAGAAATCTAGAAAACTAAAGTCATTTTCCAACTTTACAAAATCTCAAAATGATAAATTTTCACAACGTTATATTTATATACATTGGGAAATGGAACAGTGTTGAAAATAGATCATCAGTTATAACAAATTGATAACCCCAAGACACCATCTCTTTCTTATTTTATTGTTTTATTTTTATAGCACATATATCACAGCATTTCTTCCTTTAATTCTTTCTCTTATGCTCTCTCTTTCTTTTTAATTTATATCCCCTGATTCTTGATATAAAGTTTGAACTCTGGTCTAAACACCCACTAACTTCATAATAAATTGTTCATTATAGAGAAATTGTGAAGTTTGGGGGGAAGGCAATTACATATAATTGTGATTAAACATTAAAAAAACAATGAACAGATATAAAGTCCCTCCTGCATCGGAAATTCTTGTAGGAGATCCATTCAAGGACAGAATTTCATATAGAGGCTCCAGTGCTCTAGATTCCTCATAGGATCCTCCCAAGGGTGGAAATCACATTAGGTCATACTGCTCTCTCCTTTCCTTTACTGTTAATCCATTTAAACAATCATATTAAATTATTTCTTAATAATATCTCTAGTCATTTTGTATGAACAGAGTAAGAGAGATGGACTTTTACATATACACTAGACTAAGCTAAAGTGGCCTCTTTGGACTCCTGGTAAAGGGTGGTCTTTCCTGGGGACATCTCGCTATATTTCCAGACTACAGTCCTCAGATTAGTTTTTCTAACCCCAGCAGGGTCCTTTTTCAGTTACTTATTTTTGGGTCATGTCAGAGTTTGTTCCATGACTGTGCTCAGGCAACTGAGGCTTAAGCCAAATAAATATGACAGATGTCCAGGAGTAAATATTTCAGAGTCAATTACAAAGACATAGCATTAACTGTCTTCCTTTGTCTAGACAAAAAGCACATTGCTCTAGAATAAAAATGCAAAGGACATAAAGGAAAGAGAAAAGCAGTATTTCACTTACACATACAAAACCCAGAGCCATCAGAAGGTTTGACTTTACAAGTTACCGTGTCTGATTTGAGATATTTATGACTAACATATAGGAGAAGAGCACAATGGAGAGGTTAAAGATAAACACAGAGGATTGGGAGTGCCTGATGAAATTGGGTGTGCCTCTAGGAGCATTGTAGTGGGCGTAATTCAGTTCACCTAAGCTCCCTTTTGGAGGAGAAAGGACAATGTAAAACCTTAAATGATTGGAACTGTAGTTCAGTGTCTCCCCTTTTTTGTTTGTAAAACATAAACATTGGAATAGGCTTGACTGGTCGTGCCCTCAGCATTATCTTTTAACTCCTCCAGTCACAAAACCATCTCGTTTGTTGTTCAGCCATCTCCCCTCACCCCTGGACCTAGATCTTTCAACCGAGATCTTTTGGAGATGGCTCAGGGCTGGAGATGGAGCATTATGAAGTCTCTTGCAGTCTGAGGGCCAAATCAGGCAGATGATTTCGACTCCTGAGGAGGCGTAGCAGGACTTTCTTGGTGAGGTTACCATTTGTTGAGACATAAGCATAGCCTTTTTTTCCCCTCCTATGAGGAGGTTTCCTTCTACATCCTTAGTCAACTTTAACCCATATAGGAGAATTAATTGTTTTCTGAGCAGGGGACATACCCCTTTTCTGCATCTTAATAACTAACAAAAGCCATAATTTTTCTTCAGGAGCAAACCTAGAGAGATGGGATTTCTAGAAAAATTCCAACTTATGATTCTCAGGCGTTAACTGCCTTGGGCCATTGAGGGCAGAGGGCTCCTCAAGCGTGAGACACAGGTTTAGATCTGAGTTGGACAGGCTGAGAGAGGGGCGGACCAAATTAATGTCTCCCAGCAGTTTTTGAAATTCACTAAGAGTGTTGAAGTTTTTATATCAAACAAAATTTTTTTCTGTTTAAGTTCATGATAAAGGAGAGCATTATTATATTGACCTCTAGAGGTCAGACATACAAAATATACAGATTAAATAACAATATTATGTTTTCTTGGTTCTTTTACTTCCATGAGGATAACCTTGATTAGCTAATTAAGTTCAAAGTTTTCTAAGAGTACTTAATTTTGTAGAACTGGGGCGATAGCACAGCAAGGCAAACGCCTTGCACACAGCCAACACGGGTTCAATTCCCCATCCCTCTCAGAGAGCATGGCAAGCTACGGAGAGTATCGAGCACACAGCAGAGCTAGGCAAGCTACCTGTGGCATATATGCTTGTTTTCTGTATGCCAAAAGCAGTAACAACAAGTCTCACAATAGAGACTTTACCGCTGCCCGCTTGAGCAAATCGATGAACAGCGGGACTACAGTGCTACTTAATTTTGTACTTATATATACAACATCCAGAGCCATCAGAAGGTTTGACTTTACAAGTTACTGTGTCTGATTTGGAGATATTTATGACTAACATATAGGAGAAGAAGAGCACCATGGAGATGTTAAAGATAAACTCAGAGGATTGGGAGTGCCTGATGGAATTGGGTATGCCTATAGGAGCACTGTAGTGGGTGTAATTTAATTCACTTAAGCTCCCTTTTGGAGGAGAAAGGACAACCCAAAGTTAAGCCGAAAATGCTTGGAACTATAATCCAAGAGTTATAGGAACAGGGAAACAAAATGCTGTTTAATCATAGCTGTCTAGAATAAATGCTATGAACAAATGCTAATTCATAGATGTCTAGAATAAATGCTATGAACACTGTTAATCATCCCCATTTTATAAATAAACAGAAACACATGGATAGTTATCTGGATTTTTCAAAATAAAAATTTTGTCCTTAGTACACATTAAATAGTGATTTTACTTTCATTTTGATTTAAAATTTAAAAAATATGAATTATTTTTTCAGTTAATTTTTTAAATATTGTTGGCCATCTTCTAGTAAAAGTGAATGTCTCTTGTCTTCATCCCTGGTCAACTTTCTTTATAATTTTCTCTTACTATTTGTCATTCAAGTAAAACCCCAATTGAAATAGTGTTCATTTGCATTTCACAGATTCTTAATTTCAGTGATTATAAAAGATGTAGGCACTTGTGTTTGTAGAAATAAGCAAATAGCATTGTATTCTATGATAATACCATGGTTTTGGGGGACAGAGTAAGAGTGTTTGGCTACTTCTAGTGGTACTTGGGGATCACTACTGCTGATGTCTAGGGGACCCATGTGTTGCTAGGGATTAAACCAAGTTAGCTGCATACAAGGCAAATGCCTTAATCCTTCTATTGTCTTTCCATTTCAACCCCATGTCATAAGTTTTATGACAGAAACAACATGGTTGGTTCAGATTTCTCTTTGTCTTCACTTTCATCAAATCTATAGATTTGATGAATTTGAGTAAAATTCATAATTCAATAAAATAAAATTTTATATTTTATTTTAATTAAATATTAAATAATTGAATAAATATTAAATTAAATTTAAATAAATTTATTAGATATTAAATAATTGAATAAAATTTATAATTCAAGAAAATAAAGGAATTTGAATAAAATTCCTTTACCTTTATGTTTCAATGTGAGTAGTTCTGAAAACTACAACTGTCCATATAGTAGCAATAGAAACAAGTGATTATTCAACATTGATAGTTTGAGATGATTGAGATGTGCTGTTAAGTATACAATCCATAATTGGTTTTTATAATGTTATACCAAAAAACAAACCCACATCATTATTTTTAATGTTGATTATCTGTTGAATTGATCATTTTAAATAAAAAGGATAAATAATCCCACTGTTTTTTTTTTATTTTGTCATTATATTTACTAGGAAATTTAAAATTACATAAGTGATTCTGATTTTGGTTCTCATTTTATTTCTGTTGGAGATAGTAACCTAAATTCTACAGGAAAGTCATCCTTCATACATTTTATAGTTTTAGGAGAGTACATTAAAGAAAACAAAGAAAGAAGTTTAATCTCATCCATAAGAAAAAAACCAGCAGCATGTAAGGAAATGCTAGTACTCCTTGAATATAGGATGTGGTTTAAAATAACTTACTGATAACCTTCTCATTTCTTTTTCTGTTTTTTTGTTTTGTTTTGTTTTGTTTTGTTTTGTTTTGGGGCCACACCTGGAGATGATCAGGAGTTACTCCTGGCTTTGCATTCAGATATAACTCTGTTGGTGCTCAGACGACCATATGGGATGATGGGGATCAAACATGGCCTGCAAGGCAAGCACCTTATCTGCTGTACCTTCTCTCCAGCCCCACCTTTCATTCTTTCATTTATTGGATGTATATATTATAAATGCTTCAACTTCAGGCACCAGAAGTATTCTTTCTTAGTTTCATGGGAAGGAATTTGAGCTGATAATTGTCTGTATCCTCACAAATTGTGATTATATAATTGTCAAATGAGAATCAAGTAGAAAGATTGAGAAATTATTGCCCTCCTACGGTGAAATAAATATGTTAATGAGCCATGGTAACAGAAACTTGGCTTTGTTTAGCTGTAAGTGTCCTGGCTTTTATGTAAAAAAAAAGTTTAAGGTATTAACCTCAATCATCTTTTAGCACACTTAACTTTTCAGTAGCTCTTCATTTTTTTTCAAATTTTCCCTAACATTTTATATAAACATTGTGGTTTACAACGTTTTTCATGATGATTTGTTACAGACATTCAATATCCCAACATCAGTCCTGCCACCATTGCACCTTCCCACCATCATTATTTCCAGTTTTCCCAACCTCTTCTTAAACCTGTCCCCATATCAGGCCCTACTAATTTATATTGCTTGTTATAAGTAATTTGCTAAAAGATATAAAAAAAAATTTCCTTAGAAGAATGTTAGTGAAGATTGTTGGATCTCACATGGATACATTAAGCTCTTGAATAAAAGATTACTAAGATGTTGTTACAGGTTAAACCTTCTTTCTGTGTTTATGTTTTGCTAATAAATATTGTTTGCCTTCTACCTTGCCAATTTGGTGTGTTACTCTTGGTTTATCAGTATTATAGAGCTTGAGATCTCACTCCAGGAAGTCAGTATTTTTCACCGAGTGATACAGCTGGAGTTTAATTTTTAACTGGATGTTGGCTTTAGGACAAGTGAATGATTGCCATGGCTTCTGAAAATACAGGGAGATTTGGGGGAGGAAGCCACTCCGGACTCCATGAAAACCTGGAGATTTCAGTCACAAGATTCACATACCTGAGTTTTTCAGCAGATTAATTTCTGGATGAAACTCCTCCAAGCAGAGGAGTCTGGCCAGGAGTATAGCAGCAGTTGTGGAGTGTGGAGGTTTTCAGCTGCCGAGGTTCTGGGTGGACACTGGGCTCTCCTAACCCTCTCTGGGGTACCTCAGACAACTCAGCCCTGCACGGGTCCAGTAGAAATTCTGCAACTTGTTGATCTCTTCCGATATTATTTTTTCAGTAGCACTTTTAGGTAAATAGGACCTAATCCTTACAGTTAATCTAATCCTATCATTTATTTGCTAATGTTAATTTAGGATCATACTTACATAGTAAAAGAATTATACTATATATTATATTTCTGGGAGTGAAGTTTGTAAAAGGTAATTAGTGAATTAATTTATTATGTAAATTATACTAAACATAGCTTTTGACTTAGGTAACCTCAGATAATTTAGTATAGCTCCTATTCCGATAATTGATAAGCTCCTATTGTGTTTAAGACACTATAATATTAATAGGAAATATTGACATTCTCAGAAAGTAACTCACATTATAAATTGCTTACCCATGGACCAGATGTTTCAAAATCTGTGGAATTCCTCATGGTAAGAATGCATTTTACATGAGTAATAATATGTAATATGTAAACACATCTTAACCTGAATAATATTTCAGTGTATCATAATTATATCCTCTATTCAAAGTATTGATCACAGTATAAAATCGATAATTAATATGCAGTTGATAAGATTGACTTCTAGTGGATAGTTACCAGGCACATGAAACTTTGAGCCTTATTATATTCCTCTGTGGAATCATTTGAAAATCATTTTTTATAAGTTACAGCTTAATAACATTCAAAAGTTTTATGATCTTTAAAAAGAACGTAAAACACTGCTAAGTTTTAATTTCAATACTACAGATAGTTGTTTTTACCCATGTAATCAGCCTGCTAGGATTTTTATTAAGACTTCTGTTTTTTCTGGCTAAAATAAGACACTTAAAATTTAAATTTTTATAATGCAGATCATACCTGTATAAGCTTTCTCAATAAACAGTGTGTTTACTGAACCCTATCAGTTTCAGAGTTTCATGTAAAAGAATTGTTGAATCAAAGTGATATGCATCACAACTAAGGGGAGCTGAAAGGGTTCCTAAAACCCAGAAGTAAGCAGAAAGTTTGCACCATAATTCTGACAACAGAGTATCTTTGTTAACCAATTTCTTTTAAACACAAATTCTCTTTGACACAGCCAAAATTCCATTATCACCTCTCATTAATTACTTTCCGTCTTTTATGTATTTCACAGGAAAGTGTTTGACATTTATTAAATAAATAATATGGATAGTAGGATTAATACACTATAATAAATATGTAGCAGTTGGGGAATGAACTTACTGACTGGGAAAGTGAGTAAGGAATAATAATTTAGAAGCAAAATGGCACAGTGTATTGGGGAGCTCTTGCATCCCCTGCCAGGAGAGATAACAGGCAGAGAATTGCAAATACCACTTTGTCAATCTTGCTGTTTTCTTAAACTGGGAAAATATACTGTTGAAAGATTGTTTCCAAACAGTTTTTGTATGTGAGTGCCCATGTAAAAGTATTAAGAGTAGAGAGCTGAAGGAGAGTTTGAAATTAATAACAAGTACAAAGAAAATCAGAAAATTATAAGAAATTCCAGGGAAACGAAGAGTTCAGAGAAAATGAAATTGAATTTTCTTAGCACTATTTATTGATGAAACCAAAATTTTCATATGATCACATTATACTAAAGAGGGAAAATAGTTTAAGATAGTTTTTAAAAACCTGAATTTCTCGGGGCCGGAGCGATAGCACAGCGGGTAGGGCGTTTGCCTTGCACACAGCCGACCTGGGTTCGATCCCCGGCATCCCATATGGTCCCCCAAGCATTGCCAGGAGTAATTCCTGAGTGCAAAGCCAGGAGTAACCCCTGAGCAACGCTGGGTATGACCCAAAAAGAAAACACACACACACACACACACACACACAAAAAAAAAACCCCTGAATTTCTCATCTGTCATAGAGAAAATAAAAAATGTCTTAATATGAAGAAGTAGAAACGAAAATTATTTGGGGGCTGGAGAGATGGCATAGGGGTTGGGTGCCTCACACTTATTTCACCCCCTGTGTGCCACATGACTCGACCCCCTGCAGTGCTCAAATAAAGTATTTGAAGATATGGAGGTAAATGCCTATGAATTAACTAAAAGGGGCTTATTGCTTTTTTAAGAAGAAATGAAGAGGTAAAATGGATTCTAGTATTAGAATTTATTATTAACACTTGAAACTAACATTATAAGCACTGCACTGTCTTCAAATACTTTATTTGGGGTGGGGGTTCCTAAGCAGTGCTTATGGGACCTCCGGGGCAACTCCTACAGATACGTGGCCCCAGGTTAGGTGATGCAATCGTAAGGTCAGTAAGGTGCTGCTTGATTCCTGTGAGGTGGGACACAGGTGTACCTAAACAGTGTCCTGGAGCCACCAGGGCCAGACCAAGCACTGCAGGGGGTCGAGGCACGTGGCACACAGGGGGTGAAATAAGTGTGAGGCATCCAACCTTTTATACATTGAGCTCCTATGCTAGAGAAATATTTAAGTGGAGATGTCAAATAGCCAGATGGCTACGAATCCAAAAAATGCTAGAGATCAACATATTAGTGCTTCTTTGATGCTGGGGGTGGGGGCAGGCAGGGAATTAGATTCCCTAGGGTGAGAGAGTAATGTGAATGGAAATTGATATAACCTTAGTGGGAAAGGAAGAGCAAGCAAAAGTAAGTGAAGGAGACTGAGGTGGCCAAACTGACTACAGGTGGACTCAGAAATGCAGATAAATTGAGATGTAGAAAGTAGTCTATACAGAGGCTTTACTGTTAAGAAGCCTGCTTGTGCCAGTGAACAGAGATAGATAGCACTGAAGAAAAGTAGAATAGAGAGAAGGTATTTGTTTTCCCAATTATTTTCTATTATCATGAGAAATATGAAAGTATTTAAAAGATGATAGTAACACCAGTGAGGAAAGGTTGTAGGTGCTGAAGAGAAAAGAAGAAATGAGACTCCCAAGAAGGATCAAAGTGTGTTTAAGACCAGTGCAGAAGTTTACCACTATAATAATATAAGTGCTTTGATGATATGAAGATAAGTTATCCTTAATTCAGCTATATAAAATGCAGTCTGTTATGAACTCTTATGAAAAGAATAATTTTCCTCTTGGCAAAAGTTCTCACAACTGTATATTTTTAACTCAGCAATTTTATTGTCATTACAGTTACCTAAATTTTGTAGTTGTGAGAATTTTTTATGACCTTGAAAATAATCGGATTATACTTTTTTCTTTACAGCCTTAACCATTTTTCCTTTCAGGTGCATTTAAAATGGATTTTACTATTTCTGTAAAATGACCTATTGAAAAAATAGAAAACACTTATAGACCTAATTGTTTGCTTACTTGATTTTTTTGTTTTTAGAGTCAAGTAAAGAACAGTTTGCCAGTACAAATATTGCAGAAGAGCTGGTAAAACTTTTCAAGAAACAAATAGAACATGATAAGAGAGAAATGATTTTTGAAGTCCTTGCTCCATTGGCAGAAAACGGTGAGGAAAAAACTTGGAGTTTGGATTAAATTATTCCCAAAGTGTCTTCTAACTGTAAAACTTGAAAATTGTAAATCCCTCATCTTTGGGGTGAAAAGTAATTCCCAACATAATTACTGATGGATGTTTTTGTTCGTTGGGGAATGGTTTTCCCCAGCATGCCCAGACACATTGTGAACCAGGTCCAAGAAGATGCGGGGCAAAGGATGAAAGGTGCGCAGAGAAACCACTCTGCGAGAAGCTGATGGTCGCTCACTTTATTGCCAACTACACACATATTTTATAGAGGGTCTTGGCTCATGTGGTTGGTCCAGTCACATAAAGTTTAGCAACTCTGCTTTGCCCAGGCCCAACCCCAATTAAGGCTAGATGCTGCAGTTAGGAATGCAGTTAGGTGACAATTCTTGGGGGATAAGACCAAACATCAGATTCTTGGTGCTTGTAAAATGCCCAGACACTCCCTACTGGGTCACTATGCAGGGACAGATCTTATCAGCTCTGGTGCCTGTTGCCATGTTCCACATTTGTTGGTTCAACAAATGATTTAATCTATTACTAATACATCAGTTTTTAAGTGGTAGGAAAATAAGCGCAACACTTAACTTTTGCTCATATATGTTTTCATCAAATTTATTAGTGTTAATTGTCATTTGTGTAACTCAGTGCTCTTTGTTTTATTAATAGTATAATTAGTTTCATTTTAGGAATCTCTGTTAAGAATCTATTCCATAACGGTGTTAGCTAAAGCTATTTTTTAAGTTCATTTGACTGTAAATATCTCAAAGATGGTTCTATAGTTATACATTCCTTTTGTTGTTGTTTGGGAACCATACCTGGAGGTACTCAGTGTTTACCATTGGCTCTATACTCAGGGATCACTCCTGGCAGTGTTTGGGAGATCATATGCGATGCTGAGGATCAAACCCAAGTTGGCCTTTCGCAAGACAAGATCCTTTACCTGCTCTATTGTCTTGCCAGCCACTGAGTTGCACAGTATTATTACACATAATAATTACTAAGCCAATTTGGAAAAAGCAACTGAGAGTCTAAACTCTACCATATGTAATCTTACTCAGGGAAAGGGGATAAATGTTGGGGTCTCTGGCTTACTGCAGTTACAAGTGTGCACACTGGCCAGCCTTCTTTGGACAAAATCTTAAGACATACACCTTAAGAATGAAAATGAACTAAAGTAAACAAACCATACCATAAAAATAGTTTTTCAAATACAGTGTCTAGCATATAATCAAAGAGGATCAGACACATGAGACCAAACACTGTAAAAAAATTTTTTTTTCAGAAACTAGACAGTAACGAAAACTTTGTTGACTCAAAACACTTTGTTTATTAAGTTCAAAAGGCAAAAAAGAGGGGCTGGAGAGATAGCACAGCGGGTAGGGCGTTTGCCTTGCACGCGGCCGACCCGGGTTCAAATCCCAGCATCCCATATGGTCCCCTGAGCATGGCCAGGGGTAATTCCTGAGTGCAGAGCCAGAAGTAACCCCTGTGCATTGCCAGGTGTGACCCAAAAAGCAAAAAAAAAAAAAAAAAAGGCAAAAAAGAAAGCTTGAAATTTTAGAATTTAAAAATACTATAGAAAATGACAGCAGATTGGGGGGCGGGGGTTGGTCAGGGAAGGAAAGTCTTGAATTAAAAGATAAAAGGACCAGAAATATAATTCAAGTGGTTAGGCACTTAACTAGCACATGACCAGTTCTAATTCTATACCTGGCATTGCTTATGAACCCTCAAGCACCACCAGGAGAGATCTTTTAGCACAGAGCCACTAGTAAGCCCTGAGTATAGATGGTTGTGGCCAAAAATAAAACAATTTTTAAAAGGAATAAATAATGCAACCCAACTAAGAACCTATTGGAGATAAAGGACAGGTTGGTCCCAAGCACATTACTTTGCATCAGATGCTACCCTCAGCATCTCCAGGTATAGCCGTGGTGACTTTCCAGTACTACAGGAGAGGCCCCAGTGGCCCCTAGCACTGCTAGGCTGAATATCTCCGTGACTGGCTCCCAGATATGCTAAACATTACTTGGAACCTCCCTCTGCCTCTCCCTTCCCCCTCCCCTGCCTCCCCACACTACTCCCTCCAAGAAAACAAAGGAAAAAAGCTAATGGAGAGGAGATAATGGTTGATGGTTGATTACATGTAGTTGAATTAAGGAAGTAGGATCCTAAGAAGAAACACAGTAGTTGGAGAAATTTGGCAAGAATTTACCAGAAATTATACAAATATCAAAGGCTGCAGAAGCCCAATGAATCATAAAGGTTTTTAAAACATCAATATCATCTAGATAAATCGTATTGAGGTTACAGAAAACTGTGAAGGAAATCTTGTAAGTATTCAGGGGGGAATTCACCTTAAAAGGAACAACAATTTAAATGATAGCTAAATTCCCAAAAGTCATAATTAAAACAAACTGACAATGAAACATCTTTTATGTGCTGATAGGATGCCGACTTAGGATGCCAACCTAGAATGCCAACTTAGAATTCTAGATTCACTGAAAATATTTTCCAAAACTTGAGGCAAAATATATCTTCAAATTAAAAGCCATAAAAGTTAATTACCAGTATTCCTTCATTAAAGAAAAGTATAATATAGCAGAAATAATTCCACAGGAAGGTTATAGAACATAAAGAGCGAAAGAAAGCTAGTAAATATAAGCATAAATTTCAAGGTAATTGAGAAAAAATAACAAAAGCAACTTATAAGTTATATAAAATCATGTAATTTTTAAAATAACACAAAATGGTTCTAGTCCTTGTTTTATTTGGGAAAAGGTACTATGAGATCTGAGTTTTTTTCAGTGATTTCAGTCCATATGGTGTAAAAAAACTAATCTGCCAGGGGGCAACGGAGGGGAGAGCCCCAGCAGCAATCCCTGTCAACCACCCCCGGGTTCGGGTGTTTGGCCCCGGGCTGCTTGCCCAGTCCGAGTGGCCTGGGCCATGGGGCAGATGGATGAGAAAACAAGGGCCGGAGGAGGAAAACAAGGGCCAAGCTGGTTGATTGATCAGTTGCCGTTTATGCCATTCTCTCCTGTCTCTCTCTCCGCTTCTCTCCCGGCTCTGGATCTCTCCCCCACTCACTCTTACAGCCTACTTAAATCCCCCCAGTATGAGGGGGTTGGAGTTTACACATAGGTGTGTAATAGGGGTAAAGTTCTTTCCCTCAGGGGATGCTGCTTCAAGGACAGATTCTCCTTCGGTTAGGACTATCCACCCAAGGGCGGAATCCCATGAGTGTGTTTCTCCTCTCGTCCAGCAAACATATAAACATTCATAATATTAATCATTTTGCATGGACACAGTAATAAATGCATTAAGCTTATAGAATTGTTCTCCTGGGGCCATCTCGATCCCAGACTACAGTGCTCAATCCAGATTAGTCTTTCCTGTCCCTAGCAGGGTCCTAGACTCTTCGTTACTTTTGGATCATGACAGCGTCTGTTCATGATCAAGCTCTTAACTTATAATTAAGAATTAGGCACTTTGGCCAGACCCATCTCGATGCCAGGGTAGCACATAACTCAGCGCTTGCCCTGGGCTCGTCCCGTCACTCGTCGGGACCCTGCTTTTGGGGTGCTAGGAACTGAGGGCAACTGAGGCTTACGTTGAGAAAGCAGATGCCCGGGAATGAATAATATTTAAAACCCATTAAATCCCAAGTTACAAAGGCATAATATTGTCTTATGTCTATACAAAAGGGACATAGATACAAGGAGAGGAGAAAGGAAATACTAACTTACAATATAAGTTCAGTGTCCTAGAAAGATCTGACCTTACAAATTAACAGTCTCAGTAGGGGGAAAAGCTGATTAACTGTTTGGGGAAGAGAGCATAGAGAAGTAGTTACAGATAAATAAAGGAATGGGAGTGACTCGGGAGCACCTTGATGGGTGTGACCGGGATAAACCTAAGCTCCTTGTGGCAAGGGGGGAAAGGACAAAGCAGTATCATCCTACAATAAGGTAACTAAAATAATTTTTTAAATGTTATATAAATAGCAAGCTAATAGGAGAACTTATGAAAAGTTTTTAAAATATGCTTATCAATCCAAAATAATGAGAAAAGAAAGTGGAGCAAAGTCTACAAATAAAGTATAACAAACATACTAGATTTGACACAATATTTAATAATTACATCTAATGTGTAGGCCTAAATTCTTTAAATCATAGACGATCAGGGGATTGAAGAAATGGTAAAGATGTTAAAATATTCACTTTCATGAAACTATTACAGTTTGTTCCCCAACATCACAAATGGTCCCTGAAGGACTGCCACAAACAGCCCCTGACCATTGCCAGGAGCACTGCATCTCCCCCACATACCAGGGGGAGGACATAAAACAGTTGGCAACTGAACTCTTAAAATCTCAATACATTTTTCATTAAAAACTAATTGTTTTTTCATTTTTCTAATTAAAGAACTGTGATTTACAAAGTTACTGTAGTTACGTTTTAGGTATATAGTATTTCAACACCAATCCCACCACAAGTGTCTTCATATTCCCTTCCTACCACAAACCATCCCCACCTGTCAGCTTGACAGGCACATTACAAAGTTTCAGTGGTTGCAGCTTATATCTCATCTTTTCAGTTTTGAATAAAAAGTATATATACTTCAAAGTAAGGAGGTTTTTAAGTATAATACAGGGATTGAAAGATACCATTCACAATTGTCTATTTTATCATATAAAATAAACTTCAAGATTAATAGATGGGGAGCTCAGGATGGCTCAGCGGTAGTTTCTTCCTTGCAGATAGAAGGCTGTAAGCTCTCCTTGGTACCCACTATGCTGAGAGTGGTCCTTCCACCATTGCCACTTGGAATCCCCCTGCGCCACACCAAGTGTGTGAGCTCTGTGTGAGCTCCACAGTTGGAGTGTGCAGTGCCCAGGAAAGCCTGAAATGAAGTGAGCAGGCACCACAACGAAATTTTGCAGTCTCTGAACAGCTCTGCAGCCAAAGTGTGGGAGCAACACCAGCAAGTATGTGACACCTGAAAACATTGTAATCAATGTGTGACCGACAGCAAGCACCAAAACTAAAATATATGCAAGAACCACAACCAAGTATGCTACATATTCAAGTCATCTACAGCAAGGGGAAGGGAACATTTTTTTTTTAATTCTTTTATTAATTCACCATGTGGAAAGTTACAAAGCGTTCAGGTTAAAGTCTCAGTTATACAATGCTCAAACTCCCATCCCTTCACCAGTGCACATATTCCACCACCAAGAATCACGATATACCTCCCCCCTTCCCCCCACCTCCCCAGCCCCCCACGCCACATGTGTAACTGGTAAATTTCACTTTACTTTCACTTTACTTTGATTACATTCAATATTTAAACAAAAAAAAATTCACTATTATTGATTTGGAGTTAAGGGGAAGAGAATATTTTTAATATAAAGAATATTAAGGCACAGTGATCTCACTTATCTGTGGTATATAGAAGATTAGTAGGAAGAGGGAATGCAGGGTATCAAAAGACGGGATGCCCAGTTTACCCTTACTCTAGAACATAAGAATAAGGACAGCAATGGAAAGAAACCAAGGTGCGAGAGCTAAAAGAGATGGATGGAGGTAACAGGACAGGGCCCAGAGGCTTTGGACACATTGGTGGTTGAGAGGTGTGATATAAATGCACACCTTAGCCACAGAGCCAATGATACTGTGTGCATGAGATCCAAATCACAACAACCAAACTGAAAAATGCGTCTGTCAAGGAGGCAGGCTGTGGGGTGGAAAAACCTGGGACAAGGGTGGAGGGAAGTTGACATTGATGGTGGGATTAGTGCTGGAAAATCGTATGTGTGAAACTCAACTATGAATACTTATGTAAATCACTGTGCCTTAATAATTTTTAAAAGTTTTCACTGTGGGCCAGAGCGGTAGCACAGTAGGGAGGATGTTTGCCTTGAGCAAGGTCAACCTGGTTTTATTCCCCGGCATCCCATGTGGTTCCCTGAACACCACCAGGAGTAGTTCCTGAGTGCAGAGCCAGGAGTAACCCCTGTGCATTTCTAGGTGTGACCCAAATAACCCCCAGAAAATGTTTTTAATGTAAAAAAATTATAACTTAATTTATTAAAAATTAAGTTTTAAGAACTATTAAAGATTTGTAAGGTACATTTTATAGTAATGCAGGTTCCAGTTTTTCTGGTAATTTTGACAATTATATATGACTCCCAAACATATAAAGTTGATATTCATAACAGTGGAGCTAAATGGAAAATTATGACTATTATGGGATAAATATAGATTTTAATACTTCTCTCAGTAATTCATGGAAAAAGCAGTATTTTTCTGTATCACAGTAGTGATATAGAAAAAGTGAAACCATGATAACCGATAAAGTGCATATATCTGGAACTCTATGGCACCTTCAGCATTGTTTCAAGTATACATTAAATATTCAAGATTATGAAAAATGTCTCAACAAATTTTATGGGATTACATAAGATATGCTTCCAGCCTAAGTGAATTGTTTAGTAACTAATAATTAATATATCTAGGAAATTTCTGTATGCTTAGATATTTAGAAGAATATAATACATCAGAGACCAAAGAAGATTTATGATTAATAATGACAAATTTTCTAATAAAAAGGAAAATACTCTATCTCAAATTAAATGTGATGCTGATAAAACCATACTAGAATGTAGGATAACATTGGTTTACCCTTCCTCCCTGACCTCAGGAAGCTTGGGTTTGTTGATTGTTCCCCAACCAGTCAATTACCTTTGTCTCCTGATCAGACTCCACTGACTTGTAAATATTGTTTTTCTCTTTTCAATGTCCTTTGCATGATTAGTTACTTCAGAGCAATTGCTTTTTGTACGGACACAGTAAGACAGTTAAAAAGACATGCTTTTGGGGGCTGGAGCAATAGCACAGCAGGTAGGGCATTTGCCTTGCATGTGGCCTACCCGGGTTTGATTCCGATCATCCCATATGGTACCCCGAGCACCTCCAGGGGTAATTTTGAGTGCAGAGCCAGGAGTAACCCCTGAGCATTGCCAGGTGTAACCCAAAAAAAGCAAAAAAAAAAAAAAAAAAAGGACATGCTTTTGTGACTTGGGAGTTAATTATTTCCAGATAATACTACCTCTTGGACATCTGCTTTCTCGACTTAAGCCTCAGTTGCTAGATCCTCAAAAGTAAGATCCCAACGAAGGACTGGATGGACCCAGGGCAAGGTGCGTGCTACCCTGGCATCAATGGGCCAGGCCAAAGTGCCATAATACTTAACTATAAGTTAAGAGCATGGTCATGGACAAATTCTGTCATGATCCAAAGAGTAATAACTAGATTCGGGCCCTGCTAGGGTTAGGAATGATTGATCCAGGCTGAGCACTGTAGTCTGTGCCCCCAGGAGAGTCGCCCTACAAGCCTAAATATGTCTATTTCTGTGTCCATACAGAATGGCAAATAATAGGAAGTACAATTAAGATGCTAATTTAGTGACTGGTCTAAGGAGAGGAGAAACACTTTAAGTGCTGTTTTGCCGTTATGGGCTGCAGGTGGTCAGGAAGGCTTGATAAACATGTTGATTGTGCTTCCTGGGGGAGGCATGTTTTGGAGGGAAGCGTGGTTTGGAGGCGTGAGAGAAGAGGTGGTTGCTGCAGAGAGAGGGAGAGACAGAGTTACGGGGAGAGCTTGAGAAAATTGTGGAGCAAGTTGGCGAGAGTTGTGGAGAGAGTTTGGGAGAGATGAGAGATGGAATAAACAGCAACTGATCACCAGCCAGCTTGGCCCTTGTTCCTCCTTCGTCCGCCCAAGGCAATGGTGGTCCCTGGTGGGAAAGCAGTTCAAGCACACTGAACTCGGGTGGTGAGAGAGCCTCCCAGAATCCCTTGAACATCCGTTAACATGTGATTACTAATAGTGTCACCTGTGCTAAGGATGTTTTGCTTTAATAAATATGTTAGAAAAGGAAAATAGTCAAATGTTCTTCTAGGACATTTACTGAGTGGATAAAAACATTGGCCAAAAGAAATGGAAGTAACTTTAAAACTGAAATTAATAAAATTCAAATTTGAATGCTATACAAATATATACTCACTGAATGATTTTCAGTTCTTCCAGAGAATAGAAGCAAATATACTCACAAATTTTTAGGATGAGGCAATATAACTCTCATTCTAAATACCAACAAAGACTACATAAAAAAAAAGAAATAAAAGACTTATCACTACAACCATTGATAAAAAATTTCCCTTGAAATATAGAAACTGGGATGGAGAGATGCTGCAGTGAGTAAGGCTGCTTATTTTGCACATGAAATTCCCTTTAAAATATTACAAATTGTGCTGAAGAGATAGTACAGCATGTAAGATGTTTGTTTTGCATATGTCTGAGTTCAATCCTCAGCATCTCATACGTCCCCTGAGCACTGCCAAGAGTGATTTCTAAGTGAGTTCAGAGCCAGGAGTAACCCCTGAGCATTGCCAGGTGTGGCCCAAAACAAAATTAAATAAATATTAGAAACCAGGAGCCAGATAGTTTAGTTGGTAAGATGCTTACTTTACATGCTGCTAACCTAGTTTCAGTTTCAGTATGACTTTTGCCCCCATACTCCCAACAAGTCCTGCCAAGAGTTGAGCACAGAGCCAAAAGTAAGCACTGAGCAGTCAGGTATGACCCAAGCCTGCAGACTCTTCCCCCACTACCAAATTCAAATCTTTTAAATTTAAAAAATTTTAGAGACCAGAATCAGTTCTGTGTTTAAAAATTAATCGTACCAATTGAATTTTTTTTAATGCAAAGTAGTTTAGAAGCTGTTTGTAAACTAGTAAGATATATATAAAGCCTACGGAGAGCATACTCACTGGTGGAATTTTTTTAATTGTTTAGGTAATATGGTTATACTAATGTTCACGTTTATAGGATTAATGTACAAGGTTACCCCACACCACTGCCACCTAAGTTTCCGTGACCTTCTACCCCCATCCTTGTCACCTCTGGTCTGACCTTGCCTCCCACCAATGCCTCTATTTGTTGTTGGTTAGCAGTTATGGTTTTGGTGCATAGTATTCCCTGTCTTAGCACTACCCTTGTACTCTAGACCCTCCTTCGAAGGTTTCTAAGTTACTTTCAGTCAACCCATTTCTCCCCGAGTCCCATACATGGTACTACAAGATCTGTATTCCAATGCCAAAGTTTATTATCAGTTGGTATTGTCCATACCGTCGATTTGTTTTTCATGTACTAAAAATGAATGAGATCAACCAGTCTGTTTTTTTGCTTCTGACTTGTTCCACTTAGCATGATATTCTCCAGTTCTATCCAAGTTGCGCTGAACTGCATGCCTTGGTTGCATAGTCTTCTATTGTGTATATGGGTGAACAGGAACTTATCCATTTGGGTAGGATATTTGGATTGCTTCTGTATCCTGACAGTTGAACTAAGAACTGCCAGTGAGCATAGATGTGCATATATCTTTTCATATTAATGTTGGCTTTTTCTTTGTTTGAGGGGTAGTTACCTAGAAGTGGAGTAACTGGGTCAAATGGGAGATTTTTTTTTTTTTTTTAGAAATTGCCATGTTGTTTTCCATATGGACTGGACCCACCAACATTGAGTGATGGTTTCCTTTTCCATTTTTGCTGTAATCGCACCAATATTTGTTTTTTATTGTTTGTGGTGAAAGTGGACTTGTACCTGATCTTAGAGGAAAGCTTTAAGTTTTCCTCAAGGGAAGACATTATGGTTTGATTATAATGTTGGCTGTGGGTTTGTTATAAATGGTTACTATCTTGAAGATCATTTCACCAATCTCAATTGTATTGAGTTTTTTTTTTTTAATGAATCACGGTGAGGTACAGTTACAGACTTACAAACTTTCATGCTTAAGTGTCAGTCATAAATGATCAAGTACTAATCCCTCCACCAGTGCCCATTCTCCACCACCAATGTTCCCAGTATTCATCCCACCACCCCCACCCTATCCTCCCACTCCCCATGCTCTGTGGTAGGCATATATCCTTTTACTCTCTCTTTCTCTCTCTTTGGGTGTTGTGGTTTGCAATACAGACAGTAAGTGGCCATAATGTTCGGTCTGTAGTCTACCTGCAGCACACATCTCCCATCCCAAGTGGGCCCTCCAAGCATCCTTTGGTGGTCTCATCCTTCTCTGTCTCAGCCGCCTTTTACCCCAGCATGTGAAGCCGGCTTTCAAGCCGTGGAGCAATCCTCCTGGTCCTTACCTCTGTTATTCTGGGGTGTTAGTCTCCCATTATGTTACTTTATATTCCACAAATGAGTGCAGTCCTTCTATGTCTGTCCCTCTCTAACTCATTTCACTTAGCATGATACTCTCCATGTCCATCCACTTATATACAAATTTCATGACTTCACCTTTTCTAACAGCTGCATAGTATTCTATTGTTTAGATGTACCAGAGTTTCTTTAACCAGCATCTGTTCTCACGCACTCGGGTTTTTCCCAGATTTTGGCTATTGAAAATAGTGCTGCAATGAACATACAGTGCAGATGTCATTTCTACTGTACATTTTGCATCTCGAGGATATATTCCTAGAATGGGTATTGCTGGGTCAAATGGGAGATCAATTTCTAATGCTTTAAGAAGTGTCCATATTGTTTTCCGAAAAGGCTGACCCAGTTGGCATTCCCACCAACAGTGAAGGAGAGTCCCCTGCTCCCCACATCCACAGCAATACCAGTTGCTTTTGTTCCTTTAGTTGTGTGCCAGTCTCTGTGGTATGAGATGGTATCTCATAATTGTTTTCATCTGTGTCACCCTGATGATTAGTGATGAAGAGCATTTTTTCATGTGCCTTTTGGATATTTTGCATTTCTTCCTTGAGAAAGTTTCTGTTCATTTCATCGCCCCATTTTCTCATGGGATTGGATGTTTTCTTCTTGTAGAGTTCAACCAGTGCCTTGTATATCCTTGATATCAACCCCTTATGAGATGGGTATTGAGTGAATATCCTTTCCATTCTGCAGACTTTGTATTTTGGTCCTGTTTGTCTTGAAGTACAGAAGCTTCTTAGTTTAAGATAGTTCCATTTGTTTATCTCAGTTTCCACTTGCTTGGTCAGTGGCGTATCATCTTTGAATGTACCCATTAACTTCGATGTTGTGGAGGGTTTTGTCAACCTTTTTTGTCAGCTTTATGGGTTCTGGTCTGACATTGAGGTCTTTAATCCATTTTCATCTGACTTTTGTGCATGATGTTAGGTAGAGTTCTGAGCCCATTTTTTTGCATGTAGCAGTCCAGTTTTGCCAGCAGCATTTTTTAAAGATGCTGGCATGTTCCACTTCACATATCTTGCTTGTTCCATTTCACATTTCTTGCTACCTTACCAAAGATAATAATATATTTGAGGGTGTGTGTAAGGATATTCAGCCCTGTTTCATTGGTCTGCGGGCCTGCCTTTGTTTCAGTACCATGCTGTTTTAATTATTACTGCTTTGTAGCAGAGCTTGAGGTTGGGGATGCCTCCTATATTCTCTTTCCCAAGAATTGCTTTAGCTGTTGTGGGGATCTGTTGTTCCATATAAATTTTAGCAGTGTTTGATCAATTTATTTGAAAAATGTCATGAATATTCTTAAAGGAATTGCATTGAATCTATGTAATGTGCCGGGATTATTGCCATTTTGACAATGTTAATTCTGCCAATCCATGAGCAGGTGATATGTTTCCATTCCCTCATGTCCTGTTTTATTTCATGATGTAGTGGTTTGTTGTTTTCTTTGTACAGGTCCTTTACTTCCTTAGTTAAGCTGATTCCGAGGTTCTTCATTTTCTGAGGCATGATTGTGAACGGGAAATATTTTTTCAGGTCACTTTCTTCTCTCTCATTATTTGCATATAGGAAAGCCAGGAACTTTTGAGTATTTATTTTATAGCCTGCGATTTTACTATACAAGTCTTGTTTCTAGGAGATTCTTGGTAGAGGCTTTAAAGTTCTCTAAATATAGTAATAGGTCTATTCCGGTATTCTAATTTTTCTTGGTTCAGCGTTGGGAGATTATAGGAATCCAGGAATTTTTTCCATTTCATCTAGGTTCTCTTATTTCTTGGCACAGACTTTCAAAGTAGTATCTGATGACATTTTGAATTTCTTTGGTTTCTGTTGTGATGTCCCCTTTTCATTTCTGATTTGGTTTATTAGGGTTCTCTTTCTCTTTCTTTGTGAGTATTGCCAGTGGTTTATCAAACTTGTTTAAACTGTGAAAGAACCAGCTCTTGATTTGATTGATCTTTCGGATTGTTCTTTGGGTTTCCGTGTCATTAATTTCTGGTCTAAGTTTAATATCTCTTTCCTTCTGCCTGGGTTGGGCTCCTTTTGTTGGTCCTTTTCTAATATCATGAACTATGAAGTCAAGTTGTTTATGTGAGCCCTTTCTTTCTTCCTGAAAAATGCTTGGAGAGCTATAAATTTTCCCCTTAACACATTTTTAGCTGCATCCCAAAGGTTATGGTAGCTCCGGTCTTCATTCTCATTTGCTTCCAGTTATCTTTTCATTTCTTCCTTGATTTCCTCCCTGATCCACTCATTGTTCAACATTGCGTTGTTTAATTCCCTGGTGTTTGATTTGGTTCTCCACGACTGTGTGTGATTAACTTACAATTTCTATCTTCCTGTTTCTTTTGAGATATGTTTTGTGATCCAGCACATGGTCTATCTTGGAAAAGTTTCCGTGTGCACTGGAAAAGATTGTGTATTCTTTTGGGGTGGGGGGATAGAAAGCTCTCTAAAGATCTATTAGCCCTCTCTCTTCTATTTCTTTCTTCAAAGCCAGTGTTTCCTTGCTGAGTTTTAATCTTGTTGATCTATCCAGAAGTGATTTTAAAGTGGTGATGATGTCTCCAACGAGTACTGTGTTGCGGTCAATGTCCTCCTTAAAATTTATTAGCACCAATCTCAATTGTATTGAGGATTTTTTTATGAATCACGGTGAGGTACAGTTACAGACTTACATATATACCTACATAAACTACTTGACTTCACAGCTCAAGATATTAGAAAAAGACCAAGAAAAGGAGCCCAAACCAGGCAGAAGGAAAGACATAATAAAACATGGAGCAGAAATTAACGACATGGAAATCCAAAAGACAATCCGAGAGATCAATGAAACCAAGAGCTGGTTCTTCGAGAAAATAAACAAGATTGATAAACCACTATCAAGACTCACAAAGAAAGAGAGAGAGAACCCTTATAAGCCGAATCAGAAATGAAAAGGGGGACATCACAACAGAAACCAAAGAAATTCAAAAGATCATAAGAGACTACTTTGAAAATCTGTATGCCATGAAGCAAGAGAACCTAGAAGAAATGGATAAATTCCTGGATTCCTATAATCTCCCAAGGCTGAACCAAGAAGATCTGTAGTACTGAATAGTCCTGTTAATGTCAAGGAAATTGAAACGGTAATCAAAAGTCTTCCCAAAAACAAAAGCCCAGGTCCAGATGGATTCACTAGTGAATTCTTCCAAATATTTAAAGAGGACCTATTGCCAGTTCTTCTCAGCTTTTCCAGGAAATTGAAGAAAGAGAAACCCTCCCAAACAGTTTCTATGAGGCTCATATCTCCCTAATACCAAAAGGAAACAAAGACACCACAAAAAAAGAAAACTACAGGCCAATATCCCTGATGAACACGGATGCAAAGATTCTCAACAAAATATTAGCAAATGGAATTCAACAACTCATCAAAAAGATCATACACCACGACCAAGAGGGATTCATCCCAGGAATGCAAGGATGGTTTAACATTCGGAAATCAATCAACATAATCCATCATACCAACAAAAGAAAAGATAAAATCATATAATCATATCAATAGATGCAGAGAAAGCATTTGACAAGATCCAGTACCCCTTTATGATGAAAACTCTCACCAAAATGGGTATAGAAGGGACCTTCCTCAATATAGTCAAAGCCGTTTATCACAAACCTACAGCAAGCATCATCCTCAATGGGGAAAAACTAAGACCCTTCCCTCTGAGAACAGGGACGAGACAAGGATGCCCACTCTCTCCACTTCTGTTCAATATAGTACTGGAAGTACTTGCAATAGCGATTAGGAAAGAAAAAGATATTAAGGGCATTCAGGTAGGAAAGGAAGAAATCAAGCTCTCACTATTTGCAGATGATATGATACTATACTTAGAGAACCCTAAAACCTCTACCAAGAAACTCCTAGAAACAATAGACTCGTATAGTAAAGTTTCAGGCTATAAAATCAATACGCAAAAGTCCATGGCTTTCTTTTATGCAAATAATGAGAGAGAAGAAAGCGACATGATAAAAGCAATCCCGTTCACAATTGTGCCTCAAAAAATCAAGTACCTCGGAATCAGCTTAACTAAGGGGGTAAAGGACTTGTATAATGAAAACTACAAAACGCTACTTCAGGAAATAAAAGAGGACATGAGGAAATGGAAAGACATCCCCTGCTCATGGATTGGAGAATTAATATTGTCAAAATGGCAATTCTCCCCAAAGCATTGTACAAATTCAATGTGATCCCTATAGGGATACCCTTGTCATTCTTCCAAGAAATGGAGCAAGTGCTCCTGAAATTCATATGGAACAATAAGCCCCCACGAATAGCTAAAGCAGTTCTTGGGAAAAAGAAAATGGGAGGAATCAACCTCCCCAACTTCCAACTCTACTACAAAGCAGTAGTCATTAAAACAGCAAGGTACTGGAACAAAGGCAGAGCTGCAGACCAATGGAACAGGGTTGAATACTCTGACACATCCTCCCAAATATATGATCATCTAATCATTGATAAGGAAGCAAGAAATGTGAAGTGGAGCAAGGAAAGCATGTTTAACAAATTGTGCTGGCAAAACTGGACAGCTACATGCAAAAAAAAATGGGCTTAGACCTCCGCCTATCACCGTGTACAAAAGTCAGATCAAAATGGATTAAAGACCTCAACATCAGACCAGAATCCCTAAGGTACATTGAAGACAAGGTCGGCAAAACCCTCCACGTCATTGAAGCCAATGGTATCTTCAAAGATGACATGCTACTGGCCAAGCAAGTGCAAACAGATAAATAAATCGGACTGTCTCAAACTAAGGAGCTTCTGCACCTCAAGAGAAACAGTGACCAAAGTACAAAGACAATCTACAGAATGGGAAAGGATATTTATGCAATACCTATCCAATAAAGGGTTGATATCAAGGATATACCATGCACTGGGTGAACTCCACAAGAAGAAAACTGCCAACCCGATCAAAAAATGTGGTGATGAAATGAACAGAAAATTTCCCAAAGAAGAAATCCGAATGGCTCAGAGGCACATGAGAAAATGTTTAACCACTCATCATCAGGAAGATGCAGATCAAAACAACAATGAGATATCATCTCACACCACAGAGACTGGCCCACATCCCAAAAAACAAAAGCAACCGTTGTTGGTGTGGATGTGGGGAGAAAGGGACTCTTCTTCACTGCTGGTGGGAATGCCGACTGGTTCAGCCCTTTTGGAAAACAATATGAACGATTCTCAAAAAATTAGAAATTGAGTTTTCATTTGACCCAGCAATACCACTCCTGGGAATATATCCCGGAGAGACAAAAAGGTATAGTAGAGATGACATCTGCATTTCTATGTTCATTGCAGCACTGTTCACAATAGCCACAATCTGGAAAAAACATGAGTGCCCAAAAACAGATGACTGGCTAAAGAAACTCTGGTACATCTACACAATGGAATACTATGTAGCTGTCAGAAAACATGAAGTCATGAAATTTGCATATAAGTGGATCAACATGAAAAGTATCATGCTTAGTGAAATGAGTCAGAAAGAAAGAGACAGACATAGAAAGGTTGCACTCATGTGGAATATAATATAGCTGAGAAGTACAAGTTTGCAATGATGCAATTTCTGGCAGATATTTCTCTGGACTTAGTTACTTAAATACAGAAATCCAAAACCATGCGGCCGCTATTGCGGCCACTTGATCTCATATCACTTCATTCTCAGCAATGGAAAACAAATTATCAAATGCTTCCTTTTCAGCTGGTAGGTCCGACTTTAAGGGGGAGAAACTCCAAACAATAATAATAAGTTTTGTGTTGAAATGTAATCAAAGTAAAAAAAAAAGTAAAGTGAAATTTATCAGTTACACAGGCGGGGTGGGGGGCTGGGGATGTGGGGGGATGGGGTGGAGCTATACTGTGATTCTTGTTGGTGGAATATGTGCACTGGTGAAGGGAGGGGTGTTTGAGCATTGTATAACTGAGACTTAAACCTGAAACCTTTGTAACTTTCCACATGATGATTCAATAAAAGAAAAAAAAAAAAAGATGTCCACTCTCACCAATCCTATTCAACATAGTACTGGAAGTACTTGCAAGAAAAAGATACTAAGGGCATCCAGATAGGAAAGGAAGAAATCAAACTCTCACTGTTTGCAGATGATATGATACTTTATTTAGAGAACACTAAAGCCTCTACTAAGAGGCTCTTAGAAGCAGTAGACTTGTATAGTAAAGTCAATACCCCAAATCCATGGCTTTCCTATACACAAATAATGAGAAAGAAAAAAGGGATATGAAAAAAGCAGTCCCATTCACCATCATGCCTCATAGTAAAGTACCTCGAAATCAGCTTAACTAAGGAGGTAAAGGACCAGTACAAAGAAAACTACTAATCGCTGCTTCATGAAATTAAAGGGGACACGAGAAAATGGAAACATATCCCTGCTCATGGATTGTGAGAATTAACATTGTCCAAAAGGCCATACTCCCCACAACATTATATAGACTCATTGCGATCCCTATAAGGAACCCATTAAATTCTTAAAGAAATGGATCAAATGCTCCTGAAGTTCATATGGAACTGCAAACCCCGATGAGTAGCTAAAGCAATCCTTAGAAAAAAGATGATGGGAGGTATCCTTCCCCAACCTCAAACGCTACTACAAATTAAAACACTATGGTACTGGAACAAAGGCAGAGCTGCAGAACAATGGAACAGGGTTGAATATCCTTAGACTCATCCTCAAATATCACTTGTATCACGTGTCTTCCCGTTGATCTTCAATTTACTCGAGCGGGTGCCAGTAATGTCTCCATTTGTCCCTGTTGCAAGCTGGTGTAGCACAATGATATCTGCTCGCTCCAGGAACAGGAAGAGCTTCAAACTGTTCATTCAGGGTTTTGACGAAGAAGTTTGACCTCAAATATATGATCGTCTAATCTTTGATAAGGGAGCAAGAAATGTGAAGTGGAGCAAGGAAAGCCTCTTTAACAAATGGTGCTCTCAAAACTGCATTGCCACATGCAAAAAAAATGAGCTCAGACCTCTACCGAACACCATGCACAAAAGTCAGATCAAAATGGATTAAAGACCTCAACATCAGACCTGAATCCACAAGCTACATTGAAGACAAGGTCAGCAAAACCCTCCACGACATTGAAGCTAAAGGAATCTTCAAAGATGACGCGTTACTGGCCAAGCAAGTGGAAACAGAGGTAAACAAATGGGACTATCTTAAACTAAGAAACATCTGCACCTCAAAGAATGGGAAAGGATATTTACACAATACCTATCGGATAAGGGGTTGATATCAATGGTATATAAAGCACTGGTTGAACTCTACAAGAAAAAAACATCCAACCCCATTAGAAAATGGGGTGAAGAAATGAACAGAAACTTTCCCAAGGAAGAGATACAAATGGCCAAAAGGCACATGAAAAAGTGTTCTACATCACTAATCATCAGGGAGATGCAGATCAAAACAACCATGAGATACCACCTCACACCACAGAGACTAGCACACATCCAAAAGAACAAAAGCAACCACTGTTGGAGAGGATGTGGGGAGAAAAGGACCCTTCTACACTGCTGGTGGGAATGCCGACTGGTTCAGCCCTTTTGGAAAAGAATATGGACGATTCTCAAAAAATTAGAAATTGAGCTCCCATTTGACCCAGCAATACCACTGCTGGGAATATATCTCAGAGAAGCAAAAAAGTATAGTCGAAATGACATCTGCACTCATATGTTCATCGCAGTATTATTTACAATAGCCAGAATCTGGAAAAAACCTGAGTGCCCTAGAACAGATGACTGGTTGAAGAAACTTTGGTACATCTATACAATGGAATACTATGCAGCTTTTAGAAAAAATGAGGTTATGAACTTTGCATATAAGTGGATCGGCATGGAAAGTATCATGCTAAGTGAAATGAGTCAGAAAGAGAGAGACAGACATAGAAAGATTGCACTCATCTGTGGAATATAGAATAACAGAGTAGGAGACTAACACCCAAGAATAGTAAAAATAAGTACCAGGAGGTTGACTCCATGGCTTGGAAGCTGGCCTCACATTCTGGGAAAAAGGCAGCTCAGATAGAGAAGGGAACACCAAGTAAAATGTGGTTGGAGGCCATGAGGGAGAAGGATGAAGTGTGCTGAATGTAGACTAGAGACTGAATACAGTGGCCACTCAACACCTTTATTGCAAATCACAACACCTAATTAGAGAGAACAAAAGAGAAGACTCTGCCACAGTGGGAGGGGGGGACACGGGGGGGGGGGGGATGGGACTGGGGGGGTGGGAGGGATGCTGGGTTTATTGGCGGTGGAGAATGGGCACTGGTGAAGGGATGGGTTCTCGAACTTTGTATGAGGGAAACATGAGCACGAAAATGTATAAATCTGTAACTGTACCCTCACTGTGACTCACTAATAAATAAATTTAAAAATAAAATTTAAAAAAAAGAAAATGGGGTGATGAACAGAAACTCTCTGAAATAAGGAATCTGGCCAAAAGGCACATGAAAACATGCTCTTCATCATTAGTCATTAGGGAGATGGGGATGAAAACAATGAGATATCATCTCATACCACAGAGACTGACCCACATCCAAAAGAACAAAAGCAACTGGTGTTGCTCTGGATGTTGGGAGAAGGGAGAAGGGAGCTCTCCTTCACTGTTGGTGGGAATGCCGAATAATTCAGCCCTTTTGGATAACAATATGGACGTTTCTCAAAAAAATTCGGAATTGAGCTCCCATTTGACCCCACAGTATCACTTCTGGGAATATATCCCGAGGATGCAAAAAAGTACAGTAGAAACAATATCTGCATGTGTATGTTAATTGCAGCACTGTTTACTATAGCCACAATCTGGAAAAATCTTGAATGCCCGAGAACAAATGACTGGTTAAAGAAACTGTACAGCTCCACAATGGGATACTGTGCAGCAGTTAGAAAAGATGATGTCATGAAATTTGTATATTAGTGGATGGACATGGAGAGTATCACACTAAGTGAAATAAGTTAGAAAGAGAAGGATAGACATAGAATGACTGTACCCATTTGTGAAATATAAAGTAAGATAATGGGAGACTAACATTCCAGGATAGTAGGGATAAGGATCAGGGAGATTGCTCCACGGCCTTTAATTCAGCCTCACGTGCTCAGGAAAAAGGCAACTGAGATAAAGAAGGGACCACCAAGTGAAGGATGCTTGGAGGGCTCACTCAGGATTTGGAGATGTGTGCTGAAGGTAGACTATAGACCGAACATGATGGCCCCTTAGTTCCCGTATTGCAAACCATGACACCCAAAAGGAGAGAAAGTAAAAGGGAATACATCTGCCACAGACTTTGGGGTGGGGGTAGAGGGGTAGAAGGATACTGGGAATATTATGGTCGATAATGGACACTTGTGGGATGGGTACTCGATCATAGTATGACTGAAACGTAAGCACGAAAGTTTGTAAGTCTGTAACTATAGCTCGTGGTTATTCATTTACCTGAAAGCTTTGTAACTTTCCACATGGTGATTCAATAAAAGAATAAATTTTAAAAAATTAATTAAAGAAAACTTCAAAAATATATAAAACAGAATGTCAATATTTTCCACAAATAAATTTCAAAAATTCCTAAAATAATGTTTTTCTACCCACCTTCTCTGATGATTTACTTTTTTCAGTAACAGATTGTTTATTTTTCATAAATATGCTCAGTCATTTCGTGTAAGGACAGTAAGAATTACACAGATTCTTTCTTTCTGCAATGTAATTTTTAAATGACCTACGGACCAAAAAATTGGGGCAGGGACCTTTTCCCACTATGCATCCTGTCATATTTTTGAAACTATGGACTTTGGGACAGTGTGCTTTACCTCTTTCCAACCTAGAGTATCCATTTTTCGTTGGCTTAGAGCCTGTTCATTTGCAGCATTCTTTATTAACTATAGATCGATCATTTGTGGGGTTTTGCCTCACCTGTGTCTTAGCCAGACTGGCAGAGTACCTCAGTGCCCAATGTCTGGGCCGCTGGTAAGACCCACAATTGGGTGTGTAGGAATCAATCTTAAGGCAACTAAATCTTAAGTTCAATTAACATGGCAAATATTCTGGGTTGTTTTTGTTTTGTTTTTTAAATAAGAAAATACTACCATCAGACTCCCCCTGTCATATTTGTGTTTTGGGATTAATCAATTCTCTAGGTGCTATGGTATCCTAGAGGCCATTTTGTCATCCTGCTAGCAGACAGGGACTCCTTTAAATAAGAAGTTGTTCTTTATTGAGATTAGGAATGCTAATTTTTTTGATGAAGCAATGAGAAAAGCATAGATGTAAAATACAAAATGGTATTTGTACTATTTTGTACAAAAATAGTGGTAATGATAATGCAAAAGTGGTGGAAATTTGAATTTGGGATTATAAAAGGAAATGAATTCAATGAGAAAGTTTCATGGTTGTTTGCAATGGATCTTGAGCCATAGATAGTAGTATTAAGCACAGATATGGTTGATTGCTTGATAAAAAGCTCAACTGCTTTTTTAAAAAATCAAATTACCATGAGATTAAAAAATTGTTTTGATTGATTTTCAGTCATACAATGTTCCAACACCCATCCCTTCACCAGTGTACCTTTCTTGCTAACAGTGTCAAGAGTTTTCCTCATGCCACCCATCCACATCCAGCCTGGCAGAAACTTTTCTTTTCCCCACCCCTTTTATTTTCCTTTTAAGCATTGTGGTTTGCAATACTGTTACTGAAAGGGTATCATGCATATCACTTTACCTCCCTCTTCCTCTGATTCATTTCACTCCACATGATACTTTCCATCTCCATCCATGTAAGCAAATTTCATGACCTTGTTGTCCTAATGCCTGCTTAGTGTTCCATTATAGATGTTTCTTTACCCAGTCATCTGTTCTTGGCCTTTGGGCTTGGGTTGTTTCCAGATTCTGACTGTTGTGAATTCGTAAGGTACACAGAGGAAACTGTAGGCAGAACTGTTTATATATTGAAGCTAATGGTACCTTAAAGGATGAAATGCCCAGCAAATGAAGCAAAGATAAACAAATGGGACTACATTAAACTAAGAAGCTTGTGCACCTCAAAGGAAACAATGTCCAGGATATAAAGACAGTCCACAGAATGTGAAAAACTATTTACCTAACACTCATCTGATAAGGAGTAAATATCCCAAGATATATTAGGCACTGGTAGAATTTTACAAGCAAAAATAAAACCCGATCCCATAAAAACTGGGGAGAAGAGATGAACAGAAACTTCCTCAAAGAAGAAATACAAATGGCAAATGGCACATGAAAAACACTGCTTTATTATATGCAGTTTTCTATATCTTATAGTATATACATAATAATAGCAACCTGAAAAGCATAAAAATATCCTGCTATGGTTAAAAAAAAAAGAAGTGCGGCATTTCAAAATGCTTATGAGAAAAATGCTTCAAAATACTAGACTTTGAAAGTTTGTGATACATATAAAAAATTAATTTTCTTATAACCAGCAACTTATAATAGTCCCAAAAGACTTGTTCTTTTAAGATATGTCACTGTCACTGTCATCCCATTGTTCATCGATTTGTTCCAGTGGTCACCAGTAACGTCTCTCAATGTGAGACATTGTTACTATTTTTGGCATATCCAGTACACCACGGGTAGCTTGCCAGGCTCTGCCGTGCGGGTGTGATACTCTTGGTAGCTTGCTGGGCTCTCCAAGAGGGGCGGAGGAATCGAACACGGGTTGGCTGTGTGAAAGGCAAATGCCCTACCGCTGTGCTATTGCTCCAGCCCAAGATATGGGTCTTCTTAAATTATAAACTTTTATACCGTTTTGCACTGAAGATCGAGAATATTTAGTAAGTAATGTACCTATGATTGGCTTCTCCACACACAAATCTTAGATATATGGAGCAATATCTTTCTCTGTCCACTTCTCCCGTACAGAGAAGAGACTATTAATATGAGATATAATATCTTCTGTAATGGATGCAACGGGAATGCAGATAAAAGCTTTCCACTGATACAATTTTTATAACTTAGGGTATTTAGGATAGTAGTACCAACGAAAAAAGGCTTTGAGAATAAAATTTGCTATGAAGATATAATTGCTATTTGTTTCTAAAATTTTTTATTTTGTTCTCATCCAGGAGCTTTTAGTTATTTTTTCAGTTCTATTATGTTAAACTTAAAAGTATATTTACATGTGGAAATTATATTGATAGGAGCGATAGCACAGTGGGCAGGCCATTTGCCTTACATGCGCCCGACCCGAGTTCTATTCCTCCGTCCCTATTGGAGAGCCCGACAAGCTACCGAGAGTATCCCACCTGCACAGCAGAGCCTGGAAAACTACCCATGGCATGTTTGACGTGCCAAAAACAGTAACAACAAATCTCATAATGGAGATGTTACTGGTGCCTGCTCGAACAAATTGATGAACAATGAGACAACAGTGCTACAGTGCATCTATCTAATAATGATATATAATTATACATCAGTTACTTAGGCAAGCTTCTAATTAATGAAATTCTTTTAAAAAATCATCACCATCATCATCATCAATTTTCTCAAGCGGTCTCAGTAACGTCTCCATTCTTCCTAGCCCTGAGAATTTTGAAGCCACTCTTTACTCATCCTTCCCAACGGTGCCACATTGGAAGTTCTTTCAGGGTCAGGGGAATGAGACCCATCATCGTTACTGGTTTTGGCATATGAATACACCACGGGGAGTTTGCCAGGCTCTCCCATGCAGGCAGGAAACTCTCAATAGTTCTTGCCAGTTCTCTGAGAGGAAGAACTAGGCTATAAGATGTCAAAGCCGCAAGCTTCCGGGAGCTTGGTTTTATAGTCTGGATGTTGGCTGTTGATGGGATTACACGGTGCCAGGGGCAATTTCTGGGTGTGACCACCTAGCTACTGGAAAATGGGGGATTTTGGTGGAAGAGGCTCAGTCCCTATACGAGCAGGCTTGGAGATCTCAGCCCCAAGTCCCGCACACTTGGGTTCCTCTGCGGGTTCCTTCATGCATGAGGCTTGTCTGAACGTGTGGAGAAGAGCCTTGAGCATGGCTGTGGCTGGGTTCCGGAGGTCTTCAGCTGCAGGGGCTCTGCTCAGGGTGGGAAGGGAAACTCAACCCACCACCTCCGAGTGGCCCCAATGAAGACAGCCAGGCTCGGGGGCATAAACAGCTTTTAGAGTCTGGAGAGATAATACATACAGCAGGTAAGGCACTTATTCGGCCATCCCAGAGTCAATCCCTCGCAGTCCATATGGTTCTCTGAGCACCACCAAGAGTGATTTGTGAGTGTAGAGCCAGGAATAAACCCCTGATCATCACCAGATACAGCCTCCCCTCCAAACAAAAAAAAATGGCTTTTAAAATTTGGGAAGTTGTAAATTTATTAACTTTCTTCAGAAATTGTCATTAATACACATATAAATACTTTGAAATTTACTTTTAGCTCTAAAATAACTTTATGTTCAACTTTATGCTTCAGTAACTTTATGTTCAAACTCCATTATGAATATATCTTAACTGTAATAAATTTTTAACTTTAACAGATCACTTGCTTTTGAGCTTAGATTTTATTTACTTAGATACTACTGAACATTGTGGAAGGTGACATGTTAATGGAAATATGGAAAGGAACTTTTGAGTGTTTGAGCAGTACAACCAGCTTTTCCTTGTGAAACGCAGATCATGGAAGAACTACTGTCCAAATTACACATTTTCATTTTAAAATTCATGAAATTAAGTGTTCTTTATTAGAATTTCTATTTTATCTCAAATTTATTTTATCTCACATTATATTTTAGATGCTATTAAACTACAGTTGGTTGAAGCTGGTCTGGTAGAATGTCTGCTAGATATTGTTCAACAGAAAGTAGACAGTGACAAAGAAGACGATATTGCTGAGCTGAAAACTGCTTCAGATCTGATGGTTTTATTACTTCTTGGAGGTGAGTTATAATTTATTTGAAATAACATGGTTGACTGTTTTAAATTAGTATTTTCGTAAATACTAGATTAGGCATTTTCTTTTCTGTCTCATTTAAGTCTTGATTTTGAAACCTAACACATGATGGAGAGAACCAGATAAAATGAGTTTGGTAAAGAGGCAACTTCACTATCTTTGAATATTTAAAGAGCTGCAACCTAGGAGAAGCATCTAAGTTAGACTTCTACTTGGGACTTAGACTATAAAATGTTTGTTTCATTTTATTCTGGCACCACCCTCAGAGGGACTCAGGCCTTACTCTTGTCACTGTACCCAGGGATCACTCCTGGTGATGACCAGAGGAACTGATTTAGTGGCAGGGATTGAACCTGGGTCAGCCATGCATAAAACAAGCACCTACCCTCTGTACTATCTCTCCAGCCCCTAGAAAAACTTTTAATTCTCCTCTTTAATTTTTAATGACAATTTTATTACAAAAAGAATAAATATAAATATCCCCCTCTTAGTACATTACAGTTCTGAAACATATAATTTCCCCATTGAATATTTGTTTAAGAATATGTATTTGTAACTTTGTATTCTTTTCCTCTTTTTTTTTTTATTTGCCTTTAGATGAATCCATGCAGAAGTTATTTGAAGGAGGAAAAGGAAATGTATTTCAAAAGGTCCTGTCCTGGATTCCATCAAATAACCACCAGCTACAGCTAGCTGGAGCATTGGCAATTGCAAATTTTGCCAGAAATGGTAAGCATGTTTGTTTGTTTGTTTTTTTAATTTTATTGAATTACTGTGAGATAGTTACAAGCTTCCATATTTGGGTTACAATCACACAGTCATCATACACCCATCCCTCCACCAGTGCACATTCCCCACCACCAATATCCCTGGTATACACCCCACCCCATGCCTCCATAGCAGCCAATATTCCCCACCCTCTCTCTACTTTGAGGCGTTATGGCTTGCAACACAGACACTGAGAGGTCATCATGTTTGGTCCGATATCCACTTTCAGCACACATCTCCCATTCCGACTGATTCCTCCAGCCATCATTTTCTTAGAGATCCCTTCTCTATTCCATCTGCCTTCTCCCCTCCATTCATGAAGCAGTCTTCCAGCTGTGGGGCAATCCTTCTGGTCCTTTGGATGTTTGTTCTTTTTAAAATTAGATGTTCTATGTATTTGAATTGTTTCTTTACTATTACATGTACTAAAACCAGAACAGTTCGCCAATGTAGTATTTGTGTATATTACTCTGTTGTTCAGGTATTAAATACTTCTAATGACTTTCAACAGATTGTATATTTTGTGCACATAGCTAAATTCTATAAATTCTAGTAGTTTAAAGATCAGGAAATATTTTCCTTGAGTACTCTGAACTTCAGACTAATAAACTGTAGGATATGGCCTTTTCGTGATGATTTTATTTTTTTGATTTAATGGGTATTGATTGGAAGGCCTTAATTCATACTTGTAAAAGTTCACTCTGAATGACCCCTCATTTAAAATAGGATGTTAGACCTCAAGGTTTTTTTTGAAGTTTGATGACCCCTGCTATTCAGCTTAAAACCTCATTCTTGTAATCAGTAGCTTATTAGTTATTATACTATATATTATTTATTTAATATTACATAATATAGATTTTATTTTATTTCATGTTTGAACAGTTGTTAGTTATTAATGAATAATTCCATTTTAACTCTCTTCCAGTGGTAGTCATCAGTATGATGACATTAAGACTAACAAAATTTTGATACTTATTGAAGAAAAATTGTGAGATAAATACTTCATAATCTCTCTTTTAAATGTTTCTAAAATTCTGACATTGGAAAATGTCAGATGAACAGAGTAGTACAGAGTTGTACTACTGATTTCTTTCTTTTGTTCTTAAAAACATTTTAAAGTATCACAATCAATCAATCACAATATCCCGTTAATCACCGATTTCTCGGGTGGGCTCAGTAACATCTCATTTCATCCTTTCCCTGAGATCTTAGAAGTCTATCTCTACATGGCCCTCCTAAGGATGTTGCACTGGGGGCCCTCCAGGGTCAGGGGAATGAGATCCAGCTTGTTACATATGAATTTTGCATATGAATACACCATGGGAAGCTTGCAAGGCTGTCCCATGTGGGCAGGAAACTCTCAGAAGATTTTCAGTTTCTCCTAGATGGAGAAGTAGGCTAAACCTTCTGAGAGCTTGCTTTTAAGTCTCTCTCTGGATGTTGGCCGTTGATGGGATTACACACACCTGGGTTCCTCTGCCGATACTTTCATGCATGAGGCCTGTCCAAACGTGTAGAGAGGAGCCTCCAGCATAGCTGTAGCTAGGTTCCGGTGGTCTTCAGCCGCCGGGAGCTCTGCTGGGGTGGAGAGGGAAGCTGGAACCCATCCCCTCCGAGGGGCCCCAGGGAAGACAGCCAGGTGTGCGGGCAAGAGACTCTGCATCACTCTCTTCTGAGAGCTTGCTTTTAAGTCTCTGGATGTTGGTTGTTGATGGGAGGGAAGCTGGAGCCCATCCCCTCTGAGGGCCCCCGGGGAAGACAGCCAGGCGTGCGGGCAAGAGAGTCTTAAAGTATACATCACTATAAACAAGCAGCTGAATGTTTCTATTCATCATTGTAAGTCCAATTTTGTTCTTTACTGTAACAGTACCCCCTTTCTGAATAGTGATAAATAACTTAGGACATTTATATTCTTGAAAAATAATTTAAATATCAGTCATAAAATAATAGGGAACCAGGGGTAAATCTCTTACCTTTCTGTATTCTTTTCATGATGGACTTCTCAGGTTGTAATCAAAACAGCTTGAGATGGGTTAGCAATAGAAAATTAAATTTAATAATGTACATTTGGGAGAAGTAAACTTTGCTGCTTCCAGTTTGAGCCAGGGGAAAATTGGTATATGTAAAGTTGCCAAGGACACCAACAAGAGACAAAAAACTTGACGTGACAATTAGGGGATGACTTGAGAATAAAGATGCAATGGCATGAGATGAGATGAGATGAGATGAGATGAGATGAGATGAGATGAGATGAGATGAGATGAGATGAGATGAGATGAGATGAGATGAGAAAAAAAAAAACATGTTTACAAGTAAACCTAAAGCAGAGTGATGTTCTCCAAACTACATTTTTCTAATTCTGCAGTTATTGCTTGTTCCATTATGGAAAAGCATAGGGAATGAAGGGTAATCTCTTCTTTGATTAGGACGAGCAAAGGACTCTTTGTAAAATAATTTCTCCTCAGTCAACTAGTGCCTTCATTGCTATTAAAACAAAATAATCTGCACTATTTAAGTATTGTTAAGTCACAAAGTACAGAAATTGACCTTAATTCCATATATCAAGATGACATTTAACTGGAAAAACTCTACCTTGGACATATTTAGAAAATCCTACCTGACTTTTTGGGGGAAGCTAATCCCACAATACAAAATTGAGGAACTGTCACTGTAACATGAACAAATGTAGCATTTGCCACTATAATGAATACTGCTAGTATATGTTTTTTAAATAAATTTTTGTTGAGGTAACATTGGTTAATTACATTATGTAAGTTTTAGGTACACAGTATTAAAATTTGACACTTGTATAACATAGCATGATCATTATCTAAAGCAGAGGTTCCCAATTATTTTTACATTTTTCTTACATTTTTCCTTTAAAAAAGAAATATCTCAGCTCCCCACCCCCTAAATCTGCCTTCTGTAAGTAAACAGAAATCCCACACAATTGCACTTGAGGCTGCTACCAACCAGTGCTCCCCATTTGCACCTAAAACTACTGCTACCCTGAATCTTTTTCATTATCATACAGTGGTGAATATTGAAACCTGTGGTTTCTGATTATTTTTCTGATATATTGAGCACTTCTTGGTCTTTTTTTGTGATTTTTCAAAATATTTTCTATATTAAGAATATGATAATGAGTCTTCTATCAATAAACAAAAGTAATCTATAAATTTATGGTGGAAAGACTTGAAATCCATTTTATTTTCCTTTTTTTTCATTTTTCCTACTGTACATAATTGGTACATTATAAATATTATAAAGGGTGATTAGAACACTTGAAGTGCTGGCATGGATGTGGGGATAAAAGGACTCTCCTTCATTGTTGGTGGGAATGCCGACTGGTCCAGTCTTTTTGAAAAAACAATATGGATATTCCTTAAAAATGTAGAAACAACCTGGGTGCTCAAGAACAGACAAATGGATAAAGAAACTATGGCACATTTATACAATAAAATACTACGCAGCTGTTAGAGAAAACAAATCATGAAATTTATAAAATGGATGGACTTGGAGAGTATCATGCTGAGTGAAATGAGTCAGAAAGAGAGAGACGGATATAGAATAACTGCATTCATTTGTGATATATAAAGAATATAAGTAGTGGAAGACATGTCCACAGCCAGGGAAAACAGGATCAGTGGTTGGAATCAACCACAAGGGAGTGTTTGGGAGGTAAGAAATTTATAAAATGGAAGTGGAGGGAGGTAAATAGATATATGACCAGGGTGACAGTCACTTTCACTGTCATCCCGTTGCTCATCGATTTGCTCAAGCGGGCACCAGTAACGTCTCTTGTTGTGAGACTTATTGTTACTGTTTTCGGCATATCGAATATGCCACAGGTAGCTTGCCAGGCTCTGCCGTGCGGGTGTGATACTCTCAGTAGCTTACCGGGCTCTCGGAGAAGGGCGAAGGAATCAAACCTGGGTTGGCCACATGCAAGGCGAACGCCCTACCGCATGCTATCACTCCAGCCCTAGGACCAGGATGACAGTAGTCGCTGGAAATGATCACGCTGGACAAGAGCTGAATGTTAAAATTAGGCAAAGAGATATACCGGATAACCTTTCAATATCTGTATTACAAACAACAATCCCCAAAAGCGGGTGGGGGGTAGAGAGAAGAGAGAGAGACAGAAGAAAAGCGCCTGCCATAGAGGCAGGGTGGGAGAGTTGGGTGGAGGGATGGGAGGAAAACTGGGAACACTGGTGCTGGGAAATGTACACTGGTGGAGGGATGGGTGTTGGAACACTCTGAAACCTAATCATGAACAACTTTTTAAGGGTCTAAATCATAGTGATTCAATAATAAAATCTTAAAAAGTTATAAATAAAGTACTTCTTGATATTTATAAAGAGGAAAAATTTTTTTTGTTTTGCTCAGATGGAAATTGTATCCATATGGTAGACAATGGAATTGTGGAAAAGCTTATGGATTTACTGAACAGACATGTAGAAGATGGAAACGTAACAGTGCAGCACGCAGCCCTGAGTGCCCTCAGAAATCTGGCCATCCCAGGTAAGACTTGGGTGTAGGGAATGGAGTATGTCATTTGGGAATGGTACACCTTTCATGTGAGGTGTGGAAAGTACAGCAAAATTATTTACGTTTTTCTTACTCAGTAGTGGAGATCATATGTTAACCAAGTTTTCTGAGAGTATAAAAAGCATAATTTTTGCCTCTACTCCAATTACTCAGTATTACCTTTCTATGACCTCCTAAATTTTTATATTATACAGTTATGCTTTTTAAAGCATCTTCAAGTGAAAAAGAAAATGGCATTAAGAATCCTTTAAACAGCAATTTATGGTTTGTGTATTTCCATGTGTATTCAGACATAGAAATTTAAATTTTAATTTAGTTGAGATAAGATGGTTATAAATAGTGTTAAAGTATATGGTATTATGTATAAAGTTACTACTCTCTACCACCACCAAAATGCCCTCCATTACTGACCTATAATCTGGTCAGTCTGGTCACAAAGTGACCTATAATTCCCCTTCCTCCCTCTCCTACTCTTACTTAGTAGTCAGTTTTGTAATGCAGGTCCAAGGGTTTGTCATTGTTTGATACTCTTTCTTTGTTCCATATTTCTATATTCCACAGATAGGTGAGATCATAGAGTATTTGTTCTTTTCCCTCTGACTTATTTTGATTAACATGTTATCCTCCAACTCCACCATTATTACAGCAAACTGTATTATTTTATCTTTTTTAAAAGCGGATAGTATTTCATTATATATATATGTATATCACAATCTCACAATCTGTCAGTTTTTAAAATAGTCTTAATATATTAAATAGTCTTAATATTAAATAGTCTTAATATATTGTCTTGTGGATTAAAATCTTTTGAGCCATAAAATAGCATTATTAATTCAAATAATACAGAAGATAATTAAAATTGTTTTTTATTCTACTTTCTAAAAATAAATTCCTGATGGTAGATAACTGCATGAAGATACAAAGTATTAATTTGATTCATACAGAGCAAATTGATGAGCAGTGGGAAAACAGTGCTACAGTGCTTTTATTGTATCACAAAGTTACAAAGATACTTGTGGTTGTATTTCAGGCATACCATGTTCCAACACCAGTTCCTTTGCCTTTGTCCACTACCCACCAGGGATGGAGAACCTCTTTTCTGTCAAAACGGCCTCTTGGATATTTAGAACATCATTCATAAGCCATACATATGATACAGGCAGATTGGCCACAGGCATCCAGTAAGAGCATACATGTCTATCCAGTCATATGCCAAGGACATACCACATAATCTCATAGGCCTTATATTACTGTGGGCCAAGCACTACCCACCCCTGCTCTATACTGTCTTGGGCCAACACTGCAGCATGCCAAATAGCGTGTAGCAGGCCTGAGCTCCAAGTTAAGATTAGCCCCTAATGCCACCAGGTGTGTCCGAAAACAACAGTAGCAGCAGCAACAACAATAACAATAAACACAGATTCGTCAAGGATGGACGTAAATAAATGTTAAAATGAGAAATTGTCTAGTTCAACTTCTATAGAAAGCAAATATGGAGATGTCTTCAATAAGGAAGAGTAGAACTCCTATATGACCCAGCATACTTCTTGGCATCTACTCCCCAAAGACAAAAATATTAATTTGAAAAAATATATTCATACCTGTGTTCCTTGCAATGCATAGTACAATAATCAAGATTGGGGGCGGGGGGGAACCCAAATGCCCAGTATAGATCAAGATCAATCTCTGGTTTATGTACACAATAAAATAGTATACAAGTGTAAGAGAGGACAAAACCTTGCAATTTGCTGATATATGAATGGAACTAGAGGTGTAAACAGAAGGAAAGCTATTGATACAGAATGATCTCTTTTGTGTGTGGAGTATATAAAGACACACTATAAGGATGCAATAGACAACAAAACTTGAGAATTGATCAACAAAGCTGAGCTTACAAGGGGGAGGGATGGAGGCATGGGAGGGGCCTTTTGTACCTTGCTGGAGATAAGCAGGTATGGGGTGTGGTGTTAAAGTGATGTATTCATGAAGTTGTCCTTAAACAGTATTGTAAATCACAATGCTTCACTGATGATTTAGTAGAAAAATACCCAGTGGACCTCAAAATAATCACTCAATGAATTTATATTGAACTGAATGCTTTCCCTCTAGAATAATACCAATTTAACCTCTCTCTCTCTCTCTCTCTCTCTCTCTCTCTCTCTCTCTCTCTCTCTCTCTCTCTCTAGTTGTAAATAAAGCAAAAATGTTATCAGTTGGAGTCACAGAGGCAGTTTTAAAATTCCTTAAATCTGAAATGCCACCAGTTCAGTTCAAACTTCTGGGAACATTAAGAATGTTAATAGATGCGCAAGGTAAAAGAAATGCTTTCCCAAGATGCATTATTGTACATTTTTTGATATTATAATTCTATACATAAGTATTTTGTACCAATTTTTATCTTATTTTCAGATCATTATGACAATAAAAGTTTTGAAAACTATTTTATAGAAGGGAAGGTCATTTTTTGTTTATATAACAACAAAAGCCATTCCTTGTTTTGTAATGCTTTATGTATTTACTTTATAGATTCCAAGCCTTTCTCTGTATTGATTCCTTTCAGTTCTTCTAAAAACATTGTTAAAATGTTTTTTTTTTTAAAAAAAAAAAGGTTGTTAGAATTTAATGGTTTACAACCAGACTAAATCAAAATAATATTAGGTGTTTTTTTGACTGTATATATTAAATCCACAAATTTATATAAAAAAGACAAATAGTCTTTTATATATATTGTGTATTATGTATATTATTATGAGTATGTAGTACTTTGTTTTTGCTTAAATAAAACTGTTTTGTTGTGGCTTTTTTTTTTAGACAAATAATTTCCTTTGCATTCTTAGTTCTTTACCAGTTATTTACTTGAATGCCTATCAGTGATTGATTCATTTGTGGTTCACCTTCTTCCTATAGCAGAAGCTGCCGAACAACTGGGGAAAAATGTTAAATTAGTGGAGCGTTTGGTGGAATGGTGTGAAGCTAAAGATCATGCTGGTGTGATGGGAGAGTCAAATAGACTACTCTCTGCCCTCATACGACATAGTAAATCAAAAGTAAGTTCCAGGGGAAGCTGTATACTAGAAAGTATTGAACTCACCTTTTGTGATTCCAGTGTTATTATAAGTTTGCATTTTTATGTAATTATAAGTAAATACACCCATCAACATTGCTTGAACTTTTTTTATTATGTTCCATACTAATAAGACTTTGGAATCAGAATGAATTCAGTTTTATATCTGCCATTGCTTGGTAAGGTATCTTCACATCTCAGTATCTTACTATATAAAAACAAAGATAATCCTACCTGAAATTATTATTCAGGTGAATCAGTGAGATCAAAATGCTCTGGTGATACTTGGAACATAATAAGCACTTGGGACACCCCAGAGGGGAACTGTTGAGAACATCGCCGCCCCAGGGAACCAAGCCCCAGCAGCCAACCTCCACTATCCAACCACCGCCACACTCCAGGCTGCTTTCCGGACCAACACATTATAAGGACTTCCTACCCATTTTTCATAATTACCACACCATATTTGATGGAGTTCAGACAGTAGGCAACAAATCATAGTAGCGCGCACACACACACACACACACACACACACACACACACACACACTCTCTCTCTCTCTCTCTCTCTCTCGGGCTGGAGTGATAGCTCAGCGGGTAGGGCATTTGCCTTGCATGCGGCCAACCCAGGTTCGATTCCTCTGCTCCTCTCGGAGAGCCCAGCAAGCTACTGAGAGTATCTTGCCTACACAGCACAGCAGAGCCTGGCAAGCTACCTGTGGCATATTCAATATGCCAAATACAGTAACAACAAGTCTCACAATGGAGACGTTACTGGTGCCCACTCGAGCCCATCAGTGAGCCCATCAGGGATGATGGTGACAGTGATACAGTGATACACACATACCTCTCAGAGAGCCCGGCAAGCTACTGAGAGTATTCGGCCTGCATGGCAGAGCCTGGCAAGCTACTCATGTTGATGCCAAAAATAGTAACTATAGGTCTCATTCCTCTGACCCTGAAAGAGCCCCTATCATTGGGAAAGATGAGTAAGGAGAGACTGCTAAAATCTCAGGGCTAGAGGAATAGAGACATTACTGGTGCCTGCTCGAGTAAATTGAAGAGCAACGGGATGATAGTGATACAGTGATATGTACACATAATGGTGGGGTTTTTTTGATATGTTATTTTTTTGTATGTTTCATTTGAAATTGTTTCATTTCTTTCATGGTTGTGATGTAATTATCATTGTTGCAATTTTAGGAATGTGGTTCCTAGGTTTTATGTGTTGTGATGCTGCAGGCTACAGTGTACCAAGGTTGCATACTTAGCTATAGTTCTTGTACATAACATTTGACTGTTGTGCACAAGGTAGCTGTTAGACTTGTTATTTTATAAGGGAGCCAGGGATAGCACTCATTGATGTGGGATAGTGCAGGGGTCTCAGACCTAAGGCATGCAAGGCAGCTGATTTACCACTGGGCTACACTAGGAGCACTCTCTGAATATTTTGAAGATTAACGCCCTATCTGTTACAAGGTGTGCAAATATCCTTTCCTTTCAGTAGGTGTCTATTCAATTTGCCAAAGGTTCTCAATGGACTTAGTTCCTTTTGTTTATTCTTTTCTTTACTATTGGAGTCATGTCCTCAAACATGTCTCTGAGGATAAGGTTGAAAAATGTATTCCCTAGGTTTTCTTTTGTGTAGTTTGTTGTTACAAGTCTTATCTGGTCTTTAGTATGCTTTGAATTAATTTTTATGGTATAAGATAATGGTCAACTTTCATTCTTTTGCATATAGATTTCCAGTTTTCCAGGCAGTATTTGTTGAAGAAATAATCCTTTTTCTGTTTAAAATTGTGGGTTCTTTGTTATAAAATAATTGACTGTAGTTTTTTTATTGCTGGGTTTTAAATTCTATTTCACTGACTTTTTAACCTTTGATTTCTTCATTGACCCAGTAGATGTTGATAAGCATGTTTTTTATTCTCCACCAATACATGTTTTGTACCTATTATTTTTATGTCTAGTTTTATTCCACTGTGATCTGTAAAGGTGTTTAATATGATTTCAGTCTTTACAAATTGGGTTTGAGACTTTTTTGTTTTTATTTATTTTTTTGCTTTTTAGGTCACACCCAGCAATGCACAGGGGTTACTCCTGGCTCTTCACTCAGGAATTACTCTTGGCGGTGCTCAGGGGACCATATGGGATGCTGGGGATCAGACCTGGGTCAGCCACATACAAGGCAGACGCCCTACCCGCTGTGCTATTGCTCCAGTCCCAATATGTTTATTTTTTTATTTATTTACTTTTTTGCATTTTGGGTCACACCCAGCGATGCACAGGGGGGTTTGAGACTTTTTTTGTATCCCAACATATAAGATGGTTTTGAGGTGTTTTCTTTTTTTTTCTTTAATTGTATTGAAATTGTGATTTACAAAGTTGTGTTAGACGTATGATATTTTAACACCAAACTCAGCGCCAATGTCCCCTTACAATGTCCTCAGGTTCCCTCCTACCCCCTATTTGCCCACCTTAACAGGCATATAACAAATTTATTTCATATTACTATTACTTGCTCCAATAAAACTTAAAAGAGTGGGAAGTAGAATTATCAGAAAATAAATCAGTGCAAGTCAATTTGTGATGATTATGTTTTTAACCTTTATTACTCTAGATTACTCTAGTAGAGGACAACCATATGCATCAGTGATGAGTGCCATGGTCAGTGGTTGGAAATTGCCACAAGGGTGTGAGGTATGGGGGGTTGTTAAGATAGAGGAGGTCCATTATGACATTAGTTGGAAATGATCACTCTGGACAAGAACCAAGTGTTGAAAGTAGATAAAGCAATACACATGATAACCTTTCAGCATCTCTATTGCAAACCACAATGCCTAAAGTGAGAGATAAAGAGAGAAAAGAAATGTGCCTGCCATAGAGGCACTCTGGGGTGGGAGGTGGTTTGGGGGAAGCAGGAGGGAAACTGAGGACATAGTAGCTGGGAAATTACACTGGTAGAGAGATGTGTATTGAAACATTGCAGGACTGACACCCAATCATGAACAGCTTTTTAACTGTGTATTTCATGGTGATTCAATAAAATTTTAAAAGTGATGTTAAAAAATAAATATGATGGTGGCTGGAGTGATAGCATAGTAGGTAGGGCTTTTGCCTTGCACACGGCCAACCTGGGTTCGATTCCCAGCATCCCATATGGTCCCCCAAGCACCACCAGGGATAATCCCTCAGTGCAAAGCCAGGAGTAACCCCTGTGCATCGCCAGGTGTGACCCAAAAAGCAAAATAATAATAATAATAATAATGAGCGCCATACCCAATGCCACATGTTGGGAAGTTTAGCTATCCTTCAAAGAAGCTGTTTTAATGCTGCTTGTAAAACTGAATTCAAGGCTCTTAATTCCTAAACCATTCCCTGTTCATGACGTTCTGTATCATGCCTTGAGTCTGAATGATAATCTGGCTGGATCAACTATTCTTGGTAAGGTGTTCATTTCATTGAGTTTTTGAGAATTTCATGGGTATCCTTATGGGGATCGCATTGAATATGTACAATGATTTGGGAAGAATTACCATTTTGACTATGTTAATTCTTCCAATCCATGAACGGGGGATATGTTTGCGCTTACTCATGTCTTCTTTTATTATGTGAAGTAGCATTTTGTAGTTTTCTTTGTACAGGTCCTTCACTTCCTTAGTTAAGCTAATTTCAAGGTATTTGACTTACTGAGTTATGATTGCTAACGAGATTTTTTTCAGGTCACTTTCTTCTCTCTCATTATTTGCATATAGGAAAGCCATGGACTTTTGAGTATTGAGTTTATAGCCTGCGACTTTACTATACAAGTCTATTGTTTCTGAGAGCTTCTTGGTAGAGACTTTAGGATTCTCTAAACATAGTATCATATCATCCGCAAATAGTGAGAGCTTGATTTCTTCTTTTCCTATCTGGATGCTCTTAACATTTTTTTCTTGACTAACCGCTACTGCTAGTACTTCCAGTACTATATTGAACAAAAGTGGTGAGTGTGGGCAGCCTTGTCATGTCCCTGATCTTAAAGGGAGGGCTCTTAGCTTTTCCCCATTGAGAATAATGCTTGCCGTAGGCTTGTGGTAGATTGCTTTGACTATATTGAGGAAAGTTTCTTCAAAACCCATTTTGGTGAGAGTTTTCATCATAAACGAGTGCTGGATCTTGTCAGATGCTTTCTGTGTATCTTTTGATATGTTGATATGGTTTTTATCTTTTCTTTTGTTGATATAATGTATTATATTGATTGATTTCCAAATTCTAAACCATCCTTGCATCCCTGGGATGAATCCCACTTGGTCATGGTGTATGATGTTTTTGGTGAGTTGTTGGGTTCTACTTGCTAATAGTTTGTTGAGGATCTTCGCATCCATGTTCATCAGGATATTGGCCTGTAGTTTTCTGTTTTTTGGGGTTTTTTTGTCGTGTCTTGTTTGTTTTTATTATATTAGGGAGATAATGTGCCTCATAGAAACTGGGAGAGTTTCTGTTTCTTTAATTTCCTGGAAAAGCTTGAGAAGAACTGGCAATAAGTCCTCTTTAAATGTTTGGAAGAATTCACTAGTGAATCCATCTGGACCTGGACTTTTCTTTTGTGGAAGACTTTTAATTACAGTTTCAATTTCTTGATATTAATAGGTCTATTCAGGTGTTCCAGATCTTCATGGTTCAGTCTTGGGAGATACAGGAATCCAGGAATTTATCCATTTAATCTAGGTTTTCTTGTTTCATGGCATACAACTTTCAAAATAGTCTCTGATGAGCTTTTCCGTTTCCCTGGTTTCTGTTGTGATATCCCCCTTTTCATTTCTGATTTGGTTCGGGTAGGGCATTAGCCTTGCACGCTGCCAACCCAGGTTCGATTCCTCCATCCCTCTCAAAGATCCCGGCGAGCTACAAAGTATCCCGCACAGCAGAGTATGGTAAGCTACCCGTGGCGTATTCGATATGCCAAAAACAATAACAACAAATCTCACAATGGAGACGTCGCTGGTGCCCACTCGAGCAAATCGATGAACAACGGGAGGACAGTGCTACAGTGCTTATTGTTATATGTTAAGCCCTATATGGATCTATCTTTCTTTGTGAGTTTTGCTAGTGGTTTATCAGTCTTGTTTGTTTTCTCAAAGAACCAGCTCTTGGTTTCATTGACATTTTGGGTTGTTTTTTGGGTTTCCATGTCATTAATTTTTGCTCTAACTTTTGTTATTTCTTTCCTTCTGCCTGGTTTGGGCTCCTTTTGTTGGTCCTTTTCTAAGATCTTGAGCTGTGAAGTCAAGTTATCTGTGTAGGCCCTTTCTTCCTTCCTGAGGCATAAATATATGCAGAGCTATAAATATTCCCCTTAACATGGCTTTAGCTGCTTCCCCTATGTTCTGGTAACTCGTGTCTTCATTCTCATTTGTTCCCAGGTGTCTTTTGATTTTTTCTTTGATTTCCTTCCTGACCCACTCATTGTTCAACATTGAGTTGTTTAATTTCCAGCTGTTTGATTTCTTTCTCTGCGTCTGTGTGTCATTAACTTCTATCTTCAGTGCATCGTGGTCTGAAAAGATAGTTGATACAATTTCTATCTTTCTGATTCTATTCAAGTATGTTTTGTGTCCCAGCACATGGTCTATTTTGGAAAATGTTCCATGTGCACTGGAAAAGAATGTGTATTCTTTCTTTTTGGGGTGTAAAGCCCTGTATAGATCTATTAGCCCTCTCTCTTCTATTTCTTCCTTCATAGGCAGTGTTTCCTTGATGAGTTTTATTCTTGTTGATCTATCCAGAGGTGATAAGGCAGTGTTGGAAGTCTCCAACTATCATTGTGTTGCTACCAGTGTCCTCCTTTTTTAAGTCTATTAGCAGTTGTTTTAAGTATTTAGCTGGTCCCTCACTGGGTGTGCATATGTTTAGGAGTGTGCTTTCTTTTTTCTGCACATATCCCTTGATTAATAAAAAATGGCCTTCACTGTTTCTTCTAATCTTTTTCAACCTAAAATCTATGTTGTTGGATACTAATAAGGCTACTCCGGCTTTTCTGAGGGAGTTGTTTGCTTGCAGGATTGTTTTCCATCCTTTGACTTTGAGTCTGTGTTGCTGTCACTGTTCAGATGTGTTTTTTGTAGGCAGCAGAATGTTGGGTTCAATTTCTGAATCCATTTTGCCACTCTGTGTCTCTTAATTGGTGCATTTAGACCATTGACATTGAGAGAGATTATTGTCATGGGGTTTTGTGCCATCTACTGAAGGTGTTTGTTGTGCCTGTAGAGGTTTTTCTTGTTTTACAGTAGTCCCTTTAGTCCTTCTTTTAAGTTTTATTTTGAGTCTATGAAGTTCCTGAGCTGTTGTTTATCCTCAAAATAGTGTATCATTCCTTCGAGTTTGAGCGTTTAGCCGGATAAAGTATTCTTGGTGAAGTGCTCGTTTCATTGAGTTTTTTCACTGTATCTCACCATTGTCTTCAGGCTCTGCGGGTTTCCCCTGATAAGTCGTCTGTAAATCTAAGAGATGCTTCTTTGTATGTGATTTCCTTTTTTTACTTTGCTGCTTGCAGTATTGTGTCTATGTACGTATTTGTCTTTCTGATCTTGATGTGTCTTGGAGTCTTTTTATTAGGGTTTCTTAGCTGGCACCCTTCGGGCTCCTAGGATCTGGATACCTTCATTCTCTAGCTCTGGGAACTTTTCAGCAATGATTTCTTTAACTATGGCTTTTTCATTGTGGTTGCATCCCTGTCCTTCTGGTACTCTGATGATTCTTATGTTGTTCCTCTTGGAATCACCTCTAGGTCTCTAATTCGCCCTAGAGCTCTTTTGAGGTCTTTTCCTATTGTTTGTTGTTGCCTGTAAGCTTCCTGCAGCTCATCTTCAAGCTCACTGATTCTATCTTTGGCTGTAACCATTTTACTGCTGAGGACACTCCCTGAGTTTTTTATTTCATCTACCATATCCTTTATTCAGAACATTTCTTTTTGTAGCTTTTTTATTTCTGCTCTCATTTCTTCCTGTATTTTGTTGGCTGTCTCTTCCACTGTTTCTCTCATGTCCTCCTTTAATTTACTGGATGTCTGTTCCACTGTTTCTTTGAGTTCGTTGAACATCAACATTTCATCTCTGAATTCTTTTTCTGAGAGATTATATTTTAGGGAATTTTCTGATGAGGCTTCAGGTCTCTTTTCTTCATCTACTTCTTGTGGGGAGGATCTACACTGTTTCTTCATGTTGCTATGGTAGTATGGAGGTGGGTCCCTTCAGTTCATTATCAGTGACCAACTCTCACTTCAGGGGAGGATTCTAGATGCCCTTGACCGATAATGGTCTTTTTTTCCTCCTTTAAGAATACTACCTTTTCAGTGCTCCTCTGTGCCTTACTTGGGGTCAATGGTATGGCTTCAGGAGATGTATTCTTTTTCATTGGGATTGTTCAGTTCTTTGTGTTCATTTTTATTTCAGTGTTTTGGGGAAGTATTTTGATTGGAATAGGCCAGTGGACTATTGGCCTAATATGATTGGGATAGCTAGGATTTCCTCTTCAGAATTTGATAATGGTGGCTGAGATGTGAGTCCAGAATGCTGGGAGAGGGAGAAATAACTGGCCGCTTTACCTGTGCAGGAAGCAGCGGATCTCCTCAGTGCCAGCTTTTGGGTTGGAGTTCAGTTCTTATGTTCCTGGGGCTGGCAAGGTTTCTCCCAGCCAGGCACTCTCTTGGGGCCTCAGCCGGGAAGGGGGCTTCAGGGTCTCCAAAGTTACTTTAAAAGGCACTGGCAAGGTTTTATTTTCCCCCTTTCTTTGTTTTAAACTCCCTTTTCTTGTGTCTTGATATTGATCATTTTGCATTTAAGTAGACAGGTTTTTATTAGCTTCATGGCCTTGTAATTCAGTTCCCTTCCCATGTTTGGGAAGTTTTCACTATTAAACCTCTAAAATTCTAGTATCTTCCCTTTTTGGGATACATAAGTTAACCTTTATTGTGTAGTCACATAGTTTCAATTTCTCCATATTTAAAAACATACTATTTCTCTTACCTTTTTTTTTTGCAGTAAGACCAAATATAACTAATTTTTATGGAGGCTTAATTCTTTTCTTTTTTTCTTTTTAATGAATCTCTTATCTTCTCTGGAGCGATAGCATAGTGGGTAGGGCATTTGCCTTGCACGCAGCTGACCCAGGTTCAATTCCTCCATCCCTCTCCGAGAGACTGGCAAGCTAATCAGAGTATCCCACCCACACAGCAGAGCCTGGCAAGTTACCCGTGGCATATTTGATATGCCAAAAACAGTAACAACAAGTCTCACAATGGAGATGTTGCTGATGCCTGCTCGAGCAAATCGATGAACAACGGAACAACAGTGCTATGACAGTGCTACCGTGCTATCTCTTCTTCTACTTGAATCATTTGTACATTACTGGCTTCAAGCTTTCATATTGCTCATTTGTTTTATTCTTTGTTCATAACTTTTGCTTATTACTTTTAATCTCATTTCTTGAGTTTCATCTTGAATATTACTTTTATTTAAAACTTTAATTTTGATTTACTTATTTTGGGGCCACGCCTGACTTTGTTTTGTGTGCTACCAACCTGGGTTTGATTCCTGGTACTCCTTATGGTCTCCTGAGTACCACAGCAGCCAAAATGGTCAAAGACAGCAGAACTAGAGAGTTGGTCTGTAGGGGTTGCTCCTCAGGGCTCTGTGCTCAGGGATCACTCCATGTGGGGCTCAGGGGACCATATGTGGTATAGGGGATTAAACCCAGTTGGCTGTGTACAAGGCAGGTGTTCTACCTGCCATATCATCACTCCAGCTCTAAAGCTTTTATTTTTTAACCTTCTATTTTATTTCTGAACTCAGTTGCTTTTCCTAGTTTTGTTTATTTCTCTTTTGTTAGCTTTTTTGATTTATTTGTATGACTTTGACATATTTTTGGGTTTTCATTACCTCTTTGAATTTATTATAGCAAATTTAAACTAATATTTCTTTGAAGTTTTATTCCAGAAATTTGTCCCTTGCTTGTGATGTCATATTTCCTTGAGACCTCCCTTTGCTACTATTGCCATGGTAAATATAGATATAGGCTGCCCATTTTATTATTTTAAATTTCCCTACTGTGTGCTTTTTTTTTTAACTGATTTGTATCAGTGACTTAGAGTTAAACTAATTGTTTCCAAAGAGTGGTACAGTTTTGACTGGATTACATGAATTTTTTTTAAAAACGTCACAGAATTTCATAATAGGCACTGAAACTTTTATTTCCTACCACTTTGTGAGCAAGATATGAAAGGGGTTTTGAAAAAGTACTGGTAGTGGCTGAGAAGTGGGACTCTCTGAGAATTGCTAGTCTGTCCAGTACTGGTACCCTTCACAAGGTCAGTCAGTACCAAGAGATGGGAGTGGAGAGTTGTCTGTATAGTGTTTTATATAGTTCTCTCTGCAGGGTCTGTGCCTGTGTGGGGCTCAGCATAGGCTTCGCATAGATCAGGGACATGTACCTCCTCTGATTTCAACTCTCCCTTTCCTAGTTTTCCTAACCGGCTTCCTACCCTGAACCTGGGTCCCCCGTCACAGACTGCAGGCTTTATTTGTTTCTCTGAAATATCCTTCTCTTCATGCTACTTTATTCCTCTATGACTGCTTTCCTGCTCTTTGTGTTGGTCTCTGAGGTTCAGCAGGTATGTCAGCCTCAGCAAGAGCAGCAATTCTGGTCTCATAAATTAGTTGTTGTTCTTAGCAGTGGAGAAAGAACTTCCTCTGTCACTATCCTCATCTTCTTGCCTGATTTTTTTTATTATCTCTTTTGCAAGTTGGGGCTGTTGGCCATTTTACTTGCCTCTGACCACAGTGGTGGTTATATGCAAGAGGAAAGACAGTTTTAAATGCCTATTAGCTATTTTCATTTATTTTTTAAAAAGTTAAAAGAAGATAACAGGACTAGAGAAATAGCAAAATGGGCAGGGCGCGTGCCTTCTGTGCAGCCAGCCCTAGTTTGATTCCCTGCATCCCATATGGTTTCTTTTTTATTTTTTTGGCTTTTTGGGTCACACCTGGCGATGCACAGGGGTTACTCCTGGCTCTGAACTCAGGAATTACTCCTGGCGGTGCTCAGGGGACCATATGGGATGCTGGGAATCAAACCCGGGTTGGCCGCGTGCAAGGCAAACGCCTACCCGCTGTGCTATTGCTCCAGACCCCCATATGGTTTCTTGAGTACTACAGCAGCAACAAATGGTCAAAGGCAGCAGAGCAGGAAAGTGAACCTTCAGAACTGAGTGTACCTGAGGTGAGAGGGCACATGGGAGAGGTCCTTGGGACATCGGTGAAAGGAAGCCAGCTCTCTGGTGATGGGTGTGGTGTTGGAAAGACATGTGCTTAAAAGTTCTTGTAGCATTGCAAGTCACAGGACCTCAGTAAAAATGGTATGTGCTGCAGCGGGTAGGGCGTTCGCCTTGCACGCGGCCAACCTGGGTTCGATCCCCGGCATCCCATATGGTCCCCCAAGCACGCCAGGAGTAATTCCTGAGTGCAAAGCCAGGAGTAACCCCTGAGCATCGCTGGGTGTGACCCAAAAAGCAAAAAAAAAAAAAAATGGTATGTGCTGGGTTGGAGGGAGGTGGACACAGTAGTAAAGATGAACTAAAGGAAGATGGCAATCAGAACTACCAGGTGTGACCAGCATGGCCTGTGAGCACTGCTAGGGTGGCTCTGGTGGCTCCCAGCACCAGAGACATCAAGCAGTGTTACAGACTATGCCCTTGTGACTCAGGAGTGCTCTCTGGACAAAACATAAAAGCTGCAGTAAAGCACACAAGTAAAGATTTTCTTTACGTTGTATCTTTCATCTAAATGTTGAGTTCATGTGATCGCTTTCCCAGCCAACTGGCCAAAAAAAATATTCTCCATCAGGTAGTATCTCTTAATATTTCTTCTGGAGCAAAATCACCATTAACTAGGACTTTATTGTTTTCACAAATCAGGAACCAAGTGTGTTGGCTAGAAGAAAAGTATCAATATTGCTGGAGCACAGAGTATGGGAAGACAGTGGATGGAAGAGAAGATCATTAGAGTTCATAACAATTATTTGCCAAGTTAGATTTGCTTCTGTACAGAGTTATGAAGCACTCAAAAGAATTTTAAGCGGCAGAGTAACAATAATTGATTTTCACTTAGAAAGCTGACTCTACTGTTTGTTTAATGAGAGCAAAAGTTTATTTTGAAAATACATAGGAGATGGGCTGGAGCGATAGCACAGCGGTTGGGCGTTTGCCTTTTACACGGCCAACCCATGTTCGATTCCTCCGCCCCTCTCAGAGAGCCCAGCAAGCTACCGAGAGTATCGAGCCCGCACGGCAGAGCCTGGCAAGCTACCCGTGTTTGTTGGATATGCCAAAAACAGTAACAATAAGTCTCTCAATGAGAGACGTTACTGGTGCCCACTCGAACAAATCGATGAGCGACGGGATGACAGTGACAGTGACATAGGAGATGCTAAAGACCGAATTAAGGTGTTAGGTTGAGTAATTTGAAATTGCTTATATTCAGCATTCAATTTTTAGAATTTTTGGAATTTCTTTTTAGAATTTTTTTATATTTTTGTCAAAGAAAATTTCATGTTTCAAGTAAGAAATAGTAGTGTAAAGAGAGGGCCCTTTAATGTGATTTTGTGGTAAAGCATCTGCCTTGCAGGGGTTAATACCCACCACCACGGCCACACATGGCTGGATGGTGTCCTGAGGACAGCACCATTGGGATCCCGGTGCCCTCCAAAAGTGTATGACTGGAGAGATGGCACTGTACTATGCACACAGCTGGCCCCAGAAACCTTGGCACTGCCGGGTGTGGTCCTGGATGACCCCAAGCCCTGCCAGGGCAGCCCAGAAAATTTCTGGCACCACAGGGACCAAGAAGCACTCACCCTCAGGCCTCTACATTGAACTATTGTCTGATTGGCCAAAAAGCATCCCAAAAAATCCCTGGACCCACATATGAGCCCCCCCCCATCACAAATAAAAGTGTGTAGTTTCTAGCTCACCACAACCAAATGTGGTACTAGAATAGCAACCAAGTATACAGTCACCACAACCAAAGTGTGCAATTCCCCACACCCAAATATTCAATTCCTAGCAGCCACCACACTCCAGCTAAGTATGTGACCCCTGGGATGACAACATAGGGAAGGGACAGGAGAGTAATAATGAGGATAGAACAGAAGAGAAGGATTTAAGAAATATATAGGTGGTAGAATGGAGAGTAGTGTCCAAGAGTTTTTTTGTTTTTGTTTTGTTTGTTGTTTAGGGGCCACACCCAGCAATGCTCAGGGGTTACTCCTAGCTCTGCACTCAGGAATTACTCCTGATTAGGGGACATATGAGATCCAGGGGATCAAACCTTGGCCAGCTGCATGCAAGGCTAGTGTCCTACCCACTGTAATATCTCTCTAGCTCCCCAAGAAAGTTTTAGAAATATTCCCACAATTGAGATGTGGCATCAAGTGGGGTAGTCATATCAGTTATCAAAATAAAAGATTGTAAGGTGAACTATAACTATGCTAATTTTTCCTAACTTTCTTTTTCCCAGTTACCCTCTCACACTTTCTGGCACATTAATCCTTGGTCCTTTGTTCCATTATTAGAAACAAAACAAAAAATAGGAGAATTTTTTTTAATTTTTTATTAGAGAATCACTGTGATGTACAGTTACAAACTTATGAACTTTTGTGTTTGCATTTCACTCATACAGTGATCGTTTACCCATCCCTCCACTAGTGCCCATTCACCTCCACCAATGATCCCAGTATCCCTCTCACCACCCCCACCCCATCCCCCACCACCCCACCCTGCCTCTGCGGCAGGGCATTCCCTTTTGTTCTCGATCTTTTTGGGTGTTGTAGTTTGCAATAGAGGTATTGAGTGGCCTTCATGTTCGGTCTATAGTCTACTTTCAGCTGGCATCTTTCAACCCGAATGGGTCCTTGAAAATGGAAGAATTCTTACCCATTTTTTTTAGAGTTTAGGCAGACCATAATTCTATTAACTGAATTATAACAGGATGTGATTTTTGGCATCTGATTTTGGAATTGTCATAAATTCCTGTTACAGGCAGTGGTTAGGCCAGTGAAGCCTTGATTACATTATTTGATTTAGTTTCAAGTAACAGAATTATATGTCCACAGGAAGATGCATCTAAACTTCTTCAACAACAAGATCTTGGAACCACAATTATTAAAATGCTGTAATATTGAGATTTAAGGATTTTTATATTCATTGTTTTGTTTCTTTGATTTTTCTGGGGGAGAGGTGCTACATGCAGCTTACTCCTGACTCTGTGTTTAGGAATCACTCCTATCAGGTGTGCTGGGATCAAACCCAGGTCAGCTGAATGTAAGGCAAGCTCCTTACCCACTGTACTATCTCTTCAGCCCCACTTTTTTTTTCCTTTTTGGGTCACATGCAGCGATGCACAGGAGTTACTCCTGACACTGCACTCAGCAATTACTCCTGTCCGTGCTCAGGGAACCATATGGGATGCTGGGAATCGAACCAGGTCTGCTGCGTGCAAAGCAAACATCCTACCTGCTGTGTATTGCTCCAGCCCCTTCAGCCCCTCTTTTAAGAATTTTTTATGAATTTTATTTATATAGATTTCCCTCCCCTGATCTAATTCCTTATTACCCACCCTTCCCTCCCCCAAACATAAAGTTTGTGACTATCTATTTAGCATCTGTCAACATGCTGATTCTTTGAAAATCCCAGAGAACTATGGCATGTACTTTTACAGACATACACATGCACTTCTTTCTAAAGAAAAAGTAATTTTAATGACCTACAGTTGCAAGTTTGTGATGATATTTTTACTTTAGGTTTGTAGTTTATTTCCATATGGGCTCTTTTTTCCCTTTGCATGTCTTTTCTATAGCAAAAATAGGGACCTTAATTCAGGAACTTTAATGATCAAGGTATAACTGCATGTTTTTTATATGAACTCCAGATAAGAAGTATCAACATAAATTACCTTTAGATCAAAAAAAAAAAACATTAAGGTTAAAAAAAAGTGCTCCTTTTGGACAGTTCTCAAAATATGTTCTAATAAATATAACTTCATGCAATATTATGTAAAACAAATGGGTGGTAAGGTTTGATTTAGTACTTTCCCTTTCCTTTAGCACAGTTTAGTACTCCTGAAATACTAAATGTAGTACTAAATGAAGTACTGAATGTGCTACTTCTTTAGCATTCTTTAGCATACTTTAATGTACTATTCTGAAGAAATCTTCCTAACTTTATTTCATACACTGGTTCTCAATAGTTCTTTATTATAACTAATCTATTTTTAATGGATATACTTTCTAAAGGATGTTCTTGAAATATGGGGTGCAAACATTTTACACTCCTGTAGTTCTGTTATAAATTGCAGCTCTCTCCTTGTGTTTCTTCTTAGTGTTAAAAATCTTATTCCTTTTAGATTTTCTGAGTTATTGTTAGAATCCAGTCATCCAGAATTTTGTGCTGACGTTCAGGGCTACATGATGCAATCATATTGTCTATATTGTGTATTATTTTGTTTATGCCAATAAGTAGACTCATATCTCCCATTGACATATTGCCTTACTCTAGAATTCTAGATAAATCTTCTAACTTGATAACAGAGAAAAGCAACCTTTTTTTTTTTTGCCCCAGAATATAAGTTTCCTGCTATCAATGTGGCCACTTTTCTCTACTCTTTAAAAGATTTTTATTGGTTGTCAAGCTAGAAACATGTTCAAATTAATGTATTTAGTCACTGATTCATCAAAAAAACCCATATATGTAAATATACTCTACTAAGAAGAACTCTTTGAATGTGCAGTGCTGAAAACAAATTTATAATTGCAACTTGCAGTTTTAGTAATGAGTTATCTAAAACCCAACACCAAATTGAAGCATTCTATTAAAATTATTTGTTTATAACTCTTTAGATAGATTTCAAAAATTGATATCAAATTGATCAAAAGTAATAAATATCATATTTAGCATATTTTACCTTGGTTATATATGTATGAATGTTACCTTTTCATAATAAAAGGTGAGAAATATAATGATGAAATTAAAGTAATTTGAATTTTGTTTAATATAAAATATTTCCCAGAATTTTAGACTTTGCAGAGATATTTTGGTTGTAGGATTACTCAGATAAATATCTCTGTGTATATCTTACAGTTCACTTACTAGAAATGAAATGGTTTCAGAAATTGTAAACTCCTAAAACAGTAGCTAGGAAGGTGACTCAGATGGCTGCCTCCCCAATATTTAACCCATCATTTAATCATGAACAGTTCTAAGCCTACAAAACCTTCAGAAAATAAAAATGGAAATGTAGCCTTTTTTTTTATCTTTTGCTAGATAGCCTTACATGTGTTTCTGTATGATATTAATCACATGTACATCATCCCAGCAGTATAGATGAAGTCACTCAGAAACAGGTTTAATTTACTGAAAGTTAGGGTTGGTGCTGGGATTTATCATGTCTCAAACCACTGACTGTCCCTTTGGCTTTTAGTGAGGAGCAAGCTGTAGGAACCATCACAGAAGAGTGTTACAGAGTATATTAGCTTAAATTCTGTGCAGAATTCTTGGTGATACGGTTCTCATAGTTCTCATATTTGTCCGATCCAGCCAAGAGGTTAAAGGCTTCACCCTCAAAAAAAAAAAAAGAACTTAATGCAAGAAGGAGTTTAGAGAACAATTTATAGAGTGCTGTAATGAAATTACTGTTTTTCTCTTTTGTTACTACTGTGATCACTTAACATTTGGAGCAATGTTATTTTACGTTTCTTTCACTTTAATAATTTCTAGGTCTCTTTTCCTCGATTTAAATGAGTTTTTTTTATGAACATATTTAAAGCTGAAAACTATTTTATTTACTCCTCTGAAAAAAAGAATTATGATTAAATGTAATGATTCATACTGGACACTCAGAAAATCACTCAATTTAGCAATGACTTGGACTTTATAATGCATTTCTTTTGTGTTTAAAATTAAAGTTTATAATTGTGCAATATTTATTTTAGGATGTAATTAAAACCATTGTACAAAGTGGTGGTATTAAGCATCTGGTTACCATGGCAACTAGTGAACATGTAATAATGCAGAATGAAGCCCTTGTTGCTTTGGCACTAATAGCAGCTTTAGAATTGGGTAAGTACCCCAGTGACAAGATTATTTTCTTCTATTTTTTTATCTGGATGAAAGCAAGCAGCACAAGTAGAAAAGGAGTCAGATAGAACCTTGATTGGAAGCATTTTCCAGCATGTGTCTACATGTGAAAAAATACATGTATACTCATAAATGTATAATTTATAAGATATACATACCTATATATGTATAAGTACATATCTATGTATATATACTCTTTTGAAAGTATGTAAAAAAATCACATTCTATAGATTGTCACCATCACTATCCTTTTGTTTTGTTTTTTGGGCTATACCTGACTATGCTTAGGGGTTACTCCTGGCTCTGCGCTCAGGAATTACTCCTGGCAGACCTTGGGGGACCATATGGATGTCAGGGTTCGAACATGGGTCAGCAGTCTGAGGCAAGGCAAGCCCCCTACCCACTTTACTATTGCTCCAGCCCCCGTTGCTATCCATTTTAATTGTGCTTTCAGTAACATTTTTATGGAAATGCTTTGAGCTTAGCTTAACCCAAATGCTATCTCAAATTATAGCCACTTTGGGAATACAAAAATGTTTCAACAGACCTTATGGAGAAATGAAACACTTTGGAAAACAATAGAAGAAAGTCCAGATTTCCCCCGTTTCACTTCTCTTCATTTGTGTCTGTTTTAAATTCTATGTAGTATTATCACCTGTGTAAGTTTGTGTAATTCATTGTCATACTTGAGGTACTGAACATGTCCTTCTCCATAAGGAGCCAGGTTTTTTTAATTTTATTTTTATAAAGTTGTTCACAGTAATTCATCACATATAATATTTGAATACCAACTACACCTTCCCACCACCATATTTCGAATGTTTCCACCCCAAATCCCAGACCATGTGCCCCAAAGCAAAACTGAAAGAATTAATTTTGTATTGCTTGTTATAAATAATCCACTAAAAATGGTCCAGTAAAGTTTTCTTAGAGGAAAGTGTGTGAGGATTGTTGTGTTTCATCCTGGAACCATTAAGCCTTTGTATATGCTACTCTTGGCACATCAGTGGTGTAGAGTATGAGAGCTAGCTTCCACAACCATGAATGCAGTCACGCACTCCAGGAATTCTAAACTTTAGAATGATTATACAGCAGATTCACTCATGGGTGAGGCTCATCCGAGCCTGTGGACAGCAGCTGTAAGCATGGCAGCAACTGAATTCTGGAGGTTTTTAGCTGCCAGGGCTTTGTTGGGGCAGGGAGGGAAACTCACCTGCTCCACTCCAAGTTGCCCCAGTGAAGATAGCCTGGCATGGAGTATGGGCGTAATATGTTGCTATCTTCCGGGAGCTTTATTTCTGAGTCTCTGGATCATGGCCGTTGATGAGATCATATGGCACCAGGAGCAGTTTGTGGGGGTGACTGCCAAGCTACTGGTAAATTAGGGAGATGGCAGGAGGAGGCCCATTCCCAAAGAGCCAGAATTTTTGTTTTATTTCAGTAATGTTATTTAAATAGGATCATATATTTTGTGACCTTTTGGATTTAATTTTTTTTATGCACAGCATAATTTCCAGGAGTCACTTGATGATTCTTACAAGTTCATTCCTTGTTTCTGAATAGTGTTTTATGATTCTTTGTTACACAGATTATTAACCAATCTCCTGACAGAGGCTTGTTCCTGTTTGCAGCCTTTGTAAATAAAGATTCTATGCATGTTATTTTTATGTGAACATAAATTATCATTTCTCTGGATAAATATTTAAGAGGACAGGGCTCCTTTCTTGGCTTAGAATGTCTGATTTCTCCAGCATCATTTGTAGAAAAAGTTGGGTCTTTCTCCATTGAACTAATGCTGTACTCTTGTAAGAATTCTGTTGCACATATCTCCATGTGCTGCTTGAGTGGTATTGGGGTCCCAATATGGTATTGGTAGACCATAGTATCATATGGTCTTTTGTATACCATAGTATCAGCTAGAGAAGTCCTTTCTGCTTTTTTCTTAACATGATTATGTATCTGGGGCTGGAGCGATAGCACAGCGGGTAGGGCATTTGCCTTGCACGCGGTCGACCCGGGTTCCATTCCCAGCATCCTATATGGTCCCCTGAGCAGCACCAGGGGTAATTCCTGAGTGCAGAGCCAGGAGTAACTCCTGTGCATTTCCAGGTGTGACCTAAAAAGCAAAAAAAAAAAAAAAATAGATTGTGTATCTCTTCTAGGACACAGGACTTTCCTTATAAATTTTTAGTATTAGCTTTTATATATATATTTATTTAAATTTATTGAGATAAGATTGGTTTACAGAAGTGTAAATGGTTATGTTTGGGGGTTAAAGTATTATGACACCAAACCTATCACCAAAACTTACTATAAAACCCTCCTGAGAACTTTCATTATTATTTCATTGTACTATTATTTCCTAAAATGCATACTACAGTACTACAGTACATACATAAAGAAAATTATATGAATTTTTATATAAGTTATGGGTTTTACTCCAAAATAATTTTTCATGGGTAAGAGTAGACAGATAAGATTAGAGAAAAATGAAACATGATTGGCCGTGATAATATTTAAAGATGGTTATGATACCTAGGATATACCATCTTTTTTCTTTCATGTGTTTAATGTTTTTATATAAAGGTCTTTAATTCCACATATTAAAAGATAAGTTGTCTTTTTAAGCCTAAACAGCTGAAATTTAGCTCATCTTTTTTTGTATCAGGCTCTAAATTTAATATTATGTGTTTGAGTCATTATTATGAAACATTTTGGAGGGTTTCAGATCATCAGTTTCTAGAAGAGGAAGCAAATTCTACAGGTTTATACATGGTGAATATAACAGTTATTTTAATCATTTAACATTTCAGGCACTGCTGAGAAAGATCTAGAGAGTACTAAACTTGTACATATTTTACATAAACTGCTAGCAGATGGTGGCAGTGCTCCTGAAATCAAATATAATTCCATGGTCCTAATCTGTGCTCTCCTGGGATCTGGTAAGTATTTCTACTATCATTTGATGTTCTTCAAAATGTGGTCAATAGTGGATGCTAGATATAAAATAATAGTAGTGATGTAAGTTTAAAAGTATTAGAAATTAGTTTATGGAGGATATAATACTACCTTTACATTGAAAACGTTCCCAAAGTATCTTTGTTTTGTTTTGGTTTTTGTTTTTGGACCACACCCAGCAATGCTCAGGGGTTACTCCTGGGTCTGCACTGAAGAATTACTCCTGGCCATACTCAGGGAGGCTCCCTTTCCAAAGTATAATAAAAAGCATAAATGCAGGCAAGATCTGTTAAAAAAATTGATTTTTAATTAACCCTGTACAACATTTTATGTTTTAAAAAGATCTAAGAAACCACTGGCTTATTTTTTTGTGTATATTCCATGAACACTTGTTAAGAGAGTGGCTTTTTTTTTTTGTAATTTTTTTTTCACAAAGCTGTGCATGATTGAATTTTAGTCGTATTGTATTCTAACACCCATCCTTCCACCAGTGTACATTTCCCAGCACCAGTATCCCCAGGTTCCCTCCCATCACCCTGGACACCCTGCCTGCCTCTATGGCATGCGCTTTTCTTCAAGAGAGTCATTTTAAAACCTCCAGCTATAATTGTGAGATTGTCTGTTTCTTATATCAGTTCTGCAGATTATTGTTCCACATACTTGCTACTTTGCTGGTAGGTACATCCACTTTCAGAATTGCTGTCTTCCTAAGATATTGACCTTCTAACTTCTTTGTCTCTGGTAATGTTCTTTTCTCTGAGGTCTTCATTATTAATGCTCTTGCTTTCTTTTGAATAACAGTCTCATGATCTTTATCTACTCTTAGTTGAGGATTACTGTATTGTAATATTTAATGTACATACAGCATTTTGGGGTGTACTAGGAATATTACATTTAATATAATAATTGATATGTTCTTACATCTGAACTTTTTTATTTGTTTTTGTTTTACTTATAAATGCCCTTTCTGGGGCTGGGGCAATAGCACAACGGGTAGGGTGTTTGCCTTGCATGCAGCCGACCCGGATTCGATTCCCAGCATCCCATATGGTCCCCTGAGCACTGCCAGAAACAATTCCTGAGTGCAGAGCCAGGAGTAACCCCTGTGCATTGCCGGGTGTGACCCATAAAAGAAAAAAAAAACAAAATAAAGAAAAAAGCACAAAATATAAATGCCCTTTCCTTCTCTCCTGTCAATAAGTGAAATAATTTTTCAGTCCCATATTCTCCCCTTTTGGGGCAAGAGTGGGAGAGCACACCCAGCAGTGCTCAAGACTTACTCCTGGCTTTGCACACAGGACAACTCCAGGTGGCACAAGGAGACCATATAGGGTGTCAGAGATTGAACCCAGATCAGCCCAGTGCAAGGCAAGAGCCCTACATGCTATACTACTGTTCTATCTGCTCCCTTTTTTTAAACATAGATTAGTCCCTAATATCTTACCCCTTGGGTGCAAAGATGCAGTTACTAAGTCCCTTATATAAAATAATATTATTATATAATTTATATCTGTCCTCCTGTGTCGCATAAATCATCTTTAAATAACCTTAGTCTGTAATCAATGTTAATACTATGCAAATAGATAACATACAATATTGTTCAAGAAATACTAGGACACAAGCTCAGTTGTCCTGTGAAAAAGAGCTGTTCATTTAACCAAGAGCAACCTTGGTGAAAGCCTTCAGGTTTGCCACATAAATAGAGGTTCCTTAGACTCTCAGGTAATGTAGACACTCTCCATGGTCATTCCATAGCTTACTAAGAGCTCCAAGAATAAAACTTATACATAGGACCCTTTGTGTGTATATACGTACATACTTTTAAAACCTCTGTGTGAGGTCTCACATTCAGCCCATTTGAAACAACATACTGAGTGAGACCTCTTCTTCTTTGGAACACTAACGGGTGTTACCACACTCTAGTAAGAATAAATTGGGGATCAGAAATAGTATAGGAGTTAAGTTGCTTGCCTTGTGTGCAGGTGACAATTATTACCTGGCACTTTCTAGCCCTAATCACCTGTAAAAGTGACCCCTGGCACAGAGCCACAGTAATCACCAAGGAATAAGGAGTGTAATCCCCTGAAGCAACCAAGTACTGTCAGAACTGAGTGATACCTTGACTCTGGGAAATCTCCACACCAGAGTCCTCTTTCCCTGGAAAATTATGAATATCCTATCCTCAAATTTTTTCCATTCATAAACCTGTATAGACTGGAGATTTTTGTAGAAAAGTTTACTCTCTGGGTTATGCCTTTACACTAATTCTTTGAGTATGTACTAGTACTTTCAGTAAACTCTCTTTTAAAAATGACTGTTCACTCACTGAGAATCTGTGACACTGGTTCTTGAGTGTAAACTATTTAATAAACATTTTTTTTATTTTTTATTTCTAATTTGTGCTTGAATACTTTCCTGTATGAGTCAAATACCATGACCTTGATCAGGCTCTTTCTGTAATACATTTAATTTGTGGTTTTATTTCTGGGCTAAGTGCTGTTTTGTTCATTTGTGTAACTGCTTTTATTACAATTTCACACTATTCATACTATTAATACAATTTCATACTATTTTAATTATCATAGCTTTTGAAGCTGAGCATAATTCCATTTTCTTCTTTTCCTCAGGATTACTTTGGCTATTTCAGGTTTTTTAAGGTTCTCTATAAATTTTAGTATTTGTTCCATTTCCGTGAATTAAATGTCATTAGAATTTTGATAGGAATTGCATTGCTTTCAATAAATTGCTTTGGACTATTTTCACAGTTTTCATGACCATAGAAGATTTCCCATTTCTTTGTATCTCAGGTCTTTAGGTTCTTTTGTTAGTTTTATTTGTAGATTTTATCTTTTTGGTTCAATTATATGTAGAATATTTTTAAATTAACAAGTATAAATTCTTTGGGTATTGTCTGTACACCCATCAAGCTGCTCCTTTAATGCTCAGTATGTAAATCTTTTCACCAACTTGTGTAAGCAGTGGTTTTAGTCACTGTGAAATGCCCTCTCCAGTACAGGCACCAGTGGCTGGGCATATGGTAGCAAACCCTTTGCTTCCCAAGGAGAGACTCTTCTCTGTGAAGTCCCTTCCAGCCCAGGGATGATTCTCAGGTGGCATTCCTGATGAGAGTGTGCCTTCGCCCTTTCCTACCCTTTTAGATGGTAGTTTTCACTTTTTATCATGGAGATGCTGGTATGTCAATCATCAGTTCTTCTCTTCATACAGTTGGAGTCAGTATCTCCATGAGAACCAGGTGAGCCTGGGATCTTCCTACTCCCTCCTTCAGCTTGAGGTGTTTCTTTTTATTTGATTTTAGGTATCTACTGTGGGTTTTTTCCATATATTTTTCCCTAGTTTAATAATTTGGTTTCATCTGAGTTAACATTTTAGGTAAATGTTTTTATAAATTTGTATAGTAATTTAAATTAAAACAACCTTTTGGAAACATACCTGATTTCTTGTTTTTGTCTTCCAGAATCTCTACACAAGGAAGTACAGGATTTGGCCTTTCTAGATGTTGTTTCTAAACTTCGCAGCCATGAGAACAAAAGTGTGGCCCAACAGGCCTCTCTCACAGAGCAGAGACTTTCTGTGGAAAGCTGAGAATTGCCATTCTCTGATACATAGCATCCTCCCTTCTCTGATTTCCCCGTTGTTCTCCATCCAGCTGCCTCTTCTGCTTCATTCTCTGCCATATCACTTGCGCATGTGTGTAGTGTTCCTATACAGTTACAAAACTGCCATCAGTACCTGCTCAATAAGATTTATAAACCCGTAGCTAGTGTGAACATGAATTTGTCAGAAACAAGTTTTCACACCTTACTGTTCTATTGTATTCCTGTTGCCTGAGCTCTGTTGAGTAGAATGTGCATGTTGTAGTCCTATGATGATGTAAACTTGGTACTACATAATGACTTACTCCTCACACTTGGTAAACTGCATAGTAATGTTCTGGTAAATTAGAAGCAAGCAAGAATGCAGCAGGATCTATCTAGTATTTTAAGATGGATATGAATAGTAAAAATAGTTTAATTTTATTGGTGCTTGGGAAGCACATTGACCAAAAACTGTATGACTGCTTATTCATTTAGTCTTACCTACTAATGTCAAACTCATGGTACCTAGAGTTAAATAAAAACACACTGCTTTCACAATTTATACTGTTTCTTTTTCTTCTCAACAATGTAGACTCGTGGCAAGACCTTTTGAGGTTTATTGTATGTCATATTTAACTGTCACTATTTTCCTGATGTTGAAAACATGCTGTAGTTTTTCATCATGCCACAGAAGAATTGCTGTTACACTTATTTCCTCTTATTCCTCTTATTTTTTGCCTGTGTCTTGGGTTTTTATATGTAATTTCTCTTAGCAGATCTTCCATCAATTAATCAGATGGTTAACATTTAGCATGTGTTTTTAGCTGGAGAAATTGGGCATAGCTCATTGGAAATTGGAATTTCCCCCTTCTCTGTTTAGCTTGAAAATGAAGAGTATCTGTCTTAGTCCTTTAAAATCATATATTAGCACTAGTAGGACATAACAGAAATCTGAAGAAAGGAAGGAAACAGGTTATAAAAGCCTTAGCAAGCAGAAGACGGTCTTACAAATAGCCATTAAAAGTTTCTTACTTCCCTTTTATATAGAGATCTGCAATATATCTTGAAGGCATTCACAAAAGTGACAGCACCAAGACTTGAGGTTACCCCCTTCACAAAATACAGTATATTCTTCACTACCACCTCCAGTACCAAACAGGTTTCTAGGGTGTTATAAACAATCTTTGAAAATTAACCAAAACATCCTTCTGACTCATTCACCTTCTGTGTCCATGCTTGACTAATATGGGTGAAAAGGTGAGCTTCAGCATGACATGTCATATCTCAGTGGCATACATCTGAGTTGGACTTTTAATTCTGTAACAACTGTAAGACAATGGAACCTTTTAACTGTTTCACTTAATGTTGAAGAAAGTTACTATTATTGTGTTATTATACCTTATTTACTATAAGAGTGATGTTCGTTTTTTTGTGGTGGAGAGTAGATTATATTTTATTACAGGTTTTGAAGGACATCTGGATAATACGTTGTCCAGGTTTAATAAATAAAGTAGACTACTATAGCATCATTTGGTTTACTTGTCTATATTTATATATACATATATAAATGTTTATATATTTTTTCTATTTCTAGCTTCCAAAAAAGTGGTAACTCATTGTTAGTATCAGTAAATATTTTTTGAATAAACTCCAATATACATGAAACTTACAGACTGCCTGAACTATTTTTAGGTAGATTGATAAATTGAAATTTAGTTTGCAAAGCTTCAGATAATATTTTTGCTGTTGTGGGATCCATGACTGTTGAAAAGCATTATACAGAAAACAACAAGCATCCAAAAATGATAAGCTTAAGAAAAACCATCTCTGGGCCAGCCGACAGCCATCTATTTTCTGGTATGCTAGAGACTCCATCTCTTACAGAAACAAAGTGTAGTTAGAATCACCATTTGTTCTAGTAAGACGACAATGCGTACTCTTTGATAACAGGGAACCACCAAATTAAGTGTTGTGTTCCATGGCAATGGTAGTGTAAAGACAGGACTCTATCCTTTATATCCTGCTACTTAATATTTAGTTATAGAGTCCACCTTTACATCAGCTTGCTACCTACTGAGTGCATTCTAAAGGAGAAAACAGGAAGAGTAGAAAGTACTCAGATAGGATCAGACAAAAGGTGAAAAATTACACCAGAACCTTCAGAAATCCAAGACATCATCAAATGTTGAATTATAGCTCCAAGCATTTTAGGCTTAACATTGGGTTGTCCTTTCTCCTCCTTCAGAGAGCTTGAGTTAAGAATTGCACCCACCACAGTGCTTCCAGGGCACAGCCAATTCAGTCAGGCACTCACAATCCTCCGTATTTATCTTTCACCTCTCCTTTGTGTTCTCCTTCCCTACTGTTACACACAAATATCTCCAGATGTGGCAACTTGTAAAGTCCAACCTTCTGATTGCTCTGGATTTTGTATATGTAAGTGAAATATTGCTTTTCTCTTTTCTTTATGCCCATTGCATATTTTAACTTCGAAGCAATGTCCTTTTTGTATAGACACAGGAAGACAGTTAATGCTATGCTTTTATAAAACGGGAGTTAATTCACTCCGAATAACATTTACTCCTGGATATTCATCATTTACTTAAGCCGCAGCTGCCCTTACATTGACCTTAGTTCCTTTTACTCCAAAAGGAGGGTCCCTCCAGGAGACTTGGATGGACCTGGGGGAGGCCATAAGCTACCCTGGCTTTGACATGGGACAGCGCAAGCACCATTAGAAGTATATACTAAGTTAAGAGTGTGGTCATGGAACAAACTCTGACATGACTCAACAAGCAGTAATTGTATATGGACCCCACTGGGATTAGGAAAAACTAACCTGGCCTGAGGACTGTAGTCTGGGAAATATAGCGAGATATCCTCAGGAAAAGTCATCCTTTACCATGAGTCCAGAGAGACCATTTTAAGCTTAACCTATGGTAAGATAAAAGCCTGTATCTCTTACTGTGTTCATACAAAATGACTAGAAATATTATTAAGAAGTAAATTTAATATGATTGTTTAAATGGATTACCGGTAAGGGAAAGGAGAAAGCAGTATGCCCTTAGATGGAGTTCACCCTTAAAAACAGATCTCCTAGAAGGAATTAAGAGTGCTGGACCCCTAGATGAAATTCTGTCCTTGGATGGATCTTTTAGAAGAATTTCCCCTGAAGAAGGGACTTTACATCTGTTTATTATTTATGTCAGTGTTTAACCACGCCTATGTGTAATTGCTCCTCTCACCCCTTCATAATTTCTCTATAATAATGCTGACTGATTTGAATAAAGTGCCACTCACAACCAGCCTGTGAACCCATTCCTTCTTCCATTGGCTGGGGGAACAGTCATTGGCCCCAAATGCACCAGGGGACCAGTGACATAGACGATCAGTTTACTATGAACAACTCTACTCTGTTAAGTTGGAGAACCTAGGAAAGAATGGACAGGTTCTTAGAAACATGTAATCTCCCAAAACAGAACAAATAAGAAGTACCTCAAACAGGCCAATCACAAGCAAAGAAATTAGAACAGTAATTAAGAATATCCCCAAAAGCAAAAGTCCTGGTCCAGATGGGTTTGCCAATGAGTTTTATCAAACCTTCAGAGAAGAAGACTTACTACCGCTGATCGTTAAGTTCGTCCAAATATTTGAAGAAATAGGAATGCTTCCTAACACCTTCAATAAAGCTAATATTACACTAATACCCAAAGCCGACAGAAACATTTCTTAAAAAGAAAACTTCAGAACAATTTCCTTGAAGAACATTAATTCAAAAATCCTCAACACTTGATAACGTGTTTTCCATTGCTGAGAATGAAGAGATATGAGGTCAACAATGGAAAACAAATTATCAAATGCTTCTTTTCCAGCAAGTCCGACTTTTTTTGGGAGGGGACTCCAAACAATAATAGTGAGTTTTTTGTTGAAAAATTGAATGTAATCAAAGTAAAGTGAAATTTATCAGCTACACAGGTGGGGGGAGGGAGGTTTACTGTGGTTCTTGGTGGTAGAATATGTGCACTGGAGAAGGGATGGGTGTTCGAGCATTGTATAACTGAGACTTAAGCCTGAAAGCTTTGTAACTTTCCACATGGTGATTCAATAAAATAAATAGATAAATACAATTTTTTAAAAACCCTCAACAGTGGGCCAATCCTCTGGGCCCTTATTTCTACTGTATTTGCACCCAAACATAGACTCATTTTTTTATATCCCATAAATGATTGTAAAAACGAACTAGTCCCTGACACTCCATTTGCTCTCAACGGAACGAACATCTCTGAATGCAGCAGCTACATGTACCTGAGTCGAGAACTGGACATGAGGAACTACTTGGCGCCAGAACTGCACAGGAAGAAGAGAGCAGCGTGGAACGCCTTCAAGAGCATCGAAGAAGTGGATAAGAGGACGAAGGACCTCCAACTCTGGGCACATCTTTTCAATTTCACCATTCTTCCTGCACTAACGTACATCTCAGAGATCTGGGCTCTACGCAAACAGGATGAGAACGCTATTCGGGTATCCCAAAGAGGAATCGAAAGAGCTATGCTAGGAGTATCACATCTCACTCAAGTGGGAGAAGGAATCTGGAGTTCCGACCTCTGTCGATGGTCAAGAATCAGGGATGCTGTCTCGTTTGGCAAGACATCAAAAATCAGATGGGCCAGACATGTAATGCAATTCAGAGACGACCGCTGGACTAGAGCTGTTACCAACTGGATTCCGTGGGATGTTAAAAGACCACGTGACTGCCCACCAATGAGATGTTCAGACTTCTTTGTCAAAACCCTGAATGAACGGTTTGAGGCTCTTTCTGTTCCTGGAGCAAGCAGATATCATTGGGCTACACTAGCACGTGATAGGGACAAATGGAGATGTTACTGGCACCTGCTCGAGCAAATCGAAGATCAATGGGAAGACAAGTGATACAAATGATTGTAATCATTCTATGTCTGTGCTTCTCCTTCTGACACTCAGCATGATACTCTCCCTGTCCGTTTATAAGCAAATTGCATAAATTCATTTTTTCCTAACCACTGCATAGTATTCCATTGTGTAGATGTACCATAGTTTCTATAACCAGTCATCTATTCTCGGGCACTCAGGTTTTTTCCAGATTCTGGCTATTGTAAACTGCTGCAATAAACATATAAGTGCAGATATCATTTCTGCTGTACTTTTTTGCATCTCCGGCATATATTCCCAGAAGTGGTATTGCTGGTTTGTATGGAAGTTCAATGTCTAGCTTTTTGAGTAATACCCATATTGTTTTCCAAAAAGGCTATCTGTTCCAAGTGCTGGGAGAATAGGCAGTCGGAATAAAGAGACTATTATAAACAAAGATAGTTGAAAATGATTGCTCTGTATAAGAACTGTATAAGTGCTGAAAGGAAAAAACATGATAACCTCTCTATTGCAAACCATAATGCCTAAAAGGAGACAGAGATAGATAGAAGGGAGGGGAGAGAGAGAGAGAGAGAGAGAGAGAGAGAGAGAGAGAGAGAGAGAGAGAGAAAGGAAAGTGCCTGCCTTAGAGACAGGTTGCCAAGATGGTGTGGACAGGATACTGGGACTTTGGTGGTGGAAAATCTACACTGGTGAAGACGTGGATGTTGGAACATTGTATGACAGAAATCCAATAATGAACAGCTTTGTAACTATCTCATGGTGATTCAACTTAAAAATGTTTTTAAATGCAAGGATGGATTTAAAAACATTTAATCCATCTTTTGAAATGTTTTGAAAAAACATTTCAATACACAATTAACACAACACACCACATCAGTGATGAGAAAGATAAAAATCATGTGATATCAATTGATGAAGAGAAAACATTTGATAAGATCCAACATCCATTTATGGTAAAAACCTTCAACAAGATAGGAGTTCAAGTAATAAGGGCTAGGGGGCGGAGCAATAATACAGATAGTTTGCCTTGCATGCGGGTGATCCAGGTTCAATCCCCAGTAACCCATATGGTCCCCCATGGACTGCCAGGATTAATTCCTGACAAGGAGTAATCCCCGAGAATCACCATGTGTGACCCCATTCCCCCAAAAGATATTAGAGGCTATCTATAATGAGCCTACAGTGATTTTTATTTTTAATGGTGGGAACCTGTAAACATTCCCACTGAGATCAAATACAAGGCAAGAATATCCACTGTCTTCTCTCTTAGTTAACATTGTTTAAGAAGTCCCAGGATCAGCAATCAGACAAGAAAAGGAAAACAAGTGGGTCAAAAATTGGGGGAGGGGGAGTCAAATTATCTCAATTTACAAACAACTTGATATTATTCATAGAACAACTAAGAGTCCACCAAAAATTAGGAAAAAAATTAATTAACCAATAAAGCGTCAGCTACAAAGACAATACACAAAAATTGGTTGCATTCTATAGAAATAGTGAATCAGTAGAAAGAGATCAAAGGATCTATCCTATTCAAAATACTGTCCAAGAACTTCAGATACCTAAGAATCAACAAAAGAAGTGGGAGATCTACACAATGAAAACTATAACATAAGGGAAAAAAATAGATCTAAAGAAATGGAAAAATATTCCATGCTCTTTAATCATAAGAATTAATATTGTCAAAATGACCATCCTACCCAAACTATATAAATTCAATACAATCTATCCAAATTCAGACATTCTTCAAGTACTTAGAATAGTAAATAATAAAGTTTGCATGGAATTATAAAAGACCTCAGATAGCCAAAACCATAATGAAAAATAAGAAAATGGAGTGGGGGAGGGGGAGGGGTGGATTCCTTACCTAACTCGAAACTATCCTGTAAAGTCATTATGATCAAACAGCATGGTATTGCATAAGGACAGACTTTCTGACCAATGGGCCAGAATTGAATATCCAAGGACAAACCCCCATATGTATGGTCACCTGTTATTTGATACAGGTGCTGAGAGCATTGATGGAGTAAAGAGCCTGTTCAAAAACGTGCTGGCAAAACTGAATAACAACATGTAAAAAAGCTGGATTCCAAACTTCACGCCTTACACAAAAATCAGTTAAAAGTAGATCAAATACTTTGTGATCAGACTAGGATCTATAAAATATATTGGAAATATAGGCAGAAGGATTCAAGATCTGGACCTCAAAGATGTCTTTAATAATGCAATGCCATTGGCAAAGGTGACAGAGTAAAAAAATAAACAAATGGGACTGCATCAAATGAAAGAGCTTCTGCAAGAGTTAAGTAAGGAATTACAAAAGAAATAGGCCAAAACTAAAAGACAGTTCAACATCATCATCATCATCATCATCATCATCATCATCATCATCATCCCAGTTGATTGTCGAATTTCTCAGTAACGTCTCCATTCGTCCTAGCCCTGAGATTTTAGAAGCCTCTTTTTACTCATCCTTTCCAATGGTGCCGCATTGGAGTCTCTTTCAGAGTCAGGGGAATGAGACCCATCATTGTTACTGGTTTTGGCATATGAATACACCATGGGGAGTGTATTCATTCAGTGGCAGGAAACTCTAGGTAGCTTGCCAGATTCTCTCAGAGGGAGAACGAGGCTATAAGATGTCGCTTCCGGGAGCTTGGTTTTATAGTCTCTGGATGTTGGCCATTGGTGGGATTACATGGTGCCAGGGGCAGTCTGTGGGTTTAACCGCCTAGCTACTGGAAAATGGGGAATCTGGGTGGAAGAGGCCCAGTCCCAATCCGAGAAGGCTTGAAGGTCTCAGCCCCAGGTCCCACACACCTGGGTTCCTCTGCTGGTTCCTTCATGCATGAGGCTCATCCAAACGAGTGGAAAGGGGCCATGAGCATGGCTGTAGCTAGGCTAGGAGGCAGGTACTTTCCTTTCTCTCCTTTCTCTCTCTCTCTCTCTCTCTCTCTCTCTCTCTCTCTCTCTCTCTCTCTCTCTCTCTCTCTCTCTCTCTCTCTCTGTCTCCCTCTCTGTGGTGTCTCTGTCTTCTTTTGGTATTAGGGTGATATTTGCCTCATAGAAACTGGTAGTGGTTCTGTTTTTTCAGTTTTCTGGAAAATCTTGAATGGGATTGGGAGTAGGTCCTGTTTGAAGGTTTGGAAGAATTCACTAGTAAATCCATCTGGGCCAGAGCTTTTACTTTTGAATAAACTTTTGATTACTATTTCAATTTCCTTGATAGTGATAGGTCTGTTCAAGTATTCTGAATCTTCTTGGATCAGCCTTGGGAGATTATAAGAGTCCAGGAATATATCGATTTCTTGGAAGTTCTCTTGTTCCATGACATAAACATTCTCAAAGTAATCTCTGATTATCCTTTGAATTTATGTGGTATCTTTTGTGTTGTCTCCCTCTTAATTTCTCATTCTGTTTATTAGAGTTTCTTTCTCTCTCTTTGTGAGTCTTGCTAGTGTTTTATTCATCTTACTTATTTTCTCAAAGAATCAGCTCTTGGTTTCATTGATCTTTCTGATCGTTATTTGGGTTCTTTCCACGTCATTAATTTCTGCTCTAAGTTTTATTCTTTCCTCCTACCTGGTGTGGGCTACTTTTGTTGGTTATTCTCCAAGATCTTAAGCTGTGAGGTAAGTTACTTATTTGGGCTCACTCATCCTTCCTGAGGAATTCTTGTAGAGTTATAAACTTTCCTCTTAACACTGCTTTAGCAGTGTCTCATAAATTCTGGTAAATCATGTCTTCATTCTCATTTGTTTCCAGGAATGTTTTCATTTCCTCTTTGATTTTCTCTCTAAGCCACTGGTTGTTCAATAGTGAACTGTTTAATTTCCAGGTGTTTGATTTGAATTTCTGTTTCTGTGTGTGATTCACTTCTATTTTCAATGCATCATGGCCTAAAAAGATCGTTGATACAATTTCTATTCTCTTAATTTTTTGGAGGTATGTTTTGTGGCTCAGCATTTTGTCTATCTTGGAAAATGTCCCATGTGCACCTGAGAAGAATGTGTATTCAGCTTTTGGGGGGTGAAATGTCATATATGTATATATATATTTATATATAAAATCTAGTGTACATATATATATATATATATATACTAAACCTCTGTCTTCCATTTCTTCCCTCAGATAAACCATGTCTTTACTGAGCTTTAGTCTAATTGATCTATTGAGTGGTGATTAAGCAGTGTTGAAATCTCCAACTATTATTGTGCTGCTATCAATGTCTTTCTTCAAGTCTCTGAGCAGCTGTTTTAAGTATTTTGCTGGTCCATCATTTGGTGCATTAGGAGTGTGAGTTCTTCCTGATGTACAGATCCTTGATCATTAAGAAATGACTTTACTGTATTTGGGGGACCAACTCGGGTTGAGAGATGCAAGCCGAATGTAGACTATAAATTGAACAAAATGGCCACTCAATGCCTCTAGTGCAAACTACAACACCCAAAAGGAAAGAGAGAACAAAAGGGAATGCCTGCCACAGGGTCAGGGTGGGTGGGGGAGAGGGGGTGGGGTGGTGGGAGGGATACTGGGATCATTGGTGGTGGAAAATGGGCACTGGTAGAGAGATTGGTACTCAGTCATTGTACGACTGAAACGCAAGTATGAAATTTTGTAAATATGTAACTGTAGCCCACGGTGATTCACTAATAAAAAATTTTTTAAAAAAGAAATGACCTTTACTGTCTCTTGTGACCTTATTCAGTCTGAAGTCTATGTGGTCTGATACTAGTATGGCCACCCCAGCTTTTTTGAGGGAGTTGTTTGTTTGTAGAACTGTTTTACATCCTTTCACTTTGAGTCTGTTTTTGCTCTGATTCCAGATCTGTCCTTTGCAGGTAGAAGAATGCTGGGTTCAATTTTTTGATCCATCCTGTCACTCTGTGTCTTTTAATCGTACATTTAGCCTATTAACTTTGAGAAATATTATTGTTATGGGGTTTTGTCCCGTCTTTCTGCTGAAGTTTGATGTATTTAAGGGCCTTGTCTTATCTTAAATTAGCATGTTTAGTTGCTCTTGTAACCATGGTTTAGTCTAGGAAGTTCCTCAGTTCTGTAAAGCTGTGTATTGTTCCTACTGATATGAATGAGGGTCTAGCTAGATAAAGAATTCTTGGTGAGGCACTAATTTCATTGAGTCTTTTTAGTATGTCCCACCACTATCTTCAGGCTCAGAAGATATCTTCAGATAAGTCTGCTGTAAATCTTAAAGATGCTCTTTTATAAACAATATTTTTCTTTGATCTTCCTACTTTCAGAATTTTATCTCTGCCTATGGTTTTAATCATTCTGATAAGGATGTGTCTTGCAGTATTTTTTTTTTAATTATGTCTTTTAGCTGGTACCCTCCGGCTCTCCTGTGTGGAGCATTGTGACAGGCACTGGAGCAGATAACAACCAATCTTGCAAAGTGGCCCAGAAGTGAAACCTCTCAAGAGGGAGTATCTGGGCAAAGTTGGCAAGAACAGGGTGTCAGCCAGCACTAGGTGTTTAACTTCGAGTCTCACTTAACCTCCTAGTCACATGCGCAAAAGACACAGAAACTGTCACGTATGCTTAGCAGGTCATCCTAACCTCAGAGACTAGCTTTGATTGGAATTGGACTCGGGCAAAGCAGAGTAGGAGAGCTGACAGGCCAATACTGCTAAACTTTATGTAATTGGACCTTCTTGTAAGCTGAGGCCCTCTATAAAATATGTGTGTATTTGGCAATAAAGTGAGCAGCCATCCACTTCTCCCAAAGTGGTTTCTCTGTGCGCCTGTCATCCTTCTACCCACGTCTGCCCTGACCTGGTGTGCAAGGTGTCTAGGCACGTTGGGGAAAAACTTGTTTCCCAACATCTGGCCCCCAATGTTGGGCACCTATGAATGTAATCAGAGTGACATTTTGGACGGGTGAGTTCCCCTGACTTGAAATGGGGGAATACCAGGCTTCTTCAGCCCCTCAAACATCTTTCCTTGTCTCATTTTCCTCCTGATAGGAATTGGGTGGATATTCTTTCCCATTCCTCCTTTATATTCTACAAATGATTGCATCTTTCTATGTCTGTCCCTCTCTCTCTGACTCACTTCACTTAACATGGTACTTTCCATGTTGATCCACTTATATGCAAATTTCATGACTTTATCTCTCCTAACAGCTGCATAGTATTCCATTGTGTAGATGTACCAAAGTTTTTTTAACCAGTCATCTGTTCTCGTATACTCGGGTTTTTTATAGATTCTGGCTATTGTAAATGGTGCTGCAATGAACATATAAGTGCAGATGTCATTTTTACAATACTTTTTTTGCATCTCCTGGATATATTCCCAGAAGTGGTATTGCTGGGTCAAATGGGAGCTCAATTTCTATTTTTGAGAAACATACATAAAGTTTTCCAAAAAGGTTGAACCAGTTGGTATTCCCACCAGCAGTGAAGGAGAGTCCCTTTCTCCCCAAATCCACGCCAACACCAGGTGCTTTTGTTCTTTTGGATGTATGCCAGTCTCTGTGGTGTCTGATGGTATCTCATTGTTGTTTTGATTTGCAACTCCCTAATGATTAGTGATGAGGGGCATTTTTTCATGTGTCTTTTGGCCATTCGGATTTCCTCTTTGAGAAAATTTCTGTTCATTTCATTGCCCAATTTTCTGATGGGGTTGGATGTTTTCTTCTTCTAGAGTTCAACCAGTGCCTTGTATATCTTTGATATCAACCTTTGATATCTGATGGGTATTGGGTGGATAGTCTTTCCCATTCCATAGATTGTCTTTGTATTTTGGTCACCATATCTTTTGCGGTGCAGAAGCTTCTCAGTTTAATATAGTCCCATTTGTTTATCTCTGTTTCCACTTGGTTGGTCAGTGGCATGTCATCTTTGAATATACAGTTAGCTTAAATATTGTGGAGGGTTTTGCCGACCTTGTCTTCAATTTACCTTATGGATTTTGGTCTGATGTTGAGGTCTTGAATCCATTTTGATCTGAATTTTGTTCATGGTTATAGGTTGAGATCTAAACCCATTTTTTTTGCAAGTGGTTGTCCAGTTATGCCAGCACCATTTGTTAAAGAGGCTTTCTTTGCTCCACTTCAAATTTCTTGCTCCCTTATCAAATATTAAATGTTCATACAATTGGGGTTGTGTGTAGGGATATTTCACGCTGTTCCATTGGTCTGCAGCTCTGCCTTTTTCCCATTACCCTGCTGTTTTAATTATTACCGCTTTGTAGTACAGTTTGAGGTTGGGGGAGGTGATGCCTCCCATCGTCTTTTTCCCAAGAATTGCTTTAGCTATTCGTGGGCGTTTATTGTTCCATATGAATTTCAGGAGTGTTTGGTCCATTTCTTTGAAGATTTTCATGGGTGTCCTTATAGGGATCGTATTGAATCTGTATAATGCTTTGGGGAGTATTGCCATTTTGACAATGTTAAATCTTCCTATCCATGAGCAAGTAATATGTTTCCATTTCATCATGTCCTCTTTCATTTCGTGGAGTAGCGTTTTGTAGTATTTTTTGTACAGATCATTTATCTCCTTAGTTAGACTGATTCCGAGGTACTTGATTTTCTGGGGCATGACTGTGAATGGGATTTTTTTATGTCACTTTCCTCTGTCTCGTTATTTGCGTATAGGAAGGCCATGTATTTTTGGGTATTGATTTTATAGCCTGCGACTTTACTGTACAAGTCTATTGTTTCTAGGAGTTTCTTGGTAGAGGTTTTAGGATTTTCTAGGTATAATAGTATATCATCTGCCAATAGTGAGAGCTTGATTTCTTCCTTTCCTATCTGGATGCCCTTTTAATGTCTTATTCTTGCTTAATTGCTATTGCAAGTATTTCCAGTACTATATTGAATAGAAGTGGTAAGAGTGGGCATCCTTGTCTTGTCTCTGATCTTAGAGGGAAGGCCCTAAGTTTTTCTCCATTAAGAATAATGCTTGCCATTGGTTTGTGGTAGATGTCTTTGACTATCTTGAGGAAAGTTCCTTCTAAACCCATTCTGGTGAGAGTTTTCATCATAAATGGGTGCTGGATCTTGTCAAATGCTTTCTCTGCATCTATTGATATGATTATATGATTTTTATCTTTTCTTTTGTTGATATGATGGATTATGTTGATCGATTTCCAAATATTAAACCATCCTTGCATCCCCGGGATGAATCCTACTTGGTCGTGGTGTATGATCTTTGTGATGAGTGTTGGATTCTATTTGCTAATATTTTGTTGAGAATCTTCGCGTCCGTGTTCATCAGGGGTATTGACCTGTAGTTTTCCTTTTTGCGGTGTCTTTATTTGCTTTTGGTAGTAGGGAAATATGTGCCTCATAGAAACTGTCTGGGAAGGTTTCTGTTTCTTCAATTTCCTGGAAAAGGAAAACTGGTAACAAGTCCTCTTTAAATGTTTGGAAGAATTCACTAGTGAGTCTATCTGGGTCTGGGCTTGTGTTTTGGGGGAGACTTTTGATTACAGAATAGGTCCTCTTTTAATGTTTGGAATAATCCTCTAGTGAATCTATCTGGACCTCGACTTTTGTTTCTTGGGAGCTTTTTATTACAGTTTCAATTTCCTCGATAGTACTGCGTCTATTCAAGTATTCCAAATCATTTTGGTTCAGCCTTTGGAGGTTACAGGAATCCAGAAATTTATCCATTTGTTCTAGATTCTCTTGTTTCATGGTATACAGACTTTCAAAGTAGTCTCTGATGATCTTTTCAATTTATTTGTTTTCTGTTCTGATGTCCCCCTTTTCATTTTTTTATATTTTTTAGAGTTCTCTCTCTCTCTCTTTCTTTGTGAGTCTTGCTAGTGGTTTATCAATCCTATTTATTTTCTCAAAGAACCAGCTCTTAGATTCATTGATCTATCGGATTGGTTTTTGGGTTCCCATGTCATTCATTTCTGCTCTAAGTTTTATTAAGTTCTTTCTTTCAGCCTTTTTTGGGCTCCTTTTGTTGGTCCTTTCCTAAGGTCTGAGCTGTGAGGTCAAGTTTTTTATTTGGGCCCTTTCTTCCTTCCTGAGGTATGCTTGCAGAACTATAATTTTTCCCCTTAACACAGCTTTGCTTTGTCCTACAGGTTCTGGTAGCTCCTATCTTCATTCTCACTTGCTTCCAGGTGTCTTTTGATTTCTTCCTTGATTTTCTTCCTGATCCACTCAATGTTTAACATTGAGTTGTTTAACTTCCAGGTGTATGAGTTGGTTCTCTGCGTCTGTGCATGGTTAACTTCTACATTCAGTGCCTTAGAAGATTGTCTATACAGTTTCTATCCTTCCTGATTCTATTGAGGTATGCTTTGAGGCCCAGCATGTGATCTATTTTGGAAAATGTTTTGTGTGCACTGGAAAAGATGTGTATTCTTTTTTATGGGGATGCAAAGCCCTGTATAGATCTATTAGCCCTCTCTCTGCTACTTCTTCCTTCAAGACCAGTGTTTTCTTGCTGAATTTTGATCCTGTTGATCTATCCTTAGGTAATAAGCCAGTGTTGAACTCTCCAACTACTATTGTTTTGCCAGCAATGTCCTCCCTAAAATCTGTTAGAAGTTGTTTTAAGTATTTAGCTGGTCTCTCATTAGGTGCCTATACGTTTAGGAGTGTGAGTTCTTCCTGCTGTACATATCCCTTGATTAGTAAAAAATGGCCTTTGCTGTCCCTTGTAATCTTTTTCAACTTGAAATCTACATTGTCTGATACTAGTATGGCCAGTTTGAGAGAGTTGTTTGCTTGAAGGATTGTTTTCCACTGTTTGACTTTGAGTCTGTGTTTGCTCTGACTATTCAGATGTGTTTCTTGTAGGCAGCAGAATGCTGGGTTCAGTTTACAAATGCATTTTGCCACTCTGTTTCTCTTGATGAGTGCATTTAGACCATTGATGTTGAGAGAGATTATTGTTGTGGAGTTTTGTGCCATCTGTAAGGGTTTGAGGGTTTGCTGTGCTTGTAGGGTTTTTCTTATCTTTCAGGAGCCCCTTTAGTCCTTCTTTTAAGTTTGATTTTGAGTCTATAAAGTTCCTAAGCTATTCTTTATTCATGAAATTGTGTATGGTTCCTACGAGTTTGAGGGAGAGCTTGGCCGTATAGAGTATTCTTGGTGAGACATTCATTTCATTGAGTTTTTTCACTATATCCCAACAATGTCTTCAGGCTTTGAGGGTTTCCTCTGATAAGTCTGCTGTGTATCTAAGGGGAACTGCTTTGTATGTGATTTCCTTTTTTGACCTTGCTGCTTGCAGTATTGTATCACTATCCATGGCATCCATCATTCTGACTATGATATGTCTTGGAATCTTTTTATTAAAGTCTCTTCTAGCTGGCACCCTTCAGGCTCCTAGGATCTGGACGTATGCATTATCCAGCTCTGGGAACATTTCAGGAATGATTTCCTTACTGTGGCTTTTTCATTAGGGTTGCCTCTCTGTCCTTCTGATATAGGCAGGTAGATAGGGAAAGGCCCTTGGCAGGAAAATTGAGATTTAACAGAGTCTCTTAAGAATTGCAGATTCAAGAAAACAAAAGACCCAGAGGAAACCATCAGCAGACCCTGAGGATGATGGACCCCTCCCCAGGAAGTTCCCCAAAGAATGCCATCACCACTCCCAACCTCCCTGGTAACCTCCTTATCAATGAAAGAAGCCCCACCTGGGGGCAGATTGAAGAAACCCTATAAAAGACACCTTGAACAAAGGAAGGGAGCACATATGCTGCCTGAGCCCATGTGCTGCTTGCGCCCATGTGGCCAAGCACATGTGTCACCCGCATCTCCCCTCTTGAGATGTGTACTTCCATGCTTTCATACTTTTGTGTCTAGAGCTCGGTTATGTGTAGGGGCTTCCTCCACCCTTGGAGAAGCCCGCGTTCTCTCTTGAGCATGTTATTCTTACTATTCTCTCTCCCACTTATCCCTTCCTCCTTCCCTTAGAAACCTCTGAATAAAATCTATTTACTTCACTGCTTGTCTACTCCTGAAATTCTTTTCTGCGAGCGAGACAAGAACCCAGTAACTCTGGGTCCTGGGTGGTAGAGGCGGTTGGGGAGAAAGTGACCGTCTTTCTCCTCCCCGCTTCACGCAAGTTCACCCGTGGGGCCCACCGGCATCACTTCTGCTACTCCGATGATTCTAATGTTATTCCTCTTGGAATCATCCCCTAAGTCTCTGATTTTCCCTACAGCTATCTTGAGGTCTTTTCCCATTGTTTATTGTAGTCTGTGAGCTTTCTGCAGCTTATCTTCAAGCTCACTGATTCTATCTTCAGCTGTAGCCATTCAACTGCTAAGGGCACCCACTCTGTTTTCTTAATTTCATCTACCGAGTCTTTTATTCATTACATTTCTGAATGTAGCTTTCCTATTTCGGCTCTCATTTCTTCCTGTATTTTCTTTGCTGACTGCTCCACTGTTTCTTTATGTTCGTTGAACATTCTCAGCATTTCATCTCTGAATTCTTTATTGGAGAGATTATATTTGTGGGTAATCACTGTTGAGGCTTCTGGACTCTTTTCTACATCCTCTCCTCGTGGTGAGGATTTGCGCTGTTTCTTCATGTTGTTACAGTTGTTTAGAGATGGGACCTTCTAGTTCACTAGCACTGTTCTCTCTTAGTGAGGTTTCTGGTGGATTCGGAGGATGTGTTCTTTTACACTGGGCTTGTATATCTTCTTGTGCTCATCCATATTTTGGTGTAATTGGAAAGGAATCTTACTGTTATTTTGGTTCAATTAGAATAGGCTAGTGACCTATTGGCCTTTTGTTTTGAGGTAGCCGGAAGTTCTCTACAGAGTTAGGTAACGAGGATTGAGATTGGAGTCAAGTGCACTGGAAGAGGGGAAAATAACTGCAGAGGCTGCCCCTAGAGACCACGCCCCCTGTAGTGGAGGCCACGCCCACTACCGCGGAGGCCACGCCCACTACCGCGGAGGCCACGCCCCCTCCCGGCCCTGTTGTTGGGGAGAGGGCTCCTATTGAGGGGGGCTGGTGCACCTGGATGAATAAGCAGGAAGCACAGGGTCTGCGGAGGGCTGGGCTGCTGAGAGCAGGGTGTCTCTGCCCTCAGAATGCTGGAATGAGATCGGGCCCTGGGGGAGGGCATGCAGGCGCATAGGCATGGCAGGAGTGTAGTGGGGGCTCAGATATCAACTTCTGAAATCAGAATGAGACTGTAAATTATTACCATTCTCAGTTTTAGTTGGCCTCTGCTGAGATAAGGCAGGGGAGGTGGAGGAGAAGAGTGTGTATGTTGAGGGGGAGGGGGGCAGCTGCCTTTGTCAACAGGTTATGAAAGCCAAAAGGGCAGTTTTCAGCCTCTTGAATTCTAAAGTGACTCACTTTTTTTCTTTGGTGAGAATGCCTAAATCTGGTTCTGGAATTCCAACAGGAGTGCCTAACATCCCTAAAACTTTCCCCAAGGTTTTTTGAAGCTAGTTTGGAATTCCAGCAGTAAAGCCTGTAATCTTTACAACATTTACCAAGGTACAATGTTATGGCTCCTATCAGGCTATCAGGCTGACATTTGAGATTAACCCATTATAACTCTTTGCTAATTTTCTCTAGAAATTTTAGTTACCAAAAGTCTCAGAGATCAAATAAAACACTGGTAGGATAAGCTTTGCAAGCAATTTTGAAACTAGATACTCTTGTTTTAAACTAAACCATTACTCTTTGAACCTGTTTTTAGGTACCACAATTATTTCAACTCAGATTCTAATAATTCAATGAAAATACAAATATATATTTTTTGACATACCAGATAAGAAAACTTTTGTACCAATTTTTATGAAACATGAGAAAACCTTCTTTGGCTTAATTTCAGTATTTCTTGTACCTTAGTTATTTCAAATCGTGAGCTTTCTACACCAGATACTTTAACAATTCTACAAGGATACAAACAAGCTTTCAGACACAGAAAAAGTTCCCTTTTTTTTTTTCAAACTTTGATATTAGCATAAGAAAACACTTGAACTGCCAATGTTTATGAAAAAAAGAGCAAACTTTGTTTTTGGTGGCTTCTGTACCTTTGTTGTTTTGTAAAATGGTCTACCTTTTCATTAAGATTGGCTAAGGTTTGTAAGATAAAGCCTTACATTCTCTGAACTCTTCACTTTATTTTCAGGCACTACTAGCTCTGTAACTATTCCAAAATTTTGCAGATTCTGAAACTTAAAAGTATTTCAACTGTTAATAACGATTAATGTTTTTCCAATAAGATTTTAGATCAAGAATTTCAGTTTCTCTGTCCAAAAGCACCTAAACATTTTAAATTGCTAGGTTGTATATCACTCTGATCTCTTGTGATGATCCTGCTTGCCCAAGTCTAAGGATTTCTACTTCTGATTTTAACCTGACTCTAGCATTTGAGTACTCAACATAGACTGACAGACAAAAAGACAACAAGAATCACATGTACATGTGCACACATATGTACTTGATTGATCAATTTGACCTTTCAAGAGTGGCAGGGAGAAAACAGATGGATTGAGAAGGGAAGGGGCAGTCCCCAGGGCAAGTTTAACCCCATCGGCCAATTGGGATTGCCTCCATTTCTCAGCCTAACCAGTCTGTTTCCTGCTTGTTAAAAATGGATCAGGAAAGTGCTTTTGATAACATAAAGCCACCAAAATAAATTATGACAAAGTTGTGATCAGATTTACTTTTTTTTTTTACTTTCCTAGTTCTGAAACTGAGAGAGGTTTCTTATCAGACATGGTGAGCAGTGGGAGTTCCCAACTATTGGGTCAGTCCAGAAAATTTTTGGTGGGAATGGGAAAGGTGGGGGTGCTAAATTCTTCAAAGGAGACCCATCTTTGTGAGTTTTGAACTTGCAGTCCTTTTTCCAATGATGTCCCTTCTGACACAGAGGGTAGAGGGTATTAGGCTTGGAGGAAGCTCTTCTGGGAGGGTCCTTCTGGGGACAGTTATTCCTCCAGTGACCTAACTAACTGCATCTAAAGCAGCGAGGATTGCTCACGTGATAACCCTGCAAGGCAGCAGGAAGGAGGATGGTCCTACATCTTGTGTTTTTATGATCCAATCCTTATAATGAGCATATTGCAAACATTCAGGAGTCACTCCACCCCACACCAATTGGTGTACCATTTCATCCTGAATGCTGGGTTCTGAGTCTTGGAGATTCACACTTTCTTTAACTCTCTGAACAAAGTCAGACAACGCTCTGTTGCTTTCTGCTGCAGGGAAGTTAGAGATGCGCCTGAGGGTCCATCAGCACTAGGCGTTAGCCATTCCCTGGACTGATTTGCGCATAAACAGACTTAGGCAAAAAATCCAGCTGGCTATTGCAATAGGCAGTGGGAGTCTCTAGCTATTCCCTCCCCCAGTAGGTGATCCAAGGTCCAAGTTGGTGGGGTGTGGGAACTGCGTTATGGTGGTCAGCCTCCGGGCACTCATCTCTATAAAAGGCCTCCCACTGAAGAAAAAGAGAGTCAAATAGGCTTAGGGTTTTTTTTTTTTTACACCTCTTGTTTAATTTTTACATTTTTTACTTTCTTCAAGCTCACTGGTTCAGCTGTTTATTTGGTTTATCCTGTTTCTCTTGCAGTTTTTAAAATCTGATTTGCTGGTCTTATATTCTAAATCAGTTTTCTTATTTCAACTTTTTAGGTCTACCTTATGTACTTTAATTTAATTTTTGGCTAATATTTTATTCTTAGTTCTCATAACACTTGAATTTTCTTCTGCCTCTTTGCATTTTTCCATTATAACAATTTTAAACTCTTTAATATGATATTATCTATGATAAAATTCCATGTTCTTGAGGTTTGCTTGTCTTGTGCTTTTTTGTTTTAGTTTGATTTGGCTTGGGGGCCACACTTGGTAGTGCTCAAAGGTTACTCCTGGCTCAGTACTCAATAATTGCTCCTGGCAGTGTTTGGGGGACCATATGGGATGCTGGGGATCAAACTCAGGCCAGCCATGCACAGAGCAAATGCCCTACTTTCTGCACTATCTCTCCAGCCCCAGGTTTGCTTATTTGGAACTCATTTCACCGTAAGTATTTTATTTATAGTACCACATATTTAATGTCAGTTTTTTTTTGGGGGGGAAGGGGTGGAGCAACCATTATGTGACACTTTTTAAATGGTTATAAACCAATTTTTATACTAAAAGAACAGGACAAGATAATTAAATTTAGCAGCTTGAAACAACACTTTATCAGCTTAAAGCAAACTAGCCTCATTAGCTCCAAGCTAGGAACATTTGGGGCTTTTAAAAATTAGTTTAGCATCACCTTTCTCCTCTCTCACAGGCTGGGATCATTATATAGATATGGCCATATGGCCAAGGAATGGTAAACAATAGCTATGGCCATAAACAATCAGCAAGTACTTTTAACATATAGCTTTGAAGTTATGATAATTTCCTATGCTAATCTAACAGCATATTTCCTACTAGGTACACATTTTCAGCATTTGTTATCTGAACTAAGCTAAACTTGTCTTATCCGGGGGATTTCCCCCACTTGGGACTTTTATATTAGAGGACTATTTTCTACGCTGTGCATGTTCAGGGTCATACTTTACAGAACTTTGCAGCCTATTAACCTCTCCCAGCTCTAAAATATTCTGCTTTCTCAGTGAGCAGCGACAGTTAATAGCACTATGCATAATCAGCTCTTAAGGGGAAATTCCTCATCCCAATCTGCAATATCTCCTGGGACTTAAAATTCAAATCACAGATTCATTCTACACCACACTCTGAGGGGTCATTTGTGGGTTAATAAAAGGGCATTTACATTCATGTCCAGACAGACTCCAGGGGCCATAAGAAGTACAGAGCTTCAAGTTGCCTAGCATGCAGCCCACTCAAGTTCAATTGCCAGCATACCATATGGTCCCCTGACCCCTGCTAGGAATGATCCCTGGTTGCAGAACCAGGAGTAACCCCTGAGCATAGCCCAGTATGGTCCAAAAATAAATCAAAACAAATAAAGAAGCACAGAATTTCACAATGGAAGTGTGACAGGCCACACACAAGCTCCTGCTGTGTCTCTCATTGGGCTTCCTCAGGCAAGTCACTGTCCTCACCTGAAGAACACAATTGCCAGCAGGTTCCTGATAAAGGTAGCTAAAACCAGCACACAGTGGGGCCTGGTTTGTGCAGATTGCATCTGCAATTGCTTCCTAACCTTTAAGTTAGGAATCTGGACTAGGAGTCAAGACTGTCACTTCTGTATTTTCATGTGGTGCTTGAGTGCTACCAAACAAGTCCTGTGAACTTGATAAATGCTGCAGGAATTGCGATCTGAGTTAATAAGGATGCCAACATGTGTATGCAGATTTCCTCTCAAATTTCTCTCCTCTCAAATTGCTCTCTCTGGGACAAATGAAGAAACTGATACGGGATAACATGATATTTGCAGGATCCCATAGCCGGTGAGGCTCACGGGAGACAAGTCTGGACTCCCAGGCTGGGAAAAGGGGTAGACAACCTGTCACAAGCTCTACTTCACCCTCCTTCTGAGAGCCTCAGCAGGCCACGTCTCCCAGGAGACCTGGTGGGGACACAAAGGATCAGGTTGCAAGCTTAGTGTAGCCTAGATGGGCTGTAGAACTGGTACATTTTCCAGCCAGTCCCTCTGGTCACAACAACAGCATGCCACAGCCGTGCTTCTGGATGACCCTAGCCCCACTGCTGGCTTCCCTCCCTGCAGGTGAGTTGAGAGCAAGATCAAAGAAATAATGGCCATGACATCTCGGCTGTGGTGTCTAACCCTCTAACCTCTGTACACACCATCAGATCATGTCTCAACTCTACACACAACTACACACTCTGCATACAAGGATGTGGAGCTCAAAGAATTCCTCACTGGGTCAAAGGGTCTGTCCTTTCCACAATCTTCCTCTTCTGGGCCAGTGCCCTTACCTAGGGGGCACACAACTATTCCCTTTTGGGAGTCTCCATACTATCCCTTTGTCTGAAGGTCTCTGTTGTCTCCCTGGCCTGGGGTAAGGGGGCTCTGAGATTCAGGAAATGCATCAAGTTCCAGTCCTTCATTCTCCAAACCTTCACTCGGGGCTGAATCACATACGACTCTGTGTGTGTATATTTGTGTGTGTGTGTGTGTGTGTGTGTGTGTGGCGGGTGGGAGGGAGCACTCACTCTTCTCTGTGAATTGTTTCTCTATCTTAAACTAAAGTGAAACAAGTGCTTGTAATAGACTTTATCAAATTAAATCTGTTATTTATTTAAAAGATAAATTGTATAGATACTCATATGTAATATATAGCACTTATGTAAATATGCATAGATATCTTCTAAATCTACATTTTATTTATAAATTATATATAATCTTTTCTATCTGTTGTGTACAATCTCTGAGGTAAATATTTGTTCTAATACAACACAGGAGCTCTGAGGTGGAGAGAGATGATTACCATGGGAAAGCTGGAACCTGAACAAAATCTCTGTTCCAAAAACGTTTGGTACTTTGCCTTCCCCACTAAGCCAGATTATCTTGAGTCCCCTTAAAAGAGTTTTCTGAGCTCTGAGGTAAAGCTCAGTGAGCTCTTCCTCGAGTCTTCACCAGTTTTATGGGTGTCTGACCTGTGGGAGAAGAGACACCTTCCAGCAGGCCTCAGAAGGGCACTGGCTCAACTCAGGAATTATCTGCAACCAAGCTTCCCCTGTAAAATGAGATGCTGGGGAATGAAATGTGAGAAGATGCCATCACAGGATGCTGACTGCAAGCACTTTGGGCCCTAGACTTCCTAGGAAGCTGTGACTCTCCCCACAACACCAGTTTCCAGAGGCTCTTGGTCTTCCTCTGTCTCTGTGACATGATCTGTATGCTTTCTCACATTGTCCATAGCACCTGTTGCCAACAGCTGCATGGTTTTGTGAAGGTGACAGTATTCTTGGAGAAGGCCCCACTTGGGGGGAGTGGAAATGGTCCCCCCCAAAGTGTAGGAGGAACTTTGTTTTCTTATTTCTCTCTCTGAGGGAGGATGCCCTTTTTTCCAGAAGAGAGTTCCACTGAGACAGTTCTGCCAATTCTGCCAACTAAGCCAGTGCGCTGTATCTGGAATCAGCCTGTAAGATTTTAGTAAGGATCAGAGGTTTCCCAGGAACAGAGGAGAGGAGAGGTACCAATCCTGTCCACTGCTCCTTAACAGGGAATGGGGGCCAAACCTGCAGGACGGTGGTCATTGAGGTTGCCCTCCTGTAAGCAAAGGATGGAGCTAGGCAGTCCATCTCCTCTAGGAGGCCGAAGTATGACAAGTTTTCTGGGGCATGAGAGTCCAGCATGAGTCTGTGACTCATTCTTCCAGAGGCTTCAACTCAGTTTCCACTTCTAGCCCATGTTCAAGATGGGGTGGTTTAAGGAACGTTGGTCTTTGTGCTCTCTGATAAGGGAGGCTCCCTCCTCTCCATTCCTGCTCATATATCCATCAAATCAGATGAAGGATTCATACCTCAGCCTCTTACTCTAGTTCCATCTGTGACTAAGGAAGACATAAATGACTGGCCTGGCCAGGGTCCTACCTAGACACCCAAGGTAGGACCTCTCATGGTTTGGAGGACTCAGTCTATCCCCTGGGTCCTCCAAAACCATCAGCTGAGTCATCCATTTAGTGGACTGTCCCTTATCTATCAAGACAGTCCTAGTGGGGAAGGTATAAAGAATTCCAGCTGAGCTGGTAGAACTGAAAATCCCTAGGTGAGGTGTGAAAGGCCTCAGTGCACCTCTGTGCCAACAGGGCCCCTCCTTGCATGTGGTCCACACTCAGTTGCTCGATACTCTACAAATGGCTGCTGTGCAGCAGAACCATTCTGAGGTCCACCTCTGAAACTGCAGCAGCTCAGAGCAAAGATCACCAGGTGACCTCACACACCTCCCACAGGGTAACAGATCCTTGTTACAACTACTCTTTATGGAGGAATGGAGATTACTGGCAAGTTCACAGAGGAAGTTGGATCCCTGGAAACTTCCTTATAACAAATGTAAAAGTTAAACCATGGATCTCCTTGGGGGGCAGTCCACATGCCTGCCCATTTCGGACTCTGCTCCATGGGCTCTCCCAGCTAAGCACACAATAAAGGCTACACTAGACCCACTTCAGGGCTGCTGGGATGATGTGGAGTGGTGGGAGAGTTTGGATGGAAGCTGTGAAGGAAGCTGTGGAGCCAACACCACTTATCTTTCTCTCCATCATTCGCTCAGCTCATGTCATCAGATGTCAACTGTGTGTAGTGCAGGAGCAGAGGACAAATGTCAGGACTCAGCTCTGTGGTGATTTTTCATCCTATAGGATGCGCAATAGCTACAGCCCAAGACAGCAAGTCAGGCCTGAATTTCCAACAATAGTTACAAAAGAGGAAGAAAAATCTCTGTGGGTCACAGAGATATTTCCACAACTTTCCATGAAGGCACATGGAGGCCACGTTGGTCGTAAACTTTTTCCACAGAGGAAATCAAATGAATAAAGACTTTAGGGAATCTTCAAAGTAATTCCCTGAGCAGACATCCAGTGCCCAGGACAGGTGTCAATCACCACCTCCCTGCCTTCTCAGCAGGACAGAGCCCAGACCCCAGCATGCTGGCTGTGGCTTCTACCCGCTGGACTATTTTTAAACAGGTAGAACCCTTGGCTATCAGCTCCACCTTACAGGGAGCAGAAGTGAGCTGAGGACCATAAGCAAATACAGGGCACATAAGTTGTCTGTGTCCCTTGGCAGGATTCAGGAGGCTCTGAGTGTAGAGTCCATGTGAGCTGGTCCCAGGCCACATGCACAGGACTGCAGAGGCATGAAATGAGACAGTGCAGACACAGAGAGGGTCATAATCTGGGAACACAAGCATCAGAGGATGCTGACAGACATAATTCCATTAAATCAGAGAGTACAATAATAATTGTCTGGTATGTAGCATGGGAAATGGGGAGTTATAGTTTAGTGGGTTTAAACCTTCAATTTTGCAAAATGTAAAAATGCATGAATATGGATAGTGATCATGGTAACATAACATCATGAATACATCTAATGTCACTGAGCTATACTCTTCCAAATGGTTAAGAATATAAGTTTTATGTTGAGTGCATTTGTTATGATAAAATAACAAAATAGGAAAAAATCAGTAAGTTCAACAAGCAACTGAAATCAAAATTTAAAAAACATAATTATACTTATAACAACTTACCAAAACAATTCCTGGCAATTATTATTGTACTTTGTACTTTCTGATTCCATTAAAACCCACTGAACTATAACTCCCCATTCCCCATGCTACATGTCCTGGAAATTATTATTGCACTTTCTGGTTCCATTATTTGGATTACTGCAAGTATTTCATGTAAGAGAAGTTAAACAGTATTTACTTTGTGACAGATGTTTTATATGTAGTCTAATTCCCTCAAGATTCAGCTATGGGTATATATATATATATATATATATATATATATATACACACACACACACACACACATATATCACAAAATTCCTTCTCTTTTAGGTTGAGTAATATTCCATTATAAATGGAATGATATTGCATTGCTTTCACATATTAGTATTTAAGAACCTGTATATACAAACATCTATTCAAGACCCTGGTTAGTACGGATGTTCTTGTGTTGACCTTTTATCCCTTAAGCTTACCTATCTCATTTATTTGCAACAAACTTATTGATAGATTTCATGGTATTTTCTCATGCAATCATGAATCTGTGAATTAAGACTTTTGACTTAACTTTTTGATTTCTGTGACTTTTGTTAAGTTTTTGGTTTTATTATACTGTCAGTTAATTCCAATACTATTTTAAACAGAACTAAACATCTTTCCCTATTCAAAACCTTAAGAAAAAATGTTTAGTACTTTATCATCACATATGACATTGGATCTAGGTTTTTTGTAATTGCTATCTTTATTTATTTTGAGAAAGTTCAAATCTGGGACTGGAGCTATAGTATGGCTGGTAGGGCATTTGCATTGGAAGGAACGAATCCAGGCCCAATCCCCAGGTTTCCATATGGTTTTACTCCTGTGTTTTGCTTTATTGATAGGATTATAAGAATCACTGTTTTATCAGGGATTAAAGAGATAGTATAGGGGATAGGCCTTGCATATGACTGACCCAGGTTTGATCCCCAACATCCCATATGATCCTCTGAGCCATGGTAGGAGTGATTCCTGAGTGCAGAGAGAGCAGTCTGATTGTCAATGGGTGTGATCCAAAAACAAAAGGAAAAAAATTATTGTTTTTAGAATATCACTCCAGGCTTGAATTACTGAGGTAAGTGCCTCACTTCAAATGTCACATGGTTGTGACATTCTATCTTTTAAAAACACCGTTGAATTTTATTTGTTAATATTTTTATAATAATTTTATGTCTGTATTAATGTAGTCCTACCTTGATTCTTTGTCTGGTTCTGGTATCAAAATAATGATACCAGAACTCATAAAATTACTTTATCTGATGTAAGAGTTTATGTAGGTTTCATGTGTTTATTTTAAGTGTTAGTAAACCCATAGGACCTACAACTTTCTTGATGGGACAGTCTTTCAATTCAAATTCTTTAATAAATTTAACATTATTCATAATTTTGTTCCTTCTTAGAACCACTTGGTAATTTTTATATTTCTGAATTTTTCCATTTCATTTGTCTCTAATTTATCTTCATTGTGTTATTCATGCTGTTTCTTATTATTGTTGAGAATGTCACCTGTGATATTGCTTTTCATTATTTTTTGGTTGAAAGTCTGTTTTACTAGCTACAAAAACAGTCTCTTTTCAGTACACATCTCCCATCCCGAGTGATCCCTCTAAACATCATTGACTTAGTGATCCCTTTGCTATCCCAGCTGTCTTCTCCTCTAGCTCATGAGGCAGGCTTCCAACCATGGAGCAATCTTCCTGGCCTTGTGTCTACTTTTAGGAATCGCATTGAATCTGTATAATGCTTTGGGGAGTATTGCCAATTTAACGATGTGAATTCTCCCAATCCACGAGCAGGGGATATGTTTCCATCTTCTTTTATTTTGTGAAGTAGCGTTTTGTGGTTTTGTTTGTACAGGTTCTTTACCTCCTTAGTCAAGCTGATTCGAGGTATTTGACTTTCTGAGGCATGACTGTGAATGGGATTGCTTTTCTCATGTCACTTTCTTCTCTCTTATTGTTTGCATATAGGAAAGTCATGGACTTTTGACTTTATCAATTTTATAGTCTGCGGCATTACTATACAAGTCTATTGTTTCTAGGAGTTTCTTGGTAGAGGCTTTAGGATTCTCAAAATATAGTATCATATTTTGCGCAAATAGTGCATATACCCTGCTCATGCATTGGGAGAATTAACATTGTCAAAATGGCAATACTCCCCAAAGCATTATACAGATTCAATGTGATCTCTATAAGGGTACCCATGACATTCTTTAAATAAATACTTTAAAAAAACACTGCTGAAATTCATATGTAACAATAAGCCCCCATGAAAATCTAAAGCAAAGAAGGAAAAGAAGATGGGAGGCATCACCATCCCCAACCTCAAACTCTACTACAAAGCGGTAATAATTAAAACAGCATGGTATTAGAACAAAGACAGAATCGCAGAGCTGCGTGGAATATACTTACGACCACCTTCAAATATATGATATCTAATCTTTGATAAGGGAGCAAGAAATATAAAGCAGAGCAAGAAAAAAGTCTCTTTAACAAAGGGTGTTGGCAAAACTGGACAGTTACATGCAAAAATTGAGCTCAGACCTCTACCTAACAACATGCACTAAAGTCATATCAAAATTGATTAAAGACCACAACATCAGATCAGAATCCATAAGGTACATTGAAGAAAAGGTTGGCAAAACCCTCCACGACACTGAAGCTAAAGGTATTTTCAAAGATGACACTCCACTGACCAGTCAAGTAGAAACAGAGTTAAATTAATGGGGCTATTTAAAACTAAGAAGCCTCTGCACCTCAAAAGAAACAGTGAGCAGAATACAAAGACGATATACAGAATGGGAAAGGATATTCACCCAATAAAGGGTGATATCAAGGATAAATAAAGGGTTGAGAAAAAGGATATACAAGGCACTGGTTGAACTCTATATGAAGAAAACATCCAACCCCATCAGAAAATGTGGTGATGAAATGAACAGAAACTTTCTCAAAGAAAAAATCCAAATGGCCTAAAGGCACATGAAAAATGCTCTTCATCATTTTTAATCTGCATTTTTAATCTGCATCATCTCAACTGCATCTCACAGTGATTTACATCAGGGAGATGTAGATGAAAACAACAGCAATGAGATATCTCTCACCACAGAGACTAGCTCATATCCAAAAGAACAAAAGCAACAGGTGTTGGCATGGATGTGGGGAAAAAGGGACTCTCTTTCATTGCTAGTGGTCCAGCCTTTTTTGCAAAACAGTATGTATGTTTCTCAAAAAATTAGAAATTGAGCTCCCGTTTGACCCAGCAATACCACCTCTGGGAATATATCCTGGATATGCAAAAAAAATACAGTAGAAATGACATGTGCACTTATATGTGTATTGCAGCATTATTTTCAATAGCCAGAATCTGTAAAAACCTGAGTGCCTGAGAACAGATGACTTGTTAAAGAAATTCTGGTACATCTACACAATGAAATATTATGCAGTTGTTATGAAAGGTGAAATCATGAAATTTGCATAGAAGTGGATCAACATGGAGAGTATCACGCTAAATGAAATGAGTAACAAAGAGAGGGACCGATATAGAAGGACTGCACTCATTTGTGGATTATAAAGTAACAGAATTGGAGACTAACACTCAAGAATAATAGATAGAGATATAGACCAGGAGGATCACTCCATGGCTTGGAAGCTGCCTCATATGCTGGGGGAAAGGCAGCTGGGAAAGAGAAAGCACTAACAAATAAATGATGCTTGGAGGGCTCACTCAGGATGTGAGATGTGTGCTGAAAGTTGACTATGGAACAAATATGATGGCCACTTGGGACCTTTGCTGCAAACCATAACACCACAAAGGAGAGAGAGAGTAAAAGGAACGTGCCTGCCAAAGAGGCGGAGTGGGAGCATGGGGTGCAGGTGGTGGGAGGGATACTGGAAACATTGGTGATGGTGGTGATGGAGAATGGGCACTGGTGGACGGATGGGTACTCGATCATTATATGACTGAAACGTAATCACAAAAGTTTGTAATTCTGTAACTGCATCTCACAGTGATTCATTAAATTTTTTTTAAAAAAATAGTGAGCTTGATCTCTTCCTTTCTATAGAATGCCCTTAATATCTTTTTCTTGCCTAACTGCTATGGCAAGTACTTCCAGTACTACATTGAATAGGAGTGGTGAGAATGGACATCCTTGTCTTATCCCTGATCTTAGAGGGAAAGCTCTTATTTTTTCCCCATGAGGGTAACGCTTGCCATGGGCTTGTGGTACATGGTTTTGACTATATTGAGGAAGTTCCTTCAATACCCATTTGAGTGAGAGTTTTCATCATAAATGGCTGCTGCATCTTGCCAAATGCTTTTTCTGCATCTATTGATTGATCATGTAGATTTTATATTTTCTTTTATTGATATTATGGATTATGTTGATTGACTTACAAATGTTAAGCCATCCTAGTGTCCCTGGGAAGAATTCCACTAGGTCCTGGTGTATGATTTTTTTGATGCGATGTTGGATTCTATTTGCTAATATTTTTGTTGAGGATCTTCACATCTGTGTTCATCAGGGATATCGGCCTGCAGTTTTCTTTTTTTTGTGGTATCTCTGTTTGCTTTTGGTATTAGAGTGATATGTACCTCAGAGAAACTGGGAATGTTTCTGTTATTCAATTTCCTGGAAAAGCTTGAAAAGAACTGGCAATAGGTTATCTTTAAATGTTTGGAAGAATTTGGTAGTGAATCCAACTGGACCTGGGATTTTGTTTTGGGGAAGACTTTTGATTACTGTTTCAATTTCCTTGATAGGAATAGGTCTATTCAAGTATTCTAATCTTCTTGGCTCAGACTTAGGAGGTTATAAGAATCCAGGAATTTATCCATTTCTTCTAGGTTCTCTTGTTTCATGGCATACAGACTTTCAAAGTAATCTCTGATGATCTTTTGAATTTCTTTGGTTTCAATTGTGATGTCCCCATTTTCATTTCTGAAATGAAATTAGCATCCTCTCTCTCTTCCTTTGTGAGTCTTGCTAGTGGTTTATCAATCTTGTTTATTTTCTCCAATAACCAGCTCTTGGTTTCATACATCTTTTGGATTGTTTTTGATTTCCATGTAGTTAATTTCTGCTCTAAGTTTTATTATTTCTTTCTGCCTGGTTTGGGCTCCTTTTTTTGGTCTTTTTCTAAGATCCTGAGCTGTGAAAGCAAGTTATTTATGTAGGACCTTCCTTCCTGAGAAATTCTTTCAGAGCTATAAAATTTCCCCTTAACACTGCTTTAGCTGTGTCCCACAAGTTCTGGTAGCTCATGTCATTATTGTCATTTTTTTCCAGGTATCGTGATTTCTTCCATGATTTCTGCCCTGACCCACTCATTGTTCAATATTGAGTTATTTAATTTCCAGCTTTTTGATTTGATTCTCCATTTCTGTGTGTGATTTACTTTCATCTTCAGTGCATCATGGTCTGAAAAGATAGTTGATACAATTTCTATCTTTCTGATCCTATTGAGGTATGCTTTGTGGCCCAGAATATGGTCTATCTTGGAAAATGTTCCATGTGCACTGGAAAAGAACTTGTATTAGGTTTGTGGAGGATAGAAAGCCCTGTGATGTAGGATATCATTAGGTTGTCCTTTCCCCCTTGCCACAAAGAGCTTAGGTTTATCGGGTCACACCCATCACAGTGCTCCCAAGTCACTCCCATTCCTTTGTTTATCTGTAACCATTCCTATGCTCTCTTCCCCAACCAGTTAATCAGCTTTTCCCCCTAATCAGACTCTGTTCATTTGTAAGGTCAGATCTTTCTACTACACTGAATTTGTATTGTAAGTTAATATTACCTTTCTCCTCTCCTTATGTCTTTTAAAGAGTTTACTTTAAAGTAATGTCCTTTTTGTATGGACAAAGAAAGACAGTTGTTTACATGCTTTTGTAACATGGGATTTAATTGGCTTCGAATATTATTCACTCCTGGGTATCTGCTTTCTCAACTTAAGCCTCAATTGCCCTTAGTTCCTAGCACCCCAAAAGTCGGGTCCTGGCAAGGGACTGAAGGGATCCAGGGCAAGCTGTGAGCTACCCTGGCATCGATATGGGCCAGGCAAAAGCTCCACGATTCTTAACCATAAGTTAAGAGCTTGATCATGGACTAATGCTATCATGATCCAAAAGCAACGATGAGACTAGGACCCTGCTAGGGATAGGAAAGACTAATCTGGCCTGAGCACTTTAGTCTGAGATCAAGATGACCCCAGGAGAACAATTCTACAAGTTTACTGTATCTCTTACTGTGTCCATACAAAATGATTAATATCATAAATGCTTATATATTAGTTTGGACAAGGAGAAGAGAAACACAACCATGGTATTCCACTCTTAGGCAGGTCGTCCTGCTGAAAGAGAATCTGTCCTAGAAGAAGCATTCCCTGAGGGAAAGAACTGTGACCACACCTATGTGTAAGCCCCAACCCCTCATGCTGGGGAATTTAACAAGGCTGTAAGAGTAGACTGGGGGTTCCAGAGCCAGATCCAGAGAAGCCATATCCAGATTCAGATCCAGAGCGAAAAGGAGAATTAAGTAGCATGGGGGCGGAAGAAGCAGGAGGAGAATCAGAGGAGAATGAAGATGGGAATGGAATAAACTGCAACTGAGACCAACAGGCCTGGAACCTGTTCCTTCCTTCACTCTACTGTTCATCGCCATCAACCTCCCTGGGGAGGAGGAAGCGACTCGAGACTACCGAACACAGGCGGTGGGAGAGAGATAGAGCACCGCTGTCCTGTGCCCATTTTTTTTGTGTTTACACATGTATCCATCTATTAGCCCTCTATCTTCTATTTCTTCCTTTAAAGCCAGTACTTCCTTTCTAAGTTTTAAACTTCTTGATCTATCCAGAGGTGATAAGGTGGTGCTGACGTTTCAAACTACTATTGTGTTGCTACCAAAGTCCTCCTTGAACTCCATTAGCAGTTGGTTTAAGAATTTAGCTGATCCTCACACATCCAAAAGAACAAAAGCAACCGCTGTTGGAGAGGATGTGGGGAGAAAGGGACCCTTCTACACTGCTGGTGGGAATGCCGGCTAGTTCAGCCCTTTTGGAAAACAGTATGGACGATTCTCAAAAAACTAGAGGTTGAGCTCCCATTTGACCCAGCAATACCACTGCTGGGAATATATCCCAGAAAAGCCAAAAAGTATAGTCGAAGTGACATATGCACGTATATGTTCACCGCAGCACTGTTTACAATAGCCAGAATCTGGAAAAAACCCGAGTGCCCTAGAACAGATGACTGGTTGAAGAAACTCTGGTACATCTATACAATGGAATACTATGCAGCTGTTAGAAAAAATGAGGTCATGACATTTGCATATAAGTGGATCAACATGGAAAGTATCATGCTAAGTGAAATGAGTCAGAAAGAGAGAGACAGACATAGAAAGATTGCACTCATCTGTGGAATATAGAATAATAGACTATAAGACTAACGCCCAACAATAGTAGAAATAAGTACCAGGAGAATGTTTCCATGGCTTGGAGGCTGGTCTCTCATTCTGGGTAACTCAGGGAAGGGACCACCAAGTAAAATGTGGTTGGAGGTCATGTGGGGGAAGGGTGAGGCGGGTGGAATACAGACTAGAGACTGAACACAATGGCCACTCAACACCTCTATTGAAAACCACAACACCTAATCAGAGAGAGAGAACAAAAGGGAATTCCCTGCCATAGTGGCAGGGTGGGGTGGGGGGAGACGGGTCTGGGGAGGGGGGGAGGGATGTTAGGTTTACGGGTGGTGGAGAATGGGCACTGGTGAAGGGATGGGTTATTGAACTTTGTATGGGGGAAGCATGAGCACAAAGATGTATGGATCTGTAACTGTACCCTCACGATGACTCTCTAATTAAAAATAAACTAATAATAAAAAAAAAGAATTTAGCTGGTCCTTCATTGGGTGCATCTATATTTTGGACAGTAATTTCTTTCTCTTGTATATATCCCCTGATTATTTCAAAATGTCCTTTGCTGTCCCTTCTAATCTTTTTAAGTCTGAAATCTATATTGTTGGATACTAGTATGGCCATCCCTCCTTTTTGCATTTTGATTTTATTTATTTTTTAAATTTATTTATTTATTTTTAATTAGTGAGTCACAGTGAGGGTACAGTTACAGATTCACACATTTTCGTGCTTGTTTTTTCCCTCATGCAATGTTTAAGAGCCCATTCCTCCACAAGTGTCCATTCTCCACCACCAATGAACATAGTATCCCTGCCAACCACCCCAGTACCATCCCCCCCACCCCACCCCGCCTCTGTAGCGGGGCACTCCAATTTGATATCTCTCTTTCCTTTTGGGTGTTGTGGTTCCAAATAGGGGTATTGAGTGGTCATTCTGTTCAGTCTCTAGTCTACTTGCAGCACGCATCTCCCTTCCCGCACAGGATCTCCAATCACATATTACTTGGTGCCCCCCTCTCTATCTGGGATGACTTTCCCCCAGCGTGTGAGGCCAGCTTCCAAGCTATGAAGCCAACCTCCTTGTATTATATACTACTATTCTTGGGTATTAGTCTCCTACTCTGTTGTTCTATGTTCCACAGATGAGTGCAATCTTTCTATGTCTGTCCCTCTCTTTCTGGCTCATTTCACTTAGCATGATACTTTCCATGTCGACCCACTTATATGCAAAGTCCATGACTTCATCCTTTCTAACAGCTGCATAGTATTCCATTGTATAGATGTACCAAAGTTTCTTTAACCAGTCATCTGTTCTCAGGCACTCAGGTTTTTTCCAGATTCTGGCTATTGTAAACAGTGCTGCGATGAACATATAAGTGCAGATGTCATTTCGACTATACTTTTTTGCCTCTCTGGGATATATCCCAGAGTGGTATTGCTGGGTCAAATGGGAGCTCAATTTCTAATTTTTTGAGAATCGTCCATATTGTTTTCCAAAGGGCTCGACAAGTCGGAATTCCCACCAGCAGTGGAGAAGGGTCCCCTTCTCCCCACATCCTCTCCAACAGCGGTTGCTTTTGTTCTTTTGGATGTGTGCCATTCTCTGTGGTGTAAGGTGGTATCTCATAGTTGTCTTGATTTGCATCTCCCTGATGATTAGTGATGCAGAGCATTTTTCATGTGCCTTTTGGCCATCGTATCTCTTCCTTAGAAAAGTTTCTGTTCATTTCTTCGCCCCATTTTCTGATGGGGTTGGATGTTTTCTTCTTGTAGAGTTCAACCAGTGCTTTATATACCCTTGATATCAACCCTTTATCAGATGGGTATTGGGTAAATATCTTTTCCCATTCTGTAGATTGCCTTTGAATTCTGGTCACTGTGTCTTTTGCGGTGCAGAAGCTTTTTAGTTTAATATTGTCCCATTTGTTTATCTCTGTTTCTACTTGATTGCTTAGTTCCGTGTCATCTTTGAAGATGCCTTTAGCTTCAATATCGTGAAGGGTTTTGCCGACATTGTCTTCGATGTACCTTATGGATTGTGGTCTGATGTTGAGGTCTTTAATCCATTTTGATCTAATTTTTGTGCATGGTGTCAGGTCAAGGTCTAAGTCCATTCTTTTGCATGTGGGTGTCCATTTATGCCAGCACCATTTGTTGAAGAGACTTTCCTTGCTCCACTTCATATTTCTTGCCCCCTTATCAAAGATTAGATGATCATACATTTGGGGTTGTGTGTAGGGATATTCCTCTCTGTTCCATTGGTCTGCGGCTCTGACTTTGTTCCAGTACCATGCTGTTTTAATTGTTACCGCTTTGTAGTAAAGTTTGAGGTTGGGGAGGGTGATGCCTCCCATCATCTTTTTCCCAAGAATTGTTTTAGCTATCCGTGGGTATTTATTATTCCATATGAATTTCAGGATTGCTTGATTAATTTCTTTGAAGAATTTCATGGGTATCCTTATAGGGATCGCGTTAAATCTGTATAATGCTTTGGGGAGTATTGCCATTTTGACAATGTTGATTCTCCCTATCCATGAGCAGGGGATATGATTCCATTTCCTCATGTCCTCTTTTATTTCGTGGAGTAGCGTTTTATAGTTTTCTTTGTAGAGGTCCTTTACTTCTTTAGTTAAGCTGATTCCAAGGTATTTGATTTTCTGGGACACGAGTGTGAACAGGATTGCTTTTTTCATGTCCTTTTCCTCTGCCTCATTGTTTGCATATAGGAAGGCCATGGATTTTTGGGTATTGATCTTATAGCCTGCGACTTTACTGTACAGGTCAATTGTTTATAAGAGTTTCTAGGCTTTTAGGCTTCTCTAGATATCGTATCATATCGTCTGCGAATACTGAGAGCTTGATTTCTTCCTTTCCTATCTGAATCCCCTTAATATCTTTTTCTTGCCTAATGGCTATTGCTAGTACTTCCAGTACTATATTAAAGAGAAGTGGTGAGAGTGGGCATCCTTGTCTTGTCCCCGATCTTAGAGGAAACGCCCTTAGTTTTTCTTCATTGATGATAATGCTTGCCATAGGTCCGTGGTAGATGGCTTTGACTATCTTGAGGAAAGTTCCTCCAAAACCCATTTTGGTGAGAGTTTTTATCATGAACGGATATTGGATCTTGTCAAATGCTTTCTCTGCATCTATTGATATGATCATATGGTTTTTATCATATGGTTTTAAAACCATATGATAAGATCATATGGCTTTATTTTTGTTGATATGATGGATTATGTTGATTGATTTGCGAATGTGAAACCATCCTTGCATCCCCGGGATGAATCCCACTTGGTCATGGTGTATGATATTTTTGATGAGTTGTTGGATTCTATTTGCTAGTATTTTGTTGAGGATCTTTGCATTGGTGTTCATCAGGGATATTGGCCTATAGTTTTCTTTGTTAGTGGTGTCTTTGTTTGCTTTTGGTATTAGGGAGATATGTGCCTCATAGAAACTGTTCGGAAAGGATCCTGTCTTTTCAATTTCCTGGAAAAGCTTGAGGAGAACTGGCAATAGGTCCTCTTTAAATGTTTGGAAGAATTGGCCAGTCAATCTGGGCTTTTGTTTTTGGGGAGACTTTTGATTACAGTTTCGATTTCTTTGATATTTATGGGCCTATTCAGGTATTTCAAGTCTTCTTGGTTCAATCTTGGGAGATTGTAGGAATCAAGGAATTCGTCCATTTCTTTTAGGTTCTTTTGTTTTGTGGCATACAGACTTTCAAAGTAGTCTCTGATGATCTTTTGAATCTCCTTGGTTTCTGTTGTGATGTCCCCCTTTTCATTTCTGATTCGGTTTATTAGGGTTTTCTCTCTCTTTCTTTGTGAGTCTTGCTAGCGGTTTATCAATCTTTCAGATAGTTTTTCGGGTTTCCATATCATTAATTTCTGCTCTAAGTTTTATTATTTCTTTCCTTCGATCTAGTTTGGGTTCCTTTTGCTGGTCCTCTTCTAAGATCTTGAGCTACGAAGTCAAGCTATCTATATAGGCCCTTTCTTCCTTTCTGAGGAAAGCTTGCAGAGCTATAAATTTTTCCCTTAACACAGCTTTAGCTGTGTCCCATAGGTTCTGGTAGCTTGTGTCTTCATTCTCATTTGTTTCAAGGTATTTTTTGATCTCTTCCTTGACTTCCTTCGTGACCCACTCATTGTTCAATAGTGAGTTGTTTAATTTCCATGTGTTTGATTTGGTTCTCCGCGTCTGTGTGTGATTAACTTCCATCTTCAGCGCATCATGATCTGGGGAAGAGGGAGGGGTCAGGGCCGGTCGGCGAGATGTCTCAGACGTGGCAGCCATCCCGCCTTTTTTGAGGGATTGCTTCCAGGATTATTTGCTTCCAGGATTGTTTTCCATCCTTTGACTTTGAGTCTGTGTTGGCTCTGATTGTTCACATATGTTTCTTGTAGGCAGCAGAATGTTGGGTTCAGTTTTTCAATCCATTTTGCAACTCTGTGTTTCTAAATTGGTGCATTTAGACCAATGACATTGAGAGAGATTATTGTCATGGGGTTTTGTGCCTTCTTTTTGTAGAGGTTGTTGTGCTTGTAGGGGTTTTTCTTGTCTGACAGTAGCCCCTTCAGTCCTACTTTTAAGGTTGATTTTTAGTCAACTTCATAGACTCAAAATCAACCTTAAAATAAGGACTAAAGGGGCTCCACTACCTCCACTACCCAGGCACCGCCATGCTCCAGAACACTTTCAGGACACTTTCTACCCATTTTCCAAAATTTTTGCACCATATTTGATGGGCTTCAAATATGGTATGAACCATGGGAACACCTGTAAGGGTGATTGGAGGCCTCCCTAAAAGCCTTCATGCATGTTAGAGAGCCCCACAAGCTGCTGAGACTACCCCATCCACACGGCAGAGCCTGGCAAGCTACCCATGGTGTATTTAATATGCCTAAAACAGTAACAACAATGGGCCTCATTTGCCTGACACTGAAAAAGCCCCCAAGACAGCAGCATTAAGAAGGATGAGCAAAGAGAGGCTGATAAAATCTCAGGGATGAACTAGACTTCCAAACCGAAGAGAGACTAAAATGACTGTCTGTACTTTGAACGCACATATGATAGCGTCAGAAGCATCCATAGAGGACCTGATGGTGCAAGCACAGAGGATCAAGTACAATGGCATTGGTCTGACCAAAACAAGAAAGCATCAATCACGTCATGCCATTTTTGACACTGGAGAAGAACTGTTCCTTGGAACATGTGACAACAGAGGCATCGGTGGTGTCGGTGTCCTTGTCAACACAAATTTGGCCAAAAGCATTTATTCATTCAAATGCTCCAGAACATGAATCGAACGATTACACTTGAATAGATGCGGCTCACTGTCGGCAGTTTCTATCTTCATCATCTACGCACCAACATCTAACTACGATAAAGAAGAAATTGAGAGCTCTACATGGATCTGGAGAAGTTCTATAAAGAAGACAATACCTTCTACAAGATCATTGTTGGTGATTTCAATGCCAAGATAGGATCAAGAAGGTCGCCCAAAGAACTTCACATTGGGTCCCGTGGCCTAAAATGGAACAAACAGGGTGAGAGACCATCTGAGTTCATCATGTCGACCAAGACCATCCATGGTAACTCACAGTTCCAGAAGGCCAAAGCTAAATGTTGGACATGGGAGTCTCCCGGTGGACAGTTCCACAACAAAATTGACCACATCCTGTTCAATCAAAGGTTTTGCCTGACTGATGTCGCTTGTTGTCCCAAAATTCCAAATGGGATCAGACCACCGACTCCTTCATGCAACATTCTACTTCACAGAGAGGGGAGAAAGGACTGCAAAGTTTAAGTTTAAGAAGAGAACCCCCAGAATGACCACCAACTGGGAGTTCTTTGGCACTATTTTGGCAATGTTGGAAGATGCCATTGTAGACAACACCGACGAGAAATACTATCAATGGGTTCAGCACCTCCATTATTGCGTGGGAAAGCCACAAACAGACACCTGTTTTTGGAAACTCTCGAGCTCATTCACCAATGTAGTTTGGCACGAACCTCAGGCAACCAAAAGCTAACATCCGAGCTCTCAAAGCTGTGCAGAGAAGCAATAAAGGAAGACCTCAAAGAGAGAAGAGAAGCAGTGTTGGCAGACGTGGCAGAAGCTGGGAAAAGTATTTGCAATGCTTGCCTGTCCTTCGCCAACTACAAGACCAAGATGACTGCCCTCCGATGTCTTGATGGATCTATCACGTCTTCCAGAAGGGCAGTGGAGAGTATTATTCACGACTTCTATTCAGATATCTGCCACAGCCACGTCCACCTGCCCACATACCAAATTCTGCAGGATGGATATGTCATTCCCAACGTCCTCCTTTCCAATATCTGACACGCCATTCCGTCAGTAAAGACTCCTACAGCACCCGGTCCAAACAGGGTCAGACCCAAACACCTGAAGAATCTGCCACTAGTACTCATCAATACACTGGCTTGACTCTTCACACGATACCTGTATGAATGCAAGATTCCATCCCAATGGAAAACCAGCAGGACCATTCTGCTGTACAAGAAGGGAGACATCCATGACATCGGTAACTATCGCCCAATCTGCCTGTTATCCATCATCTACAAGTTGTTCACTCAAGTCATCCTGAATAGAATAGGCAGAACACTAGACAAAGGACAACCATGTGCACAAGCCCGGTTCCAAAAAGGATTCAGCACAGTCGACCATATCCACACAGTGACAAAACTCATTGAAGTTTCACGAGAGTTCAAGATACCTCTCTGTCTAATGTTCATTGATTTAAAGGAAACCTTCGATTCTGTTGAGACTGAAGTGGTCATCAAAGCTCTAGCCAAACAGGGCATTCACACTCAGTACATCAAGACCCTCCGTGAGCTGTATTACGGATTCACCACCAGGTTCTCACCATTCTGCAAGGAAGTGGTCATTGACATAAAGAGAGGGGTTCCGCAAGGGCAACACCATTTCACCAAAACTCTTCAGTGTCACCCTCGAGAACATCATGCCCAAGCGGCACAAAAGCTGGCTGACTTCGACCGTGAGTGTGGTAGAGTCAAACTGCAGCTGAATCTCAACAAAACTAAGTTTATAAAAAACAAATTTGTCCTTGACATTCCATTTTCTCTCAATGGAACGAAAATCTCTGAATGCAGCAGCTATGTGTACCTGGATCGAGAACGCAACATGAGGAATGACTTGGCACCAGAACTGCGCAGGAGGAAGAGAGCAGCGTGGAATGCCTTCAAGAGCGTTGAAAAAGTGGTTAAGAGGACAAAGAACCTCCAGTTCTGGGCACATTTTTTTGACTCCACCGTTCTTCCTGCACTAACATATGCCTCAGAGACCTGGGCCCTATGAAAACAGGATGAGAATGCTATTCGGATATCCCAAAGAGGAATATCATGTTTCACTCAAGTGAGGGAAGGAATCTGGAGTTCCGACCTCCATCGAGGTCCGACTCTGGGAGGGGAAACTCCAAACAATAATAGTGAGTTTTTTCTTTGAATGTAATCAAAATAAAGAGAAATGTAATCAAAATAAAGAGAAATGTAATCAAAATAAAGAGAAATGTAATCAAAATAAAGAGAAAGTAAAGTGAAATTTATCAGCTACACAGGCGGGGTGGGGGACTAGGGGGCGGGGGGTGGAAGGGAGGTTTACTGTGGTTCTTGGTGGTATATGTGCACTGGTGAAGGGATGGGTGTTTGAGCATTATGAGACTTAAGCCTGAAAGCTTTGTAACTTCCACATAGTGATTTAATAAAATAAATAAATAAAAATAAAAAAGAATCAGGGACGCTCTCTCGTTTGCCACGGCGTCAAAAATCAGATGGGCCGGGCACGTAACGCGAGTCAGAGACAACCGCTGTTCTAGAGCTATTACCGACTGAATTCCACGGGATATCAAAAGACCCTATGGCTGCCCACCAATGAGATAGCCAGACTTCTTCATCAAAACCCTGAATAAACGATTTGAGGCTCTTCCTGTTCCCGGAGCAAGCACATATCATTGGGCTACACTCGCACTCGACATGGACAAATGGAGACGTTACTGGTGCTCGCTCGAGCAAATTGAAGATCAACGGAATGACAAGAGATAAAAGTGATGCAAGTGAAGTTCCTGAGCTGTCTTTATCCATGAAATATTGCATTGGTCCTTAGATTTTGAGTGAGAGTTTAGTCAGATAAAGTATTGTTGGTGAGGCATTCATTTTTTGAGTTGTTTTTTTTTTCTTCACTATATCCCACCATTTTCTTCTGGCTCAGAAGGTTTCCTCTGATAAATCTGTTGTAAATCTAAGGGGTGCTCCTTTGTATGTGATTTCCTTCTTTGACCTTGCTGCTTGCAGTATTTTGCCTCTATCTGTGGTATTCGTCATTCTGATCATGGTATGTCTTGGAGTCTTTTTATTAGGGTCTCTTTTAACTGGTGCCCTTTGAACTCCTGCATTTTCCAGGACTGGGAACTTCTCAGCAATGATATTTTTAAGTGTTGCTACTTCATTAGAGTTGCCTCCCTGTCCTTCTTGTACTCCGATGATTCTTTTGTTGTTCCTCTTGAGTTCATCCCCTAAGTCTCTGATTCTCCCTAGAGCTATTTTGAGGTCTTTTTCCCATCATATGTTGTTGCCTGTATGATTTCTGCAGCTCATCTTCAAGCCCACTTATCTTGACTTCGGCTGTTGCCATTCTACAGTTGAGGGAACCCATTGAGTTTTTAATTTCATCTCCTCAATCCTTTATTAGTGACACTCCTGTTTGTAGCTTCCTTGTTTCTGTTCTCATTTCTTCCTATATTTTATTGGCAGTCTGTTCCACTGCTTCTTTCATGTCCTCCTTTAGATGCCTGTTCTACCATTACTTTGAGTTCACTGAACATCCCCAACATTTCATCTTTGAATTCTTCATTGGAAAGATTGTATTTGTGGGTATTCCTTGTTGAGGCTCTGGGTTTTTTTCTTCACCCATTCCTCATGGTGGGGATTTGTGTTGTTTCTTCATGTTGATGTGGTAATATGGAGGTGGGACCCTCCAGTTCACTATTAGTGTCCCTTTCTCATTGCGAGAAAGGATTCTGGATGAGCTCGGTTGATGGTGGTCACCATTTTCCATTTCCAGAATATTAACTTCTATTTGGTTCTCCTCTGTGACTTTGTGAGGCCTCTAGTGCAACTTCAGAGGATGTGTTCTTTTATATTAGGCTTGTTCCTTTTCTTGCGTTATTCGTTAATTTGGTGAGATTGGAATAGGCTAGTGTGCTGATGGTATCATTTGTTTGGGATAGCCAGGCTGTCCTCCTCAGAATTAGGTAATGGAGATTGAGATGTGAGTACAAAGCGCTGTGAGGGAGTCAGCCGTGTCAGTGCCTGAGAAAGATTAAAGTCCCACTTCTGATGCAGTCCTAAAACTTTCTGAGGATTCCCTCTGGTCTGGGTGCTGGGAGCGAGGGGGGGCACCTTGGATGAGTGAGGGGGGTGGTCATGCAGTTCCCTGAGTCAGTTTTCTGGGCTTGAAGCCCCAGAGACCACGTCCCCTGCTGTCGCTGTACCTGTCAATTTTATTGGAAGGGCAGACTAAAATGCTACTTGGGCCTTCTTAAGGTGTCATTGACTTCACCTTGACTCATGTTGGTGGGAAAATGAACTGCTATTTCAGTCTTTTGAAATCTCTTGAGACTATTGTTATGATTATCTGTGAGGGATATGAAGTTTTGGTTTATTATTATTCTCCCCCTTTACACATTATGTACAGCTGAAAAAATAGCACAGCGGGTAGGGCGTTTGCTTTGCATGCAGAGGACCCGGGTTCGATTCCTCTATCCCTCTCGGAGAGCCCAACAATTTACTGAGAGTATCCCAACCACGCGGCAGAGCCTGGAAAGCTACCCATGGCGTATTTGATACTCCAAAAGCAGTCGCAACAAGCCTCACAATGGAGATGTTACTGGTGCCCACTCGAGCAAATCGATAAACAATGGGAGGACAGTGCCACAGTGCAGTGCTACACATTATATAAACACTGTGTTTTACAAAGTTGGTTTTTTGTTTGTTTGTTTGTTTGTTTGTTTTGCTTTTTTTGCTTTTTTGGTCACACCCAGCGATGCACAGGGGTTATTCTTACTGCTGGCTCATGCTTTCAGGAATTACTCCTGGTAGTGCTTTGGAGACCATATGGGATGCTGGGAATCGAATCTGGGTTGGTCTCGTACAAAACAAATGCCCTACCCACTGTGCTATCGCTCCAGCTCCTACAAAGTTTATAATAATGATTTGTTATAGGCATTAAACATTCCAACACCAATACCACCACCATTACACCTTCCCTTCACCATTCTCTCTAATTTTGCTAATCACTCCTTAATCCTGCCATCATAACAGGACCTCAATCATTTATTTTATATTGCTTGAACTGGAGCAATAGCACAGCGGGTAGGACATTTGCCTTGCATGCGGCTGACAGGTTTGATTCCTCTGACCCTCTCAGAGAGTCTGGCAACATACCGAGATTATCCTGCCCGCATGGTAGAGCCTGGCAAGATACCCATTGCATTTTCAATATGCCAAAAACAGTAACAACAAGTCTCACAATGGAGACATTACTGGTGCCCGCTCGAGCAAATCGATGAACAACGGGATAACAGTGCTACAGTGCTTGTTATCAATAATTTGCTAACAAAATGATTAAAAAGATGTTTCCTTAGAAAAATAAAGTTAGTGAAGATTGTTGTATCTCACCATGGAGCCATTATGTCTTGTATAAGAGATTATTAAGATGTTGATACAGGTTAAGCCTTCTGTGTTTATATTTTGTTAATCAAGATTGGTTGTTGGCTTCTACATTATATCTCATCCAACCTGGTGTGCTACACCTGGTTTATTGGTGTTGTAGAGTTTGATATGTTGCACAGCCATCAATGCTGCTGTGTACGCTCCAGGAAGTTCAAAATTTTTAATGAGGTGATATAGTTTGAGTTAAATTTTTACTGTGTAAAAGCTTTGGGGTATGTGTGCTATTGCTCAGGCTTCCAGAATCACAGGGAGATGGGGGGAGGTAGTCCATGTGCGACTCCATGAAAGCCTGAAGATTTCAGTCACAAAACCCACATACCTGAGTTTTTCAGTGAATAATTTCTGGGTAAGGCTCACTCCTAGCAATGGCGTCTGGCCAGAAGCATGGTGACGATTGTGGAGTGCAGCAGTTTTTGGCTACCAAGGTCCTGTTTGGGCAGACACTGGGATCACCCAACCCCTCTCGAGGTTCTCTTGTTGACTCAGCATTGCATGGGGTTGAGAAGAACCTTCAAGTTGGGGTTTTTTGGCAGTTGTTTTATTTTTATACTGTTTGGGGTACATACACAGCAGTGCTCAGGGTTTACTCCTGGCTCTGCATTCAGAAATGACTCCTGGTCAGAAAGAGAGAGACAGACATAGAAAGATTGCACTCATCTATGGTATATAGAATAACAGAGTGGGAGACTAACACCCAAGAACTGTAGAAATAAGTACCAGGAGGTTGACTCCATGGCTTCGAGGCTGGCCTCACGTTCCAGGGAAAGGTCAACTCAGAGAAGCGATCACCAACTACATTGTAGTCGAAGGCCATGTGGGGGAAGGGAGTTGCGGGCTGAATGAGGGCTAGAGACTGAGCACAGCGGCCACTCAACACCTATATTGCAAACCACAACAGCTAATTAGAGAGAGAAAACAGAAAGGAATGCCTTGCCACAGTGGCAGGGTGGGGTGGGGGGGAGATGGGATTGGGGAGGGTGGGAGGGACACTGGGTTTACGGGTGGTGGAGAATGGGCACTGGTGAAGGGATGGGTTCCCAAACTTTGTATGAGGGAAGTATAAGCACAAAAGTGTATAAATCTGTAACTGTACCCTTACGGTGATTCTCTAATTAAAAATAAATAAATTTAAAAAAAAAAAGAAATGACTCCTGGGTGGCATGGGAGACCACATATGATGCTAGGGATTGAACATGGGTCAGCTGAGTGCAAGGCAAGCATTCTACTGACTGTACTAATTCCCCGGCCAAGGTTATTTAAACTTTCTTCAAGTGCTCCTTTATTTAGCTTTAAAATACAGTTGATTATAGTAATGACTGTTGTGCTTATTAAGTGAATGCATATGAAGAAAGTTCAAAGTAAATGCTCAATAAATGGTAGCTGCTATTGTTAGATGGGATTGAATCATTCTCTAACGTACCAGAGCTCAGATTTCTAGCTAAAGTGGGAATGATGGGAAATTAGACACAAATGGACTGCTTCTCAGCAAGTTGCTCTCATGTGTCATGTGTCAAGAGCCTGTTCTGCTGACCCCACACAGAGGCAGCCCCGACTTTCTTCTATGTCTAGATCCCTAGTGAGCACAGGTTTTGCGATCCTAGAGAGGAAGCAGGGAGGCAGAGAGTAGTGTCCTGGAGCCCCCTTTCTCCTATGCCATGATTCCAGAAAGAAATAAGAAGCTTCTGCCTCTTCTCACCATCTTCTCATTGCTCGGACTTTCACCATCTAGTTACAGAGACACAAGAAATTCAGATTTGAAGTGGCACTTTCTCAAGAGGTGTATTTAACATGACAAGACTTGAAGAACACTGAGAGTTGAGGAATGAAAAGGTACAAGAAATCAGGGAACACCAGAGAGTGCCAAGTTCCTAAAAACAAACTCCCTGGGGTCAGTAGGGAATGCCAGGGTCTGGGCTTTGAGGCACCCCTCACATTGACCAGCAGCACCAGTGTAGCTGCTATAGTTCTGAGAACCAAAAAGTATCACTAGCATTCCTTATTTTAAATTATTGCTAATTTTAGGACTCTGTAAGATTTTTTACAAAGATTTACCTCCTCAACTTTGTTTAGGTTGAAAACACACTATGTTTACATTCCAGGTGCACCAGCCAAAAGCACAGTGTGTGTGTGGTGGGGGGACACGTTGCAGGGAAGGGGGGGCACGTTGCAGGGAAACGTGCTTTTGTGGTGGAAGGTGCCAGCACCATGTGTGGAATGGTCTCACCTTCTCCCTTGCCTTGAACAAGGATCTCCTTAACTTCATCCACTGCTCTCTAATGTGTGTGTGGAGGGGGCGGGGCGGGGAGTCTAGGGTAGCAGGCCGTGGATTTCCCTCTGTATGGACAGTGAACAGCACAAAGAGAAAGGACGCCAGCTAATGGGACGTTTTTGCCTACTAGTGAGAAGCAAGTGCCTCACAGGAGGGCTGGAGCAAATGGGAGCTTGCAAATTTCAAGCTTCAGCAGACGAGAGCAGAGTTACTCTTAGGGTCAGTAAAGCTGGAGGAGGGCAGAGAGGACAGAGGCTGATGTGCAGCCTGTTCATCAGTCAGCCGTGCTCTTCCCTCAGGCCTGCTGCCCAGCCCCAGTGCCTCCCTGCAGAGGGAGAGACCCACTGCCTAAGGCCTCTCTATAGAGGGAGAGTTGGATCCACTGTCCAGGGCCTCCCTGTGGAGGCAGAAATAGACTCTCTGTCCAGGCCCAGGGGCTCCCTGTGGAGGAAGAGATGAACCCTCTGTTCAGACCCCAAGGCCTCCCTGAAGACAGATTGATGGACCCGAGAACCATGCTTGAACACAGAGCATGCAGTGCGTGGTAGAGTCATCACAGAACCTCAGCAGGAGCCACTGACTGTTTGACACGAACCCCTGGGGCTTCTGGGCAGAGAAAACTGGAGACAGGCTTATGCGCCAATCAAGGGTGGGAAACAGCCTTCAGCAGACCTGCTGTGGACCTCAATGAAAGGGGCACTTGTGATAGACCTCCCAGAGGCCATTCCTGGTCTGTGATCCAGCTCCTTCTCCCAACAATAGCCCTTGCATCCAGGGAGCCTAGCCAGAGCAACCGGGGTGCAGACTGTGCCTCAGCGGGGCTGGGCCTCATCGGTATTTCAAGGTACCTCAGTGCCATCGGCACCAGCTTCTGAGCTCCACCTGGCTTCCTACTGGGGAGCAGACCGCTCAGTTAGTTACTGAGAAGCTGGGCCCAGGCTGACTGAGAAGCTGGGCCGAGCCAGGAGCAGAGCATGGGCCTTCTGGTTCAGCAGCTATCCTGGAGCTATGAGGGACACCAGGAAGGGACACTCAGAGGCAGCAGGGTCTCTTTGAAGGCCTCAGTCTGTACTTAGCTGAGAAATGAGAACACATACAGAAAACTCAGAACTTAATAACGGAGAGGTCATGTGACTGGAACTACAAGGGCTGAGCACATGGAAAAAAAGAAAAAGTTTTAAAATAAAAATGGGGGCTGCCTGGAAGAAGCGGGTGGAGCTGAGAGACTATAAAGTGTTGTATATAAAACTCTATCAGCAATAGTACTGTAAATCACATTGCAAAAACATTTTAAAAATTGGGGCTGGAGAGACCTTGGAAGGTCAGACGTCAGCCTCCTCACACACAGCCCCCTTCACTGCCCCATGCCTGAAGGAAGGGCTTTGGAGCCCAGCATCATCCCCGAGGGACATGCTCCTGCCCAGTTCTGAGCTCTAGGGGGCAGCCTGGAGCTGAGAGGCTGTAGGTTGGCAGGCTCTGCCTACCCTGCAATTGCTGCCGCACAGCCAGGAACAGGCACAGAGATGTGGTCTCAGGGAGGACCAGCCTGAGGGGCACAAGATAAACCTAATCATGGGGCTCCAGATAAGTGACCCAGCAGCGATGTCCAGAGACACTGGGTACCGCTATATGTACCAAAGACGCACCAAGGGACCCGCGTTTGCCCTTGCATGCCCAGGCCTCCTCCCACCTCCACCCCCCTCTATGACATGCCACCTTGGCGACTTCCTCATCTATGACAGTGCACAGAACATCAAGGGGGAGCCTCAGCTCTCCCCATTTCCCAAGAAGAGCTCCCACCCTTGCCTGACTCCAGAACCCTTCACAGAATGTACCTCACAGGAGGAGTGACGGGGACACTAGGCAGGGGGCCTCAGTTCTCCCCGGGGCTCCCACCTCTGAGTCCCACAGCACCACCTGTCAGGCAAGCACAGACCTGCTTGCCTCACCTGCCTCCCAGTAGATCTGTGCAGGCCCACATACACACATCAAACACATGTGCGTACACATAACCACGCATCCACACATATGCACACAAGCACTCATAAGCACCCTTCCCAGCGACACCCAGTGGCTTTGTTAAGCCCTTTGGTTTCTTCGAGGTGAGTGGTGGCCTTGCCCTGGGCTGGCACTGCATGAGGCTCTTTCCTCCTTACATACCCGTACGGTGTGGTGGTCCCCACTCTGCAGAAAGGCAGAAGGGGTTTGGAGAGCCAGGAGATCCCACCTAGGGTCTGTGGGGCATGCCGCCAAGGCTGTCTGAGCAGAGGACTGCGATCTGTAGGATAGGCACCCTGCAAACTTGGGCCTAGACGGCACCTGTCTGTGGGTCTAGAAAGCTTCAGTGCCCTTCACAGTGACCTGCCTATTCCCTCCCCAGTGCCCGGCCAGTTCCTGCAGGGCCCTGAGGGACTCATCTGCCCTAGCAGCACCCATCAGCCTATCTCGGACCACCTGGGAACTTCTAGCCCCCACCTAGGCCAGAGAGACATCCCAGAGCATTTGCCCAGCCCAGTGGGTCAGGCCTGTGGCTGGGCACCACCGACTTGATCTAATGAGGACAGTGGATCCGGGTAAGGGCGGGACCTCCCTGTTGGAGTACAGCAGATACTCACGCCCTCCCTGTGCCAGGACGCCCATCCCAGCCCAAGGGAAGCTGTGGCTGGCATCTGTCACCTGGTTCCAAGGCAGACCCCTTCCCACCATCGGGGACCACAGGTTCTCTCATCACTGCTGGGGTCCCAAGAGCTTCCAGGTCCCCCTCTGCCCCATGGTGACATAACTGCCATTCTTTTGAGATCACAGTCCCTAGTCACTGGGTTCTGTTGCTCACATTTGCAGGGGTATGTGGCCTGCGGGCTCTTCCACTCAGGTCTGTCCACCTGGAACCTTAAGCTCCTGTGGCAACCCCTCTCACACACCACAGTGTGACATTTGTCCCGCAAGACTGGCCTGTCCTGGGAATGAGGTGAGCCTTGGCACCCATAGGAATCTGTCCCTGGACCAGCTTCACTGAAAGAAGGGAGTCTGGCCTTCAGCCCTGTGCTGCCAGCTGGCCACTTCATGGCAAAATGGGCCTCATGGTCCCTGCTAGCCCAGGGGCTCTGCCCCATACTGGACCTGAGTCCCAATCATGGGGGAAGAAATGTGGAGGTGACATTGCTCCCAGATGTGATTCAGCTGGTAGCTTGCAGGAACCAGGAGTTCAGCCAGCCCTCTAGCCCCTGTCCAGCTGGCCACTGCTGCCCTCCTGGCATCAAGCAGCCAACCCAGTTTCCATGCCACCAAATTGCACTAACCACAGACACTGAGTGCTCACCCTGTCCGCAGGGCTGCCTTGCATGGTGGGGATCCAGCTGCCATCAGGGGTGTGCAAAATGGGGTCCTCCTGCCCATGGGGTAAGTGGGAATATATTTCCCGTGAGGTGAGTGCTGCCAGCAGGGGTTCTTGGGCAGCCCCTCAACATACCTGTATACTCCTTCCCAACAGAAGGGTAGAAAGGAGCAGTCCCTGAGAATGAGCCTCACAGTGGGAACAAATGCTCATCCTGGGTGGGTGGCAGGACCAGGAGCAGGGGGATGGGCAGCCATGCCCAGGCGTGATGGCTCTGACTCCTCAACTATCTTCTTTCTGAGACAGGCACCGAGAGGGGCATCCAATCACTCTGCCTGGCGGGCACCTACCACCATCCAGCAGAACATGGTCAGATGGGAGACTGTCAGCCCTGCCCTCCAGGAGCCTTCTGCCCTGCTGGGGCGCCCTATCCCGTGCCCTGTCCCAGGTGAGAGACTATTCCCAAAACTAAGTTAGGACAAGGTCAGGGGCAAGCTGCATTCAGAGAATGACACGAACAGGCAGGCTCCGGTCCAGGGTGAAGGGTTGATGTGTGAGAAGCCCTGTCTGCCCATCTGTCTTCACCCAACCTTTGTGGGCTTCAGCAAGGGCAGTGAGGAGGCTGTGACCACAGCCTAGCTTCAGTACTGGCAGCGAGAGGCCAGGCCCCCTGCCCAGGGGAAGATACCTCAGAGTCGTCCAACCCAGGATGAGAACTCTCCACAGTCATCACAGTCAAGGCCCCAATAGAGATCCTAGACCCAACTCTGTTTGGGAGCCCATCTGGGACTGCTCAGGCTTACTCTTGTCTCTACGACTCAGAGGTCACTCTTGGTTGGCTGGGGTGACCATACATGGTACCTAGGATCAAACCCAGGTAGGCTGCATGCAAGACAACACACTGTGCTATTGTACCAGTCCCCATAGACCCAAACTCTGGGGCACTCTATTGAATTAACCCTTTCCTCAAGCTGTGCTTTTATTCCACTGGCCAGAAAGTAAAACAGGAGAAATGGTGGGTGGAAAAAGGCTGGTGAGTGTTTTGATACAAAGGAAACACATCATTAACCAAAGTAAATTTCAGATCAAATACAGGTTCGATGCAAAATTTCTAAATGACGAAACGAATGATAGATTTATAAATTTTGAGATGTAGTAGATTTAGGCAAAACCAAAAGATGGAAAAAATTACCATATTAAAAACTGACAAATCACTGTCCTTCAAAGCAAAAACAACACAGCAGAAAGGGATTTTTAGTATGACTAGTCACCCATGTCCTCAACACCTTAGCATGTAAGGGCGGTCACTATTTAGCAAGGACAAAGATGGGATGAGAGAGCAAGAGAGAATAAGAGAGAGTGTGAAAGCAAGAAACTAACAGAGTGAAAGGGAAGCAGAGAGAGTGCACATGAGAGAGAGAAAGGGAGGGAGAGAGAATGCACATGCATTCACACACCAATATGATAAAAAGAGAAGCAGAGACAGACTGAAGAGAAGGGAAGCAGGGCCAGACCATCAGTCTGGTTGCAAATCTCTGAAGCCACATGGCCTCACTGGGTCCTCCTCAGGTCATTCTCTGAGGAGGAAGTGAATTATCTTCAGCCTGGCCCAGGTCTCTGTGAGCCTGTGGTTCACTGGACAGTGAGGGGATCCCTGACCCCCAAATAGTGACCCCTCCAGGGTGGTCCTTATGTGATCATCACAGGTTTCTGCTTCTCATCTAGGGGAACATTCCACCAGAGTCCAGGTGCAAGGCTGGCAGTGGCTTGTGTGCCATGCCCTGCTGGCCACCACTGCCCTGAGCTGGGCACCACCACGCCGATACCATGTAGCCCCGGCAGCTTCTCGGTAAGAGCTTCCAAAATAGAGTCTGTCCTTAGGCAGGAGGGGCGGGGTGGAGGGGGGAGGCATGGGCTCAGTGCCTGGACAGCTACTCAGTCTTGCAGGTATTGTCCCAAACCCCACCATGCCCCGCTCCTTGGAAAAGGGTACATGGACAAGTTCAGCCAGCAGCCTTCCGGCCCAACTTCATGATTCCCAGAGGTCTGCGTCTGTCAGCCAGGGTGGGTGTTCGGAGTGCAGGAGAAACCATCTGCTACTCCCACTTTCAGGGCCCAGGACATCGCTGGTGCCAGGAGTGCCCAGGAGGAAAACTCTGCAACCAGACAGGACTGCCTCACCCCATGGCCTGCCCACCTGGCCATTACTGTCCAGCACAGGGCCTGCAACTCATCCCCTGCCCTGTGGTGAGCCTCCACCATGTGACCCTTCACTGCCATGGACTGCACAATGGCTGGGTGATGACACCTCTTCATAGTGCCATGGCCACACCCCAGTCCACTGAGAGGAGCACTGGACTCTTTAGATCTCCACAGCGTGTTCCCATTACTTGCTATGGTCCAGAAGGTTCCAGGGGCAAAGGCACAGCCCTATGTGGGGGAGGAAGGGAAATGGAAGAGGGGTGGTGGGAGGGTGTGGAAAGTTCCTGGTTGGGTGCGGCAGTACAGGGCAGTATCCACTCTGCAGTCTCCAAAGGCCCTGTCTCTCCACTGCTCCACTTCTTACTCCCCAAACCGGCTGGGAATGAGATCCTGGGGTGTGCAGTCACTTTTGGCAAAGTGAACTCCACACAGTCCCATGTGCTACAGGATTTATTCCTCAAACAGAGATATCTCTTTTCCTGCCTGTCTGAGAAAGTGGAGGGGCAAGACCTCTGTTTATTCCTCAAACAGAGATATCTCGTTTCCTGTCTGTCTGAGAAAGTGGAGGGGCAAGACAAGGTCCCCTCCAGAAGCCTGACTCACCCCTTCCTCTCTGCCCAGGGTACTTTCCGAGAGGCCCCCGAGGCTGCTCGAGCAGAGGACTGCCAGCCCTGCCAGCCAGGGACCTACTGCGGCAGAGTTGGTCTGGTGCAGCCCCAGGGCCTGTGCCTTCCTGGGTACCACTGTGGGCCTGGATCCAACACCTCAACCCCGGTGAGTGCAGGCAAGACCTGGTCTGAGCACTGAGACCTGAGCCAGTCTAGGGGACATGAGCGGTCATCTGAAGAGGGTGATGGAAGCCTTGAAGGGCTTAGGAGAAGCACCAATATCCACAGGCAGCAGAGAGGGCAGAGGGCATAGGCTGTCAGTTTCCAACTTGCCCTGAACGGGACACAGTGACAAATGAGTGAAGCAGCCCATCTGAGCAGGAACCCCTTGTTGGCATAGAGGCGATAGACAGTGGACACACAGATGCAGGTGCTTGGCAGAAGTGCCTTATTCCAAACAGTTACATCCATGCTTTCAGCAAATTGCAGGGTTTGCATTGCTGGTTACTTACCAATTGAAGGAACTTTATTTTCTGAAAAGTGGAACCCATAGCAGTCCCCAGGGGAGGGACACACTGTTCCATAGGCAGAACCCAGGGGCTGCAGGGAGCCTGCAGGAGGGACCCTTGGCCCTGCCTTTGGAGCCTCAACAGGTCTCTTTCTCCAGGAGAAGCTTCCCTTCGGTGGCCTCTGCATCCCCGGCCACTTCTGCCTGGCTGGCACTAAGCATCCCAGGCAGTGGCCCTGCCCTGCTGGCACCTGGAATGCAGAGAAAGGGGCACGCGATGAGAGCTGGTGCCTGCCCTGCCCCACCGGGCTCTTCTGTGCCTCCACGGGCCTCGCTACCCCCAGCGGCGCATGCGCACCAGGTGAGTCCTACATCTCTGCAAGTTGATGGGAGGAGGACAAGCCCAGGGCAGTAGTCAAGCCAGGCCAGACCCTGGGCAGTGGCTGATTCTTTGGCCCTGAGGCAGAGTGCAGAACCTGAGAGCCCAAGGCAGACTCTGGGGGCTGCTGGGGTTTCTAAATTAGGGGGAGGTGCCCGGATAGGCATCCTGACTGCCCTCACACACAACTAAGTGCAAGACACGTGAATGTAAATGTAGATTTTATGGGGCTAGAGCATTGGCTCACCTAGAAGTGCTGCAGATCCTCAGCTCGCCAAGGCCATGGGTGTGGCAGGGCCTCGGAGAATCCAGACAGAACAGCCTGGGCACTTTCTCTGATTCCAGGGTTCTACTGTCCAGGAGGCGCCCAGACCCCAAGGCCCCTGGGTCAGCTCAGCTCTGAGGACCACGGCTGCCTTCACAGTTCCCTGGTGGATGCACCTGGGCAAGAGCAACATCATGGCCTGGGCACAGGTGCCTGGGCTGACTCAGAGCAGTGGGAGGCACCAGCCCCGGCAGGCACCCATGGGAGATCTGGTGCTGCTCAGTATCCCTGACCAAGAGTCACCAGCAGAGAAGTCTTGGTTACCTCTGTCCTCCAGTTGTGCCAGCTGTGCCAGCTGTGCCAGCTGGGGGAGAGAAGCATGGCCAGAGCTAGGTCCAGGACCTGACCATACCTGACAGAGGTGGAGGTAGAGTTACTGGCTGTGTCTAAGATGTGAGACGCAACCTCTGCCTGCAGCTGGATGCAGAACCAGGGAGCTGGGGAGACAAGGGCCTCCACAGTCAGAAACCTGCCAGGAGATCATGGAAGCCTCGTGTTGAGAGACACTTGAGGAAGACAGAGCAAGGGCAGGGAAGGAAATAGAATCCAGAAGGAGGCTGAATGGTTATTTCACGTAGGCCAGCAGGTACTATGGAGGAGCCAGGTTATGGCATAGCTGTATCTGGGAGCAAGGCTGTGAGCTCACTGACAAATCAGTGGCTGTAAGCATTGCCACACACAGAGTCAGGTCCATTGAAGACTCATCTTTCCAGGCTGATTTCTGTATAGCTGCATTGGGGACCTGGTGAGCTTTGGGGTATGGGAGGCTTGGGGACCCAAAGTTTCTCCATGTGCATCCAATGGCGACACCTGGCCTGACTCTAGAAGTGACCCTAATAAGGCCCTGCCAAGTGAACCTGGGTCACCAAGTGGGCCTCAGTTGTTGTGCTTGATTTTACCTCTCTAAGGAGATGGGTCTGTGCAGGGGAGGAATAATGTTGTCCCTGGTGTCTCTGAGGGACAGTTCCACTCACAGGTGCATCTAAGGGATCCTGGGGTTGAGGCTGGGATCCTCAGGAAGAAGAAAAACACCTGCATAACCAGGTAGTAGATGAATGGGAGCAGCTTCTCCTCCCTTGTCATGTCAGATACTTTGAGTTGTGAAGCAACCCAGGCGAGCTCCTCCCTCCCATGTGTCCTGGCCCACTTGGGCCTGGCATATATGTGGAGTTGCACTCAGGTATGCAGAAACTTGCAGATAACAGAGCCTGGGCAGGTCAGCCTCATACTCCACACTGCCCTTCCCATCGTGTATAAGGCCCCTCTTCTAATGTTAATGATCAGCAACATTGCATGATTCTATGACCAAACGGAAACAGCGAACTTGGCTCTTCTTCTCCACGGGGCAGAGCGCCTGGAACTCTGGGTACAGCCTGTATTTTCTTCACTCTAGAATAAGGCTGGATGCTGACAACCCTGTTCTTTCTCCCCTCTGTGTGGTCTAGGTAGATCCTATCTAAATCTGAGAGCTACTGGGGGGTGCACAGCTTGCTGCCTCTGCTGTTGCCCCAGCTCTCCACCTCGCTTCTTCAATCTGATGGGAGTGGGGCTGCTGTGGGGAGCTTGGTTGACTGTTTCTCACCACCTCCCCATTGTGTGCAGGAGCTGAGCCCATGCATGGGAACAGGACCCTCTACTCCACAGTGGGGGGGCCCTGCCCTCAGGGCCACTTTTGTCCAGTTGGCACAGGACTGCCCCTCCCCTGCCCTGTGGGCACCTACTCAGATCAGTGAGTATCACTTGTCATTGTGCCTGGATCCCTGCTGAACTCAGAGCTGTCCTGGTCAGAAAGCTGAGGGTCAGGACAGAACTGGGGCATGCAGCTGCTGGAGCTGCCTGAGAAAGCAAAGTATCGCTAAGAGCACAGCCCATGTCTCCATCTTTAGGACCCTCCAGTTCAGAGAGCAAGGGGACAGTGAGAAGCTAATGACTAGCTCAGTGTTGAGTCTTCTGACAAGGTGCCAAAGCATAGGACTTGGGGAGTGGGGGAAAGGAGGCTCTGTACATCATAGATTTGAAATAAAGGTTTGCATAAAAAAGGACAATTATAACCAGATGTCAATCTTAGGAGAAATGGGGATAATAGGAGGGAGAGAGAGAGAAAGAGGAAGAGAGAGGGAGATGGAAGGATGAGTGAATCGATGGTGGATGTGAATGGAAGGATGGATGGATAGATGGAAAGATAGATGGATGGTTGGATGGATGGATGGATGGATGGATGGATGGATGGATGGATGGATGGACGGATAGATGTACAGACAGATGATGGGTAGATAGGTGGGCAAATGAATGAATGGAGAGATGGCATTACAGAGTACAGCCCTGAATCTACTAAATCTACCAGGTTCCACAGATCCTTAAAGAACAGAGAAACAACATCTGTAGACAGTGCAGGAAGGCAGTACAAGAAGGCATTATCCCTCCAGGTTATGTTCCTCAGTCCTGAGAGCCACTACTCTACTCTCTTCTCTTTCAGATCCTGCCTAGCCACACACTCAGGTTTCTATGTCTCCCCAGGATGTTCCTCTCCGTGTCCTCTCAGTGTCTGTCCTGCCCCCCGGGCCACTTCTGTGGGGAATCTGGCCTCTCTGCTCCCTCTGGCCCCTGCTCTCCTGGCTACTTCTGTGTGGCAGGCGTCTCCTCACCCACCCCAACAGGTACACCTGCTTGGACAGGAGTGGGCTGGAGGGACATTCTAATGATAGGGACTGCCTTGGCTCAAGAAGTTTGATGGTGGGGAAGTGTGTGAGGCAGGTAGGGTTCAGGGTGAGCTGAACAGGGACAGGTTCAGGGACAGGTGCTCAGTGCTGTGATCCAAGCTCTTGGACCACCAACCTGTCCTCGCACCTCCAGGGCTGCCTGTGCACATGACTTACCTGCCTCCAGCACCATGGTCCCAGCTCACAGTTCATGGATTACCTCATCCCCACCCTGTGAGGCCTCAGATGGGAGGTGACGGGTTGGCAGAAAGGAAGCAGAGTCCAGGAGACCTCAAGAACTCCACTGAGCAGATGTGGCTGAGTTGGGCATCTCTGAGTAGGGACTCGAGGCTCCCTGTGGGAACGTCTAGGATTGGGGATGGTCTTGTCCATCATGAGGAGGAGCTCTCTCCACATCTTTCTCCTTGAGCACAGGAAAGTTCAAGAAATATGTGGGTAAAGAGAAATTCTAGTCCTGGGCCTCTCTCAGCTTCTCTCTTCTGCTCAGGCCACTCAGAGCAAGGGGGTGCCTGTCCCCGAGGCCACTTCTGCCCCAGAAGGACCAGTCTCCCCCAGCCTTGTCCTGCTGGCTCCTACAGCAAGTTAACTGGCCAAGCCTTCTGCTCCCCCTGCCCTGCCGGATACTACTGCCCCGAGAATACCGTCAACTACAGTGAGCATGCCTGCCCAGCTGGCTTCTTCTGCCCCCGAGGTGAGCATCAGGCGGCAGGGCTGGGTGAGCTCAGCTGGGGGTGGGATGCTGTGGGCTAAGCCCAAACCAACTTTGGAAATAGACTCACCCAAGTTCTCGCTGTCTCTTTAAAATACATGAGCATTTTCAAAAAGAAATTTTCTCCCTCACTTTCACCTATCCCCCATCCTCTAGTTCATCTATCACCTTAACTCTTACCAGCCATAAATCTAGTCAGTCTCCAGATATTTATCTTTTGAAGCTTCTCCCATCTGTGGCTTCTCTGGTCATGCACAGCTGGCCCCTTTCACTTGGCATGTCTTTCTGGTCTCTTTGTGTTAGAGTACACATCAGAACTTAATTTGGGTTCCCCCACCCCAACTGTTTAGTAATTAAAATCAATCTAAATAAAAGCCTTACATTTATTCAAATTGCAAAATTAATATTCATTAGAATTTCTACTTCTTACTAGTAACAGGCCACATCAGCAAAGAACGTTAGAATTTTAAGTTCCTCACCTCTATGCGATGCAATTTTTAGTGCCATTCCTTTCAGTACAGTAGACCTGAGTGAAAATGTAGCTTGTATGGTCTGTGGTTTTGTGAACTCAGGTTCAGGACACACAGACTGGACAGTGAGTACAAGTGATTGTCTAGATGTCTGCCCTGCCACGGAGGCTGGGATTTGTCTGAAACATGCTATGCATGAAGATGGAGAATAATGGGTCAGTAGTGGAGAAAGAAAGTGGCAGAGCCTGGCAAGTTACTCGTGGTGTATTCGATATGCCCAAAACAATAACAATAGGTCTCATTCCCCTGACCCTATAAGAGCCCCCAGTTATTGGGAAAGACAAGGAGAGGCTGCTAAAGTCTCAGGGCTGAGTGTAATAGAGACGTTACTGGTGCCAACTCAAGTAAATCGATGAACAGTGGGATGACAGTGACACAGTGGAGAAATAAGTTGTGCTAGATCCTCAGTGGAAAGCAACCCAACTCTAAGGAAAGTGTAGGCAGACCCCTTGCTCCAGTGTAGGTGGAACTGGAGGGTGTCTTTTTTTTTTTTTGCTTTTATTGGGTCACACCCGGCGATGCACAGGGGTCACTCCTGGCTCATGCACTCAGGAATCACCCCTGGCGGTGCTCAGGGGACCATATGGGATGCTGGGATTCGAACCCGGGTCAGCCGCATGCAAGGCAAACGCCCTACCTGCTGTGCTATCACTCCAGCCTCTGGAACTGGAGGGTGTCTTGTTAAGTGGAAGAGAGTAGAGGGACGGGACCAAGTCCTGCTGCTCCCAGTCTTCTCTGCAGGTACAGATAGGCTCTAGTGCTTAAAAACCTTAGACTTGGACCCCAGAATGGAGATCACCAGTGGGGTTGGGGGCAGTCACTATGCATTGAGGGCACAGACGCTGGCATGCTTGTAACCTCAACTACAGTGGAGCAAACAGCCACCGTCAGCCCTGCTGGAGCTTCCTCCCCTGAACTCTGCTTCTCAGGTACGAAGTCTGCAACCCAGTTTCCCTGTCCCCGGGGCTACTTCAACCCTGATACGAGGACCCAGAGCCTGGACAGCTGCCTGCCCTGCCCCCCAGGTCACTTCTGTGGCCAGGAGAACCTCACAAAGCCTTCTGGGCCCTGTGATGCAGGTGTGCCCCCAGAGTCCCTGAGAAGCTCCCACCACTCCCCTATGAGACTCTGGCATCTATGATGTGTCTCTAGCCTCTCCTGAAATAGCCTGGCCAGTTGGGCCCTGTCCCTGCCCTCAGGATCAACCTCCTGCCAGCCCCCATGCTTACCACTTCCCTGGCTCCTGCCCCAGGCTGGTTCTGTGTGTTGGCAGCATGGACGGCTCGCCCCTTCGACCTAGATAACTACACCAGCACCAACTGTCTGTGTCCGGCCACAGCCACAGGGGGCAAGTGCCCAGCAGGAACCTTCTGTCCCGAGGGCAGCCCGGAGCCTATACCGTGCCTGCCAGGCTTTTTCTGTGCAAGGTCTGGTAAGGAGCCTGTTCTGACCAGTGTGGTAAGACCAGGTAAGACCCCTGACAATGGATTGAAGTTTCTCGAAGAGCTGAGGGAGTGAAACAGCTGAGAAGAAGCAAATCTCAAACAGAGTTCTTAACATCACTCCAGGCTGGCTGCTGCTGCACACTGGGCCTCCCACCCCATCTCTGGGGCCCGGGGTCTCATGGAAGGCCAGAGACTCTAGCCTGGGTCAGCCTGGCCATGCTCCAGCCATGCTCTGCCCTGTCTGCCATGGCACTGCGAAACAGACTAGGGAGGAGGGGGCTGGAACCCAACACTCAGCACAACCTCAGGGTGTGCATTCTGCTCCTCACAGCAACCTCTCCCTCTCCCAACCCCAGGCCTCACCACACCCTCTGGGCACTGCCAGGCTGGCTACTTCTGCACAGAAGGAGCTGTGTTCCCTGCTCCAGATGATGGCGTGACAGGGGCTCCTTGCCCACCTGGAACCTTCTGCCGTAAGTGTCTCAAGCCACCTTCTGGCTCCTCCCTGTGCTGGGGTAGCCAAAAGGATATGCCCTATTTGCATCTGGCCACAGGACAGGAGGAGGCGGCAGTGATGTTGCAGGGGAGGTGTAGAGAGGACACAGCTGGGCCGGCTGCAGGGGCCGAGCTGCCCCAGCCCACAGCAGTGGTTCATCCCTGATTATGCTCCTCAAATGTCAGGGCAGGGTCTGGGCCTGGGGTCTGTCATAACAGGGGGCCTGGGAGCTGGGCTGAGGGAGATGTTTCCAGTCAGGCTGGTCCTTGAGGAGCTACTACATGCCTTCCTCTCCCCAACCTTCAGCTGAAGCTTCATCCAGGCCCACTCCCTGTCCACCAGGCACGTTCTCCAGCCTCACACAGCAGACTGTGCCCTCCGTGTGCCAAGCCTGCCCCTCTGGCTTCTATTGCAAGGAGGCTGGTATCCAGGCTCCCAGTGGCCAGTGCCCGGCAGGTGAGCAACCAGCATTGGACCCTGGCTGAGGGTAACCCAGTGAGAAGATCCAAGCACTGACAACTCAGCTGAAGCTGCGGGAGAAGAGGCAGGAGGACTGACTCTGGCCAGGCTATTTCGAGCTCCTCTCCCTGCCAGGTTACTACTGTGACTCCACGGAGGGGCCTGTCCAGGACTTCAGTCTGCACCCTTGTCCTCAAGGCTACTACTGCCCCCTGGGCACAACCATGGCCACACAGAACAGTTGTCCAGTGGGCACTTATGGAGCTCAGAAGGGCCTGACCAGTGTCACTGAATGCCAGCTGTGCCCTGCTGGAAAGTTCTGTGCTCTGGCAGGGCTCAGCGCACCAACAGGTATGGACCATCCTGGAGGCAGGACAACCATGGGCAGCAGAGGGCCTGGCCGGCCAACCATGTTCATGAGAACAAACTTGGAGGTGAAAATGAGGACCTGAATCTAGGGTCCAAACAGCTCTAGGCTGGGAGGAGGTACATCTTTCCACTTACTTTCCATAGCCCCCTATGCCAGAAACAACCCCCCACACACTGCCAATACACATACCCCAACATTAAAGTCCGCATGTGTGGGTTTGGATATCAATGTTGGTTTCATTTTCAGTTTTTTTTAAGCCTTTTACTGCTTGAGGTTTTGTGATTTACAGTACTGTTAATGCCAGCTTCCCATATTCATAATTCAAGCACCACACCCATCAGCAGTGGCCCCACCTCTCTTCCCTTAGGACCCCAACACCCTCTCCACTTAACCTCCACTTAACACCAATTCGATTGTGTGGATCAGTTCTCCAACTATGTTTATTTTGCCCCCTTGCTCTGTCCTTAAGCTGCACATGTGAGAGATCATTGTATTATCTATCCCTTTACTTCTGATCCACTTCACTAAGCATGATCTCCTCTAGTTCCATGTAAGTTGCTGGAAATTACATGTTTTTGTCCTTTCTTAGAGCTGTATAGTATTCCACTGTGTGTATATGTACCACCAACTTCTTGATCCATTCATCTGTAGTTGAGCATTTGGATATTTTCCAAATCTGGGATATTACATCGGGGGTTTTGGAAAACCCTTGGTTGAGTCCCTAAGCACCTCCCAGCCCCTGAGTCAGCAGTTATATGGGGTCTCCAGTTAAGTAGTTGAGCATTTGACTGCAAACTAAAACTACTTCTGCCTCCCTCTTTTCTCAGCAGAAGTCACCACTGCCCGTAGCATTGTCTCTGTGTGTTTCTGGGGAGGTCTTCGGTGCCTCAGCAAACCTCCCCATTAGCTGCTTTGGATGGGCAAAGGGATGTGTCACTTTCTTTGGGTGCTTGGATGATGTGTGGATGGTTGGGCAATCTGTGGGTGCTTGGGCGATATGTGGGTGCTTGGGTGATGCATGGGTACTGGAACAATATGGGGGTGCTTGGGTGATGTATGGGTGCTTGGGCGATGCATGGGTGCTTGAGCAGATAGAAGTCCAGAGAGACAGCTGTGAAGATAAACTACAAGCAGCCCCAACCCTGAGCCCACTCTGGCTCAGGAGCTTGGTGTGACTCCAGCTTGTAGGTCTGTGTCCTGGGTTGGCAATAAGGGATGGCATGTTTTCTCAGCAAACATGAGCTGACAGGTGACTCTCCTAGGAGATTGTGCTGCTGGTCACTGGTGCCAAGGAGGGGCCAGCAGTGAGGCTCCCACCGACGGGCCTGGGGGACTACTCTGTCCCAAAGGGCACTTCTGCCTCTCAGGTACCTCACTTATCTAGGGCCCCCAACATGGTGGGTGGAAGCTGAACTGAGCCCCAGTGTCTCTGAGTGAGGGGACGCTGAGCTGTGCAGGCTGAGCTCAAAGCTGTCTCCCCTGGGATTCCTCTCTCCACCCTGCCTGCAGGCCTCAACCTCCCCACCTGAAAGCTTCCCTAGCCTGGCTCCAAGTCTCCCCTGAGCCACAGTTCCTCATCCTTGGGCCCCAGATCTTGACTGTCCCAACAGGTTTTCCTAGGCCTGGCTGCTCTCTCTCCCACCCCCTCACCTGGAGGATGGTACATCTCTTGTTCAGCCAGTAATACTGACCCAGGGACACTTTGAAGCTGGGCAGTCCTGCCCCCTGAATACTGGGGACTAAGAGCCACTTCCTCTGGTCTGACAGGAGAGAGGGATGCAGGGTACAGAGCTTAGTTTAGGCCATTGGAAACTGAAAAGCTCCCTCATGCCCTGTCACTTCTCTGACCTGCAGGTGCCCCCATTCCAGCCCGGTGCCCTCCAGGTACTTGGTCTAAGGAAGGGACCAGAAACCCACAAGGATGTCTAGATTGCCCTGGAGGACAGCTCTGCCCTGGGGACCAGCTTCCAACTTTGCCAGGACCTTGCCACCAAAGGTGGGCACATTTGCGTCCTCAGGGATGATGTACACAGAGGGAGGAAAGAACTCAAGTCTTGGGGCATGCGAGCTTGGGGACAAGAAGAGAAGGTCAGTGAGGCTCTAAGGTCACATGCAGAGGAGCAAGGACAGTGCTGTCACAGCCAATGGTCCTGTGTGCAGTCACTGAAGACACTCTGTGTCCAGACCTGTGGCATCCCCTCTCTGCATCATTCCACCCAACCCAGTGGTCAGGCGGGCACTCCTGGAGCCAAGCCAGAGGTGTCAAACATGAAGTGGGGTTCAGGGGCAAGCAGACTAATGCCTGGACAGTCCTGGCCCTGACTACTGTCCCCCATGGCCCTCCTTGGTGGAGGACCTTCTTCTCGGCCACGTTTCTTCAGTGTTTCCTGCATGGGAGCCACCATTCCTGCCAGCACCATTCTGGGGCTCACCGGGCAAACAGCTGACTCCCCTCGGTGTCCTCCTGGCTCCTTTGTCTCTGACCCCCACACACCGAAGTGTCACGTCTGCCCCAGAGGCCACTACTGTGTTCCAGGAATGAAGCCACAGCTGTGCCCCAGAGGTGCGTGTGCCACCAGCAGCTCAGCACCTATTGGCAGAGAATCCAACTGCAAGGGTGGGGTGGGGCCATCAGTCCAGCAGTGTCCCACAGCACAGCTCAGGGACGGAGATGTACTGGTGGGCAGCAGAGGGCCCCAGACCTTCAGGCCCTGCCTCCTCCTGCCCTTGTGGCCCCACACCTGATAACTGCCCCCTACAGGCTTCTACTGCCCGGAAGGGACAGCGCATGACTGGCGACCCTGTCCCCCGGGCACCTATGGCCCTGAGCCTGGGCTGAGCTGCCTGCAGGGTTGCACAGCCTGTGACCGGGGTCACTTCTGTCCTGAGGCCAACGCGACTGCGTCAGGTGGACAGTGCTGGGAGGGCTTCTTCTGCTTCCGGGGCTCCACCCGGCCCAACCCTGAGGCTGGCACTGAAGGTACCAACTCCCCAGTGGGGCCCAGCCATGACCCGCTACTTCCTAAGGCCATAGTGACAGTTTAGTCCATGGTCCATTACTGTGTCATGACCAGTGGTCAGTGAGGAGGGTGCTCCAGTCTTACTCTCAGATACAGGTGTCTTCACCATGGCAGTGCAGCGAGCAGCATCCACTGAGGACCTCAAACCCTACGTGGTCCAGCCCAGGGATCACCATGTGGGTCATGGATTGGCAGGGGGGAGCACCAGGCCTTCAAAAGTGCCTGTGGGTGACTGTCCAGACATGGGGACTTTGTTGATATTCTCAAGGGATTCTCATAGGTAGCTAAGGGATCACTCCAGCACTTTTAATCTGAAGGTGGAGGTAAATCTCCTTTAAACTCAAGGAGCATGGACAGAGCCCCATGGTCCAGCCCAGGCCCTATCTCTTGCAAGAAAGAAACGGGCTCAGGGAGAGGGTCTGAGCTGTACCTAGAGTCACAGGCAAGAGCCAGCCCTGCTGACCAGATGGTTGAAGCATCAGTCGTTGGGCAGCAACTCAGAGCAGCCACTTCCCATTATACAAGTCATCCTGGGGGTGGTTTTCTGGGGCCCTGGGACAGGCCCCACAGGGCACCTAGAGCCCGGGCAAGTGTGAGAGCAGGAGCAGGTGGCAGAACAGTGCAGGAGCTGACATGGCCCGTGTGAGTCTTGGCCTCTCTGTCACAGCCCAGGGCACAGCCTCTTTCGGTGTCTCCAGATGCCCCACAGCTTTAGTGAGGATAAGCTTCTTGCTGGGCTCAGGTGCAGCAGGTCTGGGACCACCCTCTCAGGTGCCTTCCAGCAGCCCCTTCAGGTCTGAGCCAATGCCACCGGTGCCAGAGCCTCTCCTCTCAGTGGCCAGCTGACCTATCTCTTGTTCCAGATGGGGCTGGCCCATGTCCTCAGGGACACTACTGCCCCCAGGGCTCAGCTGTGCCCCAGCCCTGCCCAGCCGGCACCTTCAGCACACGCATCAAGCTTGCCGCAGAGGTAGGGACCTGCTTGGGGAGCTCCTAAATGGGGAACGGCCCCCTTGGGACCTGGCCAAACCTTGCTGGCCCTGAGCTCATGGGTGGTCACAAACACTGGAGATCAGGGTTCCCTGACCAGGGGCCTCTCCCCTTCAGGCCTGACTCAGGGTCTCCTTGGTCCTTTAGACCCCACACCCCCAATGTCCTGTGGCACTTCCTGCCTTTGATTACTCTGTCTTCTCCGCTAAGACATGCCACAAGGCTATGGTGTTTTTTGTTCTTTCCTATCTGTTGACTTTGTTCACTCACTGGCCAGAAATAGACACCCAGCATGTGTGTATTGGCGGCACACGGGGCAGCTGAAAGCTGCATTTAAACCCTGAGATGCAGCAGGAAGCACCCACTGAAGCAGGGGTACAGTCAAGGTGCAGGGCAAGAGTGCTGAGGGAGGAATCGCTGGAGCAGGGAATAGAGCAGCAACACCTCTGGCTCATGATGAGGACTGCTCTGAGTGAGCAGGCAGAGTGGCAGGCACTCCCCAGAGTGGGGACCCCAGAGTGGCCCTTCCCAGGCACTTCCCAGGTTTGCGGGGTCCCAGAGTGGTGATTACTGCCGGGGAGTGCCAGCTCTCTTCTGAGCAGTGAGTAGAATCAGCAGGGTGGGAGCTAGTGGAGCAGTTTGGGGCCAGAGGACCCCAGCTCTTGTCAGGAGCATGCCCCAGGGAACTGGGACGAGCATGCCAGGCAGGGGAGCCGCAGATGGGGCTGAGAGGGATGAGGAGCTCTCCCACCCAGGAGGAGTGTGGTCCTCCTGGGATGGAGGTCAGGGACTGTCCCCTTCTCAGTGCTCCTGGGTGGGTGGGGACAGCCCTGGGCCCCCACATGAGATCATGAGCCTTCAGCTCTCTCTCTGCAGTCCCAGGGCTCAGCATCTCTGGGTGTCTCCACCAGGCCTCCTGCACCCCGTGTCCACCTGGCCACTTCTGCAGTACTGCCGGCCTCACCAGCCCCTCAGGGCTCTGCAGGGCAGGTTTCTTCTGCCCCAGTGGGGCCCTTGACCCTCGTGGCTCCTTGGGAGAGCAGACAGGAGGCCCCTGCCCTGCAGGTACTGCAGGTACAGGGGCTGCCTGGAAAGAAGGGGGAGCACCCAGAACTCAAGGTGGCTTGATGGCAGGGTGGGCCTTTGGTCCTGAAGTGCAGGTCCACTTCCTTTCCAGGGCATTTCTGCCCCGCAGGCACTGCCGCTCCCCAGCCCTGCCCCGCAGGCACCCACAGTGAACTCACTGCCCAGGACTACTGTGAGCCTTGTCCTCAGGGGTGAGTTTGCTAGACCCTGTGCCGCAACTTTCCAGGCATCTCTGTCCGGCTTCACTTAACCTTCCGTGGCTCTAGAATGTCTGGAAACTTATGCTTTGACCCTGCTGGCTTCCTTATGGACTTGATGGACCTGCTGGTGTGACTGAGTTATTGCCAGAATCTTGCCTAGGTCTCTTGCTGCCACTGAAATCATGTAGCCCCCAAATCCCACTAATGCTGTGAGGCAGGTGGGCACTGCCTCTCCTACACTTCTGCAGCCCACAGTCCCCAGAGCACCCCACTCCCTTTTGTCATTTCTAGTTTCTTCTGCCCGGCAAACACATCCTCATTGTTCGGAAATGAGTGTCCTGCAGGCCACTACTGCCCCGTGGCCACCTCTTCTGCTTCTCAGTTCCCTTGTCCCAGAGGCACCTACAGGCCACAGATAGGGGGTATCCAGCCATCAGACTGTGCCCCCTGTGAGCCAGGTAAGGCAACAGGGTGCCCTACTGCCCACCGAAGCCAGGACATGAGTGAGCCTGCAGCCTGTCCCTCCCTCCCATAGGCTCCTACTGTCACCTGCCTGGCCTGGCCACTGTGTCTGGGCCCTGCAGTGCCGGCTTCCACTGCACTCGGGCAGCCTCTGTCCCTAACCCCACTGATGGCATCACTGGAGACCTGTGTCCTCCGGGTCACTTCTGTCTCCAGGGCAGTACCAGGCCTGCTCCGTGCCCCCCTGGTGAGTCATGCAGCCTGTCGGCTAAGCATAGGAAAGGAGACTCCCAACATGTAGGAGACTCCCAACATGCACCCACAGAGGGGCAGCCTCCTGCACCCACATGGCATGGGACATGGCATAGGACAGGGGCCAGTGATGGGTGAGTGGCTGTAGAGAGGGAACCGAGCTCTGCTGGAGGTAGGAGTGGGTAGAAGTGATTGGCACTTGACAATGATTATGGGCTGAGAAGTGTTGACAGGGCTCTGAACCCATATGGGGATGAAGAGGGGGTTGCGAGGGCAGTCTCTGGCCTGTGATGCAAGTGAACACAAATGCACTCACTCGTGTGCTCTTGCAGGCTCATTTCTACCTGTTCCAGGAGCCTCATCACTGGAGGACTGTCAGCCATGCCCAGCTGGCTGGTTCTGCTCCCTGGCTGGCCTGTGCTCCCCAGAGGCCCTGTGTGAAGGGGGCTGGTTCTGCCCAGGGGCTTCAGTCTCTGGCCACAGTCCAGGTAAGAGGACCTGTAATGGGTACTGGGGGCCTTTAGGGGCCAACCTGGAAGAAAGGGATGGCCTGAGCACTCTCAGTGGGTGGTGGAAGGAACCAGAAGTGCTGTTTGGTAGTGAGTGAGTGAGTGAATTCACATCCCAAACTCATAAAGTAAAAAGAGGTTGCTTGGGAATGCCAGAAAAAAACTAGAAGCATAAACACATTAAATTTAGAAAGTCCATGCTTGGGGAGTGAAAGTCCCGAATCATGGAAGACCCCAGTGAGAAGACAGGAGTGATTCTGGAGCACAGAGCACCAAAATCCCCCTGCCGACTACCCCGCCACCTCCCCCCAACATACACAAAGAATGCATAAATTACTCTGAGAAATAAACCAAACGGATTTATTAAGGCATAAAATTAGCTCCATCCTCCAGAAATGGAGAGGGTTCAAGTTTCTGCCCTTTCCTGTTCCTTCCTGATTAGCTCTACAGCAATTAGCTCCAAAGCATTTCATGCCTTCATACATCAGGGGCCCTGAGGTCCCCAGGTCTTTGTGGGGCCTTCCTTTATGTGACAGAGATTAAAACCTCCTGAAGCTTACTCAACACAGCATTTGCTAAAGTGACATAGGCAGAAAAGCCACTGTTTAAGGAGCATCTCAATGTGCCAAGCAGCATAACTACCCCCACACCCTATCTGCAGCCACACTTCAGGTGCAGTAAGAGGATGGCACTCTGGACATACCAACAGGAAATAACTGTCTCTCTTGGCCTTTCTAGGAACCCTCTGCCCCCCTGGGCATGCATGCCCCCCTGGCAGCCTGGAGGCCCAGCTCTGTCCCCCGGGGCAGTATCAGGATGAACCTGGACAGAGTCACTGCAAAACATGTCCTGCAGGAAAGTAAGCAGCTAGTGGGAGCTGACTGTGCCCGACTACTGGTAGTCAGAGGGTTCAAACTGGGTTCAGGAACCAGTGACCTTCTCCCTCAGGCCCCATAGCTCTGCATGTCATCAAAACTCAAGTGCATGGCTGGCCCTGGAAAAGTGCAGTCTCCATGCAAAAGACTCCAGAAATTAGAAGCCCCAAGGTCTATTTCATCTCACCTCAGATGATCCTGCTCAAACCCTCCAGGGCCAGAAGCTGTCACCTCCTCTGGGGAATGCTTGCCTCCTAAATGGTCTGGGAATGGGGTGATATCAGCTTCCTCTTCTGTATCTCCCACTCTGTGATCCCAGGTACTGTACCTCTGACACCCTGGACTCAGGGGCCAGTCCTATTTGGCCCATGGATTGTCCTGCTGGCTACTATTGCCCTCTTGGCACCCAGAGCCCTGTCCAGTATCCCTGCCCCAGGGGCACCATCCGGGAGCGACCTGGCGGACGCAGCACACAGGATTGCAGACCCTGCCCCGCAGGATATTTCTGCTTGGATTCAGGTGACAAGACTTCCCCTACCTGGCTCCACTGGGCCCATGGTGAGCCTGCCTGCAGATCCTGAATTCTCACAAGACCCCTGTGGCTGGAGACAGTCAAGGGTTAGAAAGGAAGCTGTTCTGCTGGCTGGGAGGGAAGACCTTCTAATGGCCAGATTCCCCGTAAATCACACAAGGAAAGGGATGGAAGAGACCAGAGCAAACATGCCAAGCTCAGGCTAATCTGGACAAGGACCCTGGATATCTTTGGGAGGAGATCTGGAACAGGAGGTGAAGGAAGGCATATCCCAGAGACATTCGAGGCTTGGGTAGCAAGAATGAGAAGGATAAGGTACAGACCAGACAGGATCAGGGCCTCACTCAGCCTGGCCTGAGGATCGGAAGTTCCACAAGGCCCAAACTACAGAGGGCAGGGAGGGTGTGCTGCCAATGCCTTCAGCTTTGTTTGTCTGCACCATTGTCTATAGCTCAAGGGGACAGCCAGGGCATGGATGTGTGGTTCAGGGATGCAAAAGAGAGGTCTGAATGACCTGAACCAGTCCCTAAGACCCCAGATTCTCCCCGCCAGAGCATTATGTATCATGACAGAATAAAGTGGTGAGACATTGGCCCATAACTGCAGTGGGGCACATCCCTGCATCCCAGCAAACCCACAGAAGACCTGGATTTATAGCCTCCCATTCAGCATCCCTCACTTTATGCGGTAGGACCAAGCATGCCTTCTAATTTGTCTACCCTCCTCCCCATCGGAGCAATCACAAATGAAGTCCGGGTTCAGAGAGGGCCTTGCACAGCTGCATGGGGATGGGCACAGATAAGCAATCTGGCACACTATGCCCCGAACTGAGTCAGTCCAGAGGCAGCCCTCATCTCTGCCTTCACTGAATCTGTTCCATCTCCTTTCATAGCTGTCGGGAAACGCTTCCCAGATGGGCCATGTTCAGCAGGTTATTACTGCCCTCCTGGCCAGACCTCAGCCACCCCTCCATCTTTTCGGTGTCCTCGGGGCTTCTACTGTCCAGAGGGCTCTTCCCAGCCAAGGACCTGTGGTAATGGAACATTTCAGCCCCATGAGGCAAAGGGCTTCTGTGAGCCGTGCCCTGCCGGATACTACTGTGAAGCTTCGGACTCAGGTGAGATCCTGGGGTTGGGGAACTCACTGAGAGGGGCACCTGAGACCCATGTTGTCCTCCCTCACAATCACTGACTTCCTGTTCTCAGAGTTTTGCACACTCATTTGCATCTCAGGAGTCTCTGTGCAGAAAGGAGTTGTCCTAATAGTGCTGGTCCGTGTGAAATGACCCTCTGAGACACTGAAGGCATGTGGAGGGAGGGGATCCTGCTGCAGGTGGGAAGAGCATGCTGGGAACCAAACCAGGGTGAAGTGTGGCTGGTGACTACTCAAGTCATCTCTGAGCAGAGCTGCCATGTGGGGCACCAGGTGCAGTATGAGACAGAAAGATCCTAGGCCAGCGCTGTCTCTAAACAGGCACCAGGAGGCCCACACAGCCCAGCCAGCATGCTCTGGGGCACTGAGCAAGCTGAGGGCTGGAAAGCAGGAAGTGAGCCTAGTGGCAAGACCCATGTCTTGGAGAAAGGGAGCTTGGTGCTCAATATTCAGGGTTGCTGAGGGTCAGAGATGTCCTGATCTAAGCAGCTTTCTTTATTGGTTTATTTTTGTTGGTTGGTATTCTGTGGTCTACAATACTATTAGTAATGGTTTCTCGTGCACAATTCCAACACTAAGTGGGCTCCTTGGTGCAGAACCAATAGGCCTGCAAGGGCACTCCCATCAACATGTCCAGAAACCCAACAAAGGATAAAATGCCTCAGCTGAGAGTCTGGCAGGGGCCAGCTCAGGATCTCTGCCCAGCACCCTCAAAGGCTGGGGTTACACCAGCAGCAGGACCCACCTGCTGTTACCCCCTAGGTCCCACAGCTCCAGGCCATCACTTGTGTCTTCAAGGCCACTTCTGTTCCCCTGGCTCCCACTCAGCCACTGCCCACCCATGTCCTCAAGGGACATATGGACCTTGGCAAGGAGCCACTGAGGAGCTGGACTGTGAACTGTGTCCTACAGGTTGGTGGACTCTGAACCACAGGATTTCCAGAGATCAAGGCTGGAGGGCTGGGTGAGAAGGACTTGAGGAGCAGCAGGTCTCAGAGAGACATGGCCTGCAGCTCCCACCTGTATTGATAAGGCAACAAGTCCTGTGTCCAGTTGTGGGGCTGCGGGCCAGTCCTCTTCCTGCCCAGTGCCCTAGGCACCCACTCACTAAGGCCCAAGACAACCCTAGCTCATATGAAAGACCAGAGCCAGTGGAGAGAGAGTGCTGACAGCTCAAGGCCATTCCATCCATCTCCCGCTCATCCTTCATTCAAGCTTCAGCTCAGCCAGCAGCTCCCCATGCTAGGGTGAGGCAGTCAGCCTCAACTCTGTTTTCTCTAGGCATGTTCTGTGTGTCAGAAGGGCTGTCCCAGCCATCAGGACCCTGCCACCCCTTCCATTACTGCAATGGGGGGGCAGTGTCCCCCACCCCCATCCAGCACAAGATCAGCCCCAGGGATGTGTCTTGCACAGGACTCTGTGATCACTCCATAGTGGTGACATGCACTGGGACCAATGTTGCTGTCCAGAAGCTCCTATCATGTGGACTGCCCTGCCCTTTCTTAGAGAAAGATTCTCTTACCCCACATCCCCAGGACCTGGCCTGGGCCCAGTAGTAGCTTGTTTCAGTGATTCCCAAATAGTCATATTTTTCACACTCAACAGCTTCAAAGCCAGCAGCTTCTACCTGCACAGGCCATGGAGTTTCTTGTAGAGCATTCGCCTGCCTGATAGTAGACAATCTGAGTTTGACGCTACGAGGCAGCTAGAAATAGCATGTGCAAAGCCTTTCTTTCATGCCAGAAGCTTCCCTGGGTGGTGCCCATGTGTCCTCACAGTGGACTGTGAGGCCCCAGGTCCCTTTCAGACAGGAAGAGACTGAGAAACAAGAGGCCCCATGTTGGGTCTCTGGGACTGGACACAGGAGAGCAGCGCAGGAGGGACAAGACGGATGAGCAGACTGTTGGTGTCAGTGTGTTGACTGTTTCTTGGTCTCCTTTTCTTCCTAACTTTCAACATGAACCTGGACATTTATGACCCAGGCTGGGCTGCAAAGTCCCTTTTAGAACATAGATGGCCTATTCTTCTGGAAAGGTCCACATCACTGTCACAAAGAGGACAGGAGATGAGGACGGAGGGAAGTAAATGCCATGATGCCATGAAGTCTGTCCATAGACCTGAGCCAGCACAGTGAAAGCATGTATTATTGGGATGCTTTAGTGCAGGGTGTCTTATTTGCTAGGTAGTCTCTCCCTCACCTGGCATTGGTCCTTGTCATCTCTCTCAGGTGCCTGAGACCATAGCTTAGCTAAAGTCCTTTCTCCTCTCTGGCTGAACAGGTGGAGGCAGTGCGACTTTTTCAGAATTACATATGCCCTCCTGGCTTCTTCTGCCCCCTGGGAATAGGCTCTCCAGTGCCATGCAGACCTGGGTTTTAGGCTTCTGTCCAAGGCTTGGCCAGGGAGAACCAGTGCCAGCCATGTCCCTCAGGACACTATTGCAGCCATGCTGGGCTGTCCCATACCCTGGAGGCAGGGCTGTGCCATGCAGGGTAGGTGGTAACTGAGTCATGCCCTGGGAAGGGTCCCTGACTTGGGCTTGCTGAGTCACTATGGACAGAACTCATTCTGGAATATGTTGGCCAAATCCTAAAGCTCTTCCTGAGCCCCAGTGATGTCCTCACAAGGATGGAAACAGGCCTTAGAGTCAAAGTCCAGAAGATCCTTTCACCCAAAGGGCCCTTCCTGGGTCCTGACCACAGGGGCGAGACCTCACACAGCCCAGTGACATGGGGTTTCACAGCCCCTTCTTCTTCCCTTCTGCCCAGACCTGGGGTCCTGCTGGAGCAGACTGTGCCACCACTGTCTCTTTTTCTTCAGGTACATCTTCTTGGGAGGCAGCACTGTCCCTGCACCCTCAGGTGGAATCCATGCGTACAGATGCCCTCCTTGTTTCCAATGTCCCCCAGGGGCCCACATGGGAGCTCCCTGTGAACCTGGCACCTTCAGTCCATCTCCTGGAGCTGACACCTGCCTGCCCTGCCCAGGAGGCACCTACTGCCCAAAGGCTGCCACCGTGAAGCCCACCATCTGCCCCAAAGGTAAGGCAGGCAACAGCACCCCAGAAATGCACCTCAGTGCACCATGTAGAAGAGACCCAGGCACCTCATAATTCATGTATGAGGTCTCAGTCTTCCCAGGCAGCCAGCCACTAGGATGCAATGGGGCTAAACAGGCTACATAGAGGTAGAGTGGGGAATAGATCAGGAGCCACATCCCTGCACACAGTCCAGCCACCCCCTCCCCAGTTTGGTTACACTACTCTCCTGTCCTGGTGAGTGAAGTCAACACCAGTCAGTCCCAGCCCAATTGTGGGAGCTGTTGATTCTGGGCAGCAAAAAAGCTGTCGAGGAGATATCAAGACGACCTCCTCTCCCCACTCCCATAGAATGTCTGGCATGATCAGGGCTGCTGGGTGGGTGATCCAAGTACTTTCTCTCAGGGAAATATCAGGGATAGAGGAACACATGACCCTCTTCCACCAGGACAGGAAGCCTAACAGAAATGGACAATTTTCCTTTCATAAGAAATGACTCCAGAAACCCCAGTGCCTTCACCCCTATGTGTACACACATATTCACATGTCACATACACAAGGTTTCACATGTGTGTTCATTCATACATGTGTCTACACATGTGGCTGTGCACACATATTCTCACAATATGCATGCACAATGTGCTCATGCACACACTCATGTTTGCACATACATACTCATACACACACGTTCACACATAGAGGCCCATTGTAACTGCCCCAGTAGACACTAAGGCTGAGTGTGACCAGACTGGATTCTAAGAAAGCCCCCCAACCGTCATCCTCCATCAGTTGAACTTGTGTCTCCTTCCTTGCCTCCAGATCTCCCCAAGGCAGCCCTGAGTTCTCTGCCACAGATGATGAGAGGAGGGAGTGATGGGATGCCGGAAGCAGCCCTGATGTCAGGACATTCAAGTTCCCCTCCTCTCCTTCCCTCACAGGTCACTACTGCCCGGCCCACACAGGCTCGGCACTTCCCTGCCCAGAGGGAACCCTGAACTCAAGGGAAGGTGCCTTCTCCTCCAATTCCTGCCAGCCCTGCCCTGGAGGGAGCTACTGCCCTGGGGAGGGCAACTGGCAGCCTGCAGGTAGGTGCCATGTCCCAGCATCTGGCGCTGGGCCTCTCTTCAGGGCCAGGCACAGGCCTCGCAGCAGCTCCTCTGTCCCAGAGAGCATCAGGCTCCTCACAGGAGTGCTGCGGCCCGGCTCCACTAGTGCAGTTGTGGTCTGGATTCTGCTTACCCTAAGGGGCCTGAATCTCTTCCCCTGTACAGTGGTGATAACAGCAGTGCCACCTCCCACTGCTTTGATCCTTATAAATTAGAACTCAGAGCTAAGAGTTTGCATGAGGTCAAAGGAGGAAGCCCCCAAAAATAATTCTCGTGGTCACTCTTCACCCTCCTTTCTACCCATGGGGCCCAGCCAAGGCCAAGGCTGACACTCTGTGATTCTTTGTCTCTGGACTTTTCTGGAAAATTCTTCCTCATTAGTTTACTGAATCTCTTGGGTCTGAGACAGCATCTGGGGAATATGAAGGTGTGGATCAGGGTTCACAGTACACATGGGACTTGGGTGCAAGCTGCTGAGATTTCTGCTGCTCCCCTAAAATTCTGCCTCTTCTGTGCCCAAGGACTCTGCTCGGCTGGTTACTACTGTGAGGGGGGTGCAGCCAGCCCTACTCCTAGAAGAAAGCCTGCGTTCCTTCCCAACGGACCTTGCCCTCTGGGACATTTCTGCCCACAGGGGACTATGCACCCTAGGCCATGCCCCAGGGGGACAACAAGGAGCTCACCAGGTGAGCATGTGCCCCACCTCCATCTGAGACTCTCTGTCTCCTACCCGAGGAGTGGACACAAACAGCACAGCAGGACCGGGGCAGGCCTGGCCTTTGGAGTTCCACCAGGATGGACACAGCCTAAGAAAAGCTGGTCTGGGTGGGTTCGGAGGTCTTCCGTGCCTTAGAGCCTGCTCCTCCACATGCAAACTGGGCCCAGTGCTGAACACTGTCATGATTTCACTCAACTAACACTGCACATGGCTCCTTCCTAGACCCAGGAAAGCTATCTATCCCCCTCGAAGTTGATTTTCCCGTGTGGGTTCACATGAGCCTAGGCCCTGCAACCTTTTCATCTAGGTGGTGTCTCGGAGGCCGACTGTGAGCACTGCCCAGTAGGATCCTTCTGTCCTGGCCTCATTCTCAGCTGGCCTTCTGGCTCCTGTGTCACTGGCTATGACTATACTCACGACCCCAGAGCCTCCAGTCCCCTGGCTCTCCCCTGCCCACAGGTACATCCCTGGGAGCTTTGGGAGGGAACCAAGGAACCTTACCCAGGGTTGAGCTGGATAGTGCAGATTATTCTGGGGCCTCACAGGAAGGACTACACCCCTCTCTCCATCTCCCAATTTGGTGTTCCCGGTTGCTAGTCCAGCCTCCTGAACTCCTACACTCCAGGCACTGTCCTAAATCAGCCCCAAGACAGAACAGTGCCAGACCTCCAAACCCACCCCCACCCTACTGAGATCTGGCCATACCCCCAAGTTCTCAGAAGCACCACTTTGTGTCCAATGCAGGGTCACTTCTGCCAAACAGGGGCTGCCTGGCCTGCTCCATGCAACCGAGGGGAGTACCAGCCCTCCTTGGGATCAAATGTCTGTTTCCCTTGTCCACCTGGTTTTTACTGCCCACATTCCGGCACCAGAATGCCCAAGCTCTGTCCAGCACATGCCTACTGCCCAGCTGGTATGCCCAATGCCTCATCTCCCCATGTCTATGGAACCCCTTCTTTTTCCTTAGTACCCCCTTTCCTTTTTTTTTCATCAATGCATCTGTTTGTCCATCCATCCATCTATGCACCAATCTGCCATTGTATTAATCTATATATATGTCCATGTGCCTAACTTTCCATTCACCCATTCAGACACCTACCCATCCATCCATCCATCCATCCATCCGTCCGTCCATCTATGTACCTATCTGTCCATCTATCCATTCATTCATCTATCCATTTACCCATCCAATTTGTGGTATGCTCACTTCCTATTAGACACTTAGATGGCACTAGGAATGCCTGTTGTGAAGAGCATGTTTACGGTCTTCAATCTCCTCTCGTTTCTCCTCAATTTTCCTTTCTCCACTCCATGTTGTTTTTCTTGTTTTCATGTTGCCTTACCCATACTCCCTACCCTGCTCTTTTATGAATTCAGTCTGTGGAAAACCTGAGCCATACATGACAGCAAATCTGTGTTAACTGGGTGTCTAGGAGGAGCTTCTGAATCCTGTGGAGGGTTCTGGAGCTCAATCCATGGAAGCTGAAGGGGCCTGAAGCACAGCAGGCACCCAGTGAGCTCCCAGACTGAAGGTTCTCCGTGCTCCCAAAAGCTTCACTGCTGCCTGAACATTCCCCACCAAGAAAGCCCTCGCTCCTTGATAAAAGGATAATGATCCTAGAAGAGGACTGCAGTTAACATGTCTTTAGCTCGAAGAAAGAAGCAAGGAATGTCTGGAGTATGGGGATGGCAGGATACTGATGGGGGAAAGGCACAGAAAAGGCAAGACACCAGCAGGGAGATGGTGAGACCTAAACTTCTCAGCATCACGTGTCCTTCCTCCCATTCAGGAACATGGTCACCACATCTGTGTCCTCCAGGGACCTTTACTCCCCAGAACATCTCAGGTCTCCAAGAAGAGAGTGACTGCTCCGTCTGTCCCCCAGGGCACTACTGCAGGTTAGTGGTGGTCAAAGTGATTAGAGTAGGTAGTTATTAGAGTAGTTAGAGGGAAGAGGATTAGAGTGGTTAGTAGTGGCTAGAATGCAGGTGGTTAGTAGTGGCTACAGTGGTTAGAGTGGTGGTTACAGTAATGGTTAGAGTGGTTTGGGTGGTTATATTGCAGGTGGTTAGCAGTGGTTAGAGTGGTTAGAGGTGGTTAGAGTGGTTAGAAGTTCTAAGAATAGTTATAGCGCAAGTGGTTAGATCGCAGGTGGTTAGTGGTAATTTGAGTGCAGATCAGTAGTAGTTACTGTGATTTGAGAGGTTAGAAAACAGGTAGAGTTATTGGTAGTGGCTAGAGTGACTAGTAGTCGTTAGAGTGGTTAGAATGCAGGGTTAGAGTGGTTTACTGCCCATTCTGCCACCTTTGGGTGTCATGATAGCCTGAGTCCTGCTCTTTATCCATTGTTTGAGGATAAATACCCAGAAATCTATTCTTTGCTGGAGTGGAGCTTTGGACAATCCAAGGGACCCTGAGCCTCACATACTGTCTGTGTATGTGCTATGTTCACACAGCCTTGCAATTTTACTGTCTGAAATCAGTGAAATTTGATGTAGGACTCTTTCCAACTGAGCTTCTCACTCTAACTCCTCTCCCTGGTATTAGAAGTGGACAGGTATGGGGCAAATGTCCTGCTGGCTATTTCTGTCCACCTGGGACCACTGAACTGATGAGTCCATGTACTCCGAGACAACTGTGTTCCAAGCTGTGCCCACCAGGTAACATACCCTGTATCTTGCCCTTGGATGTGAAGGCGGCAGAAGGGAAGGAAACATGGTGCTCAGAGCGACTTACTAGGCAAAGGGCTCATTTGGGGTAAAAGACAGACTCCTAAACTCCAGTTTTATGTGTATTCACATATACATGTATGTAGTATGTAACAGGTAATACACTTTTCTGCGATCCAAATGGCCACTGACACAACAAGTTCCTAGGGAGCCAGACCTCTCGGCCTTGTTCCCAGAATTGTCCCTTATACTGCCCTGCCACTCAGCAGCTCCTCACCTTCCAGCCCAGTTAACAGGACCTCTTGTGTCACAGGATCTTACTGCCCAGAGGGCAGTGGGGCCCCCATTCCATGCCCCCCTCACACTCTGAGGGCCATCCCTGGAGCCAAAAAGCAGGAGGACTGTGGGCACTGCCCCCCTGGGCGTTGGTGCAGAGCCGGTGAGATGCTCCTGTGTGGTCTGGAGTGTGCAGATCCCCAGAAGGGTGAGGGGGTAGGAAGAAAGCACAACCCTTGCTTCCCAGGGCACCTGAACACCAGCCCATGCCCAGCTGGCCACTATTGCCCTGGAGGAAGAGAGACTCAACCAGGTGTTCCCCAGGCCTGCCCTGTACACACCTACCTCGCAGTGGAAGGAGGTCAGAGCCAGGCTGAATGCCTTCCCTGTCCTGCTGGGTACCTCTGCCAGGTCCCAGGTGAGGTTGCCTTCAGTCCAGGTATGATCTAAGGGAAATATTTGGGAGGGTCAGTGGGACCTCTATTTCCTCTGCATTTGCCCCCAGGTTTATCTTCCTTTGAAGGCCACCCGTGTCCTCCAGGGCACTGGTGTCCTGGTGGTCTGGGTGCCTTTCTCTGCCCACCAGGCACCTACAGGACAGAGCCAGGGGCTTCATCACACAAAGACTGTAACCTCTGCCCCCCTGGCCACTACTGCCCTGCGGCTGAGCTGAGACACCACTCAGATGTGTCTGCGATCCCCTGCAGAGCAGGGACTGAGTGTCCTGCAGGTGAGAAGCACCCCAACCCCCACCACCAGCACCCAGTCCTCTCCTTGAGCTCCCTGCACTTCAGGCAGGCTGCCTTTGCCCAGTCCCTCCCCTTTCATGCCCTAGTTTTCTTCATACTTAGGAGCTGGGTTCATTCCTGCCTCCCTTAGGTGCTGTTGCTGAGGTCATGTGCAGGGCTGGTTCTTACTGTGGGCCCCAGACTGGGGTTCCCCCACTCTGCCCAGAAGGCTATGCTTGCCCTGCTGGATCTTCCACCTATGCAGGCCCAGGGCAGCGGTGAGTACCCTGCTCTCCCCAGGTGAGTCTGACACCTCCCCATCTCAGTCTTTGGGTTCTCTAGATATGAGTAAATCCTCCATTTCCAAAAGAATTTGGGGCAAACTGCAGGACTCGGATCCAAGATCTGGACAATCCTCTGTTTGAGCTGCCTCATTTGGAGATTCATGAGCCCTGCCTCTGGCCCAGGGTAAAAAAGCAAACTGAGACACTGCAACTTATTATTTTCAGATATCCTGTGCAGGGTGGGCAGATTTAGTAAATGAAAATACAGAGACCCAGTTACAGTGAATTTCAGGTCGGTTTCAGGATTGTGAGCCGTGGGGATGCTGGGATATGCTCATGCTCATCATTTACTCATTGCCAACTGTAACGAGAAATCCAAACATAACTGGGAATCATATATTTCATGACACAGCCTGTGTCCAGGAGCAACTGACCCCACCCAAGCCAGTCATATTCACTCCTTGCAACTCTTGTCTGGTGTTTGGTGGGCAGGAGAGATGGGACAGGGCTTAACCAATAGGGCATAACTCAGGCTCTCTAGTGCTCGGGAGGGCATGTTGGTGCTGAGCAGAACAAGCCTGGCTCGGTCCTCTCTAGGATAGCACCAATGACTCCTCTCCCCTCCACTTCCCTCCCAGCTGGTGGAATGTCAGGGCTATGCTGGCCAACTGAGAGACAGCAGCACACAGTCCTGCCTGTGACCTGGGGCCTGAGGGTTTGTGTCTCTGCAGCTGTGTGTTTCCCTATTACTGCCCCCTGGGAAGTGCCCACCCACATGCATGTCCAGGGGGCTCCGAGGCTTTGAATGGAAATGATCTCAGAGTGTCCAGGGAGACTTGCTGTCGACTCTGTGAGGAGGGTACTTACCGCAGCCAGGCCGTGGATGCCCAGCCCTGCCAGCCCTGTCCCTCTGGATATAGCTGCCGCCAAGGTAAGTTGGAAACCCTGGGTGAAAGCAGGAAAGGGGGGCCTGGACTTTGGTGAGAGCTGGAGATCAAAGCCCAGTGAGTTCAAAGCGCAGGCCAGTGGAGAGGGATCTGAGAGCCCTGAGAGCATAGGGGAAGCAAACCCACCAAGAGGGAAGGATGCAGGGGCAAGGGATTCAGAGAAAAAGGCAGTCACAGTATGTCCTGATATTAGAGTTAAAAGACCTTTTGATGTGCTGTGAACATCAGCTGAACCACCACACTGAAGCTTGTAAAGCATGTAATCCCCCAAATAAGACAAGCACCACCCAATGTGTCAACAACCAACAACCAAGAAAGGTGGAAATGTGCTCAGTATGCCTAGGAGGCCAGGGACTCCTGGGGAGAGGGACATGGTACAGCACAAGACCCCATGCTCCTACTGCAGTCTAGAGTTGCTTTATTGCCTCTCCTCCTGCCCCCTCACCTCACCCCCAGCAAGCTCATTGTTTCTCTCAGTTCTGCAGCAGAAGTCCTGGCACAGAATTTTCCCCTTGTTTCCTTGTAGGGACAGAAAATTACAGTGGTGAGCTCTGCCCTGTGGGGCACTATTGTCCTGCTGGTGGTCGGAGCCCGAAGCCCTGTCCGCCAGGATCCTTCAGAAATAGCACTGGGGCGGGAGCAGTTGGAGGGTGCCTGTCCTGCCCCGCTGGCACTTTCAACCCCTGGCCAGGCCAGATGGGCTGCCTGCCCTGTGGGAGCTCTGCTTTCTCTCCTGCTGGTGAGTACTTGTCTTCAGATCCTGGTGATTGATTGATGAAGTGATTGATTATAGCTTAGGTGACATGACCTCAACAGTGTGAATTTTCAAGGGTTTGATATGCAAAAGGAAGGTTACTGTACCACACCACTGGCAAATTCACCTTGTACAATTGTCCTTGTGTCACTTCTAATCTGCTTCTTTTTTTTTAATTTTCTTTGTTTTTTTTAATTAATTGATTACTTTTTAATTGAATCACCATGAGATACATGGTTATAAAGCTTTCACGACTGGGTTTCAGTCATACAATGTTCTAACACCTATTCTCATCTCTTATATCCCTCCTGGAACCAACCCCCCTCCCCTGCCTCCAGTTGGCCTCTATGGCAGGCGCTTTTCCTCTCTCTCTCTCTCTCTCTCTCTCTCTCTCTCTCTCTCCCTCTCTCTCTCTCTCCCTCTCTCTCTCTCTCTCTCTCTCTCTCTCTCTCTCTCTCTCTCTCTCTTTCCTTTTGGGCATTATGGTTTGAAATACAGATACTGAGAGGCCATCATGTTTGGTCCTTTACACACCTTCAGCATACATCTCCCATCCAGAGCGACACTTTCTTCTCCCCATTTTTTGATGAGGTTTGATATCTTTTTTCTTGTAAATTCTACCAGTGCCTTGTATATCTTGGATATTAACCCCTTACCTGATGGGTATTGGGTAAATAATTTTTCCCATTCTATAAACTGTCGCTGTATCTTGGTCACCATTTCTTTTAAGGCGTAGAAACTTGTTAGCTCAATCTAGTCCCATTTTTTTTTTATCTCTGCTTCCACTTGCTTGGTCAGTGGTGTTTCATCTTTAAAGATGCCTTCAGCTTCAGTATCAGGGAGGGTTCTGCCTACACTTTCCTCCATGTACCTTATAGATTCAGGTCTGATATTGAGGTCTTTAGTCCATTTCTATCTGCCTGGAGCTAGACAGAGGTCTGAGTTCATTTATTTTTTGCATGTAGCTGTCCAGTTTTCATAGCACCACTTTAAGAGGCTTTCCTTGCTCCACTTCACAGTTCTTGATCCTTTGCCAAAGATTGAGTGATCGTGTATTTGAGGGTGTGTGTCAGTATAATCAACTCAATTCCATTGGTCTGCACATCTATCTCGATTCCACTATCATGCTGTTTTAATTACTACTGCTTTATAGTACAGTTTGATGTTGGGGGAGATGATGCCTCCCATCTTATTTATTTATTTATTTATTTTTATTGAATAACCGTGAGAAGAGTTACAAAGCTTTCAGGTTTAAGTCTCAGTCATACAGCCCAGCCACCGTGCCCCCCATCCCACCCCGCTGACCCAAGCACCGCAGCCATTTTCCATTTTCTCTTCTGGCTTAGCTATTGTGGGGCAGGGCACAAGGCCTAATCTTCAGGGGGCGTGGCCATGGCAAAAGTGGACGTGGCCTCTTTTGGGGCCTGGCCACAGTTATTTTCTCGACACCAAGTAATCTGTTGTTACATCAGCCTTCATTACCTATGTGTATGAGTAACATCCTAACTATCCCAAAGACAGTAGGACAATAGGTCAGTAGTCTATCCTAATTTCACCAAAACGCCAATGAATACAAGTACCTGTGCAACACCCAATGTAAAAGAGCACATTCTTGATCTTGCCACAATCAACAGAGAAGCGGCAGGCATTCTGGTGAGCAACGCGGCCCGGAAAATGCTCCGGACCCGAATTGGGGCCAACAACACAGGGGAGCCGGAAGGAGAAGGTGCAGCCAGCACACCTTCTCCAGATGGAGCCCGGGCGACACTGAGCAGCAACTAACATGGCTCCAGGATTCGGGACTGGGACACATCCTTTTCTAAAACCTGAAAACATACAATCTTTTAATGGAAAATTAATTATCAAATGCTTCCTTAATAGGATTATCTTGTTTGGGGGTATAACTCCCACAACAATGGTGAGTTTTGTGTTGAAATATGGAACGTAATCAAGGTGAAGAGAAAATGAAGTGAAATTCATCAGTTATACAGTTGGGGTGGGAGGCGGGGGGTATACCAGGGATTTTGGTGGTGGAATATGGGCACTGGTGAAGGGATGGTGTTTGAATACGGTATAACTGAGACATAAACCTGAGAACTCTGTAACTTTCCACATGGTGATAAAATAAATAAATAAATAAATAAATAAATAAAAGAGCACATTCTCTGAAAGTATCACCTTAGGCCTCACCTAAAGGATTAAAAGAACATCTGAGAGGAAAGGCATGTTATAGAAGGGGAAAATAAAAAGATAACTACCATCCAGATTCCTTTTTCGCAACAGAGTGAACAGGGATAGTGAACTTGAAGGTCCCTCTCCCATACCACCACAACAACATGAAGAAACAGCGTGCAAGTCACCAACACAAGGAGAGAACTATGAAAGGAGTCCAGGAGACTTAATAGGCGTTTCCTACAAACTTGAGCTCCCCTATAAAGAATTCAGAGTTGAAATGCTGAACATGTTCAATGAACTCAACATAAAGATTGAAAAGTTATCCATTAAATTAAAGGAGGACCTCACAGAAACAATACAACAGACAGCCGAGAAAATACGGGAAGAAATGAGAGCAGAAATAAAAATCTACAAAAAGAAATGTCACGAATGAAGGATTCGATAGATGAAATAAAAAACTCAGTGGATGCCTGCAACAGTAGTATGACTACAGCTGAGGACAGAATCCTGAGATTGAAGATGAGCTGCAGAAAGCCTACAGGCAACAACAAACAATGGGAAGAGACTTCAAAAGAGCTCTAGGGCGAATCAGAGTCCTAGGGGTGATTTCAAGAGGAATAACATTAGAATCATTGGAGTACCAAGACAGGGAAGCAACCCCAATCAAAAAGCCACAGTCAAAGAAATTATTGCTAAAAAGTTCCCAGAGCTGGAGAATGCAGGCATGCAGATTAAGGAGCCCAAAGGGTGCCAGCTAAAAGAGACCCTAACAGAAAAACTTTAAGACATATCACAGCTCAGGAACTTCATAGACTCAAAACTAAACTTAAAAGAAGGACTAAAGGGGCTATTGTAAGACAAGAAAACCCCCTACAAGCACAAGAAACCCTTACAGAAAGATGGCTCAAAATCCCATAACAATAATCTCTCTCAATGTAAATGGTCTAAATTCACAAATTAAGAGACACATAGTGGCAAAATGTATTCAGAGACTGAACCCAACATTCTGCTGCCTGCAAGAAACACATCTGAATAGCCAGAACAAACACAGACTTAAAGGGTGGAAAACAATCCTGCAAGCAAACAACTCCCTCAAAAAAGCTGGGGTGGCCTTACTAGTATCAGACAACATAGATTTCAGGTTGAAAAAGATTAGAAGGGATAATTAAAGTCATTTTTTATTAACCAAGGGATATGTACAGCAGGAAGAAATCACACTTCTAAATGTGTATGCATCCAATGAGGGACCAGCTAAATACGTACAACAACTGCTAACAGGCCTTAAGAAGGATATTGTGAGCACCAAAATAGTAGTTGGAGACTTCAACACCACCCTATTACCTCTGGATAGATCAAGAAGATTAAAACTCACCAAGGAAATACTTGGCTTTGAAGGAAGAAATAGAAGAGAGAGGGCTAATAGATTTATACAGGGCATTATATCCCCCCCAAAAAAGAATACACATTCTTTTCCAGTGTACATGGAACATTTTCCAGAATAGACCATGTGCTGGGCCACACAACAATCCTCAACAGAATCAGGAAGATCAACATTGTATCAGCTATCTTTTCAGACCATGATGTACTGAAGCTAGAAGTTAATCATGGACAGACGCAGAAAACCAAATCAAACACTGGAAATTAAACAACTCAATGTTGAATGTGGATCAGGAAGGAAATCAAGGAAGAAATCAAAAGGTACCTGTAAACAAGTGAGAATGAAGACATGAGCTACCAGAACCTGTGGGACACAGCCAAAGCCGTGTTAAGGGGAAAGTTTATAGCTCTGCAAGCATTTCTCAGGAAGGAAGAAAGGGCCCACACAAATAACTTGACTTTACATCTTAAGGTTTCAGAAACGGGTCAAAAAAAGGAGCCCAAACCAGGCAGAAGGAAAGAGATAATAAAACTTAGAGCAGATATCAACGACATGGAAACGCAAAAGACTATCCAAAAGATCAATGAAACCAAGAGCAGGTTCTTCGAGAAAATAAACAAGATTGATATACCACTAGCAAAACTCATAAAGAAAGAGAGAGAGAACCCTGATAAACCGAATCAGAAATGAAAAGGGGGACATCAGAACAGAAACCAAATAAATTCAAAAGATCATTAGAGACTACTTTGAAAATTGTATGCCAAGAAACAAGAGAACCTAGAAGAAATGGATAAATCCCTGGATTCCTATAATCTGTCAAGGCTGAATCAAGAAGACCTGGAATACCTGAACAGTACTACTAAAATCAAGGAAATTGAAACTCTAATCAAAAGTCTTACCAAAAACAAAAGCTCAGGTCCAGACGGATTCACTGGAGAATTCTTCCAAACATTTAAAGAGGACCTATTGCCAGTTCTTCTCAAGCTTTTCCGGGAAATTGAAGAAACAGAAACCCTCCCTAACAGTTTCTATGAGGCTCATATCTCCTTAATTACAAAAGCAAACAAAGACACCACAAAAAAAAAGAAAACTACAGGCCAATATCCCTGATGAACACAGATGCAAAGATTATCAATAAAATATTAGCAAATAGAATGCGACAACTCATCAAAAAGATCATACACCATGACCAAGTGGGATTCATTCCGGCGAAGCAAGATGGTTTAACATTTGAAAATTAATCAACATAATCCACTATATCAACAAAACAAAAGAAACATATGATCATATAAATAGATGCAGAGAAAGCATTTGACAAGATCCAGTACCCATTTATGATGAAAACTTTTGCCAAAATGGGTATGGAAGGGACTTTCCTCAATATAGTCAAAGCCATCTACGGCAAGTCTATGGCAAGAATCATCCTCAATGGAGAAAAACTAAGAGCCTTCCCTCTAAGATCATGAATGAGACAAGGATGCCCACTCTCTCCACTTCTGTTCAATATAATACGGGAAGAACTTGCAATAGCGTTTAGGCAAGAAAAATTTATTAAGGGCATTTAAGTAGGTAAGGAAGAAATCAAGGTCTCACCATTTGCAGATGATATGATACTATACATAGAGAACCCTAAAACCTCTACCAAGAAACTCTTAGAAACAATAGACCTGTATAGTAAAGTTGCAGGCTATAAAATTAATACCCAAAAGTCCATGACTTTCTTATATGCAAATGAGAGAGAAGAAAGTGACATGAAAAAGCAATCCCGTTCACAATCGTGCCTCAGAAAATCAAATACCTCAGAATCAGGTTAACTAAGAAAGTAAAGTACTTGTACAAAGAAAACTACCTAACGCTACTTCAAGAAATAACAGAGGACACGAGGAAATGGAAAGATATCCCCTGCTATGGATTGGGAGAATTAACTTTGTCAAAATGGCAATGCTCCCCAAAGCATTGTACACATACAATGCAATCCCTGTAAGGATACCCATGACATTCTTCAAGGAAATGGAGGGAACACTCCTGAAATTCATGTGGAACAATAAGCCGCCACACGTAGCTAAAGCAACTCTTAGAAAAAAGAATACAGGAGAAATCACCCTTCCCAACCTCAATCAATACTACGAAATGGTAATAATTAAAATAGCATGGTACTGGAACAAAGGCAGAGCCACTGACCAATGGAACAGGGTTGAATCTCCTGACACACACCCTCAAATATATGATCATCTAATCTTTGATAAGGGAACAAGAAATGTGAATTGGAGCAAGGAAAGCCTCTTCAACAAATGGTGCTGGCAAACCTGGACAGCTACAGGCAAAAAAAAATGGGCTCAGATCTCTACCTAACACTATGTACAAAAGTCAGGTCAAAGTGGATTAAAGCTCTCAACATCAGATCACAATCCATAAGGTACATGGAAGGCAAGGTTGGCAAAACTTCCACGACATTGAAGCTAAAGGTATTTTCAAAGATGACATGCCACTGGCCAAGCAAGTGAAGACAGAGATAAACAAATGGGACTATCTTGAACTTTGAAGCTTCTGCACCTCAAAAGACACAGTGACCAAAATACAAAGACAATCTAGAGAATGGGAAAGGATATTTACCCAATACCCATCTGATATGGGGTTGATATCAAGGATATACATGGCACCGGTTGAACTCCATAAGAAGAAAATTCCCAACCTCATCAAAAAATAAGGGATGGAAATGAACAGAAATTTTCTCAAAGAAGAAATCCGAATGACTAAAAGACACATGAGAAAATGCTCTATGTCACTAATTATCAGGGAGGTGCAGATTAAAACAACGAGACACCATTTCACACCACAGAAACTGGCCCACGTACAAAAGAACAAAAGCAACCAGTGTTGGGGTGGATGTGGGAAGAAAGGGACTCTCTTTCACTGCTGGTGGGAATGCCGACTGGTTCGGCCTTTTTGTAAAACAATATGTACGACTCTCAAAAAATTAGAAATTGAGCTCCCATTTGACCCAGCAATACCACTCCTGGGAATATATTCTGGAGAGGCAAAAGGGTATAGTAGAAATGACATCTGCATTTGTATGTTCATTGCAGCACTGTTTACAATAGCCAAAATCTGGAAAAAACATGAGTGCCCAAAAATAGATGACTGGTTAAAGAAATTTTGGTACATCTACACAATGGAATACTATGCAGCTGTTAGAAAAGATGAAGTATGAACTTTGCATATAAGTAGATCAACATGGAAAGTATAATGTTAAATGAAATGAGTCAGAAAGAGAGAGACATACATAGAAGTATTGCACTCATCTGTCGAATATAAAATAACAGAGTGGGAGACTAACACCCAAGAGTTGTAGAGATAAGGACCAGGAGGTCTGCCCCACAGCTTGGAAACTGCCTCACATGCTAGGGGATAACCAGCTCAGATAGAGAAGGGAATGCCGAGTAGAGTATTTTGGGAGGACCCATTCAGGTTGGAAGATGCAAACTAAAAGTAAACTATATAATGTTTGATCATTATATGACTGATACTTAAACCTGAAAGCTTGTAACTCTTGTCACGGTGATTCAATAAAATAAAAATTTAAAAAATAAATAAATAAATAAATAAAATATTTAGTCAAAAGCTTTCCTCTTATCTGGTCGTTAGACCAAAAAAAGAATAAAATTATTATTTTATCCAAATTGTTCTGGTGAATAATGTTAGTTTAAGATAGCCACAATTTTTGTTTCTAGGTAATTATGGATTATCTATGATTTATCAAGTTCTAAAACACTGTCAGAGATTGAGGTTAATATATTTCATTGAAATGTAGACATTAAAACAAAAAGCTTTCTTAGTATTTATTATTTTTGCTATGTCTAATATTTTCATTGTTAATTACTTAATGATTTAAGTACATCTTCAAAGAGTTTCAGCTGTCTGGATACTGACATCTGTGCTTAGGAATAGTTATTAAGTATATTCATATTTTTGACCTCAAATTTTTTTAATAAAATTAATAAATGATCAATAGAAGTCACCGAGAAGATAATATATGAAGAAAATAAATACCACTCACAATTTCTCAGGGATTGTTTCCAGTCTGATTTTCATATAAGAAAGTAAATAACTTTTAAACCTAATAAAATGAATTGTATTTACAAAAATTAAAAAATTAAAGAAAATAAAAGTAGACTATAGACAAAACATGAAGGCCACTCAATACCTCTATTGCAAATTCCAACACCCAAAAGGAGAGAGAAAAAAAGGGAATGCCCTGCCGCTGAGGCAGGGTGGAGTGGTGGGGGATGGGGTGGGGGTGGTGAGAGGGATACTGGGATCATTGGTGGAGGTGAGTGGGCACTGGTGAAGGGATGGGTAAACGATCATCGTATGAGTGAAATGCTAACATGAAAATTCATAAGTTTATAACTGTATATCACAATGATTTTCTAATAAAACATTTTTTTAAGATTCAAAACAAGAAGTCTCAGTCATACAATAATCATACACCGTCCCTTCACTAGTGCACATGTACCACCACCAAGAACCTCAGTATAACCCCCATCCCACTCCCCACCCTGCTTGTGTGGCAGATGATTTTCACTTTACGCTCTCTTTACTTTGATTACATTCAATTTTCAACAGAAAACCCACTATTATTATTTGGAATATTTGCCCAACAATCAGACCTGCTGAAAAGGCATCATTAAATCATTTGTTTTCTATTGCTGATAATGAAAAGCATATGATGTTACACAGCCGCAATAGCGGCCACACAGTTTTGGAATTCTGGTATTTTAGTAATTAAATCCAGAGGTATTTCTGCCAGCAGCCGCTGTGTTCCGAGATTGGTTTGTGTGCCTCTGGGATCATGGCTGTTCAGGAGCGAAGGAGCCGTTCATAGGCAGCCACTTGGGTTCCTGTTTGGATAGGGGCAGGGCTGGTTCCACCCCCTGCACCCTGAGATTTCCCATGCACCCCATCACTGCAAGATCCTACCTCTCTGTCCAATTTGCTCTGAAGGTGTCAGTCGCCATGCTTCTACAAAGGGGAAAAGGCCGAGGACGGTGCCATACCTTAGTTTATAGTCCAGGAGCATTTCTGCCAGCAGTTGCTGCATTCTGAGATTGGTTTGTGTGCCTCTGGGATCATGGTCATTCAGGGGCAAAGGAGCCACTCCTGAACGTTATTTTTGTATATCAGCAAAGGTTGGCCATGTGATTTGGAGAAATTGGTCCCCACATACTGGTTACATGTTAGTTACATGTTAGTAGAAGCTCATTGTCACCAGGTTTCCATCTGGAGAAAGCGGGGAGACTGTACGTTCTCCATCTGGAACACCCCAGTGTTATTGGCGCGGTTTGGGGTCCGGAGCATTCTCCACTGTGTGGTGCCCACCAGCCAGGATTCTTCACTGCTGTGTGCATCAAGATGACGCTGGGGGCAGGTTGAGGGAATGACTTCCGGGGTCAGGGGCGGGCTAGAAGCTGGGATGGAACTTCCCAGTTCCAGTGTCCCCATGCAGTTTTGAGAAATAGTCCTGGTCCCCACATACCAGAGCCATATTTGAGAAGCTCGGTGTTGCCGGGATTTCATCTGGAGAAATCGGGAGATTGCACCTTCTCCATGCCTCCCATCTTATTTTTCCCAAGGATTGCTTTAGCTATTGATGGGAGTTTATTGTTTCATATAAGTTTCAGGAGTGTTTTGTCTATTTTTTTGAAAAATGTCATGGGACAGCATTGAATCTGTGCAATGCCTTGGAGAATATTGCCATTTTGACGATGTTAATCCTTCTGATCATGAGCAGAGGATGTATCTCCATTTCCTCATGTCTTCTTTTATTTCCTGAAGTAGTGTTTTGTAGTTTTCCTTTTATAGGTCCTTCACCTCTTTAGTTAAACTGATTCTGAGGAACTTGATTTTCTAAGGCACAATTGCGAACAGGATTTTTAAAAAATATCTTTCTTCTCTTCATTATTTGTATATAGGAAAGTCAAGGACTTTTGGATATTGATTTTTGTAAGCTGGCACTTTACTATACAAATCTATTCTTTCTAGGAGCTTTTCTGTAGAGTCTTGATGATTTTCTAAGTATCATATCATGTCATCAGCAAATAGTGATAGCTTGACTTCTTCCTTTTCTATCTGGATGCCCTTGATATCTGTTTCCTTGCCTAACTCCTATGGTAAGTACTCCCAGTGCCATATTGAATGGTAGTGTAGTAATGATAATGGTAATGGTAACTGTAGTCCACCCCAGCCTCTTCTCACCAACTCCCCACACGCCCAAGCACCCCCTCCCACCAACACTACTTGGGAATGTCACTTTTACAATCAAAGTTTAAGAGTTTATTCTCATTCAATGTAGTTTTGTTTCTGTATTTGTCTTCCCTCTGAAGTATTTCACTTAATATGACATCTCCAATTTCATCCAAAGTGCAGAAAACAGCAAGGTTTCCTCTTTGCTTACTGCTGCACAGTATTCATCATGTCTATAGCACTACTTCTTTTTTTAAATTTATTTTATTGAATCACCATGTGTAAAGTTACAAAGTTCTCAGGCTTATGTCTCAGTTATACAATACTCAAACACCCATCCTTTCTCCCGTGCCCACACTCCACCACCAAAGACCCCAGTCTACCTCCCAAAACTTGCCCCCCAACCCCCATCCCCGCCTGTGTAATTGATAAATTTCACTTCATTTTCTCTTTACCTTGATTACTTTCCATAATTCAACACAAAACTCACTATAGTTGGAGTCTTCCCCCAAGAAAGACAGCCCTGCTGCCAATGAAGCATCTGATAATTAGTTTTCCATAGCTGAAACTGGAGAGATATGAAGTCCCACTGTTTCAAGTACATAGAATATTTTCCCCCTCCTTTCTGAGTCACCAAGTTCATGCCTGCTTAATAAATAGTCCTCATATTATGGCTGACACCACACCGCCTGAAGAGAAAAAGAGATATTTCCCGTCCTCGGCCGGCATGGGGTTATGGCTTAGTTCGCAGTCTAGAGACATGGCTGCAAGCAGTTTCTGGAACCAAAAGTAGCAAATGCAGCTGCACAAAAGTGTGGTCACCCAGTTCAAATATGCTATGTTGATACTTTGCTATATCGGTTCACTTGTATTAGTTGAATCTTTAAAAGGGTATTCTATGCATATTGTCGTGCCATATGTAAATGATGATAGCTTAACTTCTTTTTCAATTTGATGCCTTTGATTTCTTTTTCTTGAGTGATTTCTATGGCAAAGATTCCTAAAACTTCATTGAGAAATCATGGAGAAAGTGGGCCACCTTGACTTGTACTAGATCTCAAGATAAAATAAACTTTTAACTTTTTAACTGTTGATTGTAATGTTGGCTGTAGATTCATTGTATACTCTTGAACACATGCATTTCTTCTATTGTATTTTGTTGAGGGTATTTATTATGAGTAGATGTTTAACTTTGTCAAAAACTTCCTCTTCACCTATTAATGTGATTCGATTTTAATTTTTCATTTTATTGATGTGAAGTATTGTGTTAATAGTTTGTGTATACCATCTTTACATCCCTAGAATAAATCACACTTGATCATGGTGTTTGACCCTTCTGACATATAGATAGATTCAGTTGGTTAAGACTAGTTAAGGATCTTTGCATGTATGTTCATCAGGGATATTTGTCTTAGTTTAATTTTAGTATTATCTCTTTCTTCTTTTCGTATCGACATAATGTTTACTTCATAAAAGCTGTTAGGAAATATTCTGTTTCTTTAATACTTCGGAAGGGAATGAGAAATATAGGTAGTAAGTCTTTGAAGATTTTATAGAATTCACTAGTGAACCCATCTGAATGTGGGTTTCTCTGCTTGAGGAAATTTTTAATTAAGAAAACTGGTTCAGTTTTCTTACTTATGTGTTGTGTCCTAACTTTTTCATAATTCAGATATGAGAGGTTATATGATTGCAGGAGTTCATCAGTTTCTCTCATACTCTCCAGCTTAGTGTCATAGAGTTGTTCAGAGTAACTTCTTTTTATTTCTGAGGAATCTGTTGTAATTTCTCCACTTTCATCTCAGCTAATCTATTTGGGCTTTCTCGCTTTTCCTTGCGAGTATAGGAATCTTACTTGTTCTTTTGAAAAATCAACTCCTAGTTTCACAGAACCTTGTATTGATTACTTGAGTTTTTTAAAATTTATTTATGTTTAATTAGTGAATCACCGTGAGGGTACAGTTAAAGATTTATACACTTTTGTGCTTATGCTTCCCTGATACAAAGTTCGGGAACCCATCCCTTCACCAGTGCCCATTCTCCACCACCAGTAAACCCAGCATCCCTCCCACCCTCCCCAATCCCATCACCCCCAACCCAACATTCCACTGTGGCAGGGTATTCCTTTCTGTTCTCTCTCTCTAATTAGCTGTTGAGGTTTGCAATAAAGGTGTTGAGTGGCCACTGTGCTCAGTCTCTAGCCCTCATTCAGCCCGCAACTCCCTTCCCCCGCATGGCCTTCGACTACATTATAGTTGGTGATCCCTTCTCTGAGTTGCCCTTTCCCCAGAATGTGAGGTCAGCCTCCAAGCCATGGAGTCAACCTCCTGGTACTTATTTCTACAATTCTTGGGTGTTAGTCTCCCACTCTGTTATTCTATATGCCATAGATGAGTGCAATCTTTCTATGTCTGTCTCTCTCTTTCTGACCCATTTCACTCAGCATGAAACTTTTCATGCCGATCCACTTAAATACAAAATTCATGACCTCCTTTTTTCTAACAGCTGCATAGTATTCCATTGTATAGACATACCAAAGTTTCCTCAGCCAGTCATCCGTTCTAGGGCATTCGGGTTTTTTCAGGATTCTGGCTATTGTAAACAGTGCTGCGATGAACAGACATGTGCAGATGTCGTTTCGATTATACTTTGTTGACTCTCTGGGATATATTCCCAGCAGTGGTATTGCTGGGTCAAATGGGAGCTCAACATCGAATTTTTTGAGAATCGTCCATATTGTTTTCCAGAAGGGCTGAACCAGTCGGCATTCCCACCAGCAGTGTAGAAGGGTCCCTTTCTCCCCACATCCTCTCCAACAGCGATTGCTTTTGTTCTTTTGGATGTGTGCTAGTCTCTGTGGTGTGAGGTGGTATCTCATGGTTGTTTTGATCTGCATCTCTCTGATGATTAGTGATGTAGAGCACTTTTTCATGTGCCTTTTGGCCATTCGTATTTCTTCCTTGGTAAAGTTTCTGTTCATTTCTTCGCCCCATTTTTTGATGGGGTTGGATGTTTTCTTCTTGTAGAGTTCAACCAGTGCTTTATATACCATTGATATCAACCCCTTATCTGATGGGTATTGTGTAAGTATCCTTTCCCATTCTGTGGATAGTCTTTGTATTCTGGTCACTGTATCTTTTGCAGTGCAGAAGTTTTTTAGTTTAATGTAGTCCCATTTGTTGATCTCTGTTTTTACTAGATTGCTTAGTTCCGTGTCACCTTTGAAGATATCTTTATCTTCAATATCATGGAGGGTTTTGCCGACCTTGTCTTCAATGTACCTTATGGTTTGTGGTCTAATGTTGAGGTCTTTAATCCATTTTGACCTGACTTTTGTGCACGGTGTCAGGTCAAGGTCTAAGCCCATTTTTTTGCATGTGGTTGTCCAGTTGTGTCAGCACCATTTGTTAAAGAGGCTTTCCTTGCTCCACTTCACATCTCTTGCTCCCTTATCAAAGATTAGATGATCATACATTTGGGGTTGTGTGTAGGGATATTCCACCCTGTTCCATTGGTCTATGGCTCTGCCTTTGTTCCAGTACCATGCTGTTTTAATTGTTACTGCTTTGTAGTAAAGTTTGAGGTTGGGGAGGGTGATGCCTCCTATCGTCTTTTTCCCAAGAATTGTTTTAGCTATCCGTGGGCGTTTGTTGTTCCATATGAATTTTAGGATTGCTCGATCCATTTCTTTGAAAAATGTCATGGGTATACTTATAGGGATCGCGTTGAGTCTGAATAATGCTTTGGGGAGTATTGCCATTTTGACGACATTGATTCTCCCTATCCACGAGCAGGGGATATGATTCCATTTCCTCATGTCCTCTTTTATTTCATGGAGTAGCGTTTTATAGTTTTCTTTGAAGATATCTTTTACTTCCTTGGTTAAGCTGATTCTGAGGTACTTGATTTTCTGGGGCATGATTGTGAATGGGATTGCTTTTTTCATGTCCCTTTCCTCTGCCTCATTGTTTGTGTATAGGAAGGCCATGGATTTTTGGGTATTGATTTTGTAGCCTGCAACGTTACTGTATAAATCTATTGTTTCTAAGAGTTTCTTAGTAGAGGCTTTAGGCTTCTCTAGATATAGTATCATATCGTCTGCAAATAGTGAGAGTTTGATTTCTTCCTTTCCTATCTGGATGCCCTTAACCTCTTTTTCTTGTCTAATAGCTATCGCAAGTACTTCCAGTACTATATTGAAGAGAAGTGGTGAGAGCGGGCATCCTTGTCTTGTACCTGATCTTAGAGAAAAGGCCCTTAGTTTTTCCCCGTTGAGGATAATGCTTGCCGTAGGTTTGTGGTAGATGGCTTCGACTATCTTGAGGAAAGTTCCTCCAAACCCCATTTTGGTGAGGGTTTTCATCATGAAAGGATGTTGGATCTTGTCAAATGCTTTCTCTGCATCTATTGATATGATCATATGGTTTTTATCTTTACTTTTGTTGATATGCTGGATTATGTTGATTGATTTCCGAATGTTTGATTGATTTCTGAATGTTAAACCATCCTTGCACCCCCGGAATGAATCACACTTGGTCATGATGTATGATCTTTTTGATGAGTTGTTGGGTCCTATTTGCTAATATTTTGTTGAGAATCTTCGCATCGGTGTTCATCAGGGATATTGGTCTGTAATTTTCTTTCTTAGTGGTGTCTTTGTTTGCTTTTGGTATTAGGGAGATGTATGCTTCATAGAAACTGTTTGGGAGAGTTCCTTTCTTTTCAATTTCCTGGAAAAGTTTGAGGAGAACTGGCAACAGGTCTTCTTGAAATGTTTGGAAGAATTCACCGGTGAAACCATCTGGGCCTGGGCTTTTGTTTTTGGGGAGATTTTTGATTACAGTTTCAATTTCCTTAATATTGATGGGTCTATTCAGGTATTCCAAGTCTTCTTTGTTCAGTCTTGGGAGATTGTAGGAGTCAAGGAATTCATCCATTTCTTTTAGGTTCTCCTGTTTTGTGGCGTATAGGCCTTCAAAGTAGTCTCTAATCATCTTTTGTATCTCACTGGTTTCTGTCATGATGTCCCCCTTTTCATTTCTGATTCGATTTATTAGGGCTCTCTCTCTTTCTTTTTTTGTGAGTCTTGTTAGCGGTTTATCAATCTTATTTATTTTCTCGAAGAACCAGCTCTTTGTTTCATTGATCTTTCGGATTGTTGTTTTTTTTTTTTTGGTTTTGATGTCATTAATTTCTGCTCTAATTTTTATTATTTCTTTCCTTCGGTCTGGTTTGGGTTCCTTTTTCTGGTCCTTTTCTAAGGTTTTGAGCCGTGAAGTCAAGCTATCTATGTGGGCCCTTTCTTCCTTCCTGAGGAATGCTTGGAGAGCTATAAATTTTCCCCTTAACATGGCTTTAGCTGCGTCCCATAGGATTTGGTAGCTCGTGTCCTCATTCTCATTTGTTTCTAAGTATCTTTTGATTTCTTCCTTGATTTCCTTCCTGACCCACTCATTGTTCAACATTGAACTGTTTAATTTCCAGGTGTTTGATTTTATTTTCCGTGTTTGTGAGTGGTTAGCTTCTATCTTCAGCGCATCGTGGTCTGAAAAGATGGTTGATACAATTTCTATTTTTCCTATTCCATTGAGGTATGTTCTGGGGCCCAGTACATGGTCTATTTTAGAAAATGTTCCATGTGCACTGGAAAAGAATGTGTATTCTTTCTTTTTGGGGTGTAAGGCCCTGTATAGGTCTATTAGGCCTCTCTCTTCAATTTCTTCTTTCAGAGTCAGTGTTTCCTTGTTGAGTTTTGTTCTTGTCGATCTATCTAGAGGCGATAAGGCCGTATTGAAGTCTCCGACTACAATTGTGCTGTTAGTGATGTCCTCTTTGAAGTCTGTTAGGAGTTGTTTTAAATATTTAGCCGGTCGTTCATTAGGAGCACATACGTTTAAGAGTGTGATTTCTTCCTATTGTACATATCCCTTGATAAATAGAAAATGACCTTCGCTGTTCCTTTTAATCTTTTTCAACCTGAAGTCTATGTTGTCGGATACCAGGATGGCCACTCCAGCTTTTTTAAGGGAGTTGTTTGCTTGCAGGATTGTTTTCCATCCTTTGACTTTGAGTCTATGTTTACTCTGTTTGTTCAGGTGTGTTTCTTGCAGGCAGCAGAATGTTGGGTTTAATTTCCGGATCCATTTAGCCACTCTGTGTCTCTTGATGGGTGCATTTAGGCCGTTGACATTGAGAGAGATTATTGTGATAGGATTTTGTGTCATATTTCTGTGGTATTTTTTGTTTTTATGGGGCTCCTCCTTGTCTTACAGTAGCCCCTTTAGACCTTCTTTCAAGATTGGTTTTGAGTTATGAAGTTTCTGAGCTGTTGTTTATCCGAGAAATAGTGTATGGTTCCTTCGAGTTTGAGTGAGAGTTTAGACGGATAAAGTATTCTTGGTGAGGCATTCATTTCGTTGATTTTTTTCACTATGTCCCACCATTGTCTTCGGGCTCGGAGGGTTTCCTCTGACAGGTCTGCTGTAAATCTGAGGGGTGCTCCTTTGTATGTGATTTCCTTCTTTGACCTTGCTGCTTGCAGAATTGTGTCTCTATCCATAGCATCCATCATTCTGACTGTGATATGCCTTGGAGTCTTTTTATTGGGGTCTCTTTTTGCTGGTACTCTTCGGACTCCTTGTATCTGGATGCCGGCCTTCTCCAGTTCTGAGAATTTCTTAGCAATGATGTCTTTGACTGTGTTTTTTTCATTGGGGTTACTTCCCTGTGGTTCTGGTACTCCAATGATTCTTATGTTGTTCCTCTTGAAGTCATCCCCCAGGGCTCTGATTCGCTCTATAGCCATTTTGAGGTCTTTGGCCATGACTTGTTGTTGTCTATAAGCTTTCTGCAGCTCATCTTCCAGGTCGCTGATTCTGTCTTCAGCTGTAGTCATTCTACTGTTGAGGGCATCTAGTGAGATTTTTAATTCATCTACCGATTCCTTTATTTGTGTGACTTCCGTTCGTAGGTTTGAGATTTCTGCTCTCATTTCTTCCTGCATTTTCTTGGTAGACCGTTCCAGTGCTTCATTCATCTCCTCCCTTAATTTATTGGACGTCTGTTCCATGGTTGCTTGGAGTAGGTCGACTCTCCTACAGATTTCCTCTCTGAATTGTTTATCTGAGAGGTCGTAGATGTGAGTAGCCCCCGTTGATGTTTCTGGAATCTTTTCTTCTCCCTCTCTTGGTGATGGGGATTTTCGCTGCTTCTTCATATTGTTATGGAACTTTGTAGTTATCTATTCTTGTTCCCTCTTGCTGAGGAAAGGAGGGGCTCTGCTTATGCTAAACTTCCCTTATTCACTGACAGCTTTTATAGTGTCAAACTAAGCTAATGGATATTTTGCATGAGTGTTTGAGATGGCTAAAGTGATTTTCAAAAAATAGACAGTAACTATTATGCTGAGGTAACAAAGAATAACTGATGCTGCGTTAGCGTTGGCCGCTCCGACAGGAGGCCACGCCCACTTTGAGACCACGCCCCCTAAGATACAGGCCACCCCCTCCCCCCGTGTCTTCCTGTTAGAGAGCCAGTTGGGATGCGCAGGACATGGGGCGGGGCAGCTGCAGGATGTCGGGGACCCCGTTAGGCGGAAAGTGGGGGACGGGAGGGCATGGCCGAGAGTCAGTGACGGTACCTGGGTGGGCAGGCCGCCGTTAGACAGCCGGATCGGGAGACGGGACACGCAGGACATGGGGCGGGGCAGCTGCCTTGATTACTTGAGTTTTATATCATTGATTCTCGCTCCTATTTTCATTGTTCTTTCATTATAGTTTGGGATTTATTTTTTGTTTTTTTTCTATTTTCTCAAATTGTGAGTTATTTTATTCATTTAAGCTTTTCTTGTTTCCAATTAAAGCTCTATTGCTATGGAGTTTCTCCTTAGAAATAGTTTTTCTATGTCCCATCAATTTTGATATTTTCTCTTCAATTTAATGAGACTTCTTTATTTCATCTTTGATTTCCTTTCTGACGCAATACTTTCCTGACACTATATTCGAGCTTTTCCCAATTTTATTACTGTAGCTAATTTCTACATCCATGGCACTGTGTTCTGAAAGGATTCTTGATACTGTTGTTATTTTCATGGCTTTATGGAAACAAATTGTGTCCCAGCATGTGGCTATTCTGAAAAACATTCTATATTATATGTATTAGTGATGTGCATGTTGGGAGTGGAGAATCTTGTGCATGCCTATTAATTATAGTTCTTTCAATTTGTCATTCTGGCTCTTGTTTCATGAACAGATTTGCTTTATCTGTCCAATGACACCCCAATAGTCGGGTATTAAAATCTCCTACTACTATTTTACCATTGATATATCACTTCAGTCTATTAGGAGTTGCTTTATAAATTATGTTGTCTCTTTATTTGGTGCAAATATGTTATTGAGAGTTAAATACTTTTGATTTATTAATCACCTTAATCAGCATACATTGTCCATCCCTATCTCCCATTACTTTCTTTTTAGCTTGAGTGCTATTTGTTCTGATAAAGTATGCTATCCCTTTTTGTTAGTCTACCAGTATCCAAAAAGATTGTTTTCTGAAATTTCACTGAGTCTGTATTTATTGTGAGAATTCAAGTATCTCTTGTAATCAACAGGTTGGATTTTGTTTTCTGATCCATCTAACCACTCTATGCCTTTTATAGAAGGGTTCAGGCCATTCAGTAGTCTTTGAAGAGATATTTAGATGTGAAAAGTACCTTTAGATGTTATTTGTCTGAAAATGTTTTGTATCACTCCATAAAATAGGTGCAAATACAGAACAAAGAATATTTCAAGGTTCTTTAGACAGTGCTTTAAATGTATTATTGAATTCTCTTTTGTTTGTGAATTTTATTTGAGAAATATGGTGTGAATTTTATAATGTTTTTCTTGTTTATATGGCTTTTTTCTCTTTGGCTGCTTCCAGGAGTCTATCTCTCTCTCTTTTGTTCTTGCCATTTTGATTACAATGTGTCTCAGTGTTCTTAAATTTAGATTTATTTTGTCTGGCATTGGTTGGGCCTCCTGGATCAGTACACATTTCTTCCTTCTCAGATTGGGGAATTTCTCAGCTTTTATTCTTTCAAATAGATATTATTCCCTTTCACTCCTCTCTTTATGAAATTCCTATAATAGAGTTGTTTACCTTGATTCTGTCAAATATTTAAATTTTTCTTCCTATTTCAAAATTTTTTTCTAGTCCCTTTTCTTTGTTGATAGTATTGTATGTCTTGTCTGAAGGTAGCTGGTTCCATTCACAACTTCTTCCATTCTCCTGCTGAGTTCTGCTATTGTATTCTTTGAATCCTTCATTTCTGGTTAAAAGAATTCTTTTATTTTTCATCAATTTGTCTTAAAATTTATTGATTCTCTCTTGCAATCATTCCCTTGGTCCATTGAACATCAAGAGGATTTTTGCTCCAAAATCATCCTAGTTCAGTGTAAGAAGTTCTCATGTCACTGAGGACTTACCTGTGTTTCTCTCCTTATCTGTTGATGTAACTGAATTTCTTTAATTTTTTCATTATTTCTGGTGTGTTGTGGGAATTAAGGATGAAGTTCCATGTTTCAACTGGCCTGAGCATCAATCAACTACAGTTGTTCACAGAATCAGGCCTGTGACTCTACTGATTTTTGGAAACCATGTGTGTTTAATGAGGGTTATTTTTTAGGGTTTGGGGAGAGCTTACCTGGAAGTACTAAAGGCTTACTCCTGGCTGTCTGCTCAGGATAACTTCTGAGAGTGCTTGATGTTCCATTATGTAATGCCAGAGATCAAACCACGATCAACTACATCCAAGTCAGCTTTTCTTCCCCAAGGATTTTTTTAATGCTTATATACTAAAAGTTTATGGCTCTGAATTATGTATACCTTGATGATTACAGGGAAGTTGTGGCACATTTCCCCTGTAGCTATTGCACAAAAATCTAGCTAACCTGAATTCTAGCCTATGGTTCACATCTGCTTGTGTTTCCTTGTGGGGAGTGGCTAGAGATCATGGTCATGTGTGCCCAATTACATACGTTCATTAAGCTGATTTTTATATCTTAAAGGAATTTTTGCATTTTCCAGTACCAGTTTTTGTATGCCTCTTCCAAACCACATATTAATACCCCTAGAGTGTGTGCTATGTGTTATGACCTCTGGATTAGTATCTATCAGTTGCAACCTTGAAAACAGTTGATCCCTGCTGTTTAGAAGCAATTGTATTTGTCTGTTGGATTCTGCCAGTTCCCAGGATTTTGCTGACACAGTGGGTGCATGCATAGAATTGAACGTTCTAGGAGAAGGCCTTGCACTTTTTGTCTCCTGACTTAACTTGGAGATTAGTCTGGTGCATCCAGACTAGGGAAGCTGAGTTACAGGAAGTATCTCCAAGCTAAAGGAAGACAACAGCAGCTACAAATCTTTCAGGTTGAATAGCAACTCAATTGTGGAGGGTGGAGCCAAGCTGTGACCCTGCTACGCCAGGAATTCTCAGTCAGGTGTGACTATACCCTGTGGTGAGTTTAACAAGTCCAGAGATTCTTTTTGAATCTCAGAGTTCAAGTACAAAACTGAATTCTATTTTTTTAAAAAAACTAAGCACTTGACATCACTACATAAAACTGCCGAGTGATGCAAAGAAAGTCACATCACTCAGGCAGAGGGGGTCTTGGGTCAAAGCCTTGACTGCAACCTTATTATGAAGGACTCATCTCATGAATGGTTGCTCCCTACTCAACCAGAAGTAGCAGCCCACTCCTTTGGGCTTGGTGGGACTCAAGTCTATTTTTTACTTACAAGTTCTGGTATAAAATTGATATTTCCCAAGTCTTTAGACCTGCATCTACGGAGCAATTTCCCATGTCACCTCATAAGAAAAAATAAATAGGGGAGGCTGTGAGATAAGTGGGTTGAATTCCAGCAATACATTTCTCAAAGGCAGAGTCGAGAGAAGGATATGGCTCTTAAGGCATCAGCATCATCTCTGGATCTGAAACAGGTTCTTGGTTCTTCAATAAACCAATAGAGTACTCTTGTCTCAATTCAATGATTTTTATTTAAATAGGCATAAAGGAGGCTCAGACACCAAAAATTTCTAAATAAAAAATCCTCTTATGATATTGATACAATGTCAGAGTTGAGAATCACTGACTTGGAAGATTTCATCTAATACCCAGGAAAATATCTAGGTCAATTATTTGGGCAAAATGGGTGTTTAATCTTTCCATATAGATAACTAGCTTCCTATGGACAGAGTTCAACTCAGGACCCTGGTTTAACTGTTTCATTGTGACAGATTATAGAACTTCTCTCTCTCTAGGTGCCTCCCACTGCACATGTCGAGGTCTGAACAGGGTCTTCCAGAAGCTGGATGGCTCCTGCATCTGTCAAACAGGATATTATTTTTATGACAAGAGGGGCCTGGAACATGATGAGACCAGCAATGATGAGGACTGTCAGCCCCAGGTAAAGCATGAAAACCTGAGAATGGGGAGGCCCCAGATGCATTGGCATCTGCAGGAAGGCACCGTTTTTGTCAGATTAGTGTTTAATTCTCCATGTTGGGTGGATTCCCACTGTAGAAAGGATCAGACCCCAGAAAGCTCACAATACAACTAGGCAATATAGCCCTCTTTATCATAGATCTATGTGAAACACATTAGATTAAATAACACAGTGTATTTAATTTATTAATGAGTCATCGTGAGGGTATAGTTTCAGAGTTTGGTGCTTGTGTAACAGTCATACAATAAAAATTTTCTCAAGGAAAAAATTCGAATGGCTAAAAGACACATGAAAAAATGCTCTATATCACTAATCATCATGGAGATACAGATTAAAACAACAATGAGATATCATTTTACAGCACAGAGACTGGCCCACATCCAAAAGAATGAAAGCGACTGGTGTTGGCATAGATTGGGGAGAAAGGGACTCTGGGTTAAGAAATCAACATGAGGAACGACTTGATGCCAGAACTGCGCAGGAGGAAGAGAGCAGCATGGAATGCATTCAAGAGCATCGAAGAGGTGGTTAAGAGAACGAAGAACGTCCAACTCTGGGCACATCTCTTCGATTCCACCATTCTTCCTGCACTAACATATGCCTCAGAGACCTGGGTCCTACGCAAACAGGATGAGAATGCTATTAGGGTATCCCAAAGAGGAATCGAAAGAGCTATGCTGGGAATATCATGTATCACTCAAGTGAGAGAAGGAATCCGGAGTTCTGACCTCCGTCATTGGTCAAAACTCAGGGATGCTGTCTCGTTTGCCAAGGCATCAAAAATCAGATGGGCCAGTCATGTAATGCGATTCAGAGACAACCGCTGGACTAGAGCTGTTACCGACTGGATTCCACGGGACATCAGAAGACCTCATGGCCGCCCACCAACTAGATGGTCAGATTTCTTCGTCAAATCCCTGAAAGAATGATTTGAGGCTCTTCCTGTTCCTGGAGCAAGCAGATATCATTGGGCTGCACTAGCTCGCAACAGGGACAAATGGAGATGTTACTGGCGCCCGCTCAAGCAAATCGAAGATCAACAGGACTACAAGTGATACAAGTGATACCATTGTTCTAAATAATTGGCCTCTTCAGAGGTGTGTGTTTTCTCTGACATGACACAAGGAAAGAAACTCTTTTTTTTTTAATTCTTTTATTAATTCACCATGTGGAAAGTTACAAAGCGTTCAGGTTAAAGTCTCAGTTATACAATGCTCAAACACCCATCCCTTCACCAGTGCACATATTCCACCACCAAGAATCACGATATTCCTCCCCGCTTCCCCCCACCTCCCCAGCCCCCCACCCCGCATGTGTAACTGCTAAATTTCACTTTACTTTCACTTTACTTTGATTACATTCAATATTTAAACAAAAAAAATTCACTATTATTGATTTGGAGTTTCTCCCCCCTAAAGTCGATCTGCTGAAAAGAAAGCATTTGGTAATTTGTTTTCCATTGCTGAGAATGAAGAGATATGAGGTCAGGAGGCCGCACTAGCAGCAGCATAGTTTTGGATTTCTGTATTTTAGTATTTTAGTAACTAAGTCCAGAGAAATGTCTGCCAAGAATCGCAACATTGTAAGCTTGTACCTCTCAGCTACTTTATATTCCACATATGAGTGCGATCTTTCTATGTCTGTCTCTTTCTTTTTGACCCATTTCACTCAGCATGATACTTTCGATGTTGATACACTTATATGCAAATTTCATGACTTCATGTTTTCTGACAGCTACGTAGTATTCCATTGTGTAAATATACCAGAGTTTCTTTAGCCAATCATCTGTTTTCGGGCACTCTGGTTTTTTCCATATTGTGGCTATTGTAAACAGAGCGGCAATGAACATGGAAATGCAGATGTCATCTCTACTATACCTTTTTGCCTCTCCGGGATATATTCCCAGGAGTGGTATTGCTGGGTCAAATGGGAGCTCAATTTCTAACTTTTTGAGAATCGTCCATATTGTTTTCCAAAAGGGCTGAACCAGTCGGCATTCCCACCAGCAGTGAAGGAGAGTCCCTTTCTCCCCATATCCACGCCAACACCGGTTGCTTTTGTCATTCTTCAAAGAAATGGAGCAAGCGCTCCTGAAATTCATATGGAACAATAAGCCCCCACGAATAGCTAAAGCAATCCTTGGGAAAAAGAAAATGGGAGGAATCAACCTCCCCAACTTCCAACTCTACTACAAAGCGGTAGTCATTAAAACAGCATGGTATTGGAACAAAGGCAGAGCTGCAGACCAATGGAATAGGGTTGAATACTCTGACATACACCCCCAAATATATGATCATCTAATCTTTGATAAGGGAGCAAGAAATGTGAAGTGGAGCAAGGAAAGCATGTTTAACAAATTGTGCTGGCAAAACTGGACAGCTACATGCAAAAAAATGGGCTTAGACCTCCATCTGTCACCATGTACAAAAATCAGATCAAAATGGATTAAAGACCTCAACATCAGACCAGAATCCCTAAGGTACATTGAAGATAAGGTCGGCAAAACCCTCCACGACATTGAAGCCAAAGGTATCTTCAAAGCTGACACGCCACTGGCCAAGCAAGTGAAAACAAAGATAAATAAATGGGACTATCTCAAACTAAGAAGCTTCTGCAACTCAAAAGAAACAGTGACCAAAATACAAAGACAATATACAGAATGGGAAAGGATATTTATGCAGTACCCATCCGATAAAGGGTTGATAACAAGGGTATACAATGCACTGGTTGAACTCCACAAGAAGAAAACTGCCAACCCAATCAAAAAATGGGGTGATGAAATGAACAGAAATTTTTCCAAAGAAGAAATCCAAATGGCTGAGAGGCACATGAGAAAATGTTCAACATCACTAATTATCAGGGAGATGCAGATCAAAACAACAAGGAGATATCACCTCACACCACAGAGACTGGCCCACATCCCAAAAAACAAAAGGAAAGAAACTCTTATGCCGCATTCCTCCTCCATCCTGGAACTGTTCCTTCAGTAGATGTGAGTCATTGTCATGGATATAAGAGGCACTTAGCCAACTAAACAGCTTTATAAACGTTCCTTCTCCTGAAAACCCCTCTCCACTGGCCCAACCAACTGTACCTGTCTCCTTGGCATGCTCTGACTGTTTGGCCTCTTAACAACCCTCACTTTTCAGTGTCCTGACCTCACAACTCTATTTTAAAGCCAGTGTCTCTCCATCCAGAAAGCCTTTCCTGACCTGCTCCTTACCACTCTCCAACCACTTCCTGTGAAGTTGTCCTGTATTAGCCTGGGTCCATTCTTTCTAAGCAGACCTCAAATCATCTTCCTAAGGCAGCAAACTTGTCTTCTATGACAATTGAGTGTCCTTCTCTACCCACAAACCTAAGCTTAATCTTTAGTAAGTTTGCCTAGAAGTGTCTAACATCTTGAAGGAGCTTGGTTCCCCAGAGACCCTACACTCATCTCGGAAATGTTTTTGAAGCTGAGTGTGCCTCTGTTGTTGAGAGGTAACCTCAGTAGCATCCAATCTTCAAGAGATGGGATGATATAGGAAAAGGCCTAGATATCACTTACCCCAGAGTTATGGGTGGCAGTTTTAAATAACAAGGGAACTTCTGAGATCTTGTCTCCAGTGATAAGTAATTTTTCCCTCACCTGACTCCCAATATTAAAAATTTAGTCATCAACCACATTCAGAGTTTTATGACAGCATCTGTTATCTTAGGAGTATGTCCTTAAGCAACTTCTAGGAATGGAGACAAGCAGAGTGGCAGAGTGTTCATTCCCAGAAAAGGGTGTGAGGAGTCTCCAATTCCCCAGTCCAACTTCAGGGACAACAGAGGATCATGTTCTCCTGAATGTCTTCCCCAACACCCACTTAAGGTTTGCAGGGGTGAGACACCGGATTTTCTTCCCCTACTGCCCTGCAGGTGGCAGAGCGATGTCTACCTGGAGATGTCCGTCTGGCAGCCACTCGCAAGTGTGTATCTGCCCAGAAATATGACTGCTCGATCTTCTGTCACCCAGAGGGAGGGGAACTCAATGCTGAACTGGGCATGTAAGTGACAATAAGACACTGAGAACAAGTAAATTCACCAGCTCCAAAAAGAATAAATGAATTCACCACTTCAGACACGTCCCAACTATCCCTCCCCATTTGAAGGTGCTGTCAGGATTTTCCATAGTGGGAGAATGAGTCATTCTTCCTTCCAAATCCTGTAATGTCAGCATTTCCTGAAGGAGAATCAGGCCCACACCAGCCAGTGGAAGCAACCCAGAGCTCAGGGGACCAATGGTACTGGCAGCAAGAGAGAGGCTCACAACCAGAATTCTGAGCCAAGTGCAGAAACTGACTTCATCTAGAAACCAAGCCAAGAGACCTTGACTTTGTCTGAGTTCTAATCTGCCAGAAAACCTATGAACTGATGCCAGAGATGCAAGAGAAAGGTAGAGAGGTAACCATTGTGCTGGTGGTCTGCTGAGTCAACAGTTTTGGGGGATGAACAATCATGTTTCTGTAACATTCAGAAACCACAAAATTCAAAACTAAATCACCCAGCCTTTGATCAGAACTGACTGAGCATGGAAATGTCATGTCATTTCTCTTGAACAAATGTCCATAAATGTCATGGACATTTAAGAGATGTCAAGGTTGTCATGGACATTACATGGGTAGAGTCCACTGTAAGAAGTAATCATGGACCCCCATTAAGGATACTCTGGAGTAAACTCATATCCTGGACACTGTGCTATCACCCACCCTTTCCTTTCCTGTAGCTGCCAGTGCCAGAGGTATGTCTCAGCGGAAAAACTCTGTGATGCCCAGTGTCTGGTCAGAACTTCCCAACTCTCTCTGACAAGGGGCCTGGACGGGGAGCTGATTATCAGCATGAAGGACAAGGCTGGGCACAGCATCCAGAGGGTAAGCTCAGCTTGAGAAAACAAGGGGACTTGAAGGGGCAGCCACTGACAACTTAGAAATATCTGACACTGAGAGCAAATGAATCTACCATAACCTAACTGTCCTCATTTGGGTGTGGTTGGACTCTCCATGCAAGGGGTTGAGCCATCATGGGGATAGGAAAATAGAGCCACCCACACTTTCAAGCTTCAGGAAAATTAGACATGAAGTCTATGAAATCTAGGAAATGGGTAGAAAAGTCGATTGATGACCAGTATTTTCTACCTAGTCTATGGTATTTGCGCTAGTGTTTGTCCTGCAGGCTGGAATGAATGGTACAAAGGAGGTAAGTGGTATTTTATCAACCATTCGATCTGAGTGCTAAATAGGATCATCAGAAGCAACGTACATATGAACTAGAGTACTGCTTTATGAAAATGTGAAGTGAGAGTCAGGTAAATGAAATCTTTCCCTGTCGCCTTAAAAAATGTAGAGTTTTTCTGGGTTCATCCCTGAGCCTCTCGGTCATAGGACAGAGTTATCTATGACCACTTTTGAATCTTCATCAATGTGGGAGGATGGCGAGCAGAGCTAGATTACACTGAATGTTTGTCTTCTAGAAGATTCTATGTGACTGTCTACTGACTCCTGAAAGAGTGAAAAGGATCATCTGGCATGAAATGTATGGCAGAATTAGAATAAAATAGAGATGTTTCCAAGCTGTTCCTAAGGAGGTGTACAAACATAAAAGAGAGTCAAAGTTCAAGGACCTGAGTTGGTCAGGGGTATTTTCCAAAGATAAGACAAGGCGACATGCTGGAGGCCAACTGGGAAAGCCTGTAAAAAAGAAGATACCCAAAAGGAGAGAGGGAGCCAGTACTCTCGGGCATGATGCCAGGGGTCTCCATCTGAGTTGGTCTGTCTTCTCTACTTGTCCAGTGCCCTACTCCCCTCCCCTGCATACAATGGTGACTTGTGTTTTGTCAGGAAGTATCCAGTACTTTAGGCCTAGACCAGTTTCTCTGGGGACATGCCAGAGTCCATCTGGTCCAGTATGGCCCCCATGGAATCTTTGGCTTTGTCATTTCCAGAGTGGACATACTCGTCTCCTTCCTCCTTGGTAAGTGGGAAGGGGAGGCACCTCCTCCAGAGAGGGTAGGGGGGATTAGGGGCATTGCAGCTCTCTTCCCACAGGGGTAGGCCTGGAGAACTGACAGCTTCTCAGAAATGTCTCAGCTCTGTGTTACGTGTTAGGAAGGTTAGAGTGGCAGAGACCATGGAAGTGACCAAGGGAAATAATCCCAGGGGAAAGAAAGTCTCCAGGAGTCTCATACTGCTTCTAAAAAGAAAATAGGGAGAGAATTTAACAACAGCTTTACTATTCATTTTTCAAAATCCCCCCAGGAAGAACTATGTCCAGTCCTCAGCTGCAAAGGCATTATCAGACTGCAGGTCTGGAGCATCCTAGCTCAGAAGATACCAACATCCTTTCCCATATTCCGAATCCAGTGGTCTGCCTGGTGGAAGGGGATGTGATTCTCTTCCATCTTCATATTCTTCCTCACAGTGAGTGCTACTTTTGCCCCTGCCTCCTTCCCTGGTCTCTCATGTATATCCTGCATTCAGCATCACAAGCTTGTCCTGTCTCTATCAATTAAATGTCACTTCACACTGGCCTCAGATACATACTTGAATATATTTCTAACCCTAACATTATGTACTTTTTCCCTGCAGCCTATAAATATGTTAGGCCTGTGTTCTTGTTAGAGATTCAATAAGTCAACCTACACCTAGGTTCCTTCTATCCCTTGAGCCTGCTTGCATCTTCCTCCATCTCTGGGCACCTAAGTGTATGGTTTTCCACGCACTGAGAATAGCCTTGTCTCCTTGGTATCCCACCAATCAGACCATGAGACAGTTTCATATATGGGGAAAAGGGCTCTGGTTCATCATTTCATGCTTTATTTTGACCTTCAAATACTGAGGGATCAATAAATCTTAACTCTCCCCTACCACCCCCACCTTCCCCATCTGGCCCTTTCCTGGATGCTACCAAGGTTGGATGGAATTTTCTACCCACTACCTGCTTATAAGGATGCCCCAGGGTGATGGGTAGCTGGGCCGACTGATACAGGGATATGAACACAGGGTGGGAGCACTATAGTCTAGAGAGAGGTAAGAGGACCACAAAAGTCATGGCTTCAAGGCAAAGAGAATTTGAAAGGGTAGTAAATCCAGAAATGAGTTCTAAATTTGTTGTCTTTTCCCTGGTTTCCAGGCTCAGCTCTTCACAAACTGTCCCCTTCCTCCCTTCCTTGCATTAATGTCTTCAAAGAGAACAGAAATGCATTGTCCTTCCCTTTTTCCACAAACCATGCGGGAGGGGAGACCAGTGTCCCATCTTTGGGGGGTAAGTGTGGCGGGGAAAGGGATGGAAGAAAATTTAAAGTCTATGCAAGAGCACTGTTTCCTTGACAGAGTTCTATTCACCCTTTCTGCCGCTGTTATCCCACAGGCTGAATTAGCTGCATACTCAGGTCTGTGGCTAGGTCTGCCCAGGCTGTAGATCACAGATACTGAGAGTGCCAGGCATTCTGCTGTAGATGCCCATGAAGGGCCCTTTCCTGGTCCCACAGGCCTCTGGCCTGGGCTTTTAATGCTTATAGGCTGTGCTTATAGACTCCTCAGCCTGAGGGTCTTGTCCTGACACCAAGATTGTTAAATGAACCTTTACATAGGAGTGAAGCATACTCTTTCTGTGAAATGTTTCCACTCTCTTCTGAGTGCTGAGCTCCCTGGCTGGGTCATCTGGGGGCTGACCTCAGTTCATTTCACAGATCGATCGGCCAGTCACTACCCTGTGTACCAGAAGCAGCATCTGTTCAATAGCAATCCCCGCTGGGACTACGGTGCCTTCCGGCGACTCCATCACATAGTGCAGGAGACTGACCTCAGCTTCTCAAGGTAACAGCAGCAAGATATCTAGGACATGGTCTCCTCATTCCACAGAGGACACCAGAGTAGGATAAACAGACTCTGTGAGGCATAAGGTCATGAAATACCGTGGGCACAGTCTCTTGTATGCTGAAACTGAGGTAGGGGGCTGGGGTTTCAACAGCTCTTGGACAGAATCCACTGAGAGTTGGGGGAGGCCCTGCTCAGTATTACCCCAGGCTGACTCTCCCAATACACCGGTCCTAACCTCCAGGTTTGCACACCAGTTCCTAGATCCTGGAACATACGTGTTTCAGGACAATGGGTTGCCCGGATGCATGGCTGTGGTGGTGGTGAAGAAGAAAGGGGTGACCTGTGACCCTGGCCTGTCCCCTGTGCAGCCTTCTTCCCCATACCAGCTTAGCAGGCACGGCATTGTTAGACACAAGCTACCGCATCTGGGCCCAGATTGGACCACAATCACAGGTACTAACTCGGTCCAGAGGGGCGAGGGATAGGAGGTACACATAACCCCAAGGTGCATGTCTAGCCATACATATTACTCTAGATATGACCCAAGGGCTCCACTTGGGCTCAAGGACATAAAACTTCGTTTGAAGGCCAAGAAAATATGGTTGCCATTCCCCTCTCTTCCTCTACTACTGCCAATCCTCACATGTGGGCAGCTGCCTTGGGGCTGGGGTTCCTCCATGGAGAAGGACATAGTGTGACGTCATCAGGTCACAGTCATTCCTAAACCATGTTCCTGCATGGCTCTCTGATATTTCTTCCTTCTTGTCTTCATTGTCATCAATCTGCAGGGAACTCTCTAGGCTTGTGCCCTTGTAGAAAGCAAAGGTGGCCATGTAGTGGCTGAGGCATAGAGCCACCTGGGCACAAAGCAACCAGAAAATCTTTCAGAATTAAAACTAGGCCCCAGGGTGCTGGTAAGGGTCAAATAATGGAGGGGTCCTCACACAAGGGGTACAGAATGCAAAACTGACACCATGAAGACTCAGAAGTAAGAACTAGGGTGTCTTATGGTATGTGTGACTAATTAAAGCCCAAATACAGAGAGATGAGAGACCAGGGCCAGGAAAGTGAATGCCCAGTGTCACACTTCAGAAGAGAACTTGCATGTGGGGAGGGGTTCCAAGTCATCCACCATGTGTTTCCTCCCCCCACCATTTAGGGGTGCTGCTGGCTGCTGCCTTAGCAACAATGCTCTTGACAGGCCTGGGCCTTTTGTTGAGACCTTCAGTGTCCCAGGCCTGCCCCATGCGAACGTGGAAACCTCGGTGGAAGGGTTTCAGCGAACCCCACTTTCCCACTGAGTATACTCTCCTGAGGGACAGGTGAGTCTCCCACAACCCCTCAAACCTGTTCCAGCCTTACTGCAGCTTAAGGGCCAGGCTGCTCCCTGATCTAGCTCTGGCCACATTTGTGAGCCTGGAACTGTTCTGAGGACTCAGCAGAGCCCTTCCTGTACTGACTTGTGATCCTCATCACTGGTCTGGCCTCTGGACCAGCACCACTACACATGCACTGAGATTGCTTCCTTTCTCCAGCCTTGCAGCCTCTGAAGACCCTGGATCTTGGGGCTTTGTGGAAAGAGGTTATTGCAGAGAAGCCATCACCTGGGGCTCAGGTACCCCACTGGTGTGCTACAAGTTTCCTATCCTGTCCTCTTTCCCACCACTCTACAGGTAACAAAATTAACATTCTGGCAAATGGCTGTTTTTCTCACAAGCTTTCTCCCTGTATGCTATCTCTAGCTGGGGAAAGAGGAGCTTAGGGGTGACAGTATACATCAGTTAAGCTTCAGGTTCACACACTTACACCTGCCCAGGCATGCAGGGGGTCACAACCCTTTCCCACATCCTCCACGATCCAGCACTACAGGGACAGGCAGGAGGGATAAGGGCTTCCCTGACATGTGTCCTGACAGAGAAGGCCCGTTTAAGGAAGAAGTAAGTGAAGGGGTTAAGAACCTGAGCCGAAGGCATTCATGCAAAATGTGAAATTCAACTCAGACCCTGTGTCAGGAGCACAGCAATAACCAAGGGAGGTGTCCTGATTTCAAGTCACTGGTCTCCTGAAGTCAGCCTAGTCACACACTCAACTTTGGAAGCTTGAAGAGACATTTAGCTAAACAAGTATCTGCGTCTCTGCTATCTAGGTACTGTGAAACCTGCAAGAGGTTGAATCATGGAGGTATATGAACAGGTGTCTCCAGAGACAGAGATAACCAAGACTTAGGTAACAGAATGTACTTAGACCTGTGCAGGACTCCCAACAAATAGTTACCTTGACTGACTGGGTTTGTGGAGACTGGGAGACACCTCTCAGCAAAGTGGGGGTTGGACACCCTGCTCTGTACAAACAGGAAGCAGAGCCTCAAGTCAGCCACAACAATAAATGAGGTTCTGTTCTCCTTCATCTAATGAGATCCTGCCTCAGTTTTCACATCACCGCTATCCTGCCATTCCTCTCCCGCACGGACCCTTCTCTGTCTTCCTCCTGCAGGCAGTCCTTTGCTCTCCTCTACCCCTGTTTCTGTATGCAAAATCCTGATGGGAAGGAGGGATGGTGATGAATCAGAACCTCTCCCTAACACCACCCTTCTTACTCACCCCATCCTCGCACATCCTACTTCTGACTCATGCTCACCCTAAGTCTGATTTCAAGGCCTGTTCCAACAGGGGAGCCTCTTCAGGTGAAGACTCTGGAGGACTTCAGCATCCACAGTATCTATGACAAACTGGAGGACCAGAGCCTGCACATGGTGGCACAGCTGAGCCAGCACAGGAGTGATGCACTGGCCTTCTACAGGGGTGCCACACAGCAACTCCAGGAGCTCAAGGTCAGCCCCGACTCCCAAACTGAGTCGTCATCATCTCCAACACCCCAGGCTCCAGATGCCTATTGCCTTTAAGGCAAGAAGACAATTCACAACAAAGAAAGTGACCACTACTGACCCTTTCAGAACTTTCTGCAGAGCCTCAACCCCACTGAGTGGCAAGATATCAGTGGGAGTGGAGACCCAGAGATGGGGGCCAGAGCCACTGCCAGATCAAATACTGAGCAAAGTAAGGAATTGTGGGAGAGTCATATTGCAGTTTCTCCACGGGACCATTGGCAGCTTCCTCGAGGTAAGAGCAGCCTCCAGGTGGGACTTTCAAATCAGGTGGCAAGTCCTAATGTTAACCCTAACTTTGTGCAGCACCTTTCTATGTATATCAGATTCATCAACTCACTTGGACTCATCACCCTTCTGGGTGACCAGACTGTACTGACGGTCTGAGCACATAAAACACGGCATGATTGCAGGGGAGCAGACTTAAGTAAACAGATAATAAGCTCTGAATAATAAGCAAATAATCATATATAATAAAAAATACTAAAAATAAAATATGAAAAGCAATATTATATAAGCAAAATATACTATGCAAATATTATGTAAATGATATATAAAATATTCATGCATACGTGCAAATATATGAAATGTTATATAAGCATGTATAGGCATATATAATATTATATAACACTGCAGCATTGTAATCCCATTGTTCATCTATTTGCTCGAGCGGGCACCAGTAACATCTCCATTGAGAGACCTATTGTTACTGTTTTTGGCATATCAAATACACTACAGGTAGCTTGCCAGGCTGTGCCATGTGGGTGGGATACTCTCAGTAGCTTGCCGGGCTCTCCGAGAGGAATGGAAGAATCGAACCTGGGTCAGCCGCGTGCAAGGCAAATGCCTATTAATATTATATAAGCAAATGTAATAAGCAAATAATAAGCAATTAGCACTGAACATAAACTCCTCTAATAAGTGCAAATTTATATCTACACCACTGCTCTACCAGACCTGTTAAGAAGCCACCCATGATATTTCAATTTATAAATCTCCAGCTGCATCATTATATGATGAAATTTTTATATTTATAAATTGGATGATTTAAGTTTCTCTTTCAGATTTCTGTATCTTGAGCTTCCCCACTCCTAAATACTTGTTCTGTTGCATTTTCCAATTATTTCTATATTTCTCCTAACTGGAATAGAAAGATAAAGTTTGGAACTTCACCAGTGTTAATTTACATGTGATTATTACTATACTGGGGCAGGCAAATCTCTCTCTATATATCTCTCATGGCATTATATTCAATAAATTCATTTAATTTTTTTCAGCTATTACTATCTAAGTAAGGCAAATATAGTGATTATGGCTTTGGCTTAAAGAATAGGAGATAGACATCTGATTGGTTAATTCTATATAAAAGTATAAATGCAAGAGTAAAATTTACTACCAATGTGCAGCACAAATTTGAGAAATAGTTTAGTAGGGTTTTACAAAATAATAAGAAATATTAAGACTTCCTAAGGAAATGATTCTTAAGTTTATATCACAAAAATCAGTTGAAGTCAGTTAAATGATTAGAAGACTAATGAACATTCCAGACTGCGGTAATGACCATAGCAAGTTTTATGCGATAAGCTGAAAAAGACAAAGGAAGAGTTTCCAATGGAAGCACGTCAGTGCCTAATGGATCGAGTCCTCCAGCAGGGTTTGTGGGAGGGTGTAAATGAACTGTGGAGGGACATCGTAGGGTTCCAGCACATGGTCTCTGGATTACACTCAGTGATTGAAGAGTACTTGGTGGCTCCAGCCGACACATCTCTGCATATGCAGGTCCCCATCCACCCTCATACTGCTATGATGGCCCTGTGTGAATTATGGCCAAAGCCTCTGCAAGAGGGCACCTCTAGGACTTAGGGCCGTTCAAGTAATTAAACCCAATCTATTATCTCATCTCAGCAACTGTTTTCAAGCAGTCTGCCCTCCACTCTGTGTATACTCCACTCAGTATACAATTTTTTTGATATATTGTTGGAACTACTTGGCTAATATTTTGTTGAAGATCTTTGCATCAAAGCTCATCAGTGATATAGGTCTATAGTTTTGCTTTCTTGTGATGTCTCTATCATCTTCTTTTGGTATCAAAATAATGCTTTCCCTGTAGAAACCATTTAGCATAATTCCCATTTCTCCCGAGAGAGCCTGAAAAGGATTGGGAGTGAGCATATGGAAAAAAAAAGTTTGGCATCACATATCATCAGGAAAATGCAAATCAAAACAATATGTCTCCTCACACTCATTTCCTAAGACTGGCACCAGTAAGACTGGCACACATCATAAAGATTAAAAACAATTATTATTGGAGAGATGGTGGGTGAGGAACTGTCATCCACTGCTGGTGGAAATGTCTACTGGTCCAGCTTTTTGGGAAAACAATATGGATATGTCTTTAAAAAAAAAACAACTAGGAATTGATCTCCTGTATGATCCAGCAATTATGCCTCTTGGTATTTATCCAAAAGGCCAAAGGATCTCTTCAGAAAAGATATTTACACACCTGTTAATTGTGCTAATTGTGTTAAAGTCAAGACTAGCCCAAATCCAGAAATAACCCAAGAACATATTACTGGGTAAAGAAACTATGGTACATATATACAAAAATAAGGCTGGCTAGGCTGGACTAGGATACTCAATTTTTTGAATTTTATTAATTTTATTTTTTAAGAGAAACCTTTATTTTCAACAAAACTGCTGAGATGGTTCTGTGATCTAATAGGAAAGTCTCTCACCATATACAGCACCAAAATATCTATTTAAAAATGAAAAATCCCACACAGTCCACTTGTTTCACACTCATTTCCTAAGCCACTCAGCCCAAACCCAGGGGGACAGTCAAACGCAGCACCACACACGGGGTTTGCTCTTTGTTTCCTAGGACACTCAATTTTAAGAAAAGACAAAATCATGCAACTTTCAGCTAAGTGGATGGATCTGGAGAGTATCGTGCTAAATGAAGTTAGAAAGAGAGGGACTTTATAGAATGACCCTTGCATATGTGGGATATAAAGTAAAATAGTAAAGAAACAAGTACCCAAAGGCAACAGAAATTGAGAACTAATTCTAAAAACACAACCAGACCCCATCTCAGGGAGATACTGGCTCTGTGGCAGAACACAATAGCCAAGTTGGATTGGAATCTCTCCTGTTGTTCTCCAAAGTCTCTCTCCAGATTAGGGTATCACATAAAGAGCATGACTGGGGCCAAAGTACAGCCTACCACTTTCTCCTTAAGTACTAAAGAGGTTTTGTATCCATCTGCCCACCAGAATTTCTGTCTCAAAGGAGAAAAATTGGACAGCTGTCACTTGAAACTCTCTCTGGCATGTGTGAGGGTGTGCCGTATGTGTAGGGTGTGTGTGCATGTGGTGTATGTGCATGTGTGTACATAGGTGTTCTATCTCTGTGTGTGCTTGTGTGCATACATCACCTCCAAAACCCTGAGACCAAAATATGATGCTAGAGCTTTCCTTAACCACCCCCAAAACATTCCCTTTTTAAAAATTTCTCACCCATATGCTTCAGGGATGGAACAAATAGCTAGGTGATCTTGAGAAAAACAAAGACACATCTCGTAAGTTGCCTGCGCTTACGTGTAATACCCTATGTCCTGAAGTTTCTCTCTGGACACTGTGAAAGCTGGTGGTGGAATATTCATGTATTTGGCTCCACATTTGATTATTTCTAGCTGAGGCAGGAACTTTCCATTATTTTTTATATGTGGCACTTCCATTCCCCAGAAATCATGTGATGAAGCTTAAGAAAACGAAAAAGAAATATCAATCCTTTGGTAAAATTATACATAGAAAACTCCATTTTGTGGCGTCTCCACCATATGGCTCTAGAAACTATGCTAAAGTGTGTGTGTATGTGTGTGTTTTGAAAGGGGCAGAAGTACACAAGAAAAACACAGAACATAAAAAATGCTGGATGAATCAGAGGTCACAGATGAGATGTATAAAGAGGTGCAGACCAAATGCTTTTGAGATTTTACCCATTGTGCTATCTCTCCTGTCCCTTCTGAGATTTTTTTAAACTAAGAACTAGGATCAGATATTCTGGAAGAGAAACCCAAGTACCAAAACATAACTAGTTGTACCACAAAACTCCATAATGTGTTCTTCAGTTCAAGCTGCATAGTTTGAGCACATTGGAATGACATTCATACAGAGTGAGGATGGGAGTGGTTTCTGGGGAAATCAGCATAGCAGACTCATGACCACACAGAATGGCCTGGAAGTGGGGCAGCATGAAGTCCACATCAGACAGAGTCCTGGTTCATGTAGTTGCTGTGGCTCAATGAGATGCCCATGTCTGAGGCCTATCTGCCTGTGCTTCTTCCCCAGGTACCACCACCCACTTGTTTCATTCCGGCATTCAGCAGGAGCTGGGCACCGTGATAGCAGCCCTGGCAGCTGCACTTTCTCATGTGTACAAGCAAGAAGCTGGAAACAGTAGGAAGGTGAAAGGGTCCCAGTGATTACTAGACATCTCTATGGCCTGTGTGTGCAGAACTCTGTTGTTACCCTAACCCTAAGGAGACTCATTTGGTGTCCCCACACATATGTACACTCACATGCATACACACACCAAATATAACCCAAACATGCACACATAAATATACAACTACATGTGTGTATATCTTCACATATACTGTGAGTGCATCAAGTTATGTGGGAATATTCAAACACTCATATTTATACCACATGCACTCATGAATTACATACCACTACAGCCACACACATATACACACCGCACACCCCTACACAACCAATGCATGCACACATTCACACACAGTACACTCATACACTCATATACTCTGGTGTCAGAGACCCAGCGTGTCCTGTCTGTGCTCATAGGTACTCCCTGGCTCCAGCACTAACAGCCCTCCCAGATGTTTGTCAGAGATAATCTCCTCAGTCTTCTTGCTGACTGGGCATCTTATGTGAATATAGGAGTTACTGACCTTGTCCCAGGAGTTGAGTATCAAAGAGGAGAAGAATTATTGGTGGAGTGAGGTGTCTGCCACAAGTGGATACCCCAAGTCATAGGCCCCTGAAGGGGCTGAGGAAATAGAAATGGGAGGCCACAATCCACCTAGAGTCTTAAATGTTATAATCAGGCACTTAAAACTCCAAGAGACAATAATTGGCCACACAGAAATATGGCATTCCATGTGCAGATGAGTGCATGGCCTGCACTGATTTAGCATTGTCCTTATCCACCTCAAGTCTCTTCTGGACACAGATTTCTGCACTTAATGGAGCTCTTTGTTTTTCTTAGGCCTCTTGCAATATTGATGAAAAACAGCCTCTTCCCCACTATCAGCCAGAGGTGGAAAATGATGTGTTTCTGAAACTCCAGCCTCAACCCTCAGATGAGGAATCCCAAAGTGCCAGGTACACAGGGTGTGGGCGGGGGCTGTCAGACAAGAATTTATACACAGTGCATTCTCTTAGGGTATGACCTAAAGCTTCCTGCTACTGAGAGCTTATTATTCACGATCAGAACACAATCAGAACATTGTTCTGATGTATTGACTGCTTTTATTTACTTACTGAAATAATCATTTTACCTGCAATTGAATGCAATCTCACAACACTGTGAAATAGAGACTAGCTCCATGTTACAGATGAGCAAAAGAAGAATCAGAGAGGTTCAGTGCCAGAGCTGGAGTTTGAGCCAAGTAGGTATAAATCTTAGGGACAACCTTTCCAACTTGTTAGCACTGATCCCCTGTCTCGGTTCTGACTGTCAAATAAGTCCTTCCTTCCAGAAGTATTTTATTCTCTTCACTTCATTATTTATGAAGTCTGGGAAACTTAGATGACTAAAATCTACATGCAAAAGGATATAAATTTATACTCTCTTGCTAAAGTAACAGGGCCTGGATCCTGAGGTTCCTAGAGAATGAGGAACCCTAGAGAGAGGAACAAGAAGGGGGAAAGGTAGGACGCTGGAGTTGAGGGTTCTATAAAGGACTTTGCCCTCAACATAATGGATCTTGAGTAAACATTTTCCAGTCAATTCCACGAGACACAACTTAAGGACAATTTCACTAACAGTTATACTTTTATTTTATTTTGGGTTGTTAAAGAGTTTAAGGTATCAATGTACAAAATCACTGCATTCTACCACCACTGTGACAGAACCTGTGACAGAATCCCTGTTTTATATCCAGGGTGCTTCTCTTTCACTTCTTTGCTCCCCTCACTGTTGTTTTGTAAGATAAAGCTAAGGATTTGTCATTGCTCAATACTGCCTATTACCTTATTTTATCTCTATATATTCCATAAATGAGTAATACATCTGGTATTTGTTCTTTCTGAATTATTTAACATAGAACTTCCATTTCATCCACATTTTTAAAACCTTCATTATCTTCATTACATTATAGTTATTTTATTCATTCATCTGTTGTTGGAAATTTGGGTTGTTTCTATATCTTGACAATTTTACTAAGTGTTGCAATGAACATAGGAATGTATGTATCTTTTGGAATTTGGTGGGTGCTTTTGTGTTTGGTGGGTAGATTCCAAAAAGTGAAATGATTGAATCATATAGTAGTTATTTCTTTAAAAAAAATTGAGCAGGGCCAGAGCAATAGTACAGTGGGTAGAACCTTTGCCTTGCATACTGCCAACCCAAATTCAATCCCCAGCTTCCCATATAGCTTCCCAATTCCTGAGTGGAGAACCAGGAGTAATGCCTGAGCATCGCTGGGTATGACCCAAAAAGTGGGAAAAATAATTGAGCCACACCCATCAGTAATCATGGATTACTCCTGCATGCAAAGCTGTGTTTAGCTTACAGACTTACCTCTATGGTCCTTTTGCATTTTGTTGGGAGGAGGGAAGGGTTTGGAGACTTATCTGGCCATGATCAAGGCTATTCCTTGGCTCTGGCTCTATATTCAAGGATGGTCCCTCATAACACTTACAGTGATGCTGGGGATACAAAACAGGGTTGTGGTCTTTACTGCTGCTTCATGCAAGGAAAGTATCTTATCTTCTGCATTACTTCTCCAGCTACTACTTCTTTTCTGAGAAGTATCTATGCTGCATTTCAAAGAAGCTGAAGTAGATGGCATTCCACCAACAGTGAATGTTCCTTTTTCATTACAGCAACCCCACTACTGTTCTGGTTGATTCTAGTATTTTTATTTATTTTATTTTTTATTAGTCACTGTGAAGTTACAAAGTTATTCATGATTGGGTTTCAGGCATACATTGTTTCAACACAAATTCCTTGACCAGTGTCCACTTATCTCCACCAATTGTGCTCCTGTCTTTTGCCTCCCATTCACCAGTCTGCTTCTACAAGAGGCAATTTTTAAAATATATAAAATTTTGCATTTTTGTACTCTCTCTGGTAGGGTTCCATACAAACACTATACCACCTTTCAGCACCATTTTATCCTCCTGTTTGATCTTCTCTCCCCTGCAGTCCTTGCCCCTCCCTATCCTATATCCCAGCCCCTTCATGTGGCATATTTCCTGCTGAATACTGTTCTCATGTCCTATGTTTCCATTGTCTTTGGGCATTCATTATACCCCCATTTTGTTTCCTTATACTCCATGTATGAGATCATTTTTGTGTCAGTTTCTCACCCTCTGACTAACTTCACTTAGTATGGTACTTTCCAGGTACCTCCATGTAGCAACAAACTGCAAGACTTTATCTTTTCTTATGGCCTGGTAATATTCTATTGTGTATACATACCCATAGATTCTTCATCCAGTAATCTATTCTTGGACACTTAGGTTTCTAGATTTTTGGCTATTATGGGTGATATTGCAAGGAATATAGGTGTGCAAATGCCCTTTCTCCAATTTGTTTTTGGGCGCTTGTGGTATATTCTGATAAGTGTCATTGCTGAGTCATATTGAAGCTCAATTCCTAGATTTTTTAGGAAAGTCCATATTATTTTCTGAAAAGACTTGTTGTTTCTTGTATTTTTAACATGCCATTTTCACTGGTGTGAGATGATAGCCTATTATTATTTTGATTTCCATTTCCATAATTCTAGATTCCTATAACCTTCCAAGACTTTTTCTTATGCCTGCTAGCCATCTTATATGCCTCCTTTGAAGAAGTATCTAAACTGATACTGATTGACATATTTTATATGGACTAACAAGACAGGAAGAAAGTCTGATTATAATACAAGGTTTTGAGATTTAATGATATCTGTACACTTCAAGAAAGGGATTGTGGTACTTATATCATCTAAGCCTGGAAAATAAGGAGAGGTTCCTAATCAGCAGCATTACTAATACAAAAGGTATGCCTGAAGAGGAATAGAATTGACAAGGAAATAAGAAAGCCCAAGAGTTAATCCCAAGAGTGAATCCCAAAGGTCAAAAGCCTCTTTAAGACAATACTGGTCTCTTATTTCAAATGTCCAATTAGGCCTAGAACTGAGTTTCCCAAAGGTTTGGTGAAGTGGATAGTCATATATTCACCAGGATGTCTGCAAGAAGCATTCTCATTCAAGATTTTTAAAGCTTAGGGTGAATATAATAAGTAATGAGGTAAAAAGTTGTAAGCAAGAACCCATAACCCCAGGGATTAGGACAGTTCCCTGGGGGTAATTAGTGCTGAAACATCTTTCTCTATGGGTCACAAAGGCAAGGCAGAGAGCAGCAGACTATGGGCACAGAGGGGCTCTGCCTTTTGTAAGGGTACAGTTGATCTGGTTCTTCAGGAAAAATATTTTTCTCTGTTAATTTAAGGTTTTGTAAGAGCACTGATTCATATGTGTAAGGTCCAGGGTTCAGTAATCCCCAGCACTGTAAAAAAAATCAACAAGGGATATAAACAAAAGAACACTCATTGATGAGTATTTCTCAGAGGAGTTGTTAGAACTTGGGTTCATCTAGAAACTTTATAGAGCAAAAATACATTTCAGGGTAGTGATAAGATTTTGAGTTTCTAGAGTGGAAAAATACAAGAAGGGAAATACATGGAGAAATTAATTATGGAAGAAAGTTTCACCAAGATTTTTATGTAAGCTCTTCAGGTTCCAGCTCTGGACTGATGAGAGTTTAGAATAGTCTGCAGTGATGATCGTATTTCCCAGTAAATGGAGGCATCTATGAAACTTATATGCTGTTTTTAGGTAAATCAGAGGAGGGAAGAGAGCTTTTCTTAATTCGACTTCCTTATGCTAGAGAGGAAGTCTGCCTGGACATAATTGCTCAGTTCCAAGAACTTCAAAGTTTATCATTTCTCTGTCACATTAATATCAAATCTTTCTCTAACCTAAGCCTCTTGAAAAAGGTCAAAGTGGTCAATGTTTTTTATCCTGGTTAGAGATGATGAGAGAAAACCTCTCATTTCTCTTCTTCTTAGTCCCCAGCAGGCCCTGGCTCCTGGAAAACGCCCACAGGGTGACTCCAAAGGAAGTATGGAGATTCCAGGCCTTGGGGAGTGGCTCTGTGAGGTTTCATGTGGACCCAGAGCCTTTCCTGCACTACAGGTAGGAGCAGGCCTTAACCAAGATCCTCTTTGCCTCAGAAATTCCCTGGGTTATCACCTTTCTGAACTCCTTTTAGTTACCATACACCTCAGTCCTGCTTCTTACCTAAACGCCATAGGTGACATTGGGAGACATAAATCAAATATGAGATGGTTACTAGAAGCAATATTTTTTGTGAATAAAAAATTAGGATTGGAAAATAATGATTGGAAATTATGTAATCAACATGTGTCCATTATTTATCTACACTATTTGTATGGATAAGATATTAAAGACTGTGAAAGTTTAAAGATTTTCTTTTATTTGGTTTTTGGGGCATCACTGAGCATGTCCAGATTTTACTCCTGTTTCAGAGCTCAGAGATCACTCCTCGAAGTGTATAGGAAACCATATGCTATGCCAGGGATCAAACCAGGTTTGATGGTATGCAAGGAAAGCACCTTAATTCCTGAACTATTTCTCTGGTCAAAAAGTTTAAAAGGATTCTCAAAAGAGTGGAAGAAAATTCTAAACTAAAGTAGTAATAGCTAGATCACACTGTAATATAAAATAGGATTTCCTAAGTCAAAAATTTATCATTAACAGATATTTTTGCTTTAGTAGTTGGAGGGGGTGGGAGAAGAATAAATAGCCCTAAAGTAAAGCAAAGCAAATTAAATCCAGTAAAATTGTATTAAAATTTTTCAAAGAATCTAAATATCTGTCCCTAAAATAGTTAGCTGAAGTGCAATAAGTCTTCATTTACCATCATCAGTAAGATTTTGGAAACTGGTTTTAAGAAAAACTATTATATGATGAAATCAATTTAACCATACAAATTGGCTTTAATGGACATTTTAGTCCCTAGGGACATTTTTTGCTACAAAATTGGTGGCATATTTATGGTCCAAAAAAAAATATCAGCAAACTTATCAATGAAGACCTAAGATACTTTCCAGATTAAAGAATAATTTGAACTCAATCATTTGTTCATGCAGTTTCTGACTTTGCTATTCAAGTTTTTTGGTTGGCCAGAGCCAATCCTGGCAGCTCAGAACATGAGGCAAGACTCAATCCTGGAAAGGAAAGCCTGTACAAGATGCATTCACGTGCACACACACACACACACACACACACACACACACACACACCTGTACACATACATACGGAGAGTATCTGGAGAACTGAGAGACCAGTTAATTTCATTGGGATTATCCTATACAAGGCATCTCTAAAGGCAATAATGTGGGTCTCACTCACAAGTTATAGAGGTTTGCTGCTCTCAGTGTTGTTATAAGCTAGTTTCCACATCTTTCATTTGGGAAGAGCATTCTGGCCTACTTTGTGTGCTATACAGTATCATATTTCAACCTCTTCCTATCTTTTCTATACCAACCGTTGTCTTAGGCAAGAGGCATGCCCAATAGTGATGCTGTGTGCATGGATTGAATGCAGGATTTTAAAATAAGTTCAGCCACGATTCAATCAATTCCTGGGTCCAGACTTTTCCCAAAAAACCCCAGACCAATTCTCCTACATAATTTGCCTCATGATGCCTGCCAAGTTGAGAGGTGACATTATCTCCTAAAGAGAATTACTCCTATGCCTTCAGTTCCTTGCTTCCCCTAACTTATTTCTTTGTCTTAAGCAGAGAGAAAGTTTCTGTTCAACCATGGTTTGCATTTGCGTTTACATTTTACCTAGCATTTCATATTTGAAGTAAAACATGGGCTTTCTATGACAGATAAGTACACCATTCTATCTGACATCATATTAGCTCATAGGATGACCACAGAGAACATCTACACTGATGAACGCTGGGGTCCTTCTATCTTAGTGTTCTTGAGTTGGTATGTGATTTCCATCTTTATCAGTATTTATGGTCACAAAAAAAGCTGGAAATAGAAAAAAATAAAAGGCCACAGGACAAGCAAAGTAGCACTCTTTTTATAAAATTTTTACAAAATATGTACTGTTAACTTTTTAATATTTTATTCACCAAACATAGTACAAGAGAATCCCACATCAGCAGTTTTCCACACTGTACACTGACAATATAGCGAGATCTACTCAGGAGAAAGCCTTCCAGAGTACCCACAGCCTTCCTAAGGAGCTTTTCCTATTTCCATACTAGGGCCATTGCTTCAGTATCCCCTTGCACTTTTATGAACAAATTCCATGCTACTACCAAACCAAATTTTCTACTTCCCAAAGTAGCCCCAGCATACCCTTAATTAACACTTGTTTAATGTCAGCTGATTTTGATAGAACTCTGTGGAAGTTCATTAATGGAGCTCAAGAACTGACTATGCAATAGTCTCTGGGTTCTTCATAAATCTACGAATGGGAGAAACAATAAATGGAAGATGGATAAATGCATGTTTGATGGATAGATGTTGACAATGTGCTCTCATATTTGTTTTTATACATGCTATTTCCTTTGCCTGGCATGCCCTCCTCCCTTAGGCTATTCATCTAGTTTACATTAACTATTAAGATTTAAGTAAAGGGTCATAGAAATAGCATAGAAATATGCATAGAGCTTATCCTGCATGCAAACAACTCTGGTTTGAATCTGGTTTGAGTATTGCCAGAAGTGATTCCTGAGCACAAAGTCAGGAGTTAGCCTTGAATGTACCAGTGTGAACTCCAGACCAAAAAAAAATAGCTATTTTTTTCATAAAGTTCTCTTTCATAAAGTTCTCCATGATCACAATACCTGGGTTATGTGTCCTTCTGTGTTTGCTCCTATGCCTTCTGTAATCTACAATAACTAGATTAAACTTTGGGGGTCACTTGTTTTTTTCTTGTTAAATTTTCTTTTTAGATATACTTAGTATTAAATTCTTAACTCTGAGAACAGCTCTGACTTCATTTAAAAATTTATAAATTATGATCACACTGACTGTCATGGAACAGGAGCTGAATGGATTTTTATAAATTTTATAAACAGGAGCTGAATGGATTTTTATAAATTAGAATAAAAGTAAACAATAAATGCCATTTGCTCGTTGTTTATAGAGGAAAATACGGAAGGTAGAAAACACCTTGGATGAGCTAAATGAAGAATTCTTCCGGCTGACGGTTGAAGCCTTCAAGCTCCAGGAAGATGAGTCAGGTCAATTGTCCCTAAGTGAAGGTGATCCAATGGTGGTAAGTGAAGAAGACCTTCACCCCAGTTCTTGAGGGGTCCACAGACAGGTAATCTCAGGGGTATGGAACTTAATTCTCCCCAATGTAAGGATAGGTGTTGATACTGAAGATTTTAAAGTACAGGAATCAGAAGAAGGCCACCTAGTGGGTCCAAGACAGAGTGAACTGACACCTCTTCAAAATCATATAACTCTCTGCTTTCTACATGGCCCTTCTACATGGGAAAGTTGTGTGTAGAATAAGATTTGACTGAAGAACCCACCAACTAATCTGAGTTGCCTTTTTAGTTAAGCAAAAGGAAGTCTGAAGTTCAGAAAAACCATGATGGGTCTAGAAAAAGGGAAGCATAGTTAAGGGCAAAGACAAAACTTGAAGATAAAGTTCTGTTGAATCTACAAAATGATCTCAATAAAACTATTTCTAAGTAAATAGTCAGTTGCCCTGTTGGCTAGTTTGACTTACTGATACTGCATTAAAATACTATTTTCCCACTAAACTTCAACTGGTTTTTGGCACTCTCGATGTTTTCGAGTTCAGTGTTTCCCTTTTCTCATTGAATTGCTGAAGATGAGCATTAGTTACGGTAGAGGGCCATGGATAGACCTTCTCACACCTGGCTTTCCATAGCAGACATCTGTGCAGGGAAGCCCTATTCAGAAGAGTTCCCTCATCTGAACAGAGAGGGCCATCTACTGTATCTCTGGGAATAGGGACACAGAGGGACAGGTGAGAGGTGGGGAAGCTCCTTGGATACAGAGTATGTAGTCTGGAAAATCGGTTCTCCCTGGTCAAACTGACCTCTCTTTCTCAATACTAAACAATAAGGAAGGCACTCATGCTTGTAAAATAACAGGAAAATTTATGTTGAATGCAAACAAGGCATGCCAGAATCTGTGTCATAGTCACAGGCTACAGGGACTGTGTGTCACCAACCCCAAATATTCTTGAGTCCCTGTGTTGGATTCTCCCCCATGAAACCCAGATGCAGACACCTGCTTCTATTATGTTCTCTCTCAGTATGCCTGCACTCTGAACTTCATCAATTTTCCCAGGACACAAACCTGAGAGGCAGTTCCTCACTAAGCAGCCACCCTCTCCCTTAAGCAGCTGTGGTATCAGTTCCACATAGGGATACCAGGTAGAGATGCCTCTAGTCAGACAAATTCAGGAACTGAGATTATAACAATTTGGAGGAGGATAAAGTAATATGGAAACTTCATTATCAATGAGTCATTACATAAATATCCTTGGTATTAAGGAAGGAAAAAGCAAGATTAATTTAGAGACTATAAAATGCAACAATACTTAATTATTCAACAATTGTTCCAAATTGTTAACGATGATTGTGTAATGATATAATTAGTTGTTATGTATTAATTCAGTACCATAAACTCAAAGGACACTGTGTCTTTATTATTTACTGGTAATGTTAGTACACTTGTTGGCATTTTTCCCAAGTGCAAGGATAGATGTTAATCCTGAAAACTACAGCGCAAGAGTCAGGCCATGACCACCACATGGGTCCAGAACAGAGTGAACTGGTAACTCTCAAGAGTCATATTTTTGCTTTCTACATGTGCTTTTTCCTGTGGCACCCAACATCTTCCTCTTTGTGTGGCAGAGTGCAAGATTCCAACCAAAGAATGACAACAGCCCAGACATAAAGACCTTCGGAATCTGGGCTCTGAAGAGTGATCAGACCCTTTTGTTGGAGGTGAGGCGAACCCAGCTGACTCAGCAGATTGGAGACTTGGAGTGCGAGCTGGCCCTGCTCCTCCAGGTGTCCGAGAGCCAAACACGTGAAAGAAGAAGCCAGCCCAGCCTGGGTAAAACACTGAGTCACACAGAGGGCTGTAGTAGGATGCCATCTCTACAAGGAACACTAGACTGGTTGAGCACTTAAAGAAGCAGAGTAGGATTGTGTGTAAGGTTTTATGGCCTGCTCCCATCTGGAAACATCTGCATCTATCCTGAGCCTGGACCTCCCCTGGTGTGTGCTAATTTCAATCTATGAGAAAATAAAGTCATACAGGTTGAAAAAATTAACATGTTTCCAGCCCTGTCTCTCCAATTTTCTCCCAGCAATAGTTTCTCTTCAGGTGCCACTTTAGCACTGTAGCACTGTTGTCCCATTGTTCATCAATTTGCTTTAGCAGGCACCAGTAACATCTTCATTGTGAGACTTGTTGTTACTGTTTTTGGCATATCGAATACACCATGGGTAGCTTGCCAGACTCTGCTGTGTGGGTGGGATACTCTTGGTAGCTTGCCAGGCTTTCTGAGAGGGATGAAGGAATCGAACACGGGTCAGCCGCATGCAAGGCAAACACCTTATCTGCTAGGATAAATGCCCCAAAGCTTCACAGGAGGGGCACCTGCTTTCAGATTGTTGAGGGCTAGGAGAGCCTGGGAGCCTGGCAGCAGTCACAGTAGAGGCTTTCCTATCTCACCATTCCACTGCTTCTGGGGACCCCAAATAAGCATAGTGCCACTAGCTCCAGAGGCCTTCTGGAGGACAGAAAGGAGTCTCTTTGTACACGTAGGGCAGCAAGAACCCAGGACACCCTCTCCCCTGAGGCCACCGGCATTTTGTGCCTCTATGTCTTTTCCCCTACACCTCCTTCCCTTATTCTCTCTGCCATTAGACCTGGGGGAAAATGTTCTTTACCTCTAAAACTCACTGGAGGTCCCTCACTGCAATGTTCCTTAGTTCCTTTTCAGTTATCTTCTTCCTTGGACAGCTCAGGTTATTTTATTTTGCCATTTTTCTAGCTCTTACCTTAGTCCTGGTGCCATGTTTTATCCTTCCTTCTATACTATAATTTCCTTAAAGGTAGAACCTCTCACCCCTTCCCTTTTTTTTATGTCTCTCTCTGTCTTTTTCTCTCATTCTCTCTCTCTCTCTCATACACACACACACACACACACACACACACACACACACACACACACACACACACACACCCCTCTGTACAATGTTCCATGAATGTAACTGATCGTGTGGATGTAGATACTCACCCTGACATAATCTGATTACTGTAGGACCTCACCAATACAGAGAAAACTGCACAGAGGGAAGCAGCAGAAATAAACTTAGGATGAGGGAGAGTAGCCACTGACTGTAGCCACTGGAGCAGCTTTAAGGAAGGACTTGGAGTTTATCTCAGTCTTCCAAGCATGGATGGCAGGAGGAAGGTAGAGAGAAGGGAAAGCATTGTAGGTAGCTGCGGGGTGGGAGGTGAAATAAAAAGAGAGGGGGGAGGAGAGAGAGAGAGAGGAAGAGAGAGAGAGAAGACAACATTTTATTATTGACCAGAAGAAATCAAGGGTGACTCAAAATAGGAAGAGGAACCCTTCCTGGGAGGAAGTGGGAGTAGAGGAAGGAGCCTGTGTTCTGAAGCCCTAAGAACTGTCAGCTCCCTTCTGGTTCCCAGTTAGATGAACCCTGAGCAGATATTCAGCGGGGCCTAGAGGGAACTGCAAAGTGCCCACCCATCATGCCTCAGCCTTTCAGTGAGTTCTGCTGGTTGATCATCCCCTGGTCTGGAAATGCTCCATTATCAGGGTATGAGTCTCTAGGGTCCCTCCCACTGAGAGTCTGCAATTCAGTTCTCCAGGCCCCTGAGGAGGCATATGCTTCCTCAGCATCAGACTCTCCAACTGTGTCTCATTAGGCCCGGGATAGAGGAGATGGACTGCAGATTGGAGTTTGCCTTTCTGAATGGCACAACTGACTGAGAAATATTTATGTTGTTGTATACAGCTAAGAGTGAGTCCTGGCCCATTAGTAGCATCAAGATTAAAAATAAGAAGCCCACAGTTCTGTCTTCATTGCTGCATGAGCTCTTTGTATTCAACTTGTTTCTACAGATCCCTGAGGTTGTCAGTGCAGACTCGCAGAGAACTAGAAATCCCATGTATAACCACCAAACACCAAAATACAACCCAAACATGGGCCTATTTCTCCACACTGATATCAAGGGATTCAACAAAATCAAGTTGTGAGCTAGACACCTGGGGGACTCAGTGGTCACATGCCCATGGCGATGCTGAAGTCCTGCTATGAGTCTGAAAGATCAAACTGGAAAGATACCGCTAGATTAGGGGACAAGTTCACCCAGACCAAAAACCAGGGCCAGCCCCACGTGTTCTACTTCAACCCTCAGAGTAGCCAGATGTTTAGCAAACAGGAAAACCACATTTTATATAAGAAAGCTATGGACTTTTGGGTGTTGATTTTGTAGCCTGCCACTTTACTATATAGACTCACTGTTTCTAGGAGCTTTTCTATAATCTTTAGGGTTTTCCAAGTATAGTATCATATCATCTGCAAATAGTGATAACTTGATGAATTTCTTATACACAAATAATGAAAGAGAAGAAAGAGACATTAAAAAAAACAATCCCGTTCACAATAGTACCTCAGAAAATCAAGTACCTTAGAATCAGCTTAACCAAAGAGGTGAAGGACCTCTACAAGGAAAATTACAAAACACTACTTCAAGAAATAAAGGAGGACACTAGGAAATGGAGACACATCCCCTGCTCATAAATAGGGAGAATTAACATTATCAAAATGGCAATACTGCCCAAAGCACTATACAAATTTAATGTGGTCCCTATCAGGATACCCATGGCATTTTTCAATGAAATAGACAAAACACTCCTCAAATTCATATGGAACAATAAACTGCACGTATAGCTAAAGCAAATCAGAAATAAGAAGATGGGTAGCATCCCTTCCCCAACTTCAAACTCTACTACAAAGCAGTAGTAATTAAAACAGCATGGTATTGGGATAAAAACAGACCTGCAGACCAATGGAACAGAGTTGCATATCTTGTCACAGACCCCCAAATATATGGCCACTTACTCTTAGACAAAGGAGCAAGAAATGCCAAATGGAACAAGGAAAGCCTCTTTCTTCAACAAGTGGTGCTGGGAAAACTGGAAAGCTACCTGCAAAAAAATGAACTCTGACCTCTGTCTAATGCCAGGCACAAAAGTCAGATCAAAGTGGATTAAAGACCTCAATATCAGACATGAATCTATAAGGTTCACAGAAGAAAATGAAGGCAGAACTCTCCATGACATTGAAACTAAAAGCATCTTTAAGGACAAAACAGCACTGCCCATGCAAGTGGAAGCAAACAGAAACAAATGGGACTACATCAAACTAAGAAGCTTCTGCACTTCAAAAGAAACAGTGACCAAAACACAGAGAGAGCCCCCAGAATGGGAAAGAATATTTACCCAATATCCATCTGATAAGGGATTAATATCCAGATTATACAAGACACTTGTAGAATTGTATAAGAAAAAATCCTCCAACCCCATCAAAAAATGGGGAGAAGAAATGAACAGAAGTTCAAATGGCCCAAAGGCACAAGAAATACAAATGGCCCAAAGGCACATGAAAAAATGCTCCATATCACTAGTGATTCGGGAGATACAAATAAAAGCAACAATGAGATATCATCTCACACCACAGAGACTGGCACACATTCAAAAGAACAAAAGCACCTAGTGCTGGCGTGGATGTGGGGGAAAACGGACGCTCTTTCACTGTTGGTGGGAATGCTGACTGGTCCAGCCTTTCTGGAAAACAATATGGATAGTCCTTCAAAAACTAGAGATTGAGCTTCCATATGACCCTGCAATAGCACTTTGGGGAATATATCCTGAGAATGCAAAAAAGCACAGTACAAATGACATCTGTACCTATATGTTCATTGCAGCATTATTCACAGTGGTCAACATCTGGAAACAACCCAAGTGCCCTAGAACAGATGACTGGTTAAAGAGACTTTGGTACATCTACACAATGGAATGCTATGCAGCTGTTAGGAGAGATGAAGTCATGAAACTTGCTTATAAATGGATAGACATGGAGAGTATCATGCTAAGTGAAATTAGTCAGAAAGAGAGGGACAGACATGAGGGACTGCACTCATTTGTGGAGTGTAGGGTAGCATCACAGGAGGCTGACACCCAAGGACCATAGATACAAGGGCCAGGGGGATTGCCCCATAGATGGAAGAATGCTTCATGAGCAGAGGGGAGAAGGCAGATGGAATAGAGAAGGGATCACTAAGAAAATGATGGCTGTTCACTGTTTACAATAGCCAGAATCTGGAAAAAACCCGAGTGCCCTAGAACAGATGACTGGTTGAAGAAACTCTGGTACATCTATACAATGGAATACTATGCAGCTGTTAGAAAAAATGAGGTCATGACGTTTGCATATAAGTGGATCAACATGGAAAGTATCATGCTAAGTGAAATGAGCCAGAAAGAGAGAGACAGACATAGAAAGATTGCACTCATCTGTGGAATATAGAATAATAGACTATAAGACGAACACCTAAGAATAGTAGAAATAAGTACCAGGAGGTTATCACCATGGCTTGGAGGCTGTTCTCTCATTCTGGGCAACTCGGAGAAGGGAACAGCAAGTAAAATGTGGTTGTTGGTCATGTGGGGGATAGATGATGCGGGCCAAATATAGACTAGAGACTGAACACAATGGCCACTCAACACCTTTATTGCAAACCACAACACCTAATCAGAGAGAGAGAACAAAAGGGAATACCCTGCCATAGTGGCAGTGTGGGGTGGGGGGAGATGGGACTGGGGAGGGGGGGAGGGATGTTGGGTTTACTGGTGGTGGAGAATGGGCACTGGTGAAGGGATGGGTTATCAAACTTTGTAAGGGAGAAACATGAGCACAAAAATGTATAAATCTGTAACTGTACCCTCACGTTGACTCACTAATTAAAAATAAACTATTAATTAAAAAATAAAAATAAAAAAAATAAATTGTAATATAAAAAAAAAGAAAATGATGGCTGTAGGAACCAGTTGGGATGGGAGATGCATGCTGAAAATAGATAATGGACCAAACATGATGACCTTTCAGTGTCTGTGTTGCAAGCTATAATGCCCAAAAGTAGAGAGAGAATATGGGGAATATTGTCTGCCATCAAGGCAGGGGGAGGGTGGGAAAGGGAGGTTATACCCGGGATATTGGTGGTGGGGAATGTGCACTGGTGGAGGGATAGGTGTTTGATCATTTTAAGATTGTAACCCAAATATGAAAGCTTGTAACTATCTCATGGTGATTCAATAAAATTACGGGAAAAAACACCTTTTATTCCCAGAAACAAGCCCAGAACAGGGAGCTGCCAGTACAGATTTTTATTATGCTGGATCTTTGGTGTCCACAGAGATTAGAGGGGGAGGACACATCAACACATCTTAAACAGCACCTACCAGAGAATCACAGGGAGCTGTTTGGAGTGGAGCTTATGATTCTAGGGTTAGAGATGATACATTTTTAGCAAGCTACAGGAGAGTATCCCAGGTGCTGGTCTCTGAACCTCACTTTGAGTCTAAAGTGGAGAAAGTGGCCTTTATGATAATTACTTAATAATACATTCCAAGAGGCACACAGGGTTAAAAGCACCTGGAATCTTGCATACTTTTTGGTTTTGGTTTGAGCTGCTATTAGACACCCAAATCCAAGCTGGGCATATAAGCTGTGCACATAGACATACATCTTAATTAAAGTGGAAACTCAAGACAGGAGAATTCCTCCCTAAAGGCCCATGTTCCTTGAATTCCAGCTCTGTGCACAGTGCTCAGTAATCTCAAATAATTTTTTCCACTTCCATAAAATAAACACTTTGTAAGTGTGAAATGTGGACCAAGAACTTTAATTACACAGTCTTGTTTATTGCTCATGGAAATCATACTAGGTAAGTGGCACCATTTCTGTTCTGAAAGATGAAAAAACAAAGGGTGGAAAAAATAGCTATTTGTGGCCTCAACAAAATTACTATCCACATCCAAATTGATAGTGATGAAGTGAGTGTGAAGTCACTCAGTGAGGAGGTGATAACAATAGAAATAGTGCTGCTACACTCTATGTGACCTACCACAGCCTCACTGGTGAAGTACCCAAGAGGTTAAGACCAATAAAGTCTGCACAAGGTCATGCTAGTTTCACTGTCCATGAGACAAAGTTTATCTGCACCATGTGGGGGTATCCTCCCACCTGAACAGTCAGGAAGTCATGGTCTCAGAAGAGCATAAGCTTTTGCACAAGCAGAAGCTGTCATAAGACAAGGAAATGTCAGCCATGGTCTTGTTTATTGCATAGTCTTGTTTATTGACTCAACTTTCTCCGATTTGATGTCTATTCCTTTAGAAATGAATTTCAGGGGGAGGGGTCAGAAAGATATTATAGGAGTTAAGTCACTTGTCTTAAATTGAGTGCAGCGAATCCTGGTTCAATTTCTGATATGGCCAGGTATGGCCCAAATCTCCTTCTCCCTCTCCTCAAAAGAGAATTTCATGAAAAAATGATAAATCAAAAACAATTTCAGGAGGGATGGTTGTTGGAACACTGTACAACTGAAACCTAATCTTGAAGAACTTTGTATGGGTCTATCTCACAGTGATTAAATAAAAAATGAATAAAAATAAAAACTTTTATTTCAGAAAACGAGAGAGGGATTAGAGAGAGAATGCTGTAAAGTATGTGAATTACGCATTTCCAAGTTGGGTTGTAAGTGGTCCACAAATGCAGTGTGCCATAAAGGGTGATCTCTGTTCAGGAGAAACATCTCCTCTATCAAGGGACACATTTGTGCTGCCATTGTTCAGAGTCCAGTAAGGTCATTGTTCCTGAGAAATCATCCCCAAAGAGGGTCAAGCATTGGGATTTGGGGAAAGAAGAAGGAACTCCTCTTTTGATTGTATCTTGTCTTTTATTTCTTTTGGAGGGGAAGGGTGCACTTTGGGCTGCTCAAGGCTTACTTATGGTTCTGCAATTGGGGATCACTCCTGGAAGGACCCAGAGAACTATATGGGGTCCTGAGAAATCAAACCCAGGTTGACTATGCACAAGTCAAGTGCCTGACCTGCTGTGCTATCTCGATAGCCCAATCATATCCTGCTTTTATGATTTCCCAAATGTATTGCCACAGGGATGCCCTACCTGCTTACTTAAACCAGGTCTGTCTGACCACAAGACCCACGTCTGAGCTACCAGGCTATGATGATGTCTAATGACAGGTTCATTGTGAACACTGAGATACAGGTGGTAAGTACTGGTCAGCAAGTTTTCACAGCATCTCAAGTAGAGTTTGTCTCTAATTTGCATGGGTCACTGGTTTCTAAGTCAATCTCCTCAGAAATCTCACATCTGACTATGACTGAATCCAAGGCTTATTTAAGAATCACTCTCACTTTAGAAGTATAATGCCCCATCTCTTCTTGGACTTTTGTCTAAGATCAAGTGTAGAAGTATAATGCCTTTACCATTTCACAGGCTAAAAGTTAAGAAAACACATTCAAAGAGAAAATTCAACATAACAAATTACTGGAAGTCACCAAAGTTTTCATTCCTACTAGTAGGTTAATATAATTTCAATATAAATTCCAAAGTCAACTTCCTGCCCTTTTAAATATTAAAATGTCTTAAAGTTGCAAAGCAAACCATTTTAAAACTCTTGGAATTTACAAATTTTGGTCTGTATGAATTCATATTTTCTCAATAATGTGTCATGAAAGAATTTATATAAGGAATAGGCAGAAATATGGTAATGCCATGACTACCTCCCACCTTGCATTTGTCAGGAGACTCACATGGATACTTTTTTCCATGGATACTTCATAATGAGCTAATTCAATGAATTGTAATCTTTAAAATAATTTCTAGTTCTCCAAATTTCTCTTTTTCTACTTAATTTACTTAAGGAGAGCCTCTGAGTGCCCAAGAGCCCCAGTCCTGACGGAGTCTCAGCTATTTGCTTTCACTGCCTGCCTCTAGAGGTGTCCCGGGCTTTGGGTAGAGGGCCTGTCATTTCCTCTGTGTAGGCGGTATAAACATTTCTGTGTTGGAGGTGCTCACAGCTCACACTGGGGCCTTAGGTCAATGCTCTGCCCATCTTATTCTGAATTCCTTCCTGTGTCCTTAACAACAACAGCATGGCACAGCCTTCCACCTGCCCTCCAGTTACCTTGACAGTGGCAGTGTTTATGGTGCTACAAATGTAAGATAAGTGAAGCAAGGAATTCCCTAACAATTGTTAATCCCTATAAAAAGTTTCACTTCATGGGAGCTGGAGTGATAGCACAGCGGATAGGGTGTTTGCCTTGCATGCGGCCAACCCGGGTTCGATTCCCAGCATCCCATACGGTCCCCCGAGCACCGCTAGGAGTAATTCCTGAGTGCATGAGCCAGGAGTAACCCCTGTGCATTGCTGGATGTGACCCAAAAAGAAAATAAATAAGTAAATAAAAAGCCTCTAAATAAAATTTGTTAAAAAAAAAGTTTCACTTCATAAATAGGGATACTCAGCCTTTGGGGACACTACACTCCATCAGATGGCTGGCTACAGACAGAGATGGATAGGGCCTGGACAGTAAAGGACACTGTTCTCTGAAGAAGACGCCAGAAAATATTTTGGTTTGGGCATTTTTGTGCATAGTAAAGGCTGTGGCCAAATAATATCCTGCTGCAGCATCCAAGGACTCAGACTCCTCCTCCACAAAAAAGAGTTGAAGCCTGAGCAGCAGTGAGTGAATGCTGGCTATCTCTTGTGCCTCAGTTTCCCTTCCACATAAACAAGGGTGTTTATAACTCTTGATTTGCAGTGTCCCTGCTAGAAGTAAAATACTATGCATTAAGGCTTTGTGGTGTATCTGGCATTCTGGGAAGGTCAAGCTTATTAATTTATCTTTCTTCACTTGGGGGATATTCTAAAATGTTATGTATAAAGAAAGGAATCCCACCTTTCTTTGGGAGGAGCCTGAAACTATTTTTAAGTGATATTTGAGTCTTGTTTGCCATCCACTCCTCCCCACACTTGCACAGAGACCTGGAAAAACCTAAAAAGGACACAGCCTTGGCCCCAAGCATCAGCTCCACATTGAGCTGTTCCACTCCGGATCTGACATCTTTAAGCCTTCGTGGTTTTTTTTTTAATTGTAGTTTAGGTAACATGATTACAACCATTCTCAAGTTTCTGGTTGGTGTACAAAGTTGTACAAAGTGTACAAAGGTGTACTGCAACCTCCACCACTGAAGTTCCCATGTCTCCCCTCCCTAACCACAAGTCACCCTTCCCATTCACTGAGTATTTGGTGACTGACAGCTATGCTTTTGGTGCAAACTGTTATCTCCCTAAATATCACCCATAGTGTTCCAGACTCTTCGCCTGTGCTCCCATGTTCCTTCCAGCTTGGCCCATTTGATCCTTTCCCTCACTCTCTTATGCTGGCATTCTCAACTTATTCCAGTATCTGAAGTTTATTATCAGTTGATATTGTCCATGCTCTTGATTTGTTTTCTCTATATGCAACGGAGGAGTGAAGCTATCCTGTATTTAATATTCTGTCTCTGGCTTATCTGCTCAGCATGATACCCACAAATTCCAACCAAGTTACCCTGAATTGTGACAACTTCTTTATTCCTTTGTCATTCGACATTTGGGTTGCTCCATATCCTATATAAGCCTCCATTTCCCCTTATTATAAAATAACTGTAGCACTGTTGTCCTGTTTTTCATCGACTTGCAAGAACAGGCACCAATAACGTCTTCATTGTGAGACTTGATATTACTGTTTTGGGCATATCAAATCACTATGGGTAGCTTGCCAGGCTCTGCCATGTGTGCAGGATACTCTCGGTAGCTTGCCGGGCTCTCCAAAAGGGACAGAGGAATCGAACCCAGGTGGGCCGTGTGCAAGGCAAACTCCCTATGTGCTGTGCTATTGCTTCAGTCTGACATAAAAGAACAATCATACATAAATCTTTAGATCACTTCAGAGTTAAATAAACTAGTTATTTCTTAGTTATTTCTGTATACAGCAAACAGTTGGAAGACCCTCTGTCATCCTATGTCTTGTTCTATCAGATGGGAATACTAATATACTTCCTCTGTATTACTTTGAATATTAAATGAATAAACATACACCCAGCTGGATTTAGCAGCCCAGAGCACAGGCTTTCTGTTCCTTACCAGAACAGCTGAAAGTCACCTTCCCCAGACAAATCCTACCAGGAAAATAAACCCATCCATTCCTAGTGCACACAAGCAAACACACAAAAAGTGATGTTTGTTTTCAATAAAACCCTATACCAGTTTAGTTATGGTTAATTCTATAGTCCCTAGAATATTCATAATTATTAAATGTCAGGAAATGAGGCCTCCAGAGTCATTGTGGGAGTGAACAGAATGGGATGTGGATCATGGAAGGCTGTGGAAGTGTGTGCCATGGCTGTGCTCTCAGCTGCCCTCTGACCACACAGAGGTATTCATTGTCCACAGCTAGGTTTTACAGAAACATACTCAGACAGAATTTGGAGGATAAATATGTTTCAACCTATGATGGGTGAAGGGGCTAAGACTGGACAGATTAAAAACCTTGAAGACCAGAGATATGTCATCCAGCCAAGGGTCCTGTATTTCCATCTTCACTCAGCCACCAAGGCCACCAAGCCACTCAGGTAGGTGACACACCCTTGCAGATCTGTGCTGCAAGACCCATCTCCTGGTGCCTAATCGTAAAGGACATAATACTGTGTCCAGTACAGGCTTCAGGCAAGTCATAGAGAGCTTAGGGGTGAAACAGTATCTAGGTTCTTGAGTTTTACAAGCTCTGGGTTCTAGAGCCCATGTGCCTAACAGCTAGGCAAGGCAGCACAAAGGCCTCTTATACCCTGTTCCAGGTACCAGCAAAGACACTGCCACAAAAAGTGTATGTAATCAAGAATACCTATCTTTTAAATTTTATTGAATCACCGTGAGATAGTTACAAGCTTTCATGTTTGGGTTACAATCACACAATGATCAAAAACTCATCCCTCCACCAGTGCACATTCCCCACTGTTGTGTGAACGTTCATGTGGTCGGAGGCGCTGAAATAAGGAATGTGGAAGAAATATGTCTCATGGAGGACCAAGGCTCTCTCTGGCTCTTGGTAAAGGCAGAGGGCCTCGTGGATCTCCTTTTATTGATCATGGTACCTCTAAAGGGCGCAATATAGTGACTTCACCAAAGGCATCAAAAGATGTTATAGGAAGAACAGTGAGGCAGCATTATTTCCTTGTATCTGCAGGCCAGTAATCTAGACCTCCTGAAAGAAGATACAAAACCAAAAACAAAGCCTTCCTTGGGCTAAAAGCACTTGGATTTACATCCCAAGGACAAGGCTGGGCTGCCACAGGAAATCTACATGTCTATTACACACTAGGCAGCACTTGAAATCTATATCCCAAAGACTAGGCTGGGCCAGAGACTACAATTTACAATATCAAAGGTCTGGCCTGGCTAACACCTGAGATCTGCATGTCAAAGACCAGCAGGCTTCTGTGAGAGAAGGAAAAACTTCCTCTTTCAATATACTGAAATTATTTTGTGAAGGCAGCTTAAAGGGGGAAAATGTTCCTGTCTGTAGTACAGTCTACATGGGCTTGCCCTGGTAGCTCAGTCCATCCCCAACACCCCACCAACAATATCCCCAGTATACACCCCCTTTCCCGACCTCCCCCTGCCTCAATGGCAGACAATATTCCCCATACTCTCTCTCTACTTTTGGGCATTTTGGCTTGCAACATAGACACTGAAAGGTCATTATGTTTGGTCCATTATCTACTTTCAGCAGGCATCACCCATCCCGACTGATTCCTCCAGCCATCACTTTCCTAGTGATCCTTTCTCTATCCCATCTGCCTTCTCTCCTCCGCTCATGAAGCAGGCTTCCAGCTATGGGGCAATCCTCCTGGCCCTTGTATCTACTCTCCTTGGGTGTCAGCCTCATGTGATATTATTCTATACTCCACAAATGAGTGCAGTCCTTGTATGTCTGTCCCTCTCTTTCTGAATAATTTCATTTACCATGATACTCTCCATGTCTATCCATTTATAAGAAAATTTCATGATTTCATCTCTCCTAACGGCTGCATAGTATTCCATTGTGTAGATGTACCAAAGTTTCTTTAACCAGTCATCTGCTTTAGGGCACTCGGGTTGTTTCCAGATTTTGGCTACGGCGAACAGTGCTACAATGAATATATAGATACAGATGTCATTTCTATTGTGCTTTTTTGTATCCTCGGGATATATTCCCAGAAGTGGTATTGTAGGGGTTATATGGAAGCTCAATTTCTAGTTTTTGAAGGACTGTCCATATTATTTTCCAGAAAGGCTGGAGTACTCAGCATTCCCACCAACAGTGAAAGAGCGTCCCTTTTCCCGCACATCCAAGCCAGCACTGATTGCTTTTGTTCTTTTGAATGTGTGCCAGTCTCTGTGGTGTGAGATGATATCACATTACTGTTTTGATTTGCATCTCCCTGATGACTAGTGATGTGGTACATTTTTTCATGTGCCTTTTAGCCATTTGTATTCCTTTTTTTTTTCTTTTTGGGTCACACCCAGCAATACACAGGGATCATTCCTTGCTCTGCACTCAGGAAATACTTCTGGCGGTGCTCAGAGGACCATATGGGATGCTAAGAATCAAACCCAGGTTGGCCTCATGCAAGGCAAACGTCCTACCCGCTGTACTATCACTCCAGCCCTCATTTGTATATTTATTTTTGAGGAAACTTTTGTTCATTTCTTCTCCCCATTTTTTGATGGGGTTGGAGGATTTTTTTCTTATACAATCCTACTAGTGTCTTGTATATCCTGGATATTAATCCCTTATCAGATGGATATTGGGTAAATATTCTTTCCCATTCTGGGGGCTCTCTCTGTGTTTTGGTCACTGTTTCTTTTGAAGTGCAGAAGCTTCTTAGTTTGATGTAGTCCCATTTGTTTCTGTTTGCTTCCACTTGCATGGGCAGTGCTGTTTTGTCCTTAAAGATGCTTTTAGCTTCAATGTCATGGAGAGTTCTGCCTACATTTTCTTCTATAAACCTTATATATCCATGTCTGATATTGAGGTCTTTAATCCACTTTGATCTGACTTTTGTGCCTGGCATTAGACAGAGGTCAGAGTTCATTTTTTTGCAGGTAGCTTTCCAGTTTTCCCAGCACCACTTGTTGAAGAAAGAGGCTTTCCTTGTTCCATTTGGCATTTCTTGCTCCTTTGTCTAAGAGTAAGTGGCCATATATTTGGGGGTCTGTGACAAGATATGCAACTCTGTTCCATTGGTCTGCAGGTCTGTTTTTATCCCAATACCATGCTCTTTTAATTACTACTGCTTTGTAGTAGAGTTTGAAGTTGGGGAAGGGATGCTACCCATCTTCTTATTTCTGATTTGCTTTAGCTATACGTGCAGTTTATTGTTCCATATGAATTTGAGGAGTGTTTTGTCTATTTCATTGAAAAATGCCATGGGTATCCTGATAGGGACCACTTTAAATTTGTATAGTGCTTTGGGCAGTATTGCCATTTTGATAATGTTAATTCTCCCTATTTATGAGCAGGGGATGTGTCTCCATTTCCTAGTGTCCTCCTTTATTTCTTGAAGTAGTGTTTTGTAATTTTCCTTGTAGAGGTCCTTCACCTCTTTGGTTAAGCTGATTCTAAGGTACTTGATTTTCTGAGGTACTATTGTGAATGGGATTGTTTTTTTAATGTCTCTTTATTCTCTTTCATTATTTGTATATAAGAAAGCCATGGACTTTTGGGTGTTGATTTTGTAGGCTGCCACTTTACTATATCGACTTATTGTTTCTAGGAGCTTTTCTGTAGTCTTTAGGGTTTTCCAAGTATAGTATCATATCGTCTGCAAATACTGATAACTTGACATCTTCTTTTCCTATCTATATGCCCTTGATATCTTTTTCTCGTCTAACTGCTATGGCCAGGACTTCCAGTACTATATTGAATAGGACTGGTGAAAGCGGGCAACCTTGTCTTATGCCCAATCTTAGAGGGAAGGCTTTTAGTTTTTCCTCATTGAGAATGATACTTGCCATGAGTTGTGGTAGATGGCTTTGACTATATTGAGGAAAGTTCCTTCAATGCCCATTCTGCTGAGAGTTTTCATCATAAACGGGTGCTGAATCTTGTCAAATGCTTTCTCTGCATCTATTGATATGATCGTATTTTTATTATTTTCTTTTTTGATATGATGAATTATGTTGATTTACTTGAAAATGTTAAACCATCCTTGCATCCCTGGAATGAATTCTACTTGGTCATGGTGTATGATCTTTTTGATGAGTCATTGGATTCTATTTTCTAATATTTTGTTGAGGATCTTTGCATCTGTGTTCATGAGGGATATTGGTCTGTAATTCTCTTTCTTTGTGGTATCTTTGTCTGCTTTGGGCATATGGGTGATATTTGCTTCATAGAAACTCTTTGGAAGTGTTTTTGATACTTAAATTTCCTGAAAAAGCTTAAAGAGGATTGGAAGTAAGTCCTCTTTAAAGGTCTGAAAGAATTCACTAGTGAATCCTTCTGGGCCAGGACTTTTGTGCCTGGAGAGAATTTTTATTACCGTTTCAATTTCCTTGATGGTGATATGTCAGTTCTGGTATTCCAGGTCTTCTTGGTTCAGCCTTGGGACGCTATAAGAATATAAGAATTTATCCATTTACTCGAGGTTTTCATGTTTTGTGGCATAAAGATTAGACTCATCTGTGGAATATAAACTAGCAGAGTGGGAGACTAACACCCAAGAGTAGTAGAGATAAGGATCAGGTCTACCCCACAGCTTGGAAACTGGCTTCACATCCTGGGGAAAAAGTTAGCTGAGATAGAGAAGGGAAAACCAAATAGAGGATGTGGGGAGGATCCATTAGGGTTGAGAGATGAGAGCTGAGAGTGGACTATAGACTGAACATGAAGGCCACTCAATACATCTATTGCAAACTACAACACCCAAAAAAAGAGAGAACAAAAGGGAATGCCTGCTGCAGAGGCAGGATGAGGTGGTGGGGGATAGGGTGGGGGTGGTGAGAGGGATACTGGGATCATTGGTGGAGGAGAATGGGCACTGGTGGAGAGATGAGTAAAAGATCATTGTATGACTGAAATGCAAACACGAAAGTTCATAAGTTTGTAATTGTACCTCACAGTGATTCACCAATAAAAAATTTTAAAACATTTTTTAAAATGACAATTGAGAAAAAAATAGATTCTCAAAGTAAACTCTGAGGATCCTTTGACTTTTTGTAGTTTCTGTTGTAATGTCCCCCTTTTCATTTCTGATTCGGTTTATTGAGGTTTTCTCTCTCCTTTTTTTGTGAGTCTTGCTAGAGTTCCATCTTGTTTATTTTCTCAAAGAACCAGCTCTTGGTTTCATTGATCTTTCAGATTGTTTTTTGGGTTTCCATCTCGTTAACTTCTACTCCAATTTTTATTATTTCTTTCCTCCTGTTCGGATTAGGCTCCTTTTGTTGATCATTCTCCAAGCTTTTAAGCTGTGAGATTAGGTTACTTATGTGGGCTCGCTCCTCCTTCCTGAGGAATGCTTGTAGAGCTATAAACTTTCCTCTTAACACAGCTTTTGCTGTGTCCCATAAGTTTTGGTAATTCGTGTCTTCATTTTCGTTCATTTCCAGGAATCTTTTTATTTCCTCTTTGATTTCCTTTCTAAGACACTTGTTGTCCAATAGTGAGCTGTTTAATTTCCAGGTGATTGATTTCGTTTTCTGTTTGTGTGTGATTTATTTCTAATTTCAGCACATCGTGATCTGAGAAGATCGTTGATACAATCTCTATCTTCTTAATTTTATGGAGGTATGTTTTGTGGCTCAGCATCTGATATATCTTGGAGAATGTTCCATGCACACTTGAGAAGAATGTATATTCAGCTTTTTGAGAATGAAGTGTCTGTATATATCTACTAAGTCCCTTTCTTCCATTTCTTCCCTCAGATGAAGTATGTCCTTGCTAAGCTTGAGTCTGGTTAATCTATCAAGAAGTGATAAAGCAGTGTTGAAGTCTCCCACTAGTATTATGTTGCTATCGATGTCTTTCTTCAAGTCTATGAGTAGTTGTTTTAAGCACTTTGCTGGTCCCTCAGTAGGTGCATATATATTTAGTATTGTTAGTTCTTCCTGTTGTATCAATCCCTTTATCAATAAGAAATGACCTTCACTGTCTCTTGTGACCTTCTTCAGTCTGAAATCAAAGTGATCTTTAGCCATACTAGGATGGCTACCCCAGCTTTTTTATGGGAGTTGTTCACCTGTAGTATTGTTTTCCAGCCTTTGACTTTGAGCCTGTGTTTGCTCTGACTATTGAGATGTGTTTCTTGCACATCTCAAGCAGCAGAATGTTGGTTTCAATTTTCTAATCCATCCTGCCACTCTGTGTCTTTTAATTGGTGCATTTAGCCCATTGATGTTGAGAGAGATTATTGTTACAGGATTTTGTCCCATTTGTCTACTGAAATGTGGTGTATTTGAGGGTCCTTGTTTTAAAGTAGCCCATTCAGTTGTTTTTGTAACCATGGTTTTGAGTCTATGAAGTTCCTGCGCTGTTGTTTTTCTGTGAAACTGTGTGTTGTTCTTTCTGTTATGAATAAGAGTCTAGCCGGGTAAAGTATTTTTGGTGAGACATTTATTTCATTGAGTTTTTTCACTATATCCCACCACTGTTTTCAGGCGATGAGGGATTCATCAGACTAGTCGGCTGTGAATCTTAAGGATGCTCCTTAATAGGCAATTTCTTTCTTTGATCTTGGTAGTTTCAGGATTTTGTCTCTATCTAAGGTTTTGGTCCTCTTGATCAGGATGTGTCTTGGGGTATTTTTATTTGTATTTCTTCTAGCTGGTACCCTTCGGGCCCCTGAATGTGGTTGCATGTTTTCTTCAGTTCTGGGAACATCATAGCAATGATGTCTTTGACAGTTTTTCTTCATCAGGGTTTTCTTCCTGTCCCTCTGGGACTCCTATAATTCTTATATTAGTATTCTTGGCCTAATCATGATCTTCTCTTGCCATCTGTTCTTTTCCATTTTCTGTTCTTTTCTATAGAGTCTCTGGACTTTATCTTCATGCTCACTGATGCTGTCTTCAGCAGTTGTTACTCTACTGCTGAGGTCTTCCACTGAGTTCTTTATTTCACTTACCAGGTTTTTCAGGTCTGACATTTCTGTTTGTAATTTTGTTTGCATTTTCCACATTTCTACCTTCAAATCCTCTTGTAGTCTATAGGCATTGCTTTCCATTGTTTCTTTTTAGCTCCCTAAGCATCCTCAGTAACTCCTTTCTAAATTCCTTGTCAGGGAGGTTGTATAGCACTTCATTGCTGTTGGGATCTTCTTGGCTAGCCTCTTCAATAAGTAAGCTTGGTGGGGATCTGTGTTGTTTTACCATTGTGACCTATGTCGCTTAGCCCTTCACACTCACTGTTACTATTCTGCTTATGATGCAATATTAACTGAGGTGGGTTTACTGAGTTATTGGCTAATATGTTTCTGGTGGTTAAGCTAACCTGGTGAAAGTTCCAACTAAGAGGGTAACTTCTGGTTCTTGTGGAATATAGAGGGGGGAGAATAACACTAACACGGCTACGGCTCCAGGAAGGAGCCCTGACACAGGCCAATACCTGGATGGGATGAGCCTCGTTCAGGGTTTTGATGAAGTCTGACCATCTCATAGGTGGATGGCCATGCGATCTTTTGATGTCCTGTGGAATCCAGTCAGTAACAGCTCTAGTCCAGTGGTCACCTCTAAATCGCATTATGTGTCTGGCCCATCTGATTTTCGACACCTTGGCAAAAGATACAGCGTCCTTGATTCTTGATCGTCAATGGAGGTCAGAACTCCAGATTCCTTCTCTCACTTGAGTGAAATGTGATAGTCCAAGCAGAGCTCTTTTGATTCCTCTTTGGGATACCTGAATAGTGTTCTCATCCTGCTTTCATAGGACCCAAGTCTCTGAGGCATATATCAGTGCAGGAAGAATGGTGGAGTCGAAAAGATATGCCCAGAGCCAGAGGTTCTTCATCCTCTTAACCACTTCTTCGACAGTCTTGAAGGTTCTGCGCTGCTCTCTTCCTCCTACACTGTTCTGGTGCCAAGCCATTCCTCATGTTGAGTTCTCGACCCAGGTACACATAGCTGCTACATTTGGAGATATTCATTACATTGAGAGCAAATGGAACATCAGGGAATAGTTCATTTTTCATGAACATTGCCTTGGTGAGATTCAGCTGCAGTCCTACCTTTCCACACTCGTGGTCAAAATCAGCCAGCATTTGTGCCGTTTGGCTAATGTTTGGTGTTATTAGAATGATGTCATCAGCGAAGCAGAGGTGGTGTAGTTGCCAACCGTCTATCTTCACTCCATTCGTGAATAGTGTAGTTGCCGACAACCGTCTATCTTCATTCCATACATCATATTTACTTGATTTAAGCCTCAGTTGCTTTAAGTTCTACCACTTAAAAAGCAGTGTCACAACAAGGCACTGGATGGACTCAGGGCAAGCTCTAGGCTACTCTGGCATCGAAAGGAGACAAGCTAAGCCCCATAAATATAAGTTAAGAGCACAGTCATGACAAACTCTGTCATGACTCACAAAGAAGCAACTGAATAAGGACACTTCTAAAGTTAGGAAAGACTAACCTGGCCTAAGGACTGTGGTCCAGAATATATAGTGAGATGTTTCCAGGAAGAACCAATCTTTAACTTTAATATATCTTTTAACTATGTTCATACAAGCAGAATCTCTTGCCCCTGCTTCTAGCTGTCTTCACTGGGGCCTCTCAGAGGGGGGCTGGTTGAGTTTCCCTCCCTGTCCTGAGCAGAATCCCGGCAGCCAAAGACTTCCAGAACCCAGCCACAGCCATACTCAAGGCCACTCTCCACATGCTCAGATGAGCCTCAACCATGAAGGAACTGGCAGAGGAACCCAGGTGTGTGGGCTGAGATCTCCAAGCCTGCTCGGATCAGGACTGGGCCCCCTCCGCCCAGATCCCCCACTTTCCAGTACCTAGGAGTCACATCCACAAACTGCCCCTGGCACCGTGTAATCCCATCAACGGCCAAGATCCAGAGACTATAAAACAAAGCTCCCTCAAGCTTTGTTAATGTGGCCATGCAATCTCTTATAGCCTACTTCTTCCTCTTGGAGAACCTGGAAAGGTACTGAGTGCATCCTACCTGTATGACAGAGCCTGGTAAGCTCTCCGTGGTGTATTCAATATGCCAAATACAGTAACAATGATGGATCTCATTCCCCTGACCCTGAAAGATCCTCCAATGCGGCACCGCTGGGAAGAACGAGTAATGAGAGTCTGCTCAAATGTCAGGGCGTGGACGAATGGAGACATTACTGGCGACGCTTGAGCAAATCGATGATCAACGGGATGACAGTGAGACAGTGATGTTTATAAAAATGACTAGAAATATTATAAGAAGTAAATTTACTATGACTGTTTAAATGGATTACTAGCTGAGGAAAGGAGAAAGCAATACACCCTAAATGGAATCCCGCCCTTGAGCAGATCTCCTAGTAATCTGGAGCGCTAAACCCTGAGATGAGATTTTGTCCTTGAGTTAATCTCCTAGAACTTCTCCTGAAGGAGTGACGTTACTTCTGTTTGTTGGTATGACGATGTTTAACCCCACCTATGTGTACCCCCACCCTTCATGATTCCTATATAACTAATGCTGTAAGAGAATGAGAAATGAGATTTTGGGGACTTCAGAACTTTGAAGTCTTTGAGAACTAGAGGCTTTGTGAGGACTGGAAGAAGGACTAGATGCCAATGATGACTGGAAGTAGAAGACTATGAGACTATGATGAGATGAGGAATAAAATATAACAAAGTAGAGGACTTTGAGGTCTGCAAGGAGACAAGGATGATGGAACTAGGATGGTAACTGGGACTATGACCAAAACTATGGTTACAACTGTACTGTAAATGGAGAGATCAGACTACGCTGGAGAGGAGAGAGGAATGAACTGACTACCGACCAGCCTGGGCCTGGGCCCAGTTTTTCTTTTTCCCCGTCTTTCGTTTGTCCATCGCTGTTGCCGGCCAGAGGAAAGTTTCTCTGCCACCCATCATTCAAGTCCCTGGCATGCCCACACCCACAGTTTCAGTGAATATATATAAATATCATTTACTAATCATTTCAATATGTATAGAAACATGTTCTTCAAAGAGCTAGGATAGGATGATTGACACATTACAAGTATTTAACTTTCAAAATTAAAATGTTTATGTATCACATAAGTGTACAGGAGGGTGTATAAATTGGCACAATTCTTTTAAGGGACGTTTGTGGGCAAACATAGATGTGAATAATACCCAGAGATAGCAGAAACAAGGGCCAGGAGAACTAGTTCATGGTAAAAAATTGTCCACAAAGTGGGAGACAGAGTACAGTTAAAACAGAGAAGGGGTCACTATGACAATGATAGTTGGACAGGATCACTCTGGACAAAAACTGAAAACTTAATAGAGGTAAAGTGATATAGATGATAACCTTTCGGCAGCAGTTTTCAAACCACAGTGCCTGAAAGAAAGAGAGAGAGGAGAAAAATGTCAGCCATAAAAGACGGCTGCAAGGAAGGGACAGGGAGTGTGTGGAAACTGGGAGCATTGGTGGTGGGAAATTTGCATTGGTAAAGGGATGGGTGTTAGAACATTATATGACAAACTCAATCATGAACATATTTGTAACTGTAAATCTTGTGGCGATTCGATTAAGAAATAATTTTTAAGATGGTGAGTGATTCATCCAGCCATAAAGTGTAAGTTTTGCATTCAGGAGCCCTGTGTTCAATACCTGGTACTGTATGATATAGGTCTCAAGTAAATCCAGGAGTGGTCACAAATAAAGAAAAGAAAAATACACTGTAAAGAAAACCTACTCTGAAGCTATCTTGGTAAACTGGCCCAATAGTGTAAAGTTAGAATTCTTCTGGTGCTGTCAAGCTCCATTTGAAACATATCTGATACACTCCTGGTCAGAGGAACCGATATTTTCAGAAACCATTTTAAAAATTTATTCTATATTAGGGTGCCATTGATTTACAAGGCTGTAAATACATAAATACATTAGGGACACAGTGTTACTAAACATACCCACCACAACACTGAAAGCATTCTACCTCCACAGTTCACTGCCCCACTATAATAATCTCAGTTCTGCAACCTCAGAGTCTAAGGGCTTATTTTCATTGGACATTTTCTATTCCATTGTTTTCTTTCTTCATGTACATATATGATTGAGATTCTATTTCACTTAGCATAATCCCTGAAGTTTTGTCCATGTTGTAGAAAAAAAAAAGCAGCACTTGATCATAGACCTGAATAGATTTCCTATGTCTTGAGACCACAGAATCTATGTCCTCTCACATGCTGTTGGGTAGCTGGATATTCAGACAATGGTGATTGTAAGCATCACAATGAACAGTGTATATGTACATCTCCAGATTATGCTTTTGTGATCTAGGAGGTGAATTTCAATATTACATAGTAATTCTTTAAGTTTTTTGAGGAATTTCTATACTGCTTTCCATAGAGGGTGCATTGGTTTATATTTCTGCTAACACATGAGGATTTTGTTTGCTTGTTTGGGCCTCACACAGTGGTGTTCAGGACTTATTCCTGGGAAGTGCTTGCTGGACTATATGGGATGCCAAGAATGGAACCAGAGTGGTCACATTCAAGACAAGCACCTTAATTGCTGTACTGTACTATCTCTGGCTCAGAAATGAGAGTAGATTTTGTTTTTGCTTTTGGGGTCACATCCAGCTATGCTCAGGGGTTACACCTGGATCCACACTAGGAATTACTCCTGGCAGTGCTTGGGGAACCATCTGGGATGCCGGGATTAAACCCGTGTTGGCCACGTGCAAGGTAAATGCCCTACCTGCTGTACTATCACTCTGGCCCCTGATTTTTTTAAATTTACATATTTAGCAAATGTTTTCTAAACTTATCAGGTTCCATAAATGCATCTATGCAAAAACAAATAAAATATTTCTCTTATTTGGCCCGCCCTGCGCACCCCGTCTCCCGAACCGGCTTGTAACTGCGCACGTCCTTCAGGTACGAGGACCATCCCTCGGCCACGCCCTCCCGCCCCCCCTTCCCGCTGCCGTCTGCGTCCCCCGAATTTCTGAAGCCACTCCCCGCCCGCCCTGTGCACCCCGTCTCCCGAACTGGCTTGTAACTGCGCACGTCCTTCAGGTACAAGGACCATCCCTCGGCCACGCCCTCCAGTCCCCCCCCCCCCCCCCCCGTCAACAGGAAGACACTGGGGGCGTGGCCTGTGTCTTAGTGGGCGTGGTCTCAAAGTGGGCGTGGCCTATTTTCGGAGCCCTGGCCGCTAACGCGGCCGCAGTTATTCTTTCCTACCTCAGCTCAATCGGTACCGTGCATTCCTTTGAAAATTCACTTTTGCGATCTCAAACACTTACGCAAAATAGCCAGTAGCTTAGGCTGACAGTATAAAAGCTATCAGGGAATAAGGGAAGTTTAGCACAATCGGAGCCCCTTATTTCCACAAAAAGGAAGAGGAATAAATAACTACAAGGTTCCAAAACTATACTTCCGTGACAATATGAAGAAGCAGCGAAAATCCCCTCCGCGAAGAGAGGGGGAAGAAAAGATACCAGAAACCTCAACAGGGGCTTCTCACATCTACGACCTCTCAGATAAACAATTCAGAGAGGAAATCTGGAGGAGAGTCGACCTACTCCAAGCAAATATGGAACAGACATCCAATAAATTAAGGGGAGGAGATGAATGAAGCGCTGGAACGGTCTACCAAGAAAATCCAGGAAGAAATGAGAGCAGAAATGAGAGCAGAAATTTCAAACCTTCGAACGGAAGTCTCACAAATAAAGGAATCGGTAGATGAAATAAAAATCTCACTAGATGCCCTCAACAGTAGAATGACTACAGCCGAAGACAGAATCAGTGATCTGGAAGATGAGCTGCAGAAAGCTTATAGACAACAACAAATCATGGCCAAAGACCTCAAAATGGCTATAGAGCGAATCAGAGCCCTGGGGGATGACTTCAAGAGGAACAACATAAGAATCATTGGAGTACCAGAACCGCAGGGAAGCAACCCCAATGAAAAAAACACAGTCAAAGATATCATTGCTAAGAAATTCCCAGAGTGGGAGAAGGCAGGCATCCAGATACAAGGAGTCCGAAGAGTACCAGCAAAAAGAGACGCGAATAAAAAGACCCCAAGGCATATCATAGTCAGAATGACGGATACCATGGATAGAGACACAATTCTGCAAGCAGCAAGGTCAAGGAAGGAAATCACATACAAAGGAGCACCCCTCAGATTTACGGCCGATCTGTCAGAAGAAACCCTCCAAGCCCGAAGACAATGGTGGGACATAGTGAAAAAAATCAACGAAATGAATGCCTCACCAAGAATACTTTATCCGGCTAAACTCTCACTCAAACTCGAAGGAACCATACACTACTTCTCGGATAAACAACAGCTCAGGTCCTTCATAGACTCAAAACCAATCTTGAAAGAAGGTCTAAAGGGGCTACTGTAAGACAAGGAGGAGCCCCATAAGAACAACAAATCCCACAGAAAGATGACACAAAACCACATCACAATAACCTCTCTCAATGTCAATGGCCTAAATGCACCTACCAAGAGACACAGAGTGGCTAAATGGATCCGGAAATTAAACCCAACATTCTGTTGCCTGCAAGAAACACACCTGAACAAACAGAGTAAACATAGACTCAAAGTCAAAGGATGGAAAACAATCCTCCAAGCAAACAACCCCCTTAAAAAAGCTGGAGTGGCCATCCTGGTATCCAACAACATAGATTTCAGGATGAAAAAGATCAAAAGGGACAGCAAAGGTTATTTTCTGTTTATCAAGGGATATGTACAACAGGAAGAAATCACACTCTTAAACGTATATGCTCCTAACGATCGACCGGCTAAATATTTAAAACAACTCCTAACAGACTTCAAAGAGGACATCACTAACAGCACAATTGTAGTCGGAGACTTCAATATGACCTTATCGCCTCTAGATAGATCCACAAGAACAAAACTCAACAAGGAAACACTGACTCTGAAAGAAGAAATTGAAGAGAGAGGCCTAATAGACCTATACAGGGCCTTACACCCCAAAAAGAAAGAATACACATTCTTTTCCAGTGCACATGGAACATTTTCTAAAATAGACCATGTACTGGGCCCCAGAACATACCTCAATAGAATCGGAAAAATAGAAATTGTATCAACCATCTTTTCAGACCACGATGCGCTGAAGATAGAAGCTAACCACTCACAAACACGGAAAATAAAATCAAACACCTGGAAATTAAACAGTTCAATGTTGAACAATGAGTGGGTCAGGAAGGAAATCAAGGAAGAAATCAAAAGATACTTAGAAACAAATGAGAATGAAGACACGAGCTACCAAAACCTATGGGACGCAGCTAAAGCCGTGTTAAGGGGAAAATTTATAGCTCTCCAAGCATTCCTCAGGAAGGAAGAAAGGACCCACATAGATAGCTTGACTTCACGACTCAAGACCTTAGAAAAGGACCAAAAAAAGGACTCCAAACCAGACCGAAGGAAAGAAATAATAAAAATTAGAGCAGAAATTAATGACATCGAAACCAAAAAAACAATCCGAAAGATCAATGAAACAAAGAGTTGGTTCTTTGAGAAAATAAATAAGATTGATAAACCGCTAGCAAGACTCACAAAGAAAGAAAGAGAGAAAACTCTAATAAATCGAATCAGAAATGAAAAGGGGGACATCATCACAGAAACCAGTGAGATTCAAAAGATCATTAGAGACTACTTTGAAGGTCTTTACGCCACAAAAAAGGAGAACCTAAAAGAAATGGATGGATTCCTTGATTCCTACAATCTCCCAACACTGAAGAAAGAAGACCTGGAATACCTGAATAGACCCATCAATGTTAAGGAAATTGAAACGGTAATCAAAAACCTCCTCAAAAACAAAAGCCCAGGCCCAGATGGTTACACTGGCGAATTCTTCCAAACATTTAAAGAAGACCTATTGCCTGTTTTCCTCAAACTTTTCCAGGAAATTGAAAAAACAGGAACTCTCCCAAACAGTTTCTATGAAGCACATATCTCCCTAATACCAAAAGCAAACAAAGACACCACTAAGAAAGAAAATTACAGACCAATTTCCCTGATGAACACCGATGCGAAGATCCTCAACAAAATACTAGCAAATAGGATCCAACAACTCATCAAAAAGATCATACATCACGACCAAGTGGGATTCATCCCAGGGATGCAAGGATGGTTTAACATTCGGAAATCAATCAACATAATCCAGCATATCAACAAAAGTAAAGACAAAAACCATATGATCATATCAATAGATGCAGAGAAAGCATTTAAGCATTTGACAAGATCCAACATCCTTTCATGATGAAAACCCTCGCCAAAATGGGGTTTGGAGGAACTTTCCTCAAGATAGTCGAAGCCATCTATCACAAGCCTATGGCAAGCATTATCCTCAACGGGGAAAAACTAAGGGCCTTTCCTCTGAGATCGGGCACAAGACAAGGATGCCCACTCTCACCACTCCTCTTCAATATAGTACTGGAAGTACTTGCGATAGCTATTAGACAAGAAAAAGAGATTAAGGGCATCCAGATAGGAAAGGAAGAAATCAAACTCTCATTATTTGCAGACGACATGATACTATATCTACAGAAGCCTAAAACCTCTACTAAGAAACTCTTAGAAACAATAGACTTATACAGTAAAGTTGCAGGCTACAAAATCAATTCCCAAAAATCCATGGCCTTCATATATGCAAACAATGAGGCAGAGGAAAGGGACATGAAAAAAGCAATCCCATTCACAATCGTGCCCCAGAAAATCAAGTACCTCGGAATCAGCTTAACCAAGGAAGTAAAAGACCTTTACAAAGAAAACTACAAAACGCTACTCCATGAAGTCAAAGAGGACATGAGAAAATGGAAACATATACCCTGCTCGTGGATAGGGAGAATCAATGTTTTCAAAACGGCAATACTCCCTAAAGCATTATACAGATTCAATGTGATCCCTATAAGTATACCCATGACATTCTTCAAAGAAATGGATCAAGCAATCCTAAAATTCATATGGAATAACAAACGTCCAAGGATAGCTAAAACAATTCTTGGGAAAATGATGATGGGAAGCATCACCCTCCCCAACCTCAAACTTTACTACAAAGCAGTAACAATTAAAACAGCATGGTACTGGAACAAAGGCAGAGCCGTAGACCAATGGAACAGGGTGGAATATCCCTACACACAACCCCAAATGTATGATCATCTAATCTTTGATAAGGGAGCAAGAGATGTGAAGTGGAGCAAGGAAAGCCTCTTTAACAAATGGTGCTGGCACAACTGGACAACCACATGCAAAAAAATGGGTTTAGACCTTGACCTGACACCATGCACAAAAGTCAGATCAAAATGGATTAAAGACCTCAACATTAGACCACAAACCATAAGGTACATTGAAGACAAGGTCGGCAAAACCCTCCACGATATTGAAGATAAAGGTATCTTCAAAGGTGACACGGAACTAAGCAATCTAATAAAAACAGAGATCAACAAATGGGACTACATTAAACTAAAAAGCTTCTGCACCGCAAGAGATACAGTGACCAGAATACAAAGACTATCCACAGAATGGGAAAGGATATTTACACAATACCCATCAGATAAGGGGTTGATATCAATGGTATATAAAGCACTGGTTGAACTCTACAAGAAGAAAACATCCAACCCCATCAAAAAATGGGGCGAAGAAATGAACAGAAACTTTACCAAGGAAGAAATACGAATGGCCAAAAGGCACATGAAAAAGTGCTCTGCATCACTAATCATCAGAGAGATGCAGATCAAAACAACCATGAGATACCACCTCACACCACAGAGACTAGCACACATCCAAAAGAACAAAAGCAACCGCTGTTGGAGAGGATGTGGGGAGAAAGGGACCCTTCTTCTCTGCTGGTGGGAATGCCGACTGGTTCAGCCCTTCTGGAAAACAATTTGGACGATTCTCAAAAAATTAAATATTGAATTCCCATTTGACCCAGCAATACCACTGCTGGGAATATATCCCAGAGAGGCAAAAAAGTACAATTGAAACAACATCTGCACATGTATGTTCATCGCAGCACTGTTTACAATAGCCAGAATCTGGAAAAAACCCGAATGCCCCAAAACGGATGACTGGTTGAGGAAACTTTGGTACATCTATACAATGGAATACTATGCAGCTGTTAGAAAAAAGGAAGTCAAGAATTTTGTAGTTAAGTGGATGGGCATGAAAAGTTTCATGCTGAGTGAAATGAGTCAGAAAGAGAGAGACAGACATAGAAAGACTGCACTCATCTATGGTATATAGAATATCAGAGTGGGAGACTAATACCCATGAACTGTAGAAATAAGTACCAGGAGGTTGACCCCATGGCTTCGAGGCTGGCCTCACGTTCCGGGGAAAGGGCAACTCAGAGAAGCGATCACCAACTACATTGTAGTCGAAGGCCATGTGGGGGAAGGGAGTTGCGGGCTGAATGAGGGCTAGAGACTGAGCACAGCGGCCACTCAACACCTTTATTGCAAACCACAACAGCTAATTAGAGAGAGAGAACAGAAGGGAATGCCCTGCCACAGTGGCAGGGTGGGGTGGGGGGGAGATGGGATTGGGGAGGATGGGAGGGATGCTGGGTTTACGGGTGGTGGAGAATGGGCACTGGTGAAGGGATGGGTTCCCGAACCTTGTATGAGGGAAGTATAAGCACGAAAGTGTATAAATCTGTAACTGTACCCTCACGGTGATTCTCTAATTAAAAATAAATAAATTATAAAAAAATATTTCTCTTATTTCAAGGAGCTGCAAATATTTCTTGGAAAGAGGGAGAGAGAGGAATAAGGAAGAGATGCTTAGACATCTCATATGGAGAGTGTTACAGAAACTGTCTTCGGTCTTCAGCCTCTGTGAATCTCACTCTGCATTTAGTTAGAGCATTGACTATTTAAGCTCTTGACATTTCTGTGTCTCTCAAAATGCTGCTCACCCACTTTCCCACCTCATCTGCAAAGTTACTCCTCTCCATTTGCTTTGTGATACGTTTGAAAAAGAAATGAATTTTCTTCTATTTAAAGCTAAATTCCCTTCTTGTAGTTTTGGTCACATCTCCTAAAGTATATTCCACAACTGAGTTCCATCTGATAAGTAATAATAGCCTGAAGAATGAAATATTGCTGAGTTGCTGACAGGTATTTGGAACTGTGTTACTAGAAGTTTTACATCTATTATTTTATTTTCTCTCTACTATTAGTCCTATTTTACAGTCTAAGAAACTGAGGTTCAAATGTTCCTTTCCTGAGATATTTTGGCTAATAAGTAGTGGAATAAATATTTGAATTTATGGTTCTAGAATTTTCAGCAAGTTTTCCTTGCACTCTACCGTATGCAATGCCTCATATTTCTCCCTCTCCGACAAATCTTTCCCAAGTGTGTTGTCAGGGATGTGGTGAAAAGGGAACTTTCACCCACTGATAGTGGGAATGTTGTCTGGTTCATCCTTTATGGAAGACAGTATGGAGATATCTCAGTAAATGAAGAAGCTACCATGATGACCCAGCAACTCCACTTCTGGATATCTATTCCTGGGACACAAATACATTCAGAAGGACATATTCAACCATTATCTATTACATCGCTTAGAACAATAGCTAAGATACGAAATCAAGCTATGTGTTCAACAATGAACAACTGGACCATCTCTCACTCTCTCTATATATATATACATATATATGTATATATGTGTATACACATATATAAATTATGGAATACTATGCAGCTGTAAGGAATGATGAAATCATTGCAATTCACTGCAACATGGATGGAATTGGAAGGTATCATGTTAAATGGAGTAAACCAGAAGAAGGACAAACACTGAATGGTCTCACTTATATGGAGTCTATAGAATAACTGGATAAGAGAATGGAATGTTTGAAAGGGGGTCTCTAAGATGATCCTTGGCCCCGGATTATAGGAAGGAGAAGCACAGAGAAGAAAAATAGTCGAGGTGGGAGCAGGGGGAAAGAAGAGAGAAAAGAAACAATGGGGAGTGGAGTCCAGGGGGTTCTGGGTACATCCATGACCTAAAATAATGGTGCAGCTAAATATCCAAACCACACATTTAACACTGAAAACAGGAGATCCAGGCTTCAATAACCATAATTAAAGATGTGCCCGTCAATGTGTCAGGGTGGGGGAACGGGGGGTCAGAAGTGGGAGGAAACCTGGGAATTCTGGTGGTGGTGAAGGAAGATCCCAGTAGCAGGATTGGTGCTGGAACATAGTGTTTCAAAAAACCAGCCATGCAAATCATGATGCTTTAAGAAAGTTTAAAAAGTATATAAAAAAGTATAGAAAATTCTGGATTTTAGAAGACTTGCCTTAGAGCAAGTTAGAGACTTGCCTTCTAACTGCCCCCCTTTGGCTTCTAGTCTCTTGCTATTTATTCTGCTTGATTTCGTTGCTCCCTTCTCCCAAAACTTCTGTCTTTGATTTACGATGTCATGGTGGTGAAATGCCATTTTCTTTTATGAACACAGAGCATTGCTTGCACTGTTTTTCATTGTTATACACACACACACACACACACATACACACACACATACATATGAGTATCTTGCCCCGCGCCTGGCTGTCTTCACCGGGGCCCCTCAGAGGAGGTGGATTGAGTTTCCCTCCATGCCCCGAGCAGAGTCCTGGCAGCCAAAGACCTCTGGGAACTCAGCCACAGCCATGCTTAAGGCCCCTCTCCTCCACACGCTTGGACGAGCCTCACGCATGAAGGAACTGGCAGAGGAACCCAGGTGTGCGGGACCCGGAGCTGAGATTTCCAAGCCTGCCTGGATCAGGACTGGGCCTTTTATACCCAGATCCCCCATTTTCCAGTAGCTAGGCAGTCAAACACAGAAACTGCCCCCAGCACCGTGTAATCCCATCAATGGTCAACATCCAGAGACTATAAAACCAAGCTCCAGAAAGCAAGATCTTATAGCCTAGTTTTCCCTCTTGGAGAACCTGGCAAGCTACCGAGATTTTCCGGCCAGCATGGGAGAGACTGGCAAGCTCCCTGTGGCGTATTCATATGCCAAAATGCCAAAACCAGTAACAGTGATGGGTCTCATTCCCCTACCCTGAAAGAACCTCCAATGCAGCACAGCTGGAAAGGATGAGTAAAGAGAGACTTCTAAAATCTCAGGGCTAGGACGAATGGAGACGTTACTGAGACCGCTCAAGAAAATCGATGACAATGGGATGATGATGATGATGTTGACTCAACAGCACTTTTTTCCTTAGTTTTTTGATTCATAAATATTTTATTGTTGGGTGCTGGAGAGATAGTACTGTACAGGGGGCCTTGTATGTGAACAACCCTGGTTTAATCCCAGGCATCCCATGTGGTCCCATAAGCATGATGCAGAGTAATTTTTGGGCATAGAGTCAAAAGTAAACTCTGAGCAGCATTTGGTGTGGCCCAAAAATTTAAAAAAATTAACAATACAGAAAAATATTTCATTGTCATTTTTATCTCATTTCTCTTATAATCAGTGAAAAAGAGCATTTTTTCACATGTTTATTGGTTATCTGTATGCCTTCTTTGCAGAAAGTCTATTCAGAAATTTGCATTCTTTCTTTTAATTTTTTTTTTATTGAATCACCATGTTCAAAGTTTTTTTTATTGAATCACCATGTTGAAAGCTTTCAGGCTTAAGTCTATGTTACATAATGCTTGAACACCCATCCCTCCACCAGTGCATGTATTCCACCACCAAGAATCACAGTAAACCTCCCACCGCCCCCACCCCACAACCCAGTCCCCCACCCCGCCTGTGTAGTTGGTAAATTTCACTTTACTTTCTCTTTACTTTGATTACATACAAACAAAAAAACTCACTATTATTGTTTGGAGTTCCCCCCCCCCCAGAGTCGGACCTGCTGGAAAAGAAGCATTTGATAATTTGTTTTCCATTGCTGCGAATGAGGAGATATGAGGTCATGTGGCCACAGTAGCAGCCGTGAGGTTCTAGATTTCTGTATTTTAGTATTTTAGTGACTAAGTCCAGAGGGCTTTCTGCCAGAGGTTGCATCATTGCTAGCTCGTACCTCTCTACTACTTTATATTCCACATATGAGTGCAATCTTTCTGTGTCTGTCTTTTTCTTTTTGACTCATTTCACTCAACATGATACTTTCCATGTTGATCCACTTATATGCAAATTTCATGACTTCATGCTTTCTAACAGCTGCATAGTATTCCATTGTGTAGATGTACCAAAGTTTTTTAGCCAGTCATCTGTTCTCGGGCATTCGTGTTTTTTTCCAGATTCTGGCTATTGTAAACTGTGCTGAGATAAACATAAAGGTGCAGATGTCATTTTGACTATATTTTTTTGCTTCTCCGGGTATATTCCCAGCAGTGGTATTGCTGGGTCAAATGGAAGCTCAATTTCTAATTTTTTAAGAATCAACCATATTGTTTTCCAGAAGGGCTGAACCAGTCGACATTCCCACCAGCAGTGTAGGAGGGTTCCTTTCTCCCCACATCCACACCAACAGCGGTTGTTTTTGTTCTTTGGGATGTAAGCCAGCCTCTGTGGTGTGAGGTGGTATCTCATAGTTGTTTTGACCTGCATCTCCCTGATGATTAGTGATGAAGAGCATTTTTTCATGTGCCTTTTAGCCATTCGTATTTCTTCCTTGAGAAAGTTTCTGTTCATTTCTTCACCCCATTTTTTGATGGGATTGGATGTTTTCTTTTTGTAGAGGTCAACCAGTGCTTTATATACCCTTGATATCAATCCTTTATCAGGTGGGTATTGGGTGAATATCCTTTCCCATTCTGTAGATTGCCTTTGAATTCTGGTCACTGTGTCTTTTGCGGTGCAGAAGCTTTTTAGTTTAATATAGTCCCATTTGTTTATCTCTGTTTCTACTTGATTACTTGGGTCCGTGTCATCTTTGAAGATAACTTTAGCTTCAATATCGTGAAGGGTTTTGCCGACCTTGTCTTCGATGTACCTTATGGATTGTGGTCTGATGTTGAGGTCTTTAATCCATTTTGATCTGACCTTTGTGCATGGTGTTAGGTCGATGTCTAAGCCCATTTTTTGCATGTGGCTGTCCAGTTATGCCAGCACCATTTGTTAAAGAGGTTTTCCTTGTTCCATTTCACATTTCTTGCCCCCTTATCAAGAATCAGGTGATCATATATTTTGGGTTGCATGTAGGGATATTCCACCCTGTTCCATTGATCAGCGGCTCTGCCTTTGTTCCAGTACCATGCTGTTTTAATTGTTACTGCTTTGTAGTAAGGTTTGAAGTTGGGGAGGGTGATGCTTCCCATCGTCTTTTCCCCAAGAATTGCTTTAGCTATTTGTGGGCGTTTATTGTTTCATATGAATTTCAGGAGTGTTTGCTCCATTTCTTTGAAGAATTTCATGGGTATACTTATAGGGATCGCATTGAATCTGTGTAGTGCTTTGGGGAGTATTGCCATTTTGACAATGTTAAATCTTCCTATCCATGAGCAGGGAATATGTTTCCATTTCTTCGTGTCCTCTTTTATTTCATTGAGTAGTGTTTTGTAGTTTTCCTTGTAGAGATCCTTTGCTTCCTTAGTTAGGCTGATTCCTAGGTACTTGATCTTCTGAAGCACAATAGTGAATGGGATTTTTTTTTTTAATGTCACTTTCCTCTGACTCGCTATTTACGTATAGGAAGGCCATGGATTTTTGGGTATTGATTTTATAGCCTGCAACTTTGCTGTACAAGTCTATTGTTTCTATGAGTTTCTTGGTAGATGTTTTAGGATTCTCTAGGTATAGAATCATGGCATCTGCAAATAGTGAGAGCTTGATTTCTTCCTTTCGTATCTGTATACCCTTAATGTCTTTTTCTTGCCTAATTGCTATTGCAAGTACTTCCAGTACTATGTTGAACAGAAGTGGTGAGAGTGGGCATCCTCGTCTTGTCCCTGATCTTAGAGGGAAGGCCTTTAGTGTTTCTCCATTAAGGATAATACTTGCCATGGGTTTGTGGTAGATGGCTTCGACTATCTTGGAGAAAGTTCCTTCTAAGCCTATTTTGGTGAGAGTTTTCATCATAAATCGGTGTTGGATCTTGTCAAATGCTTTCTCTGCATCTATTGAAATGATTATATGGTTTTTATTTTTACTTTTGTTGATGTGATGGATTACGTTGATTGATTTCCGAATGTTAAACCATCCTTGCATCCCCGGGATGAATCCTACTTGATCGTGATGTATGATTTTTTAATGAGTTGTTGGATTCTGTTTGCTAGTATTTTGTTGAGAATCTTCACATCCGTGTTCATCAGGGATATTGGCCTGTAGTTTTCTTTGCTTGTGGTATCTTTGTTTGCCTTTGGTATTAGGAGATATGAGCCTCATAGAAACTGTTTGGTAGAGTCCCTGTTTCTTCAATTTCCCTGAATAACTTGAAGAGAACTGGCAACAGGTCCTCTTTAAATATTTGGAAGAATTCGCTAGTGAATCCATCTAGGCCTGGGCTTCTGTTTTGGGGAAGACATCTGATAACAGTTTCAATTTCCTTGATATTAATGGGTCTATTCAGGTATTCCAAGTCATCTTGATTCATTTTTGGGAGATTGTAGGAATCAAGGAATTTGTCCATTTCTTTTAGGTTCTCTTGTTTCATGGCATAGAGATTTTCAAAGTAGTCTCTGATGATCTTTTGAATTTCATTGGTTTCTGTTGTGATATCCCCTTTTCATTTCTGATTCGGTTTATTAAGGTTCTCTCTCTTTCTTTCTTTGTGAATCTTGCTAGCGGTTTGTCAATCTTGTTTATTTTTCAAAGAACCAGCTTTTTGTTTTATTGATCTTTCGGATTGTCTTTTGGGTTTCCCTATCGTTAATTTCTGCTCTAAGTTTTATTATTTCTTTCCTTAGGTCTGGCTTGGGTTCCTTTTGCTGGTCCTTTTCTAAGATCTTGAGCTGTGAAGTCAAGCTCTCTATGTAGGCCCTTTCCTCCCTCCTGAGGAATGCTTGCAGGGCTATAAATTTTCCCCTTAACACAGCTTTAGCCGCGTCCCATAGGTTCTGGTAGCTTGTGTCTTCATTCTCATTTGTTTCGAGGTATCTTTTGATCTCTTCCTTGATTTCCTTTTTGATCCACTCATTGTTCAACAGGGAATTGTTTAATTTCCAGGTGTTCGATTTGGTGTTCCATGTCTGTGTGTGCTTAGTTCCTATTTTCAGTGCATCATGGTCCAAGAAGATGGTTGATACAATTTCTATCTTGCTGATTCTGTTGAGGTATGTTTTGTGACCCAGTATGTGGTCTATTTTGGAGAATGTTCCGTGTGCACTGGAGAAAAATGTATATTCTTTCTTTTGGGGGTGTAAAGCCCTGTATAGGTCTATAAGCCCTCTCTCTTCTATTTCTTCCTTCAGGGCCATTGTTTCCTTGCTGAGTTTTGTTCTTGTGGATTTATCCAGAGGTGATAAAGTGGTGTTGAAGTCTCCAACTACTATTGTGGTGCTAGTGATGTCCTCCTTAATGTTTGTTAGGAGTTGCTTTAAATATTTAGCTGGTCACTCGCTAGGTGCGTATACGTTTAAGAGTGTGATTTCTTCCTGTTGTACGTATTCCTTGATGAAAGAAAATGACTGTCACTGTCCCTTCTAATCTTTTTCAGCCTGAAATCTATGTTGTTAGATACTAGTATGGCCACCCCAGCTTTTTTTCTGAGGGAGTTGTTTTCTTGCAGGATTGTTTTCCATCCTTTGACTTTGAGCCTGTGTTTGCTCTGACGGTTCCGGTGTGTTTCTTGTAGACAGCAGAAAGTTGGGTTTAGTTTCCGAATCCATTTTGCTACTCTGTGTCTCTTGATTGGTGCATTTAGCCCATTGACATTGAGAGATTATTGTCATGGGATTATGTGCCATCTTTCTGTAGGGTTTGTTGTTCTTGTTAGGGTTTTTCTTTGTCTTACAGCAGCCCCTTTAGACCTTCTTTTAGGTTTGGTTTTGAGTCTATGAAGTTCTTGAGTTGTTTATCTGAGAAATAGTGTATGGTTCCTTCGAGTTTAAGTGAGAGTTTAGCTGGATAGAGGAATCTTGGTGAGACGTTAATTTCATTGAGCTTTTTCACTATATCCCACCATTGTCTTCAGGCTTGGAGGGTTTCCTCTGATAGGTCTGCTGTAAATCTAAGGAGTGATCCTTTGTATGTGATTTCCTTCTTTGACCTTGCTGCTTGCAGTATTGTGTCTCTATCCGCTACATCCATCATTGTGACCATGATATGCCTTGGAGTTTTTTTGTTGGGGTCCCTTTTAGCTGGCACCCTTTGGGCTCCTTGGATCTGGATGCCCGCATTCTCCAGCTCTGGGAATTTCTTAGCAATGATATCTTTAAAAATATGGAACGCTTCACGAATTTGCGTGTCATCCTTGCGCAGAGGCCATACTAATCTTCTCTGTATCGTTCCAATTTTAGTATATGTGCTGCCGAAGCGAACACAGAAATTTTCATTCTTTATGGAATTGTTTTCATTGTTCATTTTTGTAAATTCTGTATATCCTAACATATTAACCTTTTTTCAGATGTATTTTAGGTTAATATTTTTTTTCATTCAGTAGGATTTTTTGTTTGGTGTGTTTTCTGTCTGTTTGTTTTTTGGGACAAGTCAGTGATAATGAGCGTTTAACTTCTGGTTCTGTGCATCTAGATTACTGCTGGAAGTGCCCTGGGGAAATTCAGTAGCAGGGACTAAACCTCAACTATTTGCATAAAAAGTGAGTATCCTACCTGCTATACTATCTCTCTGACCTAGCCAAAGGGTATCTTTTTGTTTGAGATTATAATTTCTTTCACAGTGCAAAACTTTTTAATTTGATGTAATCCATTTATTTATTTATTTATTTTTATTTTTTGTCAGTGGAACATGAATAACCAAGACACCACTTAAATCAATGTCATGGAATGCTTGCCTATGTTTTCTCTGATATGCTTAATGGATTGGGGTCTAACATAAATCCATATTTAATCCATTTTTGAGTTAACTTTTATGCAGGGTGTGAAATATTGGTTCAATTTAATTCTTTTACATATAAACTGAGAGCACAGCGGGTAGGCGTTTGCCTTGCACGCGGCCAACCCGGGTGTGATTCCTCCACCCTTCTCAGAGAGCTCGGCAAACTATCAAGAACATCTTGCCCGCAAGGCAGAGCCTGGCAAGCTACCCGTGGCATATTTGATATGCCAAAAACAGTAACAACAAGTCTCACAATGGAGATGTTACTGGTGCCTGCTCGAGCAAATTGATGAACAATGGGAAGAGAGTGATACAGTGCTAAATATAAACTATCTCATTTTATATGTATCTCATTATCTCACTATTCCCACTCATATCTCACAATTAAAATAATCTGAGGCTAATTTTTCCAATTCATAAACATAGAGAATATTTTCTTCTTTAATGGTTACCTGCAGTTTTTAAAGTAAAGGTATTTTGTCTTTCTTAAGTTGATTCCTATACATTTCTTGACACAAATGTAAACATGATTGTTTTCTTGTCCTATTTATCTTCTGGTTTATTATTTGTACATAGAAATAAAAAGAATTTTTATATGCTGATTGTATGTTATGCCAATTTACTTTGTTGTTTTGTTTACAATTTCCTTTAGTGATATCTTTAGGGTTCTCTTTGTTTATGTTTTAGGTTCGCATCATCTGAAAATACTGATAGTTTAACTTCTTTTTCAACTTGAATCCCTTTAATTTTTTTTCTTGACTAACTTCTGTGACATAGTCTCTTGCCCCTGCCCCTGGCTATCTTCACCAGGGCCCCTGGAAGTGGGGTGGGTTGAGTTCCCGCCCCACCAGCCCCAAGGAGAGCCCCGGCAGCCGAAGACCTCCAGAATCCAGCGCAAGCCATGCCCAAGGCCCCTCTCCACACGTTCAGATAAGCCTCACACGTGCAGTCGGAGGCACTGAGACAAGGAACGCAGAAGAAATGTATTTCATGGAGGGCCAAGGTTCTTTCTGACTCTGTGACAAAGGTAGAGAGCCCTGTGATCTCCTTTTATTGATCATGGTACCTCTAAAGGGCGCAATACAGTGACCTCACCAAAGGCATCAAAAGACAGGAAGAACATTGAGGCAGTAGAATATTCATTATTTCCTTGCATCTGTAGGCCAGTAATTTTGGCCTTGGAAAGAAGATACAAAACCAAAACCAAAACCTTTCTTGGGCTAAAAGCACTTGGATTTACATCCCAAAGACAAGGCTGAGCCAAAGCCTGCCATTTACAATATCAAAGATCAGGTCTGGCTAACACCTGAGATCTGCATGTCAAAGACCAGCCTGGTTTCTGTGAGAGAAGGAAAACTGCTCTTTTCAAAATACTTAAATTATTTTTCTGGAGGCAGCTTGAAGGGGGAAAATGTTCAGCTTCACCCAAACCAGTCAGGACACACGAGAAATCTCGCCCATTTTCATGGGTCCCTTGTTCCTGTCTGTAGTACGGTACAGTCTACATGGGCTCGCCCTGATAGCTCAGTCCAGCCCCAACACAAATACAGTAACAATGATGGGTCTCATTCCTTTGACCCTAAAGAACCTCTAATGTGGCACTATTGGGAAGGACGAGTAAAGAAAGGCTGCTAAAATCTCAAGGCTAGAATGAATGTAGACATTACTGGGCCCATTCCAGCAAATAGATGATCAACAAGATGACAGTGATGACAATGACAGTGACAGTGTTGAGCACAGTAAGATATATCAGACTTAAAGTTTGGTTCTTATGAGCACTGGTGACGGGATGGGTATTCGAGCATTGTATAACTGAGATTTAAACCTGAAAACTTTGTAACTTTGTAACTTTCCACAATAAAAAATTAAAAAAAAAAAGTTTGGTTCTTCCTGAGGACATTCACTATATATTCCAGACCACAGTCCTCAGACCAGGTTAGTCTTCCTAACACCAGCAGGGTCCTTGTCTCATCGTTACTTTTGGATCATGACAGCATTTGTCTATGACCATGTTCTCAACTTATAGTTGAGTATTGTGGCGCTTTGGCCTGGTCCATTTTGATGCCAAGGTAGCTCACAGCTTGCCCTATATTCATTCAGTCCCTCATTGGGACCCTGCTTTTGGGGTGTTAAGGGCAACTGAGTCGAGAAAGCAGATGACCAGGAGTAAATATTATTGGAGTCAATCAGCTCCCAAGTTACAAAGCATAATATTAATTGTCTTCCTGTGTCCATACAGAAAGAACATTGCTAAGGTAAACTAAGTTCCCTGTGGCAAGGCTAAAAGGACAAACCCAATGTTATTCTACAAAGCATATTATATAATTATCTATTTTAAACCGTTTTTGCATCCCTGGAATAAAATACACTTGGTCGTGATGTAAATCCTTGATCTATTGCTGGATTCAATTTACTAAGATTTTGTTGAGGGATATCCCTATATTCTACAGAGATATGGGTCTGTTGTTTTCTCTTTTTGTCACATGTCATTTGAATTTCGCATCAAGTTAACATTTGCCACAGAGAAATTGTTTGGAAGAATTCCTATGTTTTCACAGTATGGAAGGGCTCAAAAGAAGTAAGTAATAGATCATATTTAAATGTCTGGTAGAACTCATTGGTAAAACTCTCTGGACCTGGGTTTTGTCTGAGGATACCCTTGGTTACAATTTCAATTTTATTGCTAATATTTGGCCAGTTCAGGTTTTTCTATTCCTCATGATTCTTGGAAGGTCATAGGAACCTAAATTTCTGTTTTTTATAGGTTCTCCAGCTTGGTTGAAGGCATAGACTTGCTTATAGTAGTCCTCTATGATGCCTCATATTCTGTAGAATCTGGTGTACCTCATCCCCTTTCAGCTATGATCCTGTGGATTAAGGTTTTTTTTTCCTTTTTTAATTTCCTTTAAAGAAAGTTGTGTTTGGGGCTGGAGTGTTAGTACAGTTATTTACATTTGGCTGATCAGTTTTCCCAGCACCATTTGTTGAATAAGATTTCTTTGATTCACTTAACATTTATAGAAACTCTGTGAAAGATGCTGTCCAATCCTGATGGTCTGTCACTGGACTCTCAGTTCTATTCCATTGATCTAAAAGTTTGTCATTATTCAAGTATCAAACTTTCTTGATAAATATAGCTTTATAGTATACTTTAAAGTTGGGAAAGAAAAGCTTTCCATCTTCTCTTTTCCTACAATAGTTCTGACTAGTCATGGGGTTTTATTATTCCACATAAATTTTTAACAATTTTTGCTTTATATCTCTAAAGAATGTCGTGGGACATAAATTTTTAAAAATTTCTGCTCTATATCTCTAAAGAATGTCATGGGACTACATTGTGTATGTATAGTGCTTTGAGAAGGCTGACCTCTTAGACTATCATTAGTCATTAATCATTCTGGTCCATAAACAGTGATGTATTTCCATTTATTTGTGTCTTCTTTCATTTACATTATTAGTGACTTTCAATATTCTTTGTTTATATCTTTCAATATTTTTGTTAATTTGATTCTCAGGTATTTGGCACTTCACAGCATAATTGTGAATGGAGTTTTTATTAATTTCTCTCTTGAAACAACTTCATTGTTTGCATATAGAAATGACATGAATTTCTATGCATTAATTTTGTAGCTTGTCACTTTACTATATAATTTTATTATTTTTAGGAGTTTTATTGTGTATTATCAAGGATTTTAATGTGGAATATCACGTAATCTGCAAATAATTATACTTTAATATTTTTTCCAATCTGGATCCCCTTAATTTGAATCTTTCTTGCCTAATTTCTATCAATGGTAAGTACTTCAATTACTATACTAAGTAATAGTAGTGAGAGTAGGCAACCTTGACTTTTGATGATTTTAGAGAGAAGACTTTTAGTCATTCATCACTGAGTAAATATTTGCTGTTTCCTTATGGTAATTAGCTTTAACTATGTCTAGGATATTTCCTTTAAACCCATTTTATTAAGTATTTAAGCATTTTTAATGAATGGGTATTGAATCCTGTTAAAAGCTTTCTCATTATAGACATGATCATGATTTTTATTGACGTAGTATTATATTGATTGGCTCACATATATTAAATCATATTTGCATTCCTGGAATAAATACTATTTTCTTATGCTGTATTATATTTTAATATATTGTTGGACTTAGTTTATTAGTATTCTGTTGATCATATTTGCATCTATGCTCTTCAGTAATATTGGTCCATAATTTTCTTTTTTAGTGATTATTTTGTCTGTTTATGGTATCAGGGTAACATTTGCCTTCTAGAAACTTTTTGGGATGATTCCTGTTCCTTCAGCTTCCTGAAGAACCTGAGAAAAATTAAAAAGAGGTTATTTGTTTGGTTGTTATGCTTCTTAATTTTTAAACTTCATTTAAACATTTTTACAAAATTGTTCATAATACAGTTGTTTCAGGCCTTTAATTCTCCAACACTAATCCCAACACAAGTAAGACTGTCATTTCACCATTGTCCCCATTCTCACCCACCCCCTAAGCCTGCCCCCTTAGCAGGCACAAAATAGTTTATTTTATATTGCTTGTTACAACAAAATGGCTAATGAAATTAATCAACAAAAGAAAATTTCAGTAAATTTTCAGTAAAAGAAAATTTGTGAAAAGTGTTATATCTCACAATGGGGGTCATTAAAGTTACTTCCTGGGAGGTTACTAAGCTATTTGTTACTAGTTGAGCCTTCTCTGTTATTGATTTTGTTTATTGAGACTAGTTGGCTTTTATACAACTTTCCTATCTAATTTGATGTGCTCCTACCAGGTTGTCAGTATTGTGGAATTTAGAGTAGCCACATGCGCAAGTACTAAGAGGTCCAGGATCTGTAAAACAGGGACAATTCAGTCCGCCACCCTTCCAAGGGGCACAAGAGCTTTCAGGACAAAGACTGGTGTACTCGTGAATTTCAGTGGCTTGGCTGCATCTCTACCCTTTTTCCCTTAAGATTTTATTATATTAAAGCACCATGAATTACAAAGTTATTCACAGTTGGGTTTTTGACATGCAATGTTCTGTCAACAATCCCACCATGATGTCAACTTCCCTCCACCAATTTAATCATGAAGTTGTGAAGCTGGACCATTTTTTCATGGCAGCACTGGGTGGATGTGCTTTGTTCCTTTAAGCTTTAGGATAATTCATTAGCAAATCCCTCTGGACTTGACTTGTTAGGAGAAGAATTTTTTTTTTCTTTTTGGGTCACACCCAGCGATGCTCAGGGGTTACTCCTGGCTTTGCACTCAGGAATTACTCCTGGCGGTGCTTGGGGGACCATATGGGATGCCGGGGATCGAACCCGGGTCGGCCGCGTGCAAGGCAAACGCCCTACCCGCTGTGCTATCGCTCCGGCCCCAGGAGAAGAATTTTTTAAAAATTTTTATTAGTAAATCACTGTGAGGTATGATTGCAGACTTACAACCTCTTGTGCTTGTGTTTCAGTCATACAATGATCGAGTACCCATCCCTCCACCAGTGCCATTTTCCACCACTAATGGTCCCAGCATCCTTCCCACCACCCCCACCCCATCCCTTTCACCCCACCCCGCCTCTGTGGGAGGGCATTACCTTTTGCTCGCTCGATCTCCTTTTGGGTGTTGTGGTTTGCAATAGAGGTATTAAGGGACCATCATGTTCAGTCTATAGTCTACTTTCAGCCCACATCTCCCATCCCAAGTGGGCCCTAGGAGGAGAATTTTTGACTACCATTTTTGTTTTGTTGCCAGTAATTTGTCTGTCAGGTGCTTGTTTCCTCCTGATTTAGTCTTGGAGGTTGAAAGAATATAAGAATTTTTTCATTTCGTCTAGATTTTCTAATTTAATGACATAACGTTTCTCATAATATCTTTGAATTTCTGTGGTATCTGTTGTACTATCACCTCTTTCATTTCTGATTAGTTTATTAACATTTTCCCCGTCTTTATGGGTCTAGCTAATGATTTGTCAATTTTGTCGTTTAAAAAAGAATTAAAAAGCTCTTGGGCTTGTTGATCATTTATATTGTTGGTCTGCTTGGCTGGTTGTTTGGTTTCCATTTCATCGATTTTTCACTCTAAGTTATATTATTTTTCTTCTGTTCCTACTTTGGGCTCCCTTCGGTGATATATTTCTATTACTAGAAATATATAGTATATGCAGTTAGATTATTTATTTGGGCCCCTTCTTATTTCCTGATGTATTCTTGAATCACGGTTAACTTTCTTTTTAGCATATTTTCTGTCCCATTTGTTCTGAAAATTGTGCTTTATTTTTTCATTTATTTCCAGGAAACTTTTGATTTTTTTTTTTTTTTTGCTTTTTGGGTCACACCTGGCGATGCACAGGGGTTACTCCTGGCTCTGCACTCAGGAATTACTCCTGGCGGTGCTCAGGGGACCATATGGGATGCTGGGAATTGAACCTGGGTCGGCCGCGTGCAAGGCAAACGCCCTACCCGCTGTGCTATTGCTCCAGCCCCGAAACTTTTGATTTTTTTAAAAATGTTTGACCAGTTGACTCAGTTCCTCTTTGACCAGTTCACTCAGTAGTAAGTTATTTAGTATCCAAGGTTTTTTTTTAATTTTGTTTTGTTTTGTTTGCTTTTTGGGTCACACCCAGCAATGCACAGGGGTCACTTCTGGCTCTGCACTGAGGAATTACCCCTGGCAGTGCTCGGGAAACCATATGGGATGCTGGGATTCGAACTCGGGTCAGCTGAGTGCAAGGCAAACACCCTACCTGATATGCTATCACTCCAGCCCCATAGTATTCAAGTTTTGAGTTCTTTCCAGTTTCTGACTTTCAAAATAGTGTGGTCTGAGAAGATAGATAAAATTTCTATCGTCTTGATTTTATGGAGATATGGGTTTCTTTTTTTTGCCTCAGTATAAGTTCTAACTTGAAGAATGTCCCACAAGCACTGGAAAAGAAATTATTATTCAACATTGGGGGATGAAGGCTTCTATACATGTCTGTTTGACCCATCTCTTCCATTTTTTTCGTTTAAAGTCAGTGTTTTCTTATTGAGCTTTTGCCTACTTGATCTACCCAGCAGTGGGAGGAAGTGTTAAAATTTCCTATTACCATTGTGTTCTGTCAATATATTTCTTCAAGTTCTATTAGCAATTGCTTTAAATATTTTTATGGTCTGTCACTAGTTGCATTAATTTAGGGTTGCATTAGTTTAGGGGTATAAGTTTTTCTTGATTCAAAAAATATTTGATCATTAAAATTTAACTATCACTGTCCCTTATAATATTTTTTCAATTTAAAGTCTATATTGTCTGATATAAGTATGTTCACCTCAGCCTCTTAAGGCCATTGTTTTCCTGTAAGATTGTTTTTCAGCCTTATACATTAAATCTATGTTTACCATGACCCTTCAGATATGTGTCTTGTAAGAAAGAGAAAATTAGGTTCAACTTTATGATCCACTCTCTCACTCTGTACCTCTTGACTATTCATGCCACTACTTGATTGGTGATTTAACAATAAGTAAAACAATTGAGGGGTGAGGGGTGGGAGTCACACCCAGCAATGTTCAAGGTCCTGACCCTATGTTCAGGGATAACTTGTTAGAGCTTGGGGAATCATATGGGGTTCCAGGAATCAAACCAGAGTTGATTGCAGGCAAGTAAAGTTCTTAATACCCTATGCTATCTCTCTGTTCCTTCAAGTAAATCTTAACAGTGAATAAAAATTAACTGATGGATATTTGGAAGAAGGCATGCTAGACAAAAGAAACATCAACGATATGCCATAGAGATGTCTCCAGAACCGTGCTATACAGGGCAACCCAAAGTGGGGCAGGTGAATCCCCCTCCACACATCAACAGAGCCCTGGTAGCCGAAAATCTCCAGAACTCAATCGCCACCGTTCTCACGCCCCATCTTCACAGGCTCGGACAGCCAAATCCATGTTGAATCTACTGAAAAACCCAAGTATGGGGAAGGTTCACAAAGCTAGCTCAGATTATGAAATACTAATAGGACAAGTGGTAGAGGGTTAACGTTAGTGATGGGGATTCATGCGTAGTATTGCAAGTGTAAAACAATAATACGGGAAATGCTGTAAACCATGTTATCTTAATACAAATAAGGAAACATCCTACAGCTATAATTTATATTCTAAAACTAAAAATGTGAAAAATGGTGTTTTTGCAAAAACCTGGAGGAAATTACTTTCCTTATTGCCTAGGGACACACAGCAATATTGTTAGTGTATGCAGATATTGATGTTATAATTTAAAAAATATGAATATTTTTTAAAAGATACACTGTGAGAATATAAGAAAACTTTTTTGGTTTTGATAATAGTAAACACATTTAGAGAAGCAAACAGAGAAGGCAATTTGTTTTGAGATAATAATTTCCCTACTATTGCATTCTAGATCTGTATTAGACTTTCAGGCATTCAAAAGTACGAGTTATGCTGGACAGCTACATGAAAAAAATGGGCTCAGATCTTCACCTATCACCATGCACAAAAGTCAGATCAAAATGGATTAAAGACCTCTGGGACTGGAGCAATAGCACAGCAGGTAGGGCATTTGCCTTGCACACGGCCAACCCGGGTTCGATTCCCAGCATCCCATATGGTCCCCTGAGCACTGTCAGGGGTAATTCCTGAGTGCAGAGCCAGGAGTGACCCCTGTGCATCACTGGGTGTGACCCAAAAAGCAAAAAAAAAATGGATTAAAGACCTCAACATCAGACCAGAATTCCTAAGGTACATTGAAGACAAGGTCGGCAAAACCCTCCACGACATTGAAGCCAATGGTATCTTCAAAGATGACACACCACTGGCCAAGCAAGTGAAAACAGAGAAAAATAAACGGGACTATCTTGTGTGTGTGTGTGTGTGTGTGTGTGTGTGTTTTATTTTATTGAATCACCATGTGGAAAGTTACAAAGTTCTCAGGCTTGTGTCTCAGTTATACAATACTCAAACAACCATCCCTTCACCAGTGCCCATATTCCATCACCAAAAACACCAGTATACTTCCCACCCCGCCCCCCTACCCCCACCTGCGTAACTGATGAATTTCACTTCATTTTCTCTTTACCTTGATTACATTCCATATTTCAACACAAAACTCACTATTGTTGCTGGAGTTTCCCCCCAAAAAAGACAGCCCTACTACCAAGGAAGCATTTGATAATTAGTTTCCCATTGCTTAGAATGAAGAGATATGAAGTCCCACTGCTCCAAGTACATAACTCCTTTTTTTTCTTTTTCTTTTTCTTTCTCTTCTCCCTTCCCGCACCGCTCAGTTCGTACCTGCTTGATAGACCTCATAATATGGTGGACGCCACGCCGAGTTTCTCCCCAAAAATGGGAAACAACCGGGATAGAGGGACATTTCCTCTCCTTGGCCGGCGTGGGGCTATGACTTAGTTCACAGTCTAGAGAAATGGCTGCTACTTTGATTACCTTCAATATTTCAACAAAACACTCACTGTTATTGTTTGGAGTTCCCCCCCAAAGTCAGACTTGCTAAAAAGGAACTGTTTCACATTGCTGAAAATTAAGAGATATTAGGTCGTGCGGCCACTGTTGCAGCTGCGCTGTTTTTGATTTCTGTGTAAAGTCCAGGGAAAATTCTGCCAGAAATTGCATCCCTGCAGGACCTTTCACTTTCAGAGAAAGATAAGCAGAATCCAGCTACTGGCCCCCCAAGGAATACAACAACCCAGCTGCCCCAGAAAGATGTGTTGAAAGAGGTGAGCCCTTTAAAAGTAAGTAAAAACCAGGGCCTCTAACCATCAGAGAATGACAAGCTGAGTTCAGTGGTGACCCATCTTTCCTACTAGAAGAATATAATAGCCCAACTTCTCCAGAAAAGGAAGGGGGAAGGGACCCAAATGTCTTGATTGGTTTTTGTGTTTTATACTTTAGTTATGTCATGAGATATGCACCATCGTTGGAAAGTACGAGTAGAGAGAGTCTTCCAAAATCTCAGGGCTAAGACGAATGGAGACATTACTGAGACCACTCGAGAAATTCGACAATCAGCGGGATGATGATGATGATAATGTTGTTGTCATGAGATTGCTTTTCAAATTATTGTGACTACATAAGTTTGTATTTTTAATGTAGATTAGGTCCCCCTTCCTAAGCAGAACATAGCCAAGATAATGCTTCCAAGTGATCCAAGGCATAATTTTCTCTCCCACTCTGTGACTGCCTCTGTATCATGTCTTATCATTAGACACTCCAACTCCACACAAGCTCCATTTATCTTCCTTCTTATAAGTGTTTCTTTTTGATTCAGTTCTTCTATGACTGAAGGGAAATTAAATTTACTAAATATTTAGAGTTCAAGGCAGTATTTCAAGTTCATAAACCCCACCAGTAAACTCTTGCCTCTTTCTGAAGGTGAAAAATTTGTGACAGGTCCCAGCCATAGTAAATATTAGTTAGGAAATTAGATTATAAGGCTTTTTTATTTTCTTTTTCTCTATTTTCCTTTTTTTCTTTTTTTGTTTGTTTGTTTTGGGGGGCAAACCCATTGATTGTCAGGGTTTTTTTTCTGGCTCTGTGCTCAAGGATCACTTCTGGCAGGGCTTGGGGACACCAAATGCAGTGTCAGGGATCAAATCTGGGTTGATTGCATAAAAGCCAAATGTCCTATTAACTCTGGCCCAAGTAAGACTTTTCTGAATGAACTCCAACACCCTGTCATTCCACAGGAATCTGATGTTGCTAACTAGCATAAGAACGGCAAGAGTGTGCTGGGGTTTGTACTATAGACTGAAAGAGTATAGACAAATTCCCCCATTCAAGTCTCTGATTATAGGATTGATTTGTCATAACCTGTCATGTTTTCCCTCAGTATTTCCTCATGAACTGTAACAACGTGGGAACTGTAGAAAAGGCCTGAGTGTCCCTTAAGACTCTCTAATGACAAGAATTGCCAAAATTGCTGGTAGGTTTCTGAAATACTTCATGCTGCCCCTGAACTAGCAGAAAGCAGCATACTGTTAGTGTCTTGTGGAAATTTGAGTTTTACCTCTTCCACATCAATATCTATATAAATTGATTTTAATTGTAACTTCTGCAATGATTGGAGATGCAAAAGTCACTAAAAGTATAAGTTTGTGATTTCAAAACAACTCATTGAAAGAAAATCAGCCAATGTGTCCCCCAGGGCCAGCTCTGTCCTGGTGAGGCAGTTATTCAAGCTGGTCTGAAAACTTAATACTTCTGAAGAAATATGTGCAGGAAATTGAGAACCAAAGAGTTTTTTAAAAAATCCAGATCGCGTGTCCTTCTCTGCCGGAAGGGAGCATAACATGATTCTCACCATAACCATGACACCGGACCCCATGCCAGGCTGTTTCACTCAGTCCCCTCCCCGCCCCAAGGGACCCAGCCCCAGCAGCTGAAAACCTCCAGATCTCAACTGCCACCATGCTCACGGCTGCTCTCCACATGCTTGGCCGAGCCTCACCCATAAGTGAAACTATTTGAGGCATTTGCGACCAGAACACTTAAAACCACACTCCCTACCCATACTCCAAGAGTACTGCACCACATTTGACGGGGTTTAAAGTATGAGGCAACCAATCTAAAAGGAAATTTTTTTACAGATATATACATGATAGATACATATGATATATAAAAGCACACAAGGCTCAACCTTAACAACTTGTTAGTGATCTCTCTTAGAAAGGCTTAATTGCCCCTGGGTGATGTGCAACAATCTTCACATTCTTTCCTCTAAGGATATTTTTTGTAGCATTTTCAGTAATTTTCATAGCAAACAATACATAATAATACAAAATATATTAGTTCGGTTCTTCTTTGGGGCAAGAATTGGGGATTAGGATAGAACTATCCAAAATATGGTGGTGGGAAGGTGTAATGGTAGTGGGATTGGTGTTTGAATACTAAATGTAATCAAATATTGTGAGCTACTTTATAAAATTTTTAAAAATTTAAGTTAAAAAAATTAAAAATTGGGGCTGGAGTGATAGCACAGTGGGTAGGGTGTTTGCCCTTGCACGCGGCCAACCTGGGTTCGATTCCCAGCATCCCATATGGTCCCCCAAGTACCGCCAGGAGTAATTCCTGAGTGCATGAGCCAGGAGTAATCCCTGTGCATTGCCAGGTGTGACTCAAAAAGCAAAAAATTAATTAATTAATTAATTAAATTAAAAATTAAAAAATAAAGAAAGAAAGAATATTACAGGAATTGCCAAAGAATAAAATTACCCAGACTGGGTTGACCCACCTACAAAGAAAAAATCTGAGGAGCTAAATTTCTTAATTATTTTTTTACTTTTAATATCCAAACTATTTTTGAACAAGGCAAATAAATGGATTCTGGGTTTTAAATGTCAGAGAAAATCTTGTGTATTCATAAAGAGTTGCAATTAAAATTCAACTCTACTCTTTAGTGGTTGGGCAATCCTCCCAGCTCAGTCTCAGTTTTTATTTTCTCATTTATCAAGTGTGACAATGATGGGACCTGTTGAATAACATTGGGTTGTCCTTGGTCCTCCCTCAGGGAGCTTAAGTTTACTGAGTTACTCCCACAACAGTGCTCCTGAGGTACACCCAATTCCATCAAGCACTAATAATCTTATATTGCATTTCTCTTTCCTTTATGTAATTTGCATGGCTTATTTAGCAATGTCCTTCCTGTGTCTATAGATAGGAAGACAATTCATGCTATTCTTTGTAACATGGAGTTAATTGACTCCAAATAATATGTACTCCTGGGCATCCATTATTTACTTGACTTAAGCCTCAGTTGACTTTAGTTCCTACCACTCCAAAAGCAGGGTCCCAATGAAGGCACTGGATAGACCTAGGGCAAGCTGTGAACTACCCTGGCATGGAAAAGAGACAAGCTAAGCACCATAAGTTAAGATCACGGTCATGGAACAAACTTTGTCATGACCCACAAGGAAGTAACTGAATTAGGACCCTGCTGGGGTTAGGAAAGACTAATCTGGACTGAGGACTGTGGTCTGGAATATATAGCGAGATGTCCCCAGGAAGAGCCAATTTTTAAGCTTAATATATCTCTTACTATGTTCATACAAAATGATTAAAAATATTATACGAAGTAATTTTACTATGACTGTTTAAATGGATTACTAGCTAAGGAAAGGAGAAAGCAATACACCCTGGATGGAATCCTACCCTTGAGCGGATCTCCTAGTAATCTGAAGTGCTGAACCCTCAGATGAGATTTTGTCCTTGAGTGAATCTCCTAGAACTTCTCCTGAAGGAGTGGCTTTACCTGTTTGTTGGTATGACGATGTTCAACTCCACCTATGTGTACCCAACCCTTCATGATCTCTATATAACTATGCTGTAAGGGGAGAGTGGGGACTAGAAAGATGATGACTTTGGGACCTTGAGGTCTTTGAGAAATAGAGGGTTTTGTGAGGACTAGAAGGAGAACTAGATGACAACGATGACTGGAAGTAGAGGACTATGAGACTATGACAAGACAAGGAAGAAGATATAACTAAGTAGAGGACTTTGAGATCTACAAGGAGACTAGAATGATGCAACTATGATGACTGAGACTGTGATTATATCTGACTATGATTGCACCATAAAGGGAGAGATCAGACGAAGCAGGGGATGAATAAGAGAAATAAACTGAATCTCAATAGACTGGGACCCAGTTTCTCTGTTACCAGTTCTTCATCCATCCATCACTGTGAGCTGGCCAGGGGAACTGTTCTCAGCCACCTATCACTTGAGTTCCCTGTTTGCCCACACTTTTCTTGGAAACTCACAGGGACCTGCCTCTGAGCTGCTAGGGAGAATAATGTGAGATGCCATGGATTTTGAAACAGTACTTGAAACAAAAAAATAGTTCTGACCAATATTAACTTTTTTTAATTTGATCCACTTCATTTGGATAATCATTTTCATTAAGAAACTGCCTGTTGGTCTTTGGTCTTGACTATGTGGCAATAAATTTAGTAAATTGTACTGAATATTATTGTTATTATTGGAAAGAGCTGTGGAAACATGGGACTAATATGAGAGGATGTTCTGAAAACAATGGTTCAATGAAGAGTTCAAGAACTGAACAGAATCCATAGGACCTGTGGAAGAGTCCTGACAGAGCCAGCACCAGAAGCTTAGGAGCACGTTAGAGAATGACCATTACTACTTACTGGGAAACTATGAGTTATTAAATCCACTTGTCAGATATAAACTGAGTAATATAGTACTCTACCTTATGGCGCTCTCGTACACAATGAATTCTTAGCTGTGTTTCAGAAATGCTGGTGTAAACTGTAGCACACTTGCAAATGTTGCTTTGTAAGTTGTGGGAGATCAAGGAAACCATAGCCAGGTGGCCTTTGGAGAGTCCATTGCAACATCAGTGAGAGGAGAACTCTCAATTGAGTGTTTCCTGATTTTTCTGGAACACTCTTTGTCCCTCTTCTCATCCAAAAAGGCACTGAAGCACACAAAGTTTGTCACAGAAACTTCCAAGCTGGTTTGGAGTTTTCAGTATCAACTCACACTACTGCACAAGTCAGAAACAGGCAAACAACTTTGAAGACAAAGAATAACAAATTTTGTTTTTCCCTGTCCTTGAAGCATAGTTGTTAAAAATGCTTCTAAAAAAGGTTGTTGTTTCAGAGAAGCAAATATTTTCCTTAACTACTCTGTAGATTTGATTAGATTTGTACAGGTGAGGGGTGGAGACAGGAAGTCCCAGGAGGTTTCATTCAAGTAATTTGTAGATCAAGAATTAAAGGTACAATCTATAAGTAACATTCTTACCCAATCCCTGTACTGAAACTGTTAATGGTCCTACTATTGAAACATCAATGGTTTTTAATAGAAAGTCAAATAAATGGGAGTGAAGAATAGAATATGATGTTAGGTGACCTGAATTTAATAGTTATGATTCTTCCATTCTCTGGCCTATCCCTTAGTCTCTAGGAAGCCCAATTTTCTTCTTAGAATAATGAGAATGACAATATTCTATGGCACAGACCTGTTGAGTTTAATTGTGCTAACTTTTGTGAATGCACAATAATTACATGGCCAGTGATGGATACTGCATTTTAAATTTTAAATAAGTAACCAGTAAGTCAGTATAGGTTACTGGCACCCTGAACACAAGAAGAAGAAACAGTTCCCAGATCTTCCTTGAAGTAAATTCTTAGTATTCCATGAGAAAGAAGAAAAGGGGGCAGAAATGAATCTTTATTCAGCTGTTCAAAGAACTGCTATAAGACAACAGTACTTATCCTTACAGCCAGGTGGCAGTCCAGCTCAAATAGGAATTAGTTGCAGGGGCTTAGGTTAGACTTCTTGACTGAGGAAAACACAGTTTTAGATGCAAAGATGGAGAGAAACAGAAGTGTAACTCTGATATAGGACAAGCCTTGCTCATGTGCCATTCTCAGTTTTCTCTTTTACAACACACACACACACACACACACACACAACCACACACACACACACACTATAGCAGACCAGATTAGCAGAACCCTGAGCAGTGAGAAGATTTGTGTGGCAGGGAAAAAAAGTAAGGGTCAATGTATTAACCTGAAAGATAGGTGAAAGTTCAGATTGGGGGAAGCTCCACTCAATAATGTGGATGGAGCTTAGAATGGCCTTCAAGAACATTGAGTACAGAATCAGAGGAGATAGTCAATAAACACCCACAATAGCCAAAAGTTATTCACCTCTATAGAACAAAGGAATATAAGAGATAAGTTTGGGCAGGGAAATAGTGCTCATGTCGCAAGAGGTCTAGAGCGACAGACAAGGAATGCATCCTTGTGTGTTCTTGATGCAGCAAAAAGGAGATCCCTGGAGTTCCTAGGTAAGGCAATGATTGATGAAAACTACATTTGGTAAGGCAACCATAGCCTAAGTCATTAACTTTAATGTTCCCATCCTGGTTAGGGGGAAACAAGTATATACTGAATTCCTTTTATTTTTTCCCCCAAGATTTTTTTTATTGAATCACTGTGAGATAACTTACAAAGCTGAGTTTGATAAAGAGGGACAGATGAAGTGAGGGAAAGGTACATGGGGAGTAGGAAGAGGTAGTGGTGAGAAGGGAAGCATACATCCTCACAGACTGCACTGCAGCCCCTGGTAACATGATACCACACACACAGTGATTATGGTAGAGAGTTGCAGATAGAAGAACTACTGCTGAGAAACATCTAATCAGGCAGGAACTTTCTTTTCTTGTCTACTAGTAGCTAGCTAAAGCCACTTGACTGAGTAGACAAACAGGACTTGCGCATCACACCCTGCTAGATCTTCCTTGCTCTCTCTTCCTCCTTCCCTGGCAGGGTGTTGACACACAGGGCGAGGCCTCTTGGCAGAACTTCTTGTGGCTTGCTTCCCTTGATTCTAGAACCGCTCTGAGGAAATCCCCTTCCTCCCACCCTCCCTCTCACCTTTCCCACTTGGTATGAGAGATAAATTTCAATGTTCTAAACCATGAAAACTTAAGTTTTACCAAATACACTATCAAGGTTTTGATCTCTGTTGAATTGATAACTCTGTTGAATTGATAAATTCAACTTACTTCTCTATGCCTAATATATCCCAAAAATATATTCTTATATATTTTTGTCTAGCTTGAAGAACTAATACATCAGTTCTTCTGAGTGTTTTCTCGGCATTTCAATCAATGTGAACTTGAAAAGTTCCAGGATCCTTAATAATACTGGTGATTGAGTAGGGCAAGTGATTTGATATCTTGTAATGTTTTAGTGTCTGATCTCAGATTTTTTATAAGACTTTGGAGAAAATATGTGAAGCTATATTTTGAATTTTAATGAATTTTAAATTTGATGCATTTGAATGTTAATGTATTTACAAGCCAAGAGTAAAATCTTTTTGGATATTATTCTATAACATGAAAATAATTTAGGGACCAGAGTAATAGTACAGCAGGTAGCCTTGCATGAGGCTGACCCAGGTTCAATACCTGGCATTCCACATGGTCCCCTAAGTATTACTAGATGTGATCCCTGAACACAGAGCCAAGAGTAACTCTGAATATTGTCTGGTAGCCCCCAAACAAAAAATTAACAAAAACAAAAGTTTTCAAAAAAAAGTTTATATATTCTAATGCTGAATTGAACATTTAGAACAATTAATAAGCAAGATAGTACAAAACAGTTTCTTAGGAAGCCATCAAAAAGTAAAAAAAAAAAAAAGAAAGAAAGAAAGAAAGAAAGAAAGAAAGAAAGAAAGAAAGAAAGAAAGAAAGAAAGAAAGAAAGAAAGAAAGAACAACTTTTTACCCCTGCCACAAATAATAGTTTCCAATTGCTCATTATTTTATAAGATGTCAGAAAGAATCTCAAGTTCTTTATAGAGAAAACCATTGATGTTCATTCTCATCCTTACCCAAGATTCTCTTGCTTCTTACCATATCTAGCTTCTTACCAAAATATCAAGTATTCTTATGGGGCCAGCCAGTTATTTATTCTTGCTTGAGCTCTCTTGAAGCGAGCAAAAAGAAAGAATTCTAGATATAGAAAATAGAAAGACAATAAACCATGGAAATAATGAACGGTTTATAAATATCTGAAATACTAAAGTAAAAGAGTGCAAGACCTAATGATAATCAGGACTTGAGAAAAGAGTAGTCATCCCAGTACTGGTGAAAAACCTAGCTCTTTGTAATAAATATTAGACCCCACAAACACCTTTATCTCTTTTCAGTTTCATAAGACTATAGCTGAAAGTTCATGAGGTGAAGAGACACAAGAGATGGTGGTTTGAGGAAAATCTGTATAAATAACCATCAGTATAAATACCAGAAGTTAGAGCTGGAAGTCTGTGTAGATTTCATTTAATTAAGCTATTTGTCTTTTCTCCTTTCTATTGAGGTAATGTTGTTTTATCAGACTGTATATATTTTCACATACCAGAGATGTTTCACATATCTTCAAAATGTTGACATCTTGCCCAGAGTCTTTTGCCCCTGCGCCTGGCTTCACCAGGGCTTCTGGCAGCAGGGTGGGTTGAGTTTCCCTCCCTGCCCCAAGCAGAGCACCAGCAGCCAAAGACCTCCAGAACCCAGCCACAGCCATGCTCAAGGCCCCTCTCCACACATTAGCCTCACGCATGAAGGAACTGGCAGAGGAACCCAGGTGTGCAGGACCCGGGGCTGAGAGCTCCAAGCCTGCTCGATTCAGGACTGGGCCTCCTGCATCCAGACCCTTCATTTTCCAGTAGCTTGGCAGCCACTACCACAAACTACCCCCAGCGCTGTATAATTCCCATCAATGGCCAACATCCAGAGACTATAAAATCAACCTCTTATGCCTAGTTCTCCCTCTTGGAGAACCTGGCAAGCTACCAAGAGTTTCCTGCCTGCATAGGAGAGCCTAGCAAGCTCCCGTGGCATATTCATATGCCAAAAACAGTAACAATGATGGGTCTCATTCCCCTAATCCTGAAAGCCTCCAATACAGCACCGTTGGGAAGGACGAGTAAAAAGAAACTGCTAAAATCTCAGGGCCAGGAAGAATGGAGACAATACTGGGCCCACTCGAGCAAATTGACGATCAACGGGATGACAGCAATACAGTGATACAGTGATCTTCAAAATGTTACCAACCACACCCATCACTCAAGTACTGATATCCCTTCACCATCAGTTGGATCCACTCCTGCCTTTCAGTTCTCTCCCTTACATCTTTGTAAACCTAGTAACCTTATTTCTGTTGTAAGAGGTCCAAAGGTTTGTTTTTGTTTGGTTTTAATCTGTTTCTTTGCTTTGTTTCTTCATATTCCATATATAGATTAGATAATCTGATGTTGGTCTTTCTGTTCCTGATTTATTTCACTTAGCATGACTTCCCATTCTACTTATGTTGTAGCAAAAGGCATTTCATGTGAGTAGTGTTTCATCATGTTTATATATATTATGCTTGCTTGTGTATACATACTCATCTTTCATTGAATACTTTGTTGCTTTGTTTCCAGCTCTTGGGTATTATAAAAATTAAGTGAGTTTTTCATAGGATATCATGTTAAGTGAAGTAAGTCAGAAGGATAAAGATCTGATGATCTCATTTATATGTGATATATGGAATAACAGGCTGAGGGAATGCAAGGTACCAAAGGGAGGATACTTAGATTATCCTGGACCTAGATTACAGAAAGAAGAGGTAAAGAAAGAAATTGTGGGACAATATAAGAAGAAGTTGGACAGGAAGAAACAAATGGGACCAGAGGTCAAGGGCCTTAAGTATATCATTGGTATAGAAATGGTGTGTGTTCCTATCCAAACCACAGAGCCAACAATACTAAAAGCATAAGACACAAACCACAACAACCAAACTTTATAATGTGGTAAGTGGGAAGAAAACTTTGGGCAACAATGGAAGTTCTACTGGTAATGGAATTGGTGTTGGAACACTGTAGGCATGAAACTCTATTATGAATAACTTTATAAATCACAGTGCCTTAATTAAAAAAAAGAATATAATGAGTTAATATCTTTATGAATTCGTGTTTTTACATTCTCTAGATAGATATGTAAGAGGTGAAATTCTGGGTCATATTATTACATGTATTTTCAGTTTTTTGAGACATCTCCATATTGTTTTCCATAAAGGCTGGATCAATTGCTATTGCATATTTATGTGTTAGTAGGGCTTGCTGTTTCTGACCTTACAAAGGCCACTCTCACATATGAGAGAACATTGTCATTTTTATTTACATTTGTCTGATAAAAAGTCAGGCACAGCATTATTTATGTAGTGCCTGCTGGTGATTTGTATATTTTCTTTAGTAAAATATCTGTTCATTATTTTCTCCATTTTTTGATTGCGATATTTTTCTTGTTAAATTTCATGGATATCTTATACACCTTAGAGATCAGTCCTTTGTCAGATGTATGGTGTGTGAATATTTTCTCCCATTCCATAGTTCTTCTTTTGTTTCACCGATAGTTACTTTTGTTATAACAGCATTTATTTTTTAGTTTGAAATAATCCCATTTGTTTATTTTTGCTTTTGTTTTCTTTACCCTTGGAGTTCAATCCCTGAACACATCAATGAAGTAAATTGGATAAGGTGTTTGCCTATTTTCTTTGATGTGTTTTATATAAATATCCTGTTTTATAGTTGAAACCAAGCCCCTATGGAGGAAGCAACTTCTGTTTTCAGTTTGTTGGCCAGAAGAGGAAAATGCCCTAACAACAGGTCACCCTTCATGATCCTCCAGGACCATAGGACCTAAACACAGTGACCAGGAAGTAACATAAGACAATGGATATAGTTATCTATCTTCAGGACCCAAATACTCCTACAGGTTGTTGTCTGATCTCTCTCTTTGGTGGGAAAATCCCCTAGCTTCTGAACTTCCCCTTCTGTAAAAATGAGCATGTTAACATATGTTAAACTGAGACATTGGAGCACAATGACTGAAATGAAGCACAAAGGCCTTGGTAATTGTTGATGAAAAGTTGAAAGCATATATAAGTGAAAATGCTGTTGAGTGAAATGAGCAAATAAGAAAACAATTGGAGCTGCAAACTCTCCAAATCAACATCCAAAATCTCCCAAATGAAACTCTTTAGCTACTTGAGGAACACAAATTGTTTTTTCCCTCAAAACTTTCTTCTCCCAAGGGACCCTTCTACACTGCTGGTGGGAATGCCGGCTAGTTCAGCCCTTTTGGAAAACAGTATGGACGACTCTCAAAAAACTTGAGGTTGAGCTCCCATTTGACCCAGCAATACCACTGCTGGGAATATATCCCAGAAAAGCCAAAAAGTATAGTCGAAGTGACATATGCACTTATATGTTCACCGCAGCACTGTTTACAATAGCCAGAATCTGGAAAAAACCCGAGTGCCCTAGAACAGATGACTGGTTGAAGAAACTCTGGTACATATATACAATGGAATACTATGCAGCTGTTAGAAAAAATGAGGTCATGACGTTTGCATATAAGTGGATCTACATGGAAAGTATCATGCTAAGTGAAATGAGTCAGAAAGAGAGAGACAGACATAGAAAGATTGCACTCATCTGTGGAATATAGAATAATAGACTATAAGACGAACACCCAAGAATAGTAGAAATAAGTACCAGGAGGTTGTCACCATGGCTTGGAGGCTGTTCTCTCACTCTGGGCAACTCAGAGAAGGGAACAGCAAGTAAAATGTGGTTGTTGGTCATGCGGGGGAAAGATGATGCGGGCCAAATATAGACTAGAGACTGAACGCAATGGCCACTCAACACCTTTATTGCAAACCACAACACCTAACCAGAGAGAGAGAACAAAAGGGAATTCCCTGCCATAGTGGCAGGGTGGGGTGGGGGGAGACGGGACTGGGAAGGGGGGGTGGGATGTTGGGTTTACTGGTGGTGGAGAATGGGCACTGGTGAAGGGATAGGTTATCAAACTCTGTAAGGGAGAAACATGAGCACAAAAATGTATAAATCTGTAACTGTACCCTCACGTTGACTCACTAATTAAAAATAAACTATAAAAAAAAAAAAAACTTTCTTCTCCCGTTGAAATTAAAGTATCAAGTTCAAGAATCTTATGCAAAGTAGGAGAAGAATGAAGTTCTTTCAAGGTCTCCATCCTTGGCCAACTTCTCTGGCAGAAACAGAGCCAGGTTTTTCCATCAACTAAGTGACTCAACTATTCTCTGGGCCTCCCCACCCACCACAGGGCGGTTCTTGAGTCAGGGCTTCAGCTTCACTAACAAGGTACATTATACAGGGCCTGCTTCTAGACACTGGAAAGATAAAAGATATGTATTCATCCTCAGATACACACATGCACAGGAAAACTACACCACTAAAACATAATTACTCAAGCTTTCTTTTCTGTGGTTACACATCAAGAGACTTGTTGCAGAATTTGCCACTCTTTCTTACCCTGCTCTATTGTAGTCTTGATTTCTCCTTTCTGGTTCTTCATTTCACCAGCAATTGCTGACTTGAAAAGTTCTACTATAATACTCAAAGAAAGTTCATGACACTCATGCTTGGACAAAGATTTATGCAAAGGTGAGGACCAGCATAAGTGCCTTTGTCTGTTAGCATCCTGACTATTAAGACAAATTAAATGAGACTGCCACAGTCCCTTCTCAGAAAATAGCGGGACAAATTTGCACCCAAGGCTCAACCTGAAGCTTCCAGCTTTCTCATTTTCTCATACTTACTCACCTGAATGACTCAAGCCACATATTTTTAAAAAGAGGAGTTAGAACTAACATACCAATGAGCTGATAAATGGCATCTGTTTTAGGGAGATGAGAGAATCCTAGGAAGAATCCTTACCACTTTTTGGTAGTAATTAAAGGTATCAGATTCTATATAGTCTAAATACTCTACATGCATCCTCACATTTCATCCTTAAAGATCACATATAGACTATATTATTGGCCTAGTTTTATATGTAGGAAGACAATTGCTCTGTAAGTAATTAGTCCTTGACCTCACAGCAAAGAACAGCACAATTGGGGACTGAAATCACACACAGAGCGCAAAACATTTTGTCCTGAACTCAAGCTTCCTTCTCTGGGTGTGGCAAAATCTATACTGATAATCTTCATTATAGACTTACAGAAGCTTCTATATTGTAATTTTGACATATAAGTAATGAACTCTGACAAAAGTGAAGTAATGTAGAATAGGTTAATATTACAAACAAAAGTGTTACACAGTCTCCGGTTTTAATTTTTTATTTGAATATTAAATGACTGTTCTTCAATAATTAAAATTATTTCAACAGCAACAAAAATGTCTTAATAGTTTAACTATATTTTATAGCCTGTACAAAGATACCTTCTAAAATCTTGTTTTTCACTCCAGGTATGTATGTATGTATATATGTATGTATGTATGTATGTATGTATGTATGTATGTATTTGGGTTAACTGTTAGATACATAGTTTCAAAGTTACAAAGCTTTCTCTTTTTTAAAATTTTATTGAATCACCATGAGATAGTTACAAGCTTTCATGTTTGAGTGACAATCATACACTGATCAAACACTCATCCCTCCACCAGTGTGCATTCCCCACCACCAATATCCCGGTATATACACCCTTTCCCACCCTCCCCCAGCCTCCATGGCAGACAATATTCCCCATAGTCTCTCTCTATTTTTGGGCATTATGATTTGCAAAACATACACTGAGAGGTCATCATGTTTGGTCCATTATCTACTTTCAGCACACATCTCCCATCCTAACTGATTCCTCCAGCCATCATTTTCTTAGTGATCTCTTCTCTATTCCATCTGTCTTCTCTCCTCTGTTCATGACGCAGTCTTCCAGCTATGGGGCAATCTTCCTGTCCCTTGTATCTACTTTCCTTGTGTGTCAGCCTCATGTGATGTTATTCTATACTCCACAAAGAGTGCAGTCCTTCTATGTCTGTCCCTCTCTTTCTGACTCATTTCATTTAGCATGATACTCTCTGTGTCTACCCATTTATAAGGAAATTTCATGACTTCATCTCTCCTAACAGCTGCATAGTATTCCATTGTGTAGGTATACCAAAGTTTCTTTAACCAGTTATCTGTTTTAGGGCACTAGGGTTGTTTCCAGATTTTGGCTATTGTGAACAGTGCTACAATGAATATATAGGTACAGATGTCATTTCTATTGTGCTAGTTTTCTATATGTCTTCTTTAATGGAGAAAGAGTTAAATAAAATACCTATTTTAAACACAGACAAGCTACTTTTAATGGGATGAATAGCAGATAGTCATAAATATGTATATTTTTAAATAAGACAAGAGAATCTAATTGGTTGTGAACTGGCCTCGAGTAACAGCATGATATATAATTCCTTTTCTCAGTATGTGCCTGTGAACTGCAAATATATTGTGCTTTTTTGCATCCTCAGGATATATTCCCAGAAGTGGTATTGTGAGGTCATATGGAAGCTCAATTTCTAGTTTTTGAAGGACTGTCCATATTGTTTTCCAGTCGGCATTTCCACAAATAGTGAAAGAGCATTCCTTTTTCCCCACATCCACGCCAGCACTGGTTGCTTTTGTTCTTTTGAATGTGTGCCAGTCTCTGTGGTGTGAGATGATATCTCGTTGTTTTGATTTGCATCTCCCTGATGACTAGCAATGTGGAGCATTTTTTCATGTGCCTTTTGGCCATTTGTATTTCTTTTTTAGAGGAAACTTTTGTTCATTTCTCCTCATTTTTTTATGGTGTTGGAAGATTTTTTTCTTGTACAATTCTACTAGTGTCTTGTATATCCTGGATATTAATCCCTTACCAGATGGGTATTGGGTAAATATTCTTTCTCATTCTGTGGGCTCTTTCTGTATTTTGGTCACTGTTTCTTTTGAAGTGCAGAATCTTCTTAGTTTGATGTAGTCCCATTTGTTTATGTTTGTTTCCATCTGCATGGTCAGTGCTGTTTCATCCTTAAAGATGTTTTTAGCTTGAGGCTCTCTGCCTAAATGAGACCCCGAGGGGCCACACATGAATGGCTCCTCCGCTCCTAAAAGACCATGACCCTGGAGGCCCACTAAATACTTTCAGCACCCAGTGGCTTCTTGCAGAAATGCCTCTAGACTGTGAACTAAGCTACAGCCACATGCTGTCCTGGGAGGGGAAAGGTTTTTCTCTCTCGGACATTCCTTTCGGTGGCAGCGTGGCAACCGCCATCTTATATATCCCACTAACCAGACTCTGGCATAAATTTCTCTGGACTTAATTACTAAAATACCAGAAATCCAAGACCTCATATGCTCTTCATTCTCAGCAATGAAAAACAGATTATCAAATGATGCCTTTTCGGCAGGTCTGATTGTTGGGGGAAAATTCCAAACAATAATAGTGATTTTTCTGTTGAAATATTATATGTAATCAAAGTAAAGAGAGAGTAAAGTGAAAATTATCAGCTACACAGGTGAGGGGTGGGGGTGGGATGGGAGGTATACTAGGGTTCTTGGTGGTGGAACATGTGCTCTGGTGAAGGGATGGGTGTTTGGTCATTGTATGACTGAGACTTAAACCTGAAAGCTTTGTAACTTTTCTCAGGTGATTCAATAAAAAAAAAGATGCTTTTAGCTCCAATGTCATGGAGAGTTCTGCCTACATTTTCTTCCATGTACCTTATAGATTCATGACTGATATTGAGGTCTTTAGTCCATTTTGATCTGACTTTTGTGCCTGGCATTAGACAGAGGTCAGAGTTCATTTTTTGCAGGTAGCTATCCAGTTTTCCCAGCACCACTTGTTGAAGAGGCTACAAAACTTTCTTGATCCTGTTTCAGGCATACTAATGTTCCAACACCCATCCCTGCACCAGTGTACATTTCCCACCATCGATGTCTAGTCTAAGTTTCTCTCCCATCCCATCCTCCCACCACCCCTGCCTGCCTCTAAGGAGACACTTTATATCACTCTCTCTTTCTTTCTCTCTCTCTCTTCTCTCTCTCTCTCTCTCTCTCTCTCTCCATTGTGGTTTTCAACACAGACATTGAGAGACCAGCATGCTTGGTCCTTCACCTGCTTTCTGTAAACTCAGTTCTATAGACAAAATTTCCAGTTCTGATGACTTTGGCCATTTGTTGTCCCTTACTATGTTTCAGTATATCCCACTCATGAAAGAAATATGTTTGAAAATTTATTCTGAAGATGCTAACACCTAACACACATAAATGAATAAAGCTTAACTCCTTAAATTTCCCAAAATTGTAAATCAGTAAGTCGATAAAATTTTTTCAAAAATTGTATATTTCTATTTTTAGGTATAAATTTTTAAAATTAATGGGGCTGGAGCAATAGCACAGCGGGTAGGGCATTTGCCTTGCACGCAGCCGACCTGGGTTCGATTCCCAGCATCCCATATGGTCCCCTGAGCACCGCCAGGGGTAATTCTTGAGTGCAAAGCCAGGAGTAATCCCTGTGCATTGCCGGGTGTGATCCAAAAAGAAAAAAAAAATTAAAATTAATAGTATGAATTCTATGCAGCAGTATTTTAAAATAGTATTAATAGAAATGAGAAGAGGAGAATAACACAATTTTAAGAAAATGTAAATAAATCCATAAAAGTATAACAGTGTGTTTTATTGTTTTTATAATCTGGGGATAGCTCTTTTCCTTCCCTGCCTATCTTCACCCAGTGGCAGGTGTTAGAAGTGTGAGTAGTGTGAAGTGTGATGAGTGGAGCTGTTCAGGAGATGTGGATGTGACCTGCTGTGCTGTGATGGTGGAGGCAGTGGTGGAGGCTGCAGGGACCCTGCTAGGAGGAAGGGGAATCCCATTCCAGTTCCAAAAAGGCCCTATGAATTTTATTCATGAGTGTTACCTCACTTGGAAGGGTGGAAAAGCAAGCAAAGGGTCTGAGGTGTGGGGATGGGCTGATGGAGATCTGAAGAACGGGCATGGATGGTGCAAGTATTTACTCCAGATTTTACTGGAGTCCCACTCAACTTCTTCTTTCACCAACATTGAGTTTATTTTCTTTTATGTCAGTAAAAGAGGCAGATATAGCCTTCATTATCATCAGTTTTCAATTATTTGATGTGAAAAAAGTGACAGTCATCTAAACTTGATCCAATCTGCATTCTGCAGATAAAATAAAATACATACTATGTATGTTGGTGACATGTACTTCAGTCCAATTTAACTGTTTGCTCCTTTCATTCCATTTATTTTACTGGGTGTGGATTTTTCTCTTGGGTTTGCTCCCGTTAGTCTTGACTTATAAAATTTTACATTTTGGCCATATGGGTTTTGCTAGACATGATTCTAGAGAAAATGGAGTGAAGTACAGGAACCATAAAGTAATCAGAGTCAAATCTGCATAGTGAGCACTGCCACGAGCATGATAGAAATTTCAAACACCAGCAGCTTTGCCTATTAAGCCAGTCATTATAGCGCAGAACACTACAACACTTCTACAAGATGATCAGTTTACCCAGTTTTGTTGGTGGTAGTGTCTATGTCTGGCACTACTTATAATTTAAGTTACATAAAGTTCTTAGGATTGCTAAACTAGAACAATTTTTTACTTTATGACTCTTCTATAAATGGAAGAAAATGTAGGGCCATGTGAGAAAGGAAATTCCTAGATGCTATAAATTAGGAAACCCTGAAATATGGCAGTGTAAATTGAGTTAGGCTGTGACAGTGTTGGCATGAAATATGGCAGTGTAAATTGAGTTAGGCTGTGACAGTGTTGGCAAAAGGCAAATCTATGTCAAAGAACTTCCAAAAAGAAGATAAAACTGAATCCTCGGGAGGAGAATACATGGTTTTTATGGCTTAAGCATGTTTCTGTCAGCAGAATATATGCATAACTATGGTCACTATCGCTGTATCACTGTCATCCTGTTGCTCATCAATTTACTCGAGCAGGCAATGTCTCCATTGTGAGATTTCTTGTTATTGTTTTTGGCATACTGAATACGTCATGGGTAGCTTGCCAGGCTCTGCCGTTCAGGCGAAATACTCTCAGTAGCTTGCCGGCCTCTCCAATTGGGGCAGAGGAATCGAACCCGGATTGGCTGCGTGCAAGGCAAATGCCCTACCTGCTGTGCTATCGCTCCAGCCCATGGTCACTATAGATTATGTAATATAGTTTAAGTATGAGAGAGGTTATTCCTTCTAGATTTTTTAATTATATTCTAGGACATTTAGACAATGTTAAGAGAGCCTCAGAATGTAAGATACATTATAAGAGAGAAGTAGGGCTTGGAGAAAGCAAGCTCCACTAAATAAAAGTTCATGGTCATAAATGAAAAAAACAAATGAAGACTCAACACTCGGTAAAAATCATCAAAATTAATGGAAAAATTGGAGTACTAAGTATTTAGATAACAGAATGGCAATGAAAAAGAAAATGTAAAAACATGTGGACTCTTTAAAACTATGAGTCACATTTCTTTTGTTTTTAAAGCAATATTTTTATTAGGAATTGAAGAGGGGATATTTGAAAAAATATTAACCAGAACTTTGAGCGATAATCACCATAGCATCAAAATTATAGATTCAATAAATAGGCTAAATAGCCAAATGTATACAGCTTGAAAGAGATGTAGTAGAATTGAAATTACATCTGAGAAAACTAAACTAAATGATGAGGCCAAGGGAAATGAAGAAGTTGAAAATATTGAGAGAATTTGAAGTTAAAAGAAACAGCAGACAGACACATATTTCAGAGAAAGGGAGTGGGGAAGGGATCACATCTCTGTCTTTTGACAAAGACAAAATCTTCAAATTTAAAATGTCTAAATCTCAAAATGAGTAATAAAATGTTACTTGCTGGATTTGTATCACTTGTATCACTTGTCATACCTTTGCTCATAGATTTGCTTGAGTGGGCACCAGTCAAGTCTCTATTCACATGCTAGTGTAGCCCAAGGGTGTATGCTCGCTCCAGGAACATGAAGAACCTCAAACCGTTCATTCAGGGTCTTGACAAAGAAGTCTGACCATCTCATAGGTGTGCGGCCACACGTTCTTTTGACATCCTGTGGAATCCAGTCAATAACATCTCTAGTCCAGCGATCATCTCCAAATCACATTACATGTCCAGCCCATCTGATTGGCAAAGGAGACAGTGTCCCTGATTCTCAATCATCAACGGAGGTCAGAACTCCGAATTTCTTCTCTTACTTGAATGAAACTTGATACTCCAAGCATAGTTCTTTGGATTCCTCTTTGGGAGACCCAAATTGTGTTCTCATCCTGTTTTCATAGTGCCCAGATCTCTGAGGCACATGTTAGTGCAGGAAGGACAGTGGAGTCAAAAAGATGTGCCCGGAGCCAGAGGTTCTTTGTCCTCTTAACAACTTCTTCAACACTCTTGAAGACATTCCACGTCGCTCTCTTCCTCCTGCACAGCTTAAGTGCCAGGTTGTTTGTCATATTGAGTTCTCAACCTAGGTACACATAACTGCTGCATTTGGGGATGTTTGTTCCATTGAGAGCAAATGGAGCATCAGGAACTAGTTCGTTTCTCCTGAACATTGTCTTCGTGAGATTCAGCTGCTGTCCGACCTTTCCACACTCATGGTCGAAATCGGCCAGCATTTGTGTTGCTTGGCTGATTTTGGTGTTATTAGAACGATGTCATCAGTGAAGCAGAGGTGGTGTAGTTGCCGACCATCTATCTTCACTCTCATTCCTTCCCATTCCAGTCATTGCATGACGTTCTCCATGGGTGGCACTGAAGAGTTTTGGTGAAATGATATTGCCCTGCCGAACCCCTTTCTTAACATCGATGGTCACTTCCTTGTAGAATGGTGAGATCCTGGTGGTGAATCCATAATACAGCCCACAGAGGATCCTGATGTATTGAGTTTGGACACCATGTTCAAAGTATTTGCTGGACTAATAAGTGAAGAAAATATAAGATACATTTGAAATGCAACTAATACCATTGCAGTCAATGGTATTAGTGATCAGATACATCTTGCCATATGCAAAAGATAGATTTCTTCTTATCAGTACAACATACTGTTTCTAAGAGTAATGGGATTAGAAGAAATACATTTGAGTGAAAAGAAGTTCTTAATGGAAGAAGGGAAGGAAGGGAAGGAAGATAGGAAGCTGCTAGGGAAAGTGAGACCTCTTTGAGAGTGCCTGTGTCCATCCAGAAGAAAGGGCCTGGAGTGAGGGCTTTCTGTCAAAAAGCTTCTGAAGTGAGGGTAGGGAAAGGGGAGCAAAACCTAGAGGAAGTACCATCATTTAATGGGGGAAGGCACATTTTATTACTGTTTCTTATCACCTGGAAAATTACTCTACATACTGTGTTCCTGTGTTGATCAGGATGGTTCTTTATCTCCATGTTTCTGTAAAAAAGACTAGAAACATTACTGCTCATAGTTTTTTATATGGTTTTATAGTCACTGGATGTTGGCCATTGATGGGATTATAAGGTACCAGGGGCAGTTTCTGGGTGTGACTGCCTAGCTACTGGAAAATGGGGGATCTGGGCAGAAGAGGCCCAGGCCCAATCTGAGCAGGCTTGGAGATCTCAGCCCCGAGTCCTTCACACGAGGGTTCCTCTGCTGGTTCCTTCATGCGTGAGGCTTGTCTGAGCATGTGGAGAATGACCTTGAGCATGGCTATGGCTGTGTTCCGGAGGTCTTCGGATGCTGGGGCTCTGCTTGGGACAGGGAGGGAAACTCGACCCGCCCCCCTCCAAGGGGCCCCAATGAAGACAACCAGGCGTGGGGGCAGAATAAGAGATGACAGAAAAAATACAGAAATATCCTCAAGTAGCTATTAAACTGGGTTCAAATTTTAATACAACAAAACTATTCTTTAAATATCAGAACAGAACAAACTAACACTTTCAAATAAAAGAATAAAAGAAGAGACAGGGAGCTAACAAAAGCTCAAAATTTTGGGGTGCATGTTTTACATGCTGCTGGCCTAAGTTTGATCAGCACTGAGCTGAAGTAATACTGCTGGTTGTGACCCCAATAGCAAACCATAAAAAAGGTTTCTAATTTTCAGTAAAAGTAATTACCACAAATAAATTCCCAATGTTAAATTTTTCTAAAGATATTCAAAAAGAGGAAATTTAGTTCAGAAGGAAAGATTGAGATGCAAGAAGCTATCGTGAACAGAGAAACAAACAAAACAGCCAGTCATTGGTTCAGCCCTTCTGGAAAACAATTTGGACGATTCTCAAAAAATTAGATATTGAATTCCCATTTGACCCAGCAATACCACTGCTGGGAATATATCCCAGAGAGGCAAAAAAGTACAATCGAAACAACATCTGCACATGTATGTTCATCGCAGCACTGTTTACAATAGCCAGAATCTGGAAAAAACCCGAATGCCCCAGAACGGATGACTGGTTGAGGAAACTTTGGTACATCTATACAATGGAATACTATGCAGCTGTTAGAAAAAAGGAGGTCAAGAATTTTGTAGTTAAGTGGATGGGCATGAAAAGTTTCATGCTGAGTGAAATGAGTCAGAAAGAGAGAGACAGACATAGAAAGATTGCACTCATCTATGGTATATAGAATAACAGAGTGGGAGACTAACACCCAAGAACTGTAGAAATAAGTACCAAGAGGTTGTCTCCATGGCTTGGAGGCTGGCCTCACGTTCCGGGGAAAGGTCAACTCAGAGAAGCGATCACCAACTACATTGTAGTCGAAGGCCATGTGGGGGAAGGGAGTTGCAGGCTGAATGAGGGCTAGAGACTGAGCACAGCGGCCACTCAACACCTTTATTGCAAACCACAACAGCTAATTAGAGAGAGAAAACAGAAGGGAATGCCTTGCCACAGTGGCAGGGTGGGGTGGGTGGGAGATGGGATTGGGGAGGGTGGGAGGGACACTGGGTTTACGGGTGGTGGAGAATGGGCACTGATGAAGGGATGGGTTCCCAAACTTTGTATGAGGGAAGTATAAGCACAAAAGTGTATAAATCTGTAACTGTACCCTCACGGTGATTCTCTAATTAAAAATAAATAAATTAAAAAAAAAAACAGCCAGTCACCAAAAAACTAATTGTTCCAACCAAATTACAACACTATGCAAGGGGTCCACAAAAGAAAGATGGTACTAAATTGCTGGAGAGCTGTAACGTGTGGGATGAAGTGACAAAGTAGCAAAACTAATAATATTCAGACTTATTAACCAGGTTTGTAAGAAATATAAGAACTATCACTGAAAACATAGAAATAACATATAAAATTTGAGATATTGAATGAACACAATGTCAAAAATATCTGTCCTAGCCCTCATAATGCTGGAAGGAGATATAAAATGCAGAATCACAGGTAAAAGTTCTAGCTATTGCGTGTCCAGAGCAGGCTTGGAGAAACCAGACAAATTCATCCATACATAGATTAAAAATGTACACTGGTGGATGGATGGGTGTTGGAATACTATATGACTGAAATCCAATCATTAACAGTTTTGTAAGGGTCTATCATACAATGATTCAATAAAAATGTTTTTTAAAAAAATAATAATAATAACATATAAAATTTGGAAATTATGGAAAAATAAATAAATAAATAAAATAGAAAAAATATTACTTTCATTGAAAACTAATTCATATGAACTCATATTTCTAGAATAAATGCAGTTTAGAGAGTTAAATTTAGCAGCTGTTGTTTCTTAAAGCATAGATATACACATCATTTTGAAACTCTAAGGAACCTTTATCATTAATGTATAATCACAAACAACAGAAAAATTTACCCTATTTGAAAAAGTCCTAAAATACATCATAAACATTTGGTAATGTGAAGGCCTCCCAGCAATGCTGGCTGGGGAGATCACTGGGGACTACTTTCAGCATACTTGGTTCAATAACATGGGCCTAAGTTTGCTTTCATATAGAAAGTAACTATTCTGATTTTTTGACAGCCAATCTTTTGCTATGTACATGTTATCAGTAATGCCTCCTTTACATCATCCATTAAGCAATATTTAACAGAAATTTCTGCTTTATGACCAACACAATAAGAACTACACTGACAAGCACTTACTACTTTTTTTTTATTAGTGAATCACCATGAAGTACAGTTACAGACTTAGAACTTTTCATGCTTGTGTTTCAGTCATACAATGCTCGAGTATCCATCCCTCCACCAGTGCCCATTCTCCACCACCAATGATCCCAGTATCACTTCTACCCCATCATCTCATCCCCCCCACCCCACCTTTTGTTCTCTCTATCCTTTTGGGTGTTGTGGTTTGCAATCAAGGTATTGAGTGGCCATCGTGTTTGATCTATAGTCTACTTTCAGTGCATATCTCCAATCCCCAGCAGGCCCTTGAACCATACTTTACCTGGCGTTCCCTTTACTTTCTGAGCTGCCTTTTCCTCCATCATGTGAGACCAATTTCCAAGCTGTGGAGCCAACTTCCTGGTACTTATCTCTACTATTTTTAAGTGCTAGTCTCCCATTCTGTTACTTTATATTCCACAGATGAGTGCAATATTTATATGTCTGTCTCTTTTTGACTCATTTCACTTAGCATGATAATTTCCATGTTGATCCACTTATATGCAAAGGTCATGACTTCATCTTTTCTAACAGCTGCATGGTATTCCATTGTGTAGATGTACCAAAGTTTTTTTAAACAGTCATCTGTTCTCGGGAAGCACTACTTATCAGATCTGGTGCTAACACTTCCTGGCAGGCCAATGGCCCTATTCTCAGGTGAGACTAAAATCATAAAAGGGTCCCCTAAAAAGGTGACTTGAAGCCCATCAATTATCCCTGTGAAATATCCACATTCTACACCTCGATTGTTAAAAACTAAAAGGAATTTATATATAGCAAAAATACAAAGAATCCAGGATCTTTGGTATCTCATTGACGTCTAGAGGGTTTAATTGAAATAACAATCATCTGACCTCATAGGCAGAGGTCAGCCTATGGGCTAAGTAATTCTTGGACATTTTCTTCATTCACCTGAGTTCTTCATGAGTCTAGCAGAGCTTACCAAGTTTATTAGACCCACCACACCCCTTTCTGAAAACAAAAAAGAAAAAATGAGCCCTCCTGGATATCTATCTTCTTCAAGGGAACAAATAGAAAACATTGCAATTACACCCAAGGTTACTACCACCACCACCACCACCACCACGCATCCATTCTAGCATCCACCAGGGAATGTTATCACCCACTTTGGGGAATACTAGTAAGAGGAAGGAGCTATAAAGGATCACTTAGACCTATCAGGACAGTCTGCATCAGAGCCAGCTGGAAGACAATGCTGGAACAAGAGCTTGATACTGCTTAAGTTAAGGTTAGTGCAGGTGAGGAAGGGACACCTGTGGTGCCTAAGAGAAATATTCCAGTTACTCAACAAAGATAAGTACAGAGCAAATGGACTTGAAGCCCAGTACAGTATTTCCTCACTTCATCCTTCCCTATAGGGAGCTTTGCATAATGATGTGGAGCAACTAGATAGCAAGATGGGCTGACCCATAAATTCATTTTCTAGTCACTAGCCATTTCTTTGACTTGAAGCTGTTTAATAAAAATTAAAAGAAAAACAATGCACAGAAGATTATGAATATTTTCTGCTGTAGATTCAGAGGGTAAGAACTGGAAAAGAAAAACACTATGGTAAGCTCTTTTGAAAACCTCACAAATATTTCCTGTCCTGATTCCCTGGCATGAGGTGGATGGGAAAGCAATATACAAATGTTACTTAGAAGTGGGTGGGACAGAGGCCCAAGACAAGGAGAAGAGATTCTTCTAGATATGTGCCTTTGTGGTTTATCTGATGTGTTCTAAATGTAGGGATGGGTGTGCTCTGCTCAAGAGCAGTTCTAGGAGATGTAGCTGTGTGTATTATTGTGATGCAAACTTTTTTTTCAGTCTAAAGTTCTTCTAAAGTAGCTATTGTGACCCTAAGGGTCACATTTCAACAGTGGGGTTTCATGTGCTATACTTGAAACCTTTCCCCTTGTGCTACAGTTTGTCAGACAGCAAAGACTTTGGGCCACCATGGAAAGTGGTAGGGTAGAGATTGGATTTAAAGGCTGTAATTTGTTGATATTCATTACTAAGATGGAAACTGACTGGGACACCCACCACACCCTGCTTCTGCATTGCTTTATATTTTTATATTAACCAGGAGTATTATCCACCACCCTGCAGAGAGCAAAGTGGCCCAGGACAGAGGCATGTCCAAGTTAACAGGGAGGGTCACTACTGGCCTTGGTGGTCTAGAAGGTCCTGACCAGCCTCCAGGCTGTGCCCTCACAAGTGTCCCTGTTCTTCCAGTGAACCAGCATAAGAAAACTTACTTCTAGATATTTACAAGTCATCAACAATAAGAAAGGTTTCAAATTCACTAAAGCTATACCTATGCACATTTGGATATTTCTGTATGCAGGATATTGTGTCTAACTGCATTTCAAATACGACAACTCAATCAAGAACAGATGTGCGAATATCCTTTCCCGAGCAGGATCTCCAATCACATTTTACTTGGTGTTCCCTTTTCTATCTGGGATGACTTTCCCCCAGCATATGAGGCCAGCTTCCAAGCTATGGAGACAACCTCCTGGTATTATATACTACTATTCTTGGGTATTAGTCTCCTACTTTGTTATTTTATATTCCACAGATGAGTGCAATCTTTCTATGTCTGTCCCTCTCTTTCTGGCTCATTTCCCTTAGCATGATACTTTCCATGTTGATCCACTTATATGCAAAGTTCATGACTTCATCTTTTCTAACAGCTGCATAGTATTCCATTGTATATATATACCAAAGTTTCTTTAACCAGTCATCTGTTCTCGGGCACTCGGGTTTTTTCCAGACTGAACATGATGACCACTCAATACCCCTATTGCAAACCACAACACCCAAAAGGAGAGAGAGAGAGAGAGAGAGAGAGAGAGAGAGAACAAATTGGAATGCCCTGCCACAGAGGCGGGGTGGGGTGGGGAGATGGGATTGGGTGGTGGGAGGGATACTGGGTTCATTGGTGGTGGAGAATGGACACTGGTGGAGAGATGGGCTCTCGAACATTGCATGAGGGAAAAACAAGCACGAAAATATGTGAATCTTTAACTGTTCCCTCACTGTGACTCACTAATTAAAAAATAAATAAATTTAAAAAATAAAATAAATAAAAAAGTAAAAATAAAAAAGATATCATTATAAAAAAAAGAACAGATGCATTTACTCAGAGATTACTTTCCAACAATGCATATACTTTGAGCTCACTAACCTAGTCTCCATAATTCCAAAGCAAAAAAACCCCCAATTTTAAAATAATTCTTTGATAAAGAGCACTTGAGTTTTTCAGGAATGAGTATTTCTCAAAGTCTATCTTTTCTTTCCTTTTAAATTTTTGACATTGCCTTCTTTCCCCTCTTTTGTGAATTCTCCTTCCCATGTAGAAACTCACTGTCCTCCTGCTTCTCTGGCGCTGACTCTGATTCCCACCTGAGAGAAACATGTCCCCCACCCCATCACCTGATCTGTGTCCTCTGCCCTCTGATTGGCTCAGCATCCAACTTCTGCTCTCAATGCCATGCATCCTTATACAGTTAAAGACTACATGGTGTTGAACATAAACTATAATCATTAACTTCTTCTCAGAATTTAACTATACAGGTGTAAGATGCTGTGCTTAAAAGAATACAAAGAGTCCTATAACTGAGAGACTTACTCCTCAGGCCTTGAAGATGACAGACTTACTAGTCTCACAAACTCACACTCAGAATTAAAAGCTGGGCGTTTTATCCTCCCAGAAACATTTTTCTTTTAAAAAATTACAATGGTGTAGACAAGTAGCTTTAAAATTTTCTTGTAAGAATACTTAAATGTACACTAATCATCAGAGAGATGCAGATCAAAACAACCACGAGATACCACCTCACACCACAGAGACTAGCACACATCCAAAAGAACAAAACCAACCGCTGTTGGAGAGGATGTGGGGAGAAAGGGACCCTTCTACACTGCTGGTGGGAATGCCGACTGGTTCAGCCCTTCTGGAAAACAATATGGACGATTCTCAAAAAATTAGAGGTTGAGCTCCCATTTGACCCAGCAATACCACTGCTGGGAATATATCCCAGAGAGGCAAAAAAGTATAATCGAAACAACATCTGCACATGTATGTTCATCGCAGCACTGTTTACAATAGCCAGAATCTGGAAAAAACCCGAATGCCCTAGAATGGATGACTGGCTGAGGAAACTTTGGTACATCTATACAATGGAATACTATGCAGCTGTTAGAAAAAAGGAGGTCATGAATTTTGTATTTAAGTGGACCGGCATGAAAAGTTTCATGCTGAGTGAAATGAGTCAGAAAGAGAGAGACAGACATAGAAAGATTGCACTCATCTAGGGTATATAGAATAACAGAGTGGGAGACTAACACCCAAGAATTGTAGAAATAAGTACCAGGAGGTTGACTCCATGGCTTGGAGGCTGGCCTCACATTCTGGGGAAAGGGCAACTCAGAGAAGGGATCACCAACTATAATGTAGTCGAAGGCCATGTGGGGGAAGGGAGTTGTGGGCTGAATGAGGGCTAGAGACTGAGCACAGTGGCCACTCAACACCTTTATTGCAAACCACAACAGCTAATTAGAGAGAGAGAACAGAAGGGAATGCCCTGCCACAGTGGCAGGGTGGGGTGGGGGGAGATGGGATTGGGGAGGGTGGGAGGGATGCTGGGTTTACTGGTGGTGGAGAATGGGTACTGGTGAAGGGATGGGTTCCCGAACTTTGTATGAGGGAAGCATAAGCACAAAAGTGTATAAATCTGTAAATGTGCCCTCATGGTGATTCACTAATTAAAAATAAATTAATTAATTAAAAAAAAGAATACTTAAATGTAGGTAATATTAATAATGTCAGGCCAAAATAAATAAATAAATAAATTTTTAAAAAGTACATAGTAAGGGGCCAAAGAGACAGTACAGGAGTAAAGGTGCCTGCCTAGCATGCAATCAACCAGGGTTTCATTCCCAGAATTGCATATATTTCCCTGAGTATCACAAAAAGTGATCCCTGAGCATGAAGCCAGGAGTAAACCCTGAGCACCACCAGGCATAACCCCAAACTCTCACTCTCCTTCCCCTATCCAGAAAAAGGAAAGGGAAAATAATGGACAGTCTGGCAATTATACTTCCACTAAACTCTCTGCAAGTCAGTGTGAAGCAAAAATAATAATTTGATACTTTTAATGAGATTAACCAAGAAATCAAGAAAAAATGCAAATTACCTGAGAAAATAATTTAAAATATGGCTTTAGATACATCACCTTCATAATATTCTAGAAACACCCTATTTGTGACTTTGCACATTAGCTAATATATAAATATATCATTAATGTTATCCAAAATAAATTTACATTTAATTTCATTTTCATTTTTGCAGCATTTCTTGCATATAAGCAATAACAGCACTTGTATATAATTTATACAGTTGATCTGGGTTTGACCTTGAACCACGTATGTTCCCTGCATCCTGTCAGAAGTGATCTCTGAACACAGAGGCAGGAGTAAGCCCAGAGCACCTTGTGTGGTCCCAAAACAAACAAAACAAAATACCAACACAAAAGCTAAAAAGGATTCTTCAATCCTTTCAGCATAGTTTGAGTCTGAGCCTAATATTTAACTCAGGACTTTGAGGCGCCTTGATGAGAAATATGACCCTCCCACAGTCTAATAAAGGACTTCTAATTATACTGAAACTAATACCGTACTCCTACTGTGCCCTCTACCAATGCCTGCAATTTGGAATCTAGAGCATTTGAATAATACTTTAAAACAAACTAAAACTTTTATCAAATTTCAAGAAAAATAAAAAATTATATATTCAATATATAATATATTATGTAATTAGATGTTATATATATTTGCACACAACATAATATATTATCTATAATATCTTAAATACATTATGTATATTCAGTGCATATAATAATCCCACAGTGTTTTGTTTGTTGTCTTATTTTTCAACAGAAGGGCTGGTGCAACAGTGTAATAGGTTTTCTTTCCTGCACTCCCTTAGCAGAGAGGGTAAAACCTAACTTTCTGCCTAGAAGGGCATGATAAACCCTGCAATGAAATCCTCTGACTTTACTAGTTATGCCTTTGCTCATAGGTTGCCAATAACTTTTATTAGTACTTGACCTATGACTTTGGTCATAACCCAATAAATGAGGAATTCACCTTCTTTATCCAATGAAACAAATCCTAAAGTGGATTGGTCATCTAACATTTTTATATCCAAACCTTATATTTTATTTGAAATTTAGAAGTATTTAAAATAAAAACAAAGATAAGGAAGGGTGTGGAGAGAGGACTCTTACTTCTTCTCTTCCATTCTTTTCTGTACTGGGCCAATTGTCCTGAGAATAACCTGGAGATACAGGCACAAATGTGGATTGCCTTTCTTCTGCACTCTCAGACAAGAAATCAGAACATTATGTGATATCATATACAGAACAACTGAGGTGTATTTTGAATTTTAACTTTCTTATTTTTTAAGTATTAATGAAAACAAATAAGATGATTCATTCTTACTAACTTAATTTCAAAATTATTTAATCTTAATGTCTTATTTTTATTGTATCTAGTATCATATGATAATCCCCTTTTGTTTCTCTTTTATCACTAATTTGTCTATATTTAGTCATTTTATTAATTTTTTCTGTAGTTGTTGTTTTGAGGAGACACCCCACAATGCCCAGGCTCTGCACTCAGGAATCAGTCCCAGTGGTGTCTGGGAGAAGATCATCTGGGATGCTGGGAATCATACCTGGGTCTGCTGCATGCAAGACAAGTGCCTTATCTGCTGTGCAATTGCTGTGGTCCCTTATTGATTTTGTAAAACAGTTTTTGTCTTGTTTTATTATGTTTCTGTTTTATATTTCACTGATTTTATTTATCTTGATTTATCCATCTTATTTTAGCTTTAATTTTTTTCTCTTCTACTTCCTTATTTAACTTAAACACTTTGAAGAACTGTATTTTTCTACTATAAACAGTTAAATTTACAAAATTCCTTTTAACTAATTCTTATGTACTGCATCCCACAAATTATATGTTGTGTATTCATTTTTCATTTTAATTTTTATTTATTTAATTATTCTTGGAGATTTGAGCCAAATCCAGGTTTCCCAGGAGCTACTCCCAGTTCTGTGCTCCAAGTCACTCCCTACAGTGCTTTAGGGAACCATAGGATGCTGGAGCTCACACTTGCAAGGCCAGCATCCTAACCTCTACACTATTTTTCCAGCCCCTTGTACTTTTATATTTATGCAAAATTTGGGTGACTTTTAATTTTGGGTGACTTATTTTACACAAAGTTTATTTAGAAGAGGGCTGCTCAAATTCAAAATATTTGGTGATTTACTAAATAATATTACTAAATTTCTGAATGATCTATCCAAATTATTGAACAAATTATTAAAGTTACCACTAGTTAATAACAAGTTTTTCTGATTTCTGCTCAGGCAATAATTTCATGACTGTAAAAATTTACACTTGCTGGAAACAAGTGCAATGTTCGGTTATTGATGTGTAACAGGGGCATTGTATGTCTGATTTTAATGAACCTCTTCTAAAATTTCACAACTTGGTATGACATCAAGTATGGTTTTAAATAAATATGCTTTATAATTATAATTTAATTGAAAAACGATAAATTAAATAATTTTATATAAGAGCAAAAATTGAGTAGTTGAATTCATCTTCTATATCTACTGAAATAACAATATGATTTTTAAATTTTCCAATAATGATAAAATATGTTGAAGATTTCCTGACATTTTATCATGTTGCAAACCTGGGACAAACATTATTGCTCATTTTTAAAAATATAATTAAGTGTAGGGAGCCATTGTATCTTACTGATCTTATCCTGTCATTATTTGTTTAATCACTAGCTAACCCCATGCCACACCTAGCAAAGGTTGCCACTCCTAATCTTACTGATTTTATCCTATCAGCATTTGTTTATTACTAGCTAAATCCCGTACCACACCCTCCATTTCTGTTGGGGGTCCTGGCACCACCTCCTCCCAACAGGGAGGTATAAATACTGTAACTGCCATAGAATAAAGGCCTTTTCTCCCTCCTCCGGGCTCTGCGTCTGTTCTTTCGGCTGCGCCCTACGAAGGGTTCTCCCTGCTGAACAGAACGAGACCTCCACATCGACTTCCACACCTGGCGCCCAACATGGCTGTCGAATTCATGGAAAAAGTGAGTATTTCTGAGGGTCGCCTTTCTCTTGGCACACACCGTGGTGCGGGAATGGCCTACTTACCCTCTGATTCCTCCATCCCTATCTACTCCTGGGAATCCCCAGTTATTTGCATCCTTTGTCTCGCTAATTTTATTTGGATCTTAAATGAGATTTTTAAGGCGAGAAAAAGTCAGCCATTTTCAGAGATTCAGCACTGTGTTTCCGAAATTGAGATTTTTTTGAGGAAAAAGTATGAGAGTTCAGAGGCTTCCTCAGTCTTTGGGGATGAGGCACCCCCCATGCAGGGGACTGACTCCTCAAATTCTACTACCATAGGCTCTGACCATCCTGCTCCCTTATCTAAGCCCTCCCGCGCAGAGGCACCTCCGAGACTTTAGTCTGTGACTTCTGATATCCCCGATCCCTCTCCTCCGGAACTTAAATCCTTGCCCCTGGAGGACAAGGCTACCCAGGTAGATGAGGAGGAGAGGTGTAAGCTGGAGGACAAGGCTACCCAGGTAAATGAGGAGGAGAGGTGTCAGCCGTCAGCTCCACCACTCCATTATCTGTCCCATGACACTGCCTTTTTTAATCCCCCATATGCCAGTGAGGCACCCCGCCAGCTTGCCCAGGACACCGCCACCTTAATAAGGCAGCTGGTTCAGGAACTAGTGAGTGCCCTGCAGCCTTCTACCCTCTCCCAAGAATCTAGTGCAAACTCGGTCTCTCCTCCGCCCTGCCACACTCTAGCTTCAAAACCTATGGCTGCCTTCCCAGTTACCAGGTCCCATTCTCGGGCCCCCAAATACCCCATCTCTGCCACGCCTCCACCTGATGATGATCCCTCAGACAGAGAAGTTGAGGAGGCCGATCAGCCTGAGGAAGGGGCACATTCCCAAGAGGAAAATTCCCCTCAGGACGTAGCTCCGCAGGCACCAATCCGCCAAAGCTACCGTAGATTGAAATTCGAAGACCTGAAAGATTTAAAGGCTGCTGTCTCTTCTTGCGGCCCCACTGCTCCTTTTATGCTTGGCCTTTTGGACTCCTTTTGTGAGGGATGGCTCACGCCGAACGACTGGTTCTCAGTCACTAAGGCTGTCCTGAGTAGGGGAGACTATCTCTTGTGGAAAGCAGATTATTTAGAACGATGCCAAGAAATGGCGCGCCGCAACGTCGAGGCAGGAGGCTCTTCCTCATCCTGGATCTTTGCTAAATTTCAGGGTCAGGCACCCTTTGATTCTAATGAGGTGCAGGCTCAATTTCCCCCAGGGCTACTTGCCCAAATACATGTGGCTGCCCTCCGGGCCTGGAAGGGACTTCCCTCTAAAGGGTCGGTGGTAACATCCTTAGCCAAGGTTCGTCAGGGAGCTAACGAGCCCTATAGTGATAGTGATTTCATAGGGCACCTCACGGAGGCGGCTGAAAAACTCATGGGAAACGAAGAGACGGATAATGAGCTGATCCGCCATTTGGCCTATGAGAATGCTAAACCCATCTGCCAGGCCGCACTCCGCCCCTATAAGCGTGGGAAGACCCTCTCAGAATACATTAGGCTATGCTCCGAGGTGGATCCCACCACCCAAAAAATAGGGCATGCTATAGGGGCTGCCTTCAAACAGTTCTCTATTCAACCATCGAGCAGTCAGAACAAGCTGTGCTTTGGCTGTCGGCAGCCTGGACATTTCTAAGAAACTGTCCCAATAAAAAATCGCGGCCCAGACCTAGAAGTCCTTGCCCTAAGTGCAAACAGGGTTTCCACTGGTCGTCAGAGTGCCGCCAGAAGGCCAGGCCGGGAAACTGGATACAGGGCCAGCCCCAGGGCCCCCAGTCCGCTCCCTCTCCGTGTCTGGGGCACCTCAGAATCATGGGCCGTTCAACCCATCGGCGTCCAGCCCCCAATTCGCTCCCTCTCCCATGACCGGGGCACCTCAAAATCATGGGCTGTTCAACCCATCGGCACCCAACCCCTCTGCAGAGCCATCCCATACTCAGCCGGATTGGATCTCTGTGCCACCTCCCGCACAATATTAGTTAAAGAACAGGGTCCCCAGATAGTGTATGTCAACGCCTGTGGCCCTTTGCCATCTGGAACTTTTGGCCTAATTATTGGGCGAGGCAATATGCTCCCTCAGGGCATGCAAGTACTCCCCGGGATTATAGATGCTGATTTTCAAGGGCAGATTGGAGTAGTAGTTGAATCACTCTCCCCATTTTCAGTCTTGGACGCTGGCGCGCGGCTAGCACAGCTAATACTCACTCCAATAACAACAGTACAAAAACCACCCCCAATGTCAGAGACTTTTGCATTTTTTGCCCAACGCATTCTTAATCACAAGGGCTTGATGACTTTAGAGATCAACGGGAAGGAGTTTTTAGGTCTGATTGACACTGGTGCGGATGTAACGGTCATTGCTGAAAAAGACTGGCCAAAAAGATGGCCCCTCACCCCCTCACTGACTCACCTTCAGGGTATAGGTCAATCCCAAAACCCTATGTTAAGCTCATTTACGCTTGATTGGCACACCAAGGAGGGAAGTTCCGGGATGGTACGCCCCTATGTTCTGCCCGGGCTCCCACTCAATCTCTGGGGCAGGAATATTCTTTCACAGATGGACCTTATACTAATTGATGCCAAGGGCCTAGACATGCTCCTTGCAGTAGGTTATTCTCCCGGAAAGGTTCTAGGAAAATACCTCCAGGGCACGCCTGCGCCGCTAGCCCTTGACCCAGTGAAAAATGACCACACAGGCTTAGGTTTATTCTCAGTAACTGCCACGGCTCCTCCTGCACCCCATACGGATAAGATCATATGGAAGTCCAATGAGCCTGTATGGGTGGACCAGTGGCCGCTTCCCACTGAAAAATTACAGGCCGCCAGGTTGTTAGTGCAGGAACAACTCGCGGCGGGACACATAGAACCCACCTCTTCCCCCTGGAACACACCCATTTTTGTTATAAAAAAGAAAAACGGCAGTTGGCGACTACTACAGGATCTACGAGCAGTAAATAAAACCATGGTCATTTTCGGGGCGCTTCAACCTGGACTGCCGTCCCCAGCAGCCATTCCTTCAGAAATGTATAAGATAGTACTCGATTTAAAAGACTGCTTCTTCTCAATTCCCTTGCATCCTGATGATCGCCCCCGTTTTGCCTTTAGTTTGCCAGCTATTAATTATAAAGAGCCCATGCAACGTTTTCAATGGAAGGTTTTACCCCAGGGAATGGCAAATAGCCCCACACTGTGTCAAAAATTTGTGGCTCAAATTCTTGCTCCCATTAGGGCACAATGGCCCGACATCTATATGATCCATTATATGGATGATATACTGCTTGCTGGATCTGACCCACAGGCCACTATGCTCTGTTGCAATCAGGTGATCCGTGCGTTTACTCAGTCTGGCTTTCAAATTGCCCCCGAAAAAATTCAGATCGCTGACCCTTATACCTTTCTTGGATTTCGTCTTCAGGGGTCCCGTGTACTTTTGCAAAAAACGCAGCTGAAGCTTACTTCATTAAAGACACTACATGATTTTCAACAACTGCTTGGGCATATTACATGGCTCAGTCCCTATCTGAAACTTACCAAAGGAGACCTTATGCCCCTGTATGACCTTTTGCGCGGTGATGCTGACCCTTCTTCCCCTCGGATTCTAACACCAGCAGCCCGAGAATCCCTAGTTCTCATAGAAAAAGCGATTGAAGGTCACTTTGTTTGCTCTCTAGATTATCAGCGCCCTTTTCACCTCCTTATCTTCGCTACTCCTCATTCCCCCATGGGCTTAATTTGGCAGGAAAACCCTGTTTCTTGGATTCACCTTCCTGCCACACCAAAGAAAGTTCTTGTACCCTACTATCTCTTAGTGGCATCCTTAATTATTGAAGGAAGGAGTTTCTCTCGCAGACACTTTGGTCTTGAACCGGCTTCTGTTATTCAACCCTACAATAAGGAACAGATAGATTGGCTTCTTCAAAATACTGATGATTGGCCCATCGCCTGCGCTTCCTTTTCAGGAATTTTAGATAATCATTATCCCCCCAATAAGTTGATACAATTTATGGCTTTACATCAATGGGTTTTTCCTGTTGTCACTAAGACCAGCCCTATCCCTGGGGCTAAAGTGATTTTCACTGATGGATCCTCTAATGGCCAGGCCGCCTATGCCTGTGAGGGTGAGACTGTTTCTTTTTCCACAAAGGAGTCCTCTGCTCAGCTGGTTGAACTCACAGCTGTTCTAATGGTTTTTAAAAATTTTTCCCTTCTTCCTTTCAATTTATACACGGATAGTGCCTATGTGGCCTTCTCTATACCATTACTGGAGACTATTAGTTACATTAAACCCTCCTCCCCCGCAACATCATTGTTTTTGCAAATCCAACAGTATATTCGCTCCCGGCGAGCTCCATTTTTCATAGGTCATTTTCGTGCCCACACTAACCTCCCTGGGCCACTGGCGGCAGGTAATCACTTGGCAGATTTGGCCACCCAATCTTTCACAGCGCTAACTCTACAAGCAGATCTGCTGCAGGAGGCCACAACTGCACATGCCCTTCACCATCTGAATGCTCAAACTCTCCGCCTTATGTTTAAAATCACACATGAGCAGGCACGGCAGATTGTGCGCCAGTGCCCTTCCTGTGTATCCCTTCTACCCGTGCCTCACTTAGGGGTCAATCCCCGAGGACTAGTCCCTAATGCCATCTGGCAAATGGATGTCACTCATATTCCTTCCTTTGGGCAGCTTAAATATGTGCATGTGACTATTGATACCTTTAGTGGGTTTATTTGCGCCTCAGCCCAGACTGGAAAGGCCTCAAAAAATGTCATTGCTCATGTCTTGCACTGCTTTTCTGTACTGGGCAAACCACAGCTAATAAAAACAGACAATGGTCCAGGATACACTGGAAAAAAGTTTGAGCATTTTTGTAAGAAGCTGCAGATTTCCCATCATACAGGGGTCCCCTATAATCCTCAAGGGCAGGGGATAGTGGAGCGAGCCCATCTCACTCTTAAATCATATATTCAAAAGCTCCGGACAGAAAAGGAACTGTACCCAGCCTCGCTTTCCCCTAAGACGTTACTATCTCACGCTTTGTTTGTCATGAATTTTCTTATACTGGACAAAGAAGGTCGCAGCGCAGCGGACCATTTTTGGCATACTTCCACCAGCCACACTTATGCAAAAGTAAGGTGGAAAGACCCTCTGAGTGGTCTATGGAAGGGCCCTGATCCAGCCTGCATATTTGATGCTGCTGATAGTGTAGCCCGCTGGCTCCCCGAACGACTGATAAGGCAGGTCGACACACCTGCTCTGGCTGAACCAATTTCCACCCAGAGAATAAATGAATCCTCTGAGGACAGTGTCTCTTCTGCCACTGCCCAGGAACTTGCTTCTGCTCAGTCAGCCGCGTCGGGAGTGACCAACTAGTGGTCTCGCTCACAGAACAGTTATTCAGACTTGGCCTGGCTGGAGCAGGAACCAGCATTACTTCAAGACCGAAGATGATGCCCGTAGGGCAGGATCGGGAGTCTCAGTGTGAATGTGGTGAGTGGGGTGCACACCTGCGTGAAAGAAGGACTGGTCCGAGCGTGTGCAGGAGTAAGATTTGTGTGTGTGCTCCTAGTGTGTGTGCAATTGTCTCATTATCTTTCTTAGTTCTGCTTAGTTTTCAACAACTTTGAGAAGGTTTTGCCAGCTTATATCAACAAAAGTGCTTTCTTGACCCGTTTTTTCAACAAGCAGGAAACTGGCTGCACAGGCAGAGAAACAGGGAGCAATGTTCCCAATCGGCCGACAGGGCTCACTTTGCCCTGGGGACTGCTCTTTCCTTTCTCAGTCTATCAGTTTTTTCCTGCCATTCTTGAAGGGTCAGATTGATCGATCAAGTATATATTTGTGCACATGTATGATGTTTATTGTCTGACTGTCTGTCTCTCTGTCTGTGGAACACTCGAGTATTAGAGCTAGTTTAAAGTCAGTAGTTCTTAGATCTGGGCAAACAAAATCAAGGGAGGTCAGAGTGATATGGAGCCCAGCAACTTAAAAGATCTAAGTATCTTTGGAGCTTGCTAGATCAGGTCTAAAACAACGATTTCTAATCAGAATGTGACGCCTACAAAGAAATTGAAATTTTCAATCCAGATTTCATATTGGGAGAACATTAATAGTTATTAACAGTTGAAATCCTCTTGAATTCTAGTAAGCTAAACATATCTATTGGACTTACATTCCTCACCCTCCACTTTTACAGGTTGTAGATTGGACCATGCCAGGACCCAGTATCTGGGCTAACAATTCCTTTCTTTTACCCCCTCCATGGGATCCACAGATGCCTCAGCTGCCGAATAAAGGAGAAACACCTTTTAATTTTTTCTCTAGGATACTCACTTGATCCTGTCTGCATTGGAGTGCCTCCCTGTCTCCCTCTTCACTTTCAGACTTGGATTCATACCAAGTCCCAAATTCATACTACCTCTGATCACTCACAAAAAGATTTTTCTTTTCTGGTGATTGTGCATTATTTACCTGTCTCAATTCTTCCCTCTCAATCCAAGATTCTCCCCACAGTATAATTTTATTAAGGGCCAGATCGCATATGGTTACCAGTGAACCTGACCAGAGAATGGCAACGCTCCCCCGATAAAGGGCTCCTGACTGAAGACCTGACACAACTGCTCCGGCACTCCTGACAATTCCTTGGGCCCCTGATCGCAGCTATCCTGGACTCATTGCTGTAACCACCACTGATGCTGTTGCAGGAATAGTTCTTCAAGCCTTGGTCCAGACACACAACTTCGTCTAAACATTACAAAATGACTCTTACCACCTTGGGACAATGCAGGCTACTGTCAACCATGATGTTGAGCAACAATTGGACACTCTACAGCAAGTGCTACTTTGGGTCCAGGGCTGGGTTAATATCTTTAGAGTAACAAATGAGATTTTCGAGTGTTTAAGGATTTTTGGCTTGATTTGTAGGACCTCATCTTCCCCCAGTTCTTTACCTTGAGGATGCCAGGCTCCCAAGGATTTATTCTTGTGGATCAGGTTGCCAGGCAAAGCACTGCAAGGGAGGGCTGATACCCCGGCCCGGCTCCCTGCGAGGTATTCCGGTATAGCTTAGAGGTTACTCCAAAACCAAGGATTGATGGGGCCTATGAGGAGCCCCCTGCATAGACCCGATCATCCTTTCCTTCCTCTCCCTGCAAAAATGGAGTCTTTATGTCACAAGGGATACCGGACAATGCCTCCCCTGACCACATTTAAGTTAAAACAAAACAGGGGGAGATGTAGGGAGCCATTTTACCTTACTGATCTTATCCTGTCACTATTTGTTTAATCACTAGCTAACCCCATGCCACACCTAGCAAAGGTTGCCACTCCTAATCTTACTGATTTTATCCTATCAGCATTTGTTTATTACTAGCTAAATCCCGTACCACACCCTCCATTTCTGTTGGGGGTCCTGGCACCACCTCCTCCCAACAGGGAGGTATAAATACTGTAACTGCCATAGAATAAAGGCCTTTTCTCCCTCCTCCGGGCTCTGCGTCTGTTCTTTCGGCTGCGCCCTACGAAGGGTTCTCCCTGCTGAACAGAACGAGACCTCCACTTCCACAATTAAGTATTCATTCTTAATTGCTTTGTTGTATTTTGGTAGTGTATAAAGCAGGTACATGTTGTGTCATGTGCACCAAAGTGCAGTTTATTCCATGAGCAATTTTTCCTACGTCATTTGTTGAATAGTTCCTATGTACCTTGCTAGATAATTAAAGTAGATTAATTAATTTAATTAACCTAATTTAATTTAAATTATTAGTGTAACTAATACTTTTGATAAAAGTCCGTTTTTATTCTTCTAAGAGTATTTACCACCTTCATTTAAATTATAAATGCATTTTAATTGATGTGAAATAAAGTAAGTCTGATCTGGTTCACCTAGGTGATAAGCAAGGTTGAAATCCAGCTTGGGCTAGATCTGGAGAAAGAAGCAGGCTCAAGTGACCAGAAAGTAATCTAGTTAGGTTCCATTCACTTCAAAAACTCTCCAAGGAGAAAATTCTGATCTTACTGAGCAGATATAACTGTGGCCAGTTCCAAGGCCCTTTCCCCAGGCATAGTTTAGAGTTAATTTGTGTGAATCCTTTAAGTGTTAAGATATGCTCGGTGTGTTTGTGTATGTGGATTTTCATTAATAAGAAGTGTTATAGAATGACTTGTGACACTTCATTAATACTATTATTTAACTGGGTGTTCTTATTCAATTGGATTTTATTTTATTTTGGTTATAGGTTGGACACACTTAGTCTGGCTAAACGCTCAACACTGAGCCAACTGGCAGCATCACAACTCACCAACTTTTCCTGATGGACACGGTTCTAGATTGCTACCAAAGTTTTACTATCACATTATCAGATAACTCTTTACTGTAAATGCATTTAATTACTGTAAATTCATATTTGAATTGAATTCTCCTTTTTCGCTGACATCTCACCTTCCCAATCTATACCATCCTCAGAGAGTACATTCCAGTCACATTAGATTTTTAGGTTTTCTGGCCTCAAATTCTTGTGCATTAATCCCTTCACCGAAAGTTCTATTTTCCTTTTTAAAAATACTTTTTCTTAAGGCACCATGATTTACAGAATTATTCATTGTTGAGCTTCAGGCATACAGTGTTCCAGCACCAATTCCACCACCAAGTGCCAATTTCCCCTCACCAGTGTCCTCAGGTTCCCTCACACATTTTTAAGTTTGGTTGTTGCAGTTTGGGTTTCATGGTATTATTGAACCTGTGGTTTAAATGTTTAGCTACACCACTCCTCTGGTAGTTCATGTACTCAAATCCCCTTGAGCCCTGCCCCCTGTTGCTTCCCTTATGCCTCTTCTTACTTCTCCCGCCAATTTATTTCCTTCCCAGTCCTTCTATTTCCAATACACATGGGCCAAATGTGATTTAGTTTCCCACCTTCAATACCTTGCATTTCCAAATCTAGCTATTCTATATACCACGAATAAGTGAGGTAATCCTGTGGCTGTCTTTCTTTGGACTTATTTCATTCAATATGATATCCTCCAGTTTTATCCAAGTTATATGATTTTTGCTATTCCCTGATGCTGCATAGTACTTCTTTCTGCATCTATACCACACCTTTATAATCCATTTCATAATCCACTCACCTATCTTTGGCTATGTAGTTTGTTTTTCATAACCTTGCTATTGTAAGAGGTACTGCAATGAATTTTGTTCTGCATATGTCCATTTGGATTCATGTCTTCTGTGTCCTTGTGGTAAATATCCAGAAGTGGGATTGCTAGTAGCTCAGTTCTTAATTTTCTGAGAAACCTCCACACTGTTTTCCATAGGGGTTGAACTGGACAACACTCCCAGTAGCAGCTGATGAGAGGGGTTTTTTTCACCACATCCCCACCAACACAGATTTTTTCATAGTACTTTTGACAAGTGCCATTCTCACTGTTGTGAGATGATATTTCATTGGTATCTTGATTTGGATTTCCCTAATAATATCCCCTTGTCTTAATACCTTTCTAAACCTGACTTACTTACAAGGCCATCTGCTATAGTGAATCTTCCGTAAAGTCTTCACCAGCCTCACAAGACAGTTTTTCCAGATAACTATTGTATCTCATATTTAATATTTGCATAATTGTTTGTATTTTTTTGATACATCTAATCCTGGTGGTTCAACTTAGAAACTAAGCATTTGAAGCCAAATTCTCTAGCTTTTTTAACTCTCTTGCCAGCTCAATTTTTTTTTTTTGCTTTTTGGGTCACACCCAGCGATGCACAGGGGTCACTCCTTCACTCCTGGCTCTGCACTCAGGGAATTACCCTTGGCGGTGCTCAGGGGACCATATGGGATGCTGGGAATCGAACCGGGGTAGGCCTCATGCAAGGCAAATGCCCTACCCGCTATGCTATCACTCCAGCCCCTCAGTTTTGTTTCTTAACAGGGATCTATTTCTCCAAATCCAAACAAAACTGTAGTTATTGTTTGGATCACACACCTATGATGAGGATGGTGATTTTCAGCAGCCCCCTAATAGTGACATCGCCCATCTTATTCAACATGGAGACACAATAGGATGTTTTACCAGGAGATTCCTGATTCAAGCCTAAAATACCATTTCCTTTTTTTTATTTCAATGCCCCCCATACATGTAAGCTTGTATTCATGGGTATAAGCTAGTCATGTGTTAGAACAAGTGAATACCAAAAGTTAGTGGTGCAACATAGCCAAGGAATTTCTCACACACGTAGAATTTGGTTATAGGTATGAATTGCCTCCTCCTACTCTACCTCTCCCCCCACCTCCAGAGGAAAGGAAGCACATGTGCTGACCTCTGTGCAGAAATCAATCTCACTTTTCACTCATGTCCCGTGGATATTCCTCCTCCTATGGTACTCAATCTGACTAGAACAAACTGGTGATCCCAAGGAATGCTACAGAACATTCAAAGCATTGCATTGTCTCTTCCAGGAAGCCCTGCAATTAAGGAAATGGAGGAAGCAAGAGACTGAAAAGCAAAACAAATAAATAAACAAACAAAACCCAAGAAAAAAGACTTGTTCAGAAAAAAAGACTTCCATGTAAACCTAGAATGGGGCCTCTGACCAAAAATATCTGCCTCAGTATATCTGAGGATCTTTACTAAGTTACTCTGCCAACAATACTATCAAGATATAGACATTTGTTTTTTATTCTTGAAAAGTTTAGGTATTCTGAGAAATAAAAGCTATAAAAGTTATTATAATGCTCTCTCTCTCTCTCTCTCTCTCTCTCTCTCTCTCAACAAGACTTTCTCAGAATCCCCTAAATGAGGAGACTGAGAGACAAGGCACCTGTTGGGAGAAAGCAGAAATGACTTTGCATGAGATTACATGCTCACTCTGACCAGTGCCCCTACCATGTCATGGGTGGAACAGCAGCAGCTGGAAGGGATCAGGAAGCACCATTGCACAGTGGTACTTCTACCATCCTTGACAGGTCTGGCCTTCTCTCTGTGCCTTTCACTTACTACCTTCCCTCTGACCCACCAGCATGCCCCTAAACCCAGCTCTCACACTAGTTTCATGACCAGATATAACTGCCTTGGAGAAACTCAGCACAGTTAATAATTAATTTTCAACTACTCTGTGATTTATGGAGAATTTTACAACTGGGTCTAGGGATCTAAACAAGAGGTTAGCTGTTTAAATGGGGGAGGGGAAGTTGTTGGGTTTTTTTTTTTTTTTTTTTTTGCTTTTTGGGTCATACCTGGCAATGCAGAGGGGTTACCTCCTGGCATTGCACTCAGGAATTACTCCTGATGGTGCTCAGGGGATCATATGGGATGCTGGGAATCGCACCCGAGTCGGCCGCATGCAAGGCAAATGCCTTACCCACTGTGCTACTGCTCTAGCCCCAATGGGGGTAAAAGTTTTAAGTTCAAAATACCTAAATTACAGTTTTTTAAAAATACCTATTTTCTTTTTTGCTAATTATAAAACTGGTATCTAGATGATAAACTTTGAAGAGTAAAGTAAATATAAAGTTATAAACATCATTCACATTTTTACCTTAGGAACACAATTCATTATTTAACTGGGACAGTCACACTGCCAACCATTATGTACATTTCTTCCAGTGCAGACAGCTGATTTCTCCTTTTGCTTCAAATGTGATAATGTGACCAAATTCCTCAAGTGAATTAAGTACATAGCCTAGGGAACTCCACCCTTTCAGAATTTTCTCCTTTCCAGGTGGTAAAATGAGAATGTTCTGTAGGCAAACTTGCACCACACATTCAATATGAAAGTGCCCCAACCGTACCCACTGCCAATTTGATCTATTCCTTCATATAGTTAACCTACCCCATTCATAAGGTAAGGAGAGCCTAGATTTTCTTAGCAACGTGTACACTGTCTAGTACAAGACTAGTATATATGACAGAATATCAACAAATATTTGTGTTTGTTGATTGTTGAATGTTGATTGTGTTGTGATTATTATTTATTCATAGAAATTATGTGATTTACAATACTGTTAATGGTTTCTAATGCACACAATTCTTATGTGATTATTGATCAATTGGTTGACTGGCTCAGTGAAATGATGCCCATAGGATTCTATTTTGTCTACAGCTCTGAAGTTTTACATACCAGAGTTGAAATATTGCTCTCCAAAACGGTTCATTGCCAGCTTGGTGGAAAATCTATTATGGAAGCTTCCATTTCCTCATTTCCTTCACTGGAAAACCAGACCACAAAGCTCTCGAAATATCCAGAGTGTCCAGGTGAATGTCATTATCATTATATCTAATTGTTAGTAGTATTTCTGGCAGAGTTTCAGAAAAATAAGTATGCATGATGGATTCACCCAGATAGTTTTCCTGTCTATAGCACATGGTGGTTCAAAGGGGAGAAGGCAGATGGAATAGAGAAGGGATCACTAAGAAAATGATGGCTGGAGGAACCAGCTGGGATGGGAGATGCATGCCGAAAGTAGATAATAGACCAAACATGATGACCTCTCAGTGTCTGTGTTGCAAGCTATAATGCCTAAAAGTAGAGAGAGAGTATGGGGAATATTGTCTGCCTTAGAGGCAGGGGGAGGGTGGGAAAGGGGGGGAGTATACCCGGGATATTGGTGGTGGGGAGTGTGCATGGGTGGGAGGATGGGTGTTTGATCATTGTGAAATTGCAACCCAAACATGAAAGCTTGTAACTATCTCACGGTGATTCAATAAAATTTAAAAAAAAATTTAAAAAGACATAAACTGGTAGCTTTTGAAACACAATAAACAATGTACCTTATGATTCAAGAAAAGAAATTAGAAAGTGAAATAAGATTGAAAATAAAAAGCAGCAAATAAAATGTTTAAAATTGCAAAATTAAAATAAGTATACATTAAAGAAAAATGAGAGGAAAGTTACAAATTGTGGGTAAAGCCCTGAGATGCCCCTGCTTTTCTCTACCTGAGATCAGACAGGTCTGGTTCTGATCAGCTAATCTGGCCAGTTTCCAGTTGCTGGATATAATGGGGATCTAAGACCTTTCACACTGTTTCTCCCTTATGCACATACCTCTGAGTACAATTATGCTAGCTAATTTAGAAGTGCCTCTTCAAACCAGTTCTGCTGCTTTCTTGAGCCAGGTAGATGAAGGCTGAGATTAGAGGGACTGGAAGTGGTGCTGGTCCTCATCCTGTGTTTCCAACCACTGAATGGACACAAGGGGCATCTTCCATGGGGATTTGTCACCTAGAGTTAACTACCTACAGTGTAAGTCTGACCCTGACAAGGGTCACAATTATACCATGCTGGGTTCCAAGATCATGTCAATGAAAACTATATGAGCACTTGTATCAAGATTATCTTGACTCTCAACTTCAACACTGTCTTCCTGAAATACCAAGTATACAAGTCAGATTCTAAAACTACCAATGGGCAAAAGCTATAGTATGCAGTGTTTTTTCCTTCACCATCACCTGTGAACTTACAGCATGTGAGTATATCAGACCAGGAGGAATAAGGCAGGTTTCAGGTCTACTGTCTCATAAAAAGAATCTGGATTCTGGTTTTCGGTCCAGGGCTCTTTTCACATTATCAAACTTTTCCTGGGAAAATGTGCCTGACTCCATACAATACATTCCCAACTAAAGATGCTGTCAAGAAGCAGAAACAAAATTTCTTAAGCAGTAGAACACAAACTTCATAGAAGCACTAGCACTATATGCAACCCAAATGCCTCGAGGTGTAGCCCTGGTGGCCCAAGAGTATTGCCAGTAATGAATATTAAATTTCCACACAGTACTTAGGGGCATAACTCCAGGTTCCCCCCCAAAATCATGGGGTTATCCCCTACTCAGAAAAATCATTTGAAAAATTGATGTTGTGGTGACAGTGATTTCTGGGTCTCCAACCTTCTGGCAGGAAAAGACCAGTGATCCAAAGACTATAGAAGTAAAAAGAGGGGCAGAGGCATGAAGGGAAGGTGCATCACCATCCTGCAGCTTTCTTCTGACAGTTATTACTAGGAGAGATGTGTCTCCATCACACATTCCCTAATACCTGATGCTTATCTGGTGCAGGATGGGTTGCAACCAATATAAGAAATTAGAAGAAAAACTGAAATTATAAGATACTATATTCAAAGCTGGAGCAATAGCACAGTGGGTAGGGTGTTTGCCTTGCACGTGGCCGACCCGGGTTCTATTCCCAGCATCACATATGGTCTCCTGAGCACTGCCAGGAGGTAATTCCTGAGTGCATGAGCCAGGAGTAACCCCCGTGCATCGCCGAGTGTGACCCAAAAAGCCAAAAAATAATAATAAGATACTAAGTTCACCTATACATGAATATCAGTAAGTATTAGCTTTGATTTTTAAACCCACATATATGTAATTTGTAAGAAACTGTAAATGGCGGACTAACATAGATTGAAAATAAATATTTTTAAGTAAACACTTTTTCATAAATAGAAAACTAATAAAAATAGAAGGATCCTCTCTATTGATAAGGTCCTTCAATAAATATCCTTTAGGGAGACATATTAACTATGTCTTCCTCAAGATAATTAACTCCTTCTCCTACCACTCTCCTAACATTTTTATTAAAAATATATTTCACTTCAAATAGCTAATTGTAAAATGTATAAATTCTAGAGCAAAATCTTACATAAATTACAATAAGTAAGCAAAACTATAATGATAAACTTTGACATTTTAAAATCAAAAACTGAAAGAAAAACATATTTTTTAAATAACAAAGTTCTTTCTCTTCCCTAGGCCAGAATATTTTCCATTTAGCCCCACTTCCTGTATGTCAATCCCCCTTGAAGTGTCAGGCACAGAAGATTTCAGCCCTGCCCTCTTGTGCATAGCCCAGTCTTGATGCATCAACAAGTTATCCAATAACTCTGAAACACATGGCCACATGCATAAACCTGCAACAGCAGTATTCCATTCTCTTCATACACTCAAAGTTCTGATGAGGATCCTCAAACTTTAGCCCAGAAGCGCCAAAAGCCATCATTAAAAACATAAAACCTGAAACTGGAGAGATAGTACAGTGGATAAATTGCATGCCTTGCATGTGGCTAACCTAGGTTTAATCCCTGGTACTTCATATAGTCCCCCTGAGCCCTGTCACGAGTGCAGAGCCAGGAAGCCCTTGATTACCATCAAGTGTAACCCAGAAACAAACAAACAAACAAAAAGAATGAGACCTAATCACGCCCTTAGTGGCAGCAAACGTCCAAAGGCTCTTCCAGAACTTCTTTATTCCCAGCATTAGGCCAAGGGATCTCTCTAGATGTAGACAGCATAGGCACAACTCAACCTGTAGCACTGTAGCACTGTCATCCCATTGTTCATTGATTTGCTCGAGTGGCCACCAGTAACGTCTCTATTGTGAGACTTGTTACTGTTTTTGACATATAGAATATGCCATAGGTAGCTTGCCAGGCTCTGCCGTGAGGATGGGATACTCTCGGTAGCTTGCAGGGCTCTCCGAGAGGGACAGAGGAATCAAACCCTGGTCCGCGCGTGCAAGGCAAATGCCCTACCCGCTGTGCTACCGCTCCAATCCTAACCGTGGCAAATGTAGTGCTGAAGACAAAGGGAAAATGAAATATAGAGATGTAGACATATAATAACAACTGCCGTAAGAGCTCCCCAATGACATCAGACCTCTGTAATCTGCTTGAAAAAGTTTTTTGGACAACAATCATATGATCTGAAAATGACATTTGAGCATAGAATCAATTAATTTGAAGAAACCCTGATGGGAAAAAAATGAAATATATTGTCCAAGTAGAAGTAAATAAACTAAAGTCTGCAATATAAGCCTTAGAAGCAATATGAAGGAAACTAAAAATCAAATCAGTACTCAAAGAAGCAGTTAACTCCAGTAAGAGATGAGGAAATAGAAAAAATAAAGGAAAAAATAATGGAGAGAATATAAAAGAAATCATTGACGATGCCAAGGAACAACTTCAGAATCAAGAAAAGTTGGTGGGAGAGGAGAAGAAAGACTAGTTGATAAAATAATTGTTGAGAAATTCCTCAACCTGAAGGGTGAGATGGGAACAATGATCCAAAAGGTTCAAAGAATAATAACCATAGTAAACCCAAACAAAACAACAGCAAGGTATCTTGTTGTCAAAATGGCAAGGACCAAAGACAGAGACGGATTTCTTACAACCACAAGACAGGAGAAAAACCTCTTATACAAAGAAAAACAATTCACAGCAGTTTCCTCAAATGAAACTCTGTAAAATCTGTAAAAAAACAAAAGGAATACATATACAGTGTATTAAATGAAAAGAACCTTTACCCAAGAATCTTTTACCCAGTTGGTGGGATTGATGTTGGAATATTTAATGTATTAGATCATTAACAACTTTACAAAACTTAATTAATTAATTTTTAAAAAGAATCTTCTGCCCAGCAATATTGTCACTCAGTGCAAGAAGGAATTAAGAAACTCCAAACAGCAGTTGAAGACATTTTGGAATCAAATTCAGCCCTGGTAAGGTTACTGAATGGCAATTTATAAAAGGAAACATCATATACAAACAAGGAACCAAATTCCACAAATAAACATGGCATCAAATCCCTCCATATCAATAATTTCTCTACATGTTAATGGACTAAACTCTACCATAAAAGTACTCTGAGGGGCTGGAGCAATAGCACAGCGGGTAGGGCATTTGCCTTGCACGCGGCCGACCTGAGTTCGATTCCCAGCATCCCATATGGTCCCCTGAGCACCACCAGGGGTGATTCCTGAGTGTAGAGCCAGGAGTAACCCCTGTGCATTGCCGGGTGTGACCCAAAAGGCAAAAAAAAAAAGTACTCTGAGTAAAAGAATGGCTCAGTCAATAAAACCCAGCCTTCTGTTGTTAGAGACACACTTAAACTCTCATAACAAATACAGGCTGGAAGACATTCATAGAATTTAATGACTGACTATAAAAAGCAGTTGGAAGCCTGCCTCAAATGTTGGGGGAGAAGGAGGTTGGGACAAAGAAGGTACAACCATGATAAAGATAGTTGGAAATGATTACTTTGGATAATAAGGACTACATGCTAAAAATAGGTAAAGGACCAAACATGATAGCCTGTGTTGCAAACCACAATGCCCCAAAGTGAGTGGGGGGAAGAGAGAGAAAGAGAGAGAGAGAGAAGGAGGACAGAGAGAAAGAGAGAGAAAGAGAGAGAGAGAGAGAGAGAGAGAGAGAGAGAGAGAAGGAAATTGCCTGCTATAGAGACAGACTGTGTAGTGGGAGGGAAATTGAGGACATTGGTGGTGGGAAATGCACACTGGTGGAGGGCTGGATGTTGTAACACTGTATAACTGAAACCCGACCATGATTAGCTTTGTAACTCGGTATTTCATGGTGATTCAATTAAAGTAAAAATAATAAATAAATGAAATACAGAGGCTCCCATACTCATTTTGGATTAGATATCCTTCAAACTGAAGAATATAATAAAAGATAGGGAAGGATATAACATACTAATTAATGGAGTAATCTATCAAAAGGACTTAATGCTCATCAACATTTATGCAGCAAAGTTTACACTGTCACTGCTAATAGATCTGAAGAGCGACTGACTTCAATGGCAGCACAACAGTAGAGGGAGATTTCAATACCTCACCCTCATTTCTGGACAAATCAACTAGACATAACATCAGTAAAGAAGAAAGAACCTTAAAATAGGAACTGAAAGAACTGGGTCTAACAGAAATATTCAGAACCTCCACCCCGCAAAAAAACAAGTGAACATTCTTCTCCAGTGCACATGTAACATTCTCCAGGACAGACTGCTTGCTCAGATGTAGTGGGAGGCACTGCATATCTTTCTTTTTTTAATTAATTTTTATTATTTTTTTAATCAATTCACCATGAGGTACATTAACAAAGCTTTCATGTTTGAGCTTCGATAATACAGTCATCCAACACCCATCCCTTCACCAGTGCACATTATCCACCACCAAAATCCCCAGTATCCCCCTTCCCCCATTCCATATCTCCCCCTGCCTGTGTGGCAGACAATTTGCACAATACTCTCTTTCTCTACTTTAGTTACCTTCGATATTTTGAGACCAGACCCACCACCACTCATACCTGCCAAAAAGGCAATGCTAGACAATGTGTTTTGTATTGTTTGTTTTGGATGCAATATAATGTTGTGCAGCATCTAGAGCAGACACACGCTCCAGGAATTCTAAAATTTTAATAATTAGGGTCTGAAGAGATTGTTGCAGCAAGTTGCTGAATGCAAGTTTCATTTGTGTGTCTCTGGATCCTGGATCCTGGCCATGTGGGAGCTTAAGTAGACAGTGGCTGGGTGTTGCATCATCTCAGAGTCTCATCGGGGCTGGGGGAAGGAGGAGTGCCCACTCCTCCTATATCCCATGAGGCCTGGTTTTTGGTGCCACCACCAATCATACCTGGAGCTTATTGCTGACTTCTAGAAAATGGCTATCATGAGTAAAGAAACCCGGCAGGCACCACAACATTGGAGAATTCTCCGGGCCCCATACCGAGCCAATATCTCTGGGACACTCCAGATGGAGCAGGTGCAATCTCCCTGACTTCTCCAGATGGAATCCCGGTAACCATAAGCTTCTACAAGCATGGCTCCAGTATGTGGCTACAGGACTATTCCTCCAAAGCATGTGGCCACTTATGCATAGTTACGTGACCTTTTCTGATATACAAGGTGAACAATGAAAAATAAATGATCTAGCATCTTCCCCTGCCCAAAACTAGAGAGAGAACAGCGACACGCGGGGCCTCACGGAACAGGGGATGGAATCGACCCCTCTCCCCGTCCTGACGAGGCCCTGAGTTGCCGCCCATGAACGGCTCCTGGTTTTTGAACAGCATGATCCCAGAGGCACACAGTCTCGGAACCCAGCAGCTTCTGGCAGAAACACATCTAGATTGAACATTAAACTATGGTGCCATGCCACCCCGAGTGGGGAAAGGTGTTTGTCCCTTCTGCCTTTTCTCCCCTGAGGCACGGTGGCCACCACCTTTTCAAAGCCTATTGGACAGCAAGGAATGAACACAGGGCTCAACCTTTAATAAACATATTAGTAATTTCTTATACAAGGGCTTAATGGCTCCAGGATGAAATACAAAATCTTCACACACTTTCCTCTAAGGAAACTTTATTGGACCATTTTTAGCAGATTATTCATAACAATCAATATAAAATTAATTATTTCAGTTCTGCTTTGGGGGAGACACTTTTGGATTTGGGGTTAAACATTTGAAATATTATAGTGGGAAGGTGAAAATGGTGGTGTGATTGGTGTTCAAATAATAAATGTAATGAGTAATGAGTTATTCTGAACAACTATGTAAAAATAAAATAAAACATAATAGAAGGTCTGAGTAACAGAATAACCCTCTGAGGAAAAGATTGATGATATCTAAGATGACTTGCAGGAAACCTCTAGAAACATAAGATGGAAAAAGTCTGAAAATAAATTAACAGCACCAGAAGGGATCACTAAGAAAATGATGGCTGGAGGAACCAGTTGGGATGGGAGATGCATGCCAAAGGTAGATAATAGACCAAACATGATGACCTCTCAGTGTCTGTATTGCAAGCTATAATGCCCAAAAGTAGAGAGAGAGTATGGGAAATACTGTCTGCCATAGAGGCAGGGGGAGGGTGGGAATGGGGGGAGTATACCCGGGACATTGGTGGTGGGGAATGTGCACGGGTGGAGGGATGGGTGTTTGATCATTGTGAGATTGTAACCCAAACATGAAAGCTTGTAACTATCTCATGGTTATTCAATAAAATTTAAAAAATTTTTGAAAAAGAAAAGAAATTAACAGCACCCCCAGGGAACTATGAAATGAGTTCAGCAGAGCAATATGAAGGAGAGATACAGAACTTCATTGAGAGGCAAGAGTTTAGAGAATTCATAGCCTTAAAATCATCTTGCAGTTTTAAAGAAGCATTAAAAAGGCTTCTTTAAAAGACAAGACAAACTACTCAACACTTTGCCATTGAGTATGGCACTCATTTGCTAAGTTTTATTATTTTTTCCTAAGATGAGTACTGTTCAATTTTTGCTATGTATTATGTATTTGCTATGTATTTAATTTTCACCACTGAACATTTATTTTAAATATTTTTATTTTTAAATTTTTTATTATTTATTTATGTATTTATTCATCATCATCATCATCATCATCATCCCATTGATCATTGAATTTCTTGAGCGGTCTCAGTAACATCTCCATTCGTTCAAGCCCTGAGATTTTAGAAGCCTCTCTCTACTCATCCTTCCAACAATGCCATACTAGAGGCTCTTTCAGGGTCAGAGGAATGAGACCCAGCTTGTTACTGGTTTTGGCATACTAATACACCATGGGTACCTTTGCCAGGCTCTCCCATGTGGGCAGGAAACTCCCAGTAGTTTGCCAGATTCTCCCAGAGGGAGAAGTAGGCTATAAGATATCGCGCAGCTGCAAAGCGGCCGCATGCTTCCAGGAGACAGTTTTTAAGTCTCTGGATGCTGGCCGTTGACAGGATTACACAGTGCCAGGGGCAGTCCCTGGGTGTGACCGCCTACCTACTGGGAGATGGAAAATCTGGGCAGAAGAGGTCCAGTCCCAATCCAAGCAGCCTTGGAGGTCTCAGCCCTGGGTCCCACACACTATGGTTCCTCTGCCAGTTCCTTCATGCGTGAGGCTCGTCTGAACATGTGGAGAGCCTTGAGCATGGCTGTGGCTAGGCTGCGGAGGTCTTTGGCTGCCAGGAGCTCTGCTTGGGGTGGGAAGGGAAGCTGGAGCCGATCCTTCCGAGGAGGCCCCAGGGAAGACAGCCAGGCACGTGGGCAAGAGACTCTCTTATTTACTCATTTTTTAAATTTATTTTTATTAGTGAATCACAATGAGGGTACAGTTAGATTTACACATTTTTGTGCTTGTGTTTCCGTCATACAATGTCTGAGAACCCAACCCTCAACCAGTGCCCATTCTCCACCACCAATGAACCCAGTATTCCTCCCACCCCCTAATCCCATCCCCTCAACCCCCAGACCCCCGCCTCTGTGGCAGGGCATTCCCTTTTGTCCTCTCTCTCCTTTTGGGTGTTGTGGTTTGCAATAGGGGTGTTGAGTGGCCATCGTGTTCAATCTATAGTCTACTTTCAGCACGCATCTCCCTTCCTGAGCAGGTGGATGTGGGGAGAAAGGGACCCTTCTACATTGCTGGTGGGAATGCCGACTGGTTCAGCCCTTTTGGAAAACAATATGGACGCTTCTCAAAAAATTAGAAATTGAGCTCCCATTTGACCCAGTAATACCTCTTCTGGGAATATATCCTAGAGAAGCAAAAAAGTATAGTCAAGATGACATCTGCATTTATATGTTCATCGCAGCACTGTTTACAATTTTTATTATTTTTATTGAATCACTATGAATTACAAAGTTACAATCACTTGTATCACTTGTCATCCCATTGCTCATCAATTTGCTCGAGCAGGTGCCACTAAGTCTCCATTTGTGTCTGTAGGGTGCTGGTGTAGCCCAATGCTGTCTCCTTGCTCCAGGAACACAAAGAGCCTCAAACCATTCATTCAGGATCTTGACAAAGAAGTCTGACCATCTCGTAGGTGGGCGGCCAGGTGCTCTTTTGACGTCCGTGGAATCCAGTCAGTAATAGCTCTAGTCCAGCAGTCATCTCCAAATCTCATTATGTGTCCAGACCATCTGATTTTCGACACCTTGGCAAAGGAAACAAGGTCCCTGATTCTCGATTGTTGACAGAGGTCGGAACTCCGGATTCCTTCTCTCACTTGAGTGAAATGTGATATTCCAAGCATAGTTCTTTCCTCTTTGGGTCACCCGAATAGCATTCTTATCCTGTTTTCGTAGGGCCCAGGTCTCTGAGGCATATATTAGTGCAGGAGGAACGGTGGAGTTGAAAAGATGTGCCGGAGCTGGAGGTTCTTCATCCTCTTAATAAATTCTTTGACGCTTTTGAAACTGTTCCATGCTGCTCTTTTCCTCCTGTGCAGCTCAGGTGCCATTTTGTTCGTCGTGTTGAGTTCTCGACCGAGGTACACATAACTGCTGCATTCGGAGAGTTTGTTCCGTTGAGAGCAAATAGAACACCAGGAACTAGTCCATTTCTCATGAACATTGTCTTCGTGAGATTCAGCTGCAGTCTGATCTTTCCACACTCACGGTTGAAGTCAGCCAGCATTCGTGCAGCTTGGTTAATGTTTGGTGTTATGACAACGATGTCATCAGCGAAGCAGAGGTGGTGTAGTTGCCGACCATCTATCTTCACTCCCATTCCTTCCCATTCCAGTCGTCGCATGATGTTCTCAAGGGGAGCACTGAAGAGTTTTGATGAAATGGTATCGCCCTGCTGAACCCCTCTCTTTACATCGATGATCACTTCCTCGTAGAATGATGAGATTCTGGTGGTGAATCCATACTACAGCTCATGGAGGATCCTGATGTACTGAGTTTGAATGTCCTGTTTGGCTAGGGTAAAAGTTACAAAGTTACAAAGTGATTCATAATTAAGTTTTGGGCTATAATGTCTTTGGGGCTCATGCCTGCAATGCATGGGGACTGGGGGTTGTTATTCCTGGTTATGCAGTCAGGGATCACTCCTGGCGGAGCTCAGGGAACCATATGGCATTCTGTAGATCCAACTCCATTGGCAATACGGAAGCACCTTACCCTACAGCTGTACTATCACTCCAGCCACAAGCTCTCCCTTTAAATTATAGTCTTTCATTTCTCCAAGCACCTATGAGACCTAAGCCAAGAAACATAGAAACAAAGATCATGTTTTCTTGTGAAGACAGAAGAATGAAATACCGCATAAGAGACACTGCAACTCAGGCTGCTTTTGGAAGAAGCAAGCACTGGAATGTTAAATACCATGATTCCAAATCCTGTCTAGCATGAGTAGAGAGAAACATTCGCTACTTGATTTTTTTCTCATAAATATTGAGTCATTTCTTTGTGCTTATTAACCATTGAGGCAGTTGTTTCTGTTTTTTTTTTCCTGATTAATTTGGCCTTGTCTTTTGCCTAAATTGTTCATTGCCCAGTCAGAAATAATGTATTTGTGAAGTAGTGGAGAATCCTTCAAGCAAGTACTTTTTTAAAAATTTTTTAAAATTTTATTGAATCACCATGAGATAGTTACAAGCTTTCATGTTTGGGTTACAACCTTACAATGATCAAACAGAGCAAGCACTTATACACCCTCAAAGGCAAAGGTCTCCTGGAATCCTGGCCTCCAGTGGTCTCTGAATGTGCGCCTTCTAGCGATGAACCCTGAAAGTAAACTTTTTTTTTTTTTCAGTGCTATTTTGAATGTCTGCACTATGTTCCCTAAGAGAACTGGACTGCTATCTGCACAGTGATAAGAATTTCCTGACTGAAAAGTTTCTAAAACTATATATTTTGTTAGATATTAGATTTTGTAAAACAACTTACTCCTGCATTCATTCAAGTTGACTGACTTAAGAAATCTATTTACTTGGGTTCTTAGTAGGGACTAGCCTGACCTCGAAAGATCTAAATGTTTCCTTTCTTGCTTGGCAGAAAAGATAGGGAAAGCATATGAAGGTGTGCCTGCTGATCCCTCACAGGGCAGGGAGGAGTTGGCATCCAGAGTGATAAGGGAAAAACAATCAAGAAAAATTTACATTTCAACTCAATATTTGATTTGGTATAAGCATGTCTCATAAAATAATTGAGACATATTAAAAGCTATTTTTTCTAAGAAATGTAACTCTACCAGGTTGCTTTTATTTTTCTGGAACCCTATGTTGAAGAGAAGAGAGACAAAAGAAGTCAGTACAGAATCTTAAAAGGATCTACTGGTGACATTACACCATCTCATGACAAACCCTATTCGCTCATCCCCTCCCTCCACCTGAGCTCAGCCCTGCTCTGTTGCATCTTCCAATTAATTAAATACAGCTTGCTCTGCTGTTCCAGTCTGATGTCTGTTTACCCGCCTAAACCCATGCATTTTCAGGTGAATTAACACAGATCACACTTCTGCAGTGGCTTTATTTTCTAATTCATGTTAAGGGGTCCTGAGGGTAGCCTCATAAAGATTTCCCATCAAGCAACTTCATGTACCAAGCATTTCCTTTGCAGGATCCCAGGACGATGTTCCAATTGTGGCAGGGTCTCTCACACTTCTGGCCTCCCTGTCATGCACTTTTCTGAGCAGGTCTGACCCTTGATTTGTAACCCTTCCTATGTGGCTGGGGGAGGGAGGCAAAGAAGGGTCAAATCTACCATTCTTGCACTTGCTCACTTCTTAGAGGAACTTCACAGTAGAATTTGCAGTCATGCTGCTGCCAGCTTTCCCCAACACCCCTTGAAAGGAATTGTTTGTTTCTTTTACATGCGTTTTACTTCCCTGGGCTGATAGACAAAGCACCTGAAGTCTCTAACCATGTTCTGAACTCTTCAGTAGGTTGTGGTGTGATCCACTCCTCTACATCCACCTTTGATCAGAGCTAAATGTGAACAAAAGCTGTGACTTCTCATTTGATTCTAGAGCAAAATTTTTATATGTGCTAATCAAAAGAGAAATATGTTCATGGAATCAGACCAACTTACCTAGTGCTGACTTACATGTTGGATTGTCAAAGAAAATCACTTAAATTACCTCATATGGTTATCAGAAAAAACCTATAAATAAAAAATAGAGCTCACACCTGTGAGAATGGCTATCATCCAAATACAAGAGGTAAACGTTGGGCCAAACAAAAAAAAGTGAGGGAGAAGCTTTGCACACTATTAACAGAAATGTAAATTGCTGTATCAAAAGTGGGAAAGAACATGGATATACTTTTTTTAAAAAAATAGAATAGAAATAGAATATGATCTCTCACTGTTGGGTTTTTACTGAAGAACACAAAAGTGCTAATTTATTCCAAAGATGTTAAGCACCCCATGTTCATCACAGCTTTGTTCACAACATGCAACACTTTAATAACCCAACACCCATCAACAAATGAATAAGTAAAGATTCTGTATAAATCCAAAATACTACTCAGTATTGGAATACTACTCAGGAATTACAAGGAACTTACAGATCCCCACCATTTGGAACAACACAGATGAATCAGAATTATTAGAACATAAGCCAAATGAAGAGATACAAAAATAATGGTTTACTCAAGTAGTAAGTATACCAGTGAAAGAATTTTTAAAATGACTATAACCATCCACTTATAAGCAAATCTCATTACTTAATTTTTTCTAACAGCTGCATAGTATTCCATTGCATAGATGTATCATAGTTTCATTAACCAGTCATCTGTTCTTGGACACTTGGGTTGTTTCCAGATTCTGGATGCTGTGAACAGTGCTGCAATGAACATACAAGTGCAGATGTCATTTATACTGTGCTTTTTTTTCATTCCCGGGATATATTCCCAGAACTGGTATTGCTGGGTCATATGAAAGCTCAACTTCTAGTTTTTTGAATAATGTCCATATTGTTTTCAAAAAAGGCTGGACCAGTCAGCATTCTCACCAACAATGAATGAGAGTCCCTTTCTCCCTGCATTCAAGCCAGCACTGGTTGTTGACGGAAGGGATACTAGGGGTATTGCTGGTGGAAAATACTCACTATTGGAGGGATGGGTGCTTGATCATTATATGACTGCTAATCAATCATGAAAGCTTTGTAACTGTATCTTATGGTGATTCGATTTTTTAAAAGAATGACTATGAGAGAACCCAGAGCCACATGCCACAAAGATGCCTCCAGAACCCATGCCAGGAAACCCAGAAGTGGGGTGGTGGAGTTCCCCTCCCCACCCTAACAGAACCCCAAGAGCCAAAAACTTCCAGAACTCAACTGCCACCATACTCACAGCAGATCTCCACAGGCTCGGACAAGCCTCATCCATGAGTGAATCTGCTGAAAAACCCAGGTATGTGGGACTTGCGATTGAAATCTCCAGGTTCTCACAGAGTCGGGAATGGGCAACCTCCCCCATCTCCCTAAGCTTCCAGTAGCCTGGCAGTCACGTCCATGAACTGTCTCTGGTGTCGTATACGTTCCTTAACACCATGATCCAGAGACTCACAGATAAACCTCTCAGAAGAAAGGAACACAGCAACATACCTCAGAGATGCCTCCAAACCCCAAAGTCACCATCCAGTTAATGGTTTTTTTAAAATTAAGTTACAGAAAAAAATTATGATCCAATAATATAAAGAGAGCCTAATTCAAAAATGGGCAAAGTATTCAAATGGACATTTCTCCAAAGAAGAGATTCCAACAATAAGCACTTGAAGTGATGCTCAACATAATTAGTCATGCACAGATAATAGCAAATGCTGAGGAGGATATAGAAGGATTTCAACTTTGGTAGGTGGCTAGTGAGAACATGTATGTTGCAGATGCTTTGGAAAACTGGAAGTTTCTCCAAAAATTAAACAAAGTTACCATGTCCTAACAACTCTATCTTTAGGGCATTTGCCCAAGAAAACTGAAAACATATGTCAATTAAAATCTTGACTATGTTATTAGTGCCTGGTTTATAGGAACACTTTTTTTCCCCCACACCAAACCAGACCTAGCGTTTCACAAGTCATGAGAATATATGGGACTCTTTAGGTGGAGGGTTGACCTCTTTTAACATCACTTGAAGGCACCAGAGATTACCACATGGGTAGGTATAGGGTAGGTATGTGGCACATACTAGATTTCCATCAATCCCTGGCACCACAGACATTGCAGGATGCAGCCCTGTAGGTCCTGAGCACAGCACAAGGCCTGCTAATCCATGTAGCATTCCCGAATAGTACCACATCCGGTCCCAGTGCTAACAATTGCCACTAGAATCCCTGAACACAGCTTGGATGCCAGCCCCACAGCTCCAAAAATCAATATGAAAATGTAAAATTCTCCGCCACGGCTTGGGGCTCGCCCTGAAGCCCCCACCCCGCCTGGCACCTCTGGGCTGCCGCCGAAGGTTCCTGACCAATCTCTACTCTGCAGGTAAATAGGAAATCCCTTCGAGGCCCTGCCCAGCACCTTAGGGGGTGTGGCCTCAAAAGTGGGCGTGGTCTCTTTCCACAGGCCGCTAACGCGGCCGCAGTTGTTTTTTTACCATTCCATGCATTATGCTTTGGCCACAATTGATAGAACCCACTCCTCTGAAGAATTCCCTGGTCATCTTAGTCACTATATGTTAATAGTCAAGTAACTTAGCCTATCCTAATTTCACAAAAACTGTCAGTGAACACATCAAGTTGCACATAAAAGTCCTTTGTAAAAAGAGCATAGCCCCACATCTTCAGTTGAGGCCCCTCCCAAGCTAAGGAGAGCACCGGATAGTAAAGTCCATAACAACATGAAGAAACAGCGAAAATCCCCACCACCAGGAGAGAGCCAAGAAAATAACTCACTAACCTCAGAAGCGACTTCCCAGAAATTCGACCTCCTCTCGGATAAAGAATTCAGAGAGGAAATTGTGAGGATGGTTCACGAACTCGAAGCAACTATGGAACGAACTTCCAATAAATTAAGGGAGGATATGGATGCAGCATTGGAACGCTCCACCAAGATAATCCAAGAAGAAATGAGAGCAGAAATTTCAAAGCTATGAACAGAAGTCACACAACTAAAAGAATCAGTAGATGAAATAAAAAACTCCGTAGGAGCCCTCAATAGTAGAATGACTACAGCCGAAGACAGAATCAGTGAGCTTGAAGATGAGCTGCACAAGGCATATAGGAAACAACAAATAATGGCAAAAGACCTCAAAATGGCTCTAGAGTGAGTTAGAGTCCTAGGGGATGACCTCAGGAGAAACAACATAAGAATCATGGGAGTGCCGGAACCACACGGATCCAATCCCAATGAAAAAAACACCATTAAAGACATCATTGCTAAAAAATTCCCAGAGCTAGAGAATGCGGACATCCAGATCCAAGGAGTCAGAAGGGTGCCAGCTAAAAGGGACCCAAATAGAAAATCCCCAAGGCATATCATAGTCATAATGATGGATGCCGTGGATAGAGACACAATACTGCAAGCAGCAAGATCAAAGAAGGAGATCATATATAAAGGAGCACCCCTTAGATTCACAGCAGACCTATCAGAAGAAACCCTCCAAGCCCAAAGACAATGGTGGGATATAGTGAAAAAACTTCATGAAATGAATGCCTCACCAAGAATACTCTACCCGGCAAAACTCTCAGTTAAACTTGAAGGAACCATACACTATTTCATGGACAAGCAACAGCTCAGGAACTTCATAGACTCAAGACCAAATTTAAAAGAAGGAATCAAAAGGCTACTATAACACAAGGAAAAAACCTACAACAACAAACCCTACAGAAAAATGACACAAAATCCCATGATAATAATTTCTCTTAATGTTAACGGTCTAAATGCACCAATCAAGAGGCACAGAGTGGCAAAATGGATTCAGAAACTAAACCCAACTTTCTGCTGCCTACAAGAAACACATCTGAATAGTCAGAACAAACACAGACTCAAAATCAAAGGATGGAAAACAATCCTGCAAGCAAACAGCTCCCTCAAAAAAAAAGCGGGGGTGGCCATACTAGTATCCGATAGCATAGATTTCAGGCTGAAAAAGATCAGAGGGACAGCGAAGGTCATTTTCTATTCATCAAGGGATATGTACAACAGGAAGAAATCACACTCCTAAACGTATACGCACCTAATGAGCGACCAGCTAAATACTTAAAAGAACTCCTAACAGAATTTAAGGAGGACATAACTAGCACCACGATAGTAGTTGGAGACTTCAACACTGCCTTATCACCTCTGGATAGATCGACAAGAACAACACTCAGCAAGGAAACGATGGCTCTGAAGGAAGAAATGGAGGAGACAGAGCTAATAGACCTATATAGGGCTATACACCCCAAAAATAAAGAATACACATTCTTCTCCAGTGCACACGGAACGTTTTCCAAAATAGACCATGTTCTGGGCCACAAATTATACCTTAATAGAATTGGGAAGATAGAAATTGTATCAACTATCTTTTCAGACCATGATGCACTGAAGATGGAAGTTAATCACGCACAGACGCAGAGAACCAAATCAAACACTTGGAAATTAAACAACTCACTATTGAATAATGAGTGGGTCACGAAGGAAATTAAGGAAGAAATCAAGAGATACCTTGAAACAAATGAGAATGAAGACACAAGCTACCGCTACCAGAACCTATGGGACGCAGCTAAAGCTGTGTTAAGGGGAAATTTTATAGCTCTGCAAGCCTTCCTCAGAAAGGAAGAAAGGGCCTATATTGATACCTTGACTTCGCAGCTCAATATCTTAGAAGAGGACCAGCAAAAGGAACCCAAACCAGATGAAAGGAAAGGAATAATAAAACTTAGAGCAGAAATTAACGATATGGAAACCCGAAAAACAATCCGAAAGATCAATGAAACAAATAGCTGATTCTTCGAGAAAATAAGATTGATAAACCGCTAGCAAGACTCACAAAGAAAGAAAGAGAGAAAACCCTAATAAACTGAATCAGAAATGAAAAGGGGGACATCACAACAGAAACCAAGGAGATTCAAAGGATCATCAGAGACTACTTTGAAAGTCTGTATGCCACGAAACAAGAGAACCTAAAATAAATGGACGAATTCCTTGACTCCTACAATCTCCCAAGACTGAACCAAGAAGATGTGAAATACCTCAATAGGCCCATAAATATCAAGGAAATCAAAACTGTAATCAAAAGTCTCCCCAAAAACAAAAGCCCAGGTCCAGACGGATTCACTGGAGAATTCTTCCAAACATTTAAAGAAGACTTGTTGCCAGTTCTCCTCAAGCTTTTCCAGGAAATTGAAAAGACAGGAACTCTTCCGAACAATTTCTACGAGGCACATATCTCCCTAATACCAAAAGCAAACAAAGACACCACTAACAAAGAAAACTATAGACCAATATCCTTGATTAACACTGATGCGAAGATCCTCGACAAAATACTAGCAAATAGAATCCAACAACTCATCAAAAATATCATATACCATGACCAAGTGAGATTCATCCCGGGGATGCAAGGATGGTTTAACATTCAGAAATCAATCAACATAATACATCACATCAACAAAAGTAAAGATAAAAACCATATGATCATATCAATAGAGGCAAGAAAGCATTTGACAAAATCCAACACCCATTCATGATAAAAACTCTCACCAAAATGGGTTTTGGAGGAACTTTTCTCAAGATAGTCAAAGCCATCTACCACGAACCTATGGCAAGCGTTATCATCAATGGAGAAAAATTAAGGGTCTTTCCTCTAAGATGGGGGACAAGACAAGGATGCCCACTCTCACCACTTCTCTTTAATATAGTACTGGAAGTATTAGCAATAGCCATCAGGCAAGAAAAAGATACTAAGGGGATTCAGATCGGAAAGGAAGAAATCAAGCTCTCACTATTCGCAGACGATATGATACTATACCTAGAGAAGCCTAAAAGCTCTAGTAAGAAACTCTTAGAAACAATTGACCTGTACAGTAAAGTCGCAGGCTATAAAATCAATACCCAAAAATCCATGGCCTTCCTATATGCAAACAATGAGACAGAGGAAAGGGACATGAAAAAGCAATCCCGTTCACAATCGTGCCCCAGAAAATCAAATACCTTGGAATCAGCTTAACTAAAGAAATAAAGGACCTCTACAAAGAAAACTATAAAACGCTACTCCATGAAGTAAAAGAGGACACGAGGAAATGGAAACATATCCCCCTGCTCATGGATATGGAGAATAAACATTGTCAAAATGGCAATACTTCCCAAAGAATTATACAGATTTAACGCGATCCCTATAAGAATACCCATGGCATTCTTCAAAGAAACGGATCAAGCAATCCTGAAATTTATATGGAACAATAAACGCCCACGGATAGCTAAAACAATTATTGGGGAAAAGATGATGGGAAACATCACCCTCCCCAACCCTAAACTCTACTACAAAGCGGTAGCAATTAAAACAGCATGGTACTGGAACAAAGGCAGAGCTGAAGACCAATGGAACAGGGTGGAATATCCCTAAACAAAACCTCAAATGTATGATCATCTAATCTTTGATAAGGGAGCAAGAAATGTGAAGTGGAGCAAGGAAAGCCTCTTTAACAAATGGTGCTGGCACAACTGGACAACCACATGTAAAAGAATGGGCTTAGACCTCGACCTGACACCATGCACAAAAGTCAGATCAAAATGAATTACACACCTCAACATCAGACCACAAACCATAAGGTACATTGAAGACAAGGTTGGCAAAACCTTCCACGACGTTGAAGATAAAGGTATCTTCAAAGATGACACGGAACTAAGCAATCTAATAGAAACAGAGATCAACAAATGGGACTACATTAAACTAAAAAGCTTCTGCACCACAAAAGATACAGTGACCAGAATACAAATATAATCTACAGAATGGGAAAGGATATTCACCCAATACCCATCAGATAAGGAGTTGATATCAAGGGTATATAAGGCACTGCTTGAACTCTACAAGAAGAAAACATCCAACCCCATCAGAAAATGGGGCGAAGAAATGAACAGAAACTTTCCCAAGGAAGAGATGCAAATGGCCAAAAGGCACATGAAAAAGTGCTCTGCATCACTAATCATCAGAGAGATGCAGATCAAAACAATCATGAGATACAACCTCACACCACAGAGACTAGCACACATCCAAAAGAACAAAAGCAACCAGTGTTGGTGCAAATGTGGTGAGAATGGGACTCTCCTTCATTGCTGGCGGGAATGCCAACTGGTTCAGCCCTTTTGGAAAACAATATGGACGATTCTCAAAAAACTAGAGGTTGAGCTCCCATTTGACCCAGCAATACCACTGCTGGGAATATATCCCAGAGGAGCAAAAAAGTATAGTCGAAATGAAATTTGCACTTATATGTTCATTGCAGCACTGTTTACAATAGCTAGAATCTGGAAAAAAGCCGAGTGCCCTAGAACAGATGACTGGTTGAAGAAACTTTGGTACATCTATACAATGGAATACTATGCAGCTGTTAGAAAAAATGAAGTCATGAACTTTGCATATAAGTGGATCAGCATGGAAAGTATCATGCTAAGTGAAATGAGTTAGAAAGAGAGACAGACATAGAAAGATTGCATTCATCTGTGGAATATAGAATAATAGACTAGGAGTCTAACACCCAAGAATAGTAGAAATAAGTACTAGGAGGTTGACTCCATGGCTTGGAGTGTGGTCTCTCATTCTGGGCAACTCAGAGAAGGGAACACCAAGTAAAATGTGGTCGGAGGTCATGCGGGGCAGGGGTGGCGCGAGCCGAATGTAGACTAGAGACTGAACACAATGGCCGCTCAACACCTTTATTGCAAACCACAATACCTAATCAGAGAGAGAGAACGAAAGGGAATACCCTGCCATAGTGGCAGTCTGGGGTGGGGGGGAGATGGGACTGTGAAGGGTGGGAGGGACGCTGGGTTTACTGGTGGTGGAGAATGGGCACTGGTGAAGGGATGGGTTCTCGAACTTTGTATGGGGGAAACATGAGCACAAAAATGTATAAATCTGTAACTGTGCCCTCATGGTGATTCACTGATTAAATTTTTTAAAAAATAACAAAAAAAAAGAAAATGTAAAATTCTGTTAATAAAAATCAAAGTTTTTATTAACCTTGATCATCATATAGAATGACACCAATATCTCTATCAGATTAAAGCTAATATTTGGACATGAGAAGAAACATGTTTCATGCCATTCTTTTTAAGGGAATCCACCTCTAGTGGTACTCAGGATTTACTCCTGGTCCTGCACTCAGGGATCACTCCTGACATTGTGCAGAGAACTATATGGGATGTGGGGATTGACTCGGATCAGCTGCATGCAAGGCAGGTGCCTTACCTGCTGTACTTTCACTCCAGCCCCATCTCATGACATTCTTGCAATTCATAATTTCTTTCTCCAGCACAGTTATCCTATCAATTCGTTCACCTGGTGAGACAGAATAAATAAATGTGGGGACTTATGGGATATAGGGTCTCCCAGCCTGCCAGGAGTGATTCCCTAGTGCACAGACAGGGGAATGCTCTGAGCTCTGCTGGGTGTGGCCCAAACACACACACACACACACACACACACACAAGAATAAATAAATGCCCATTTACTGGAACATTGAGAAGGGAGATTCTAATACCTTATAGGACTTTCCTCTGTACCTCACACTCTCCAGGTGTCTGTCATTTTCCCTTTACCTGGTTTCATTTCAAAGACATCTGATAGAAGAAATAAATTATATCTGAAACAGCAGAGGCTTAGGCTAGATAAACTGGTGCTAAGAGTATCAGGTACTGAGGTCCATAAGTTCTTCATTAGAATCTGCTTTTAGAACAGCTTCATGCCAAGAAAATTCCCAGTCAGGAGGCCTCTGTGATTTGCTGTATTTCTCTCAGCAAGTTGCTCAGAAACTCAGTTACTACTCCAGACACAAGTTAAATCCAACCCCACACTCACCCCTTAACAACCTGACAGTGCTGTTAGTAGCTGAGGAGACAATACCCTCCTCTCACACAAGCATCTCCCTTTTCATTCCTCCCCAAGGTCTGTCTTGGCTGAAGCCAGGACCCAATCCTCCCAACTCTTTCAAATCGCCCAGACCTCAAAATGCACTTGAACTTGATCTGCTTCAAGAAGTGCTCATCTTTCGATGAGCTTGAACCCTCCTCAACTCCTTGGGATGACCCACTCTGGGTTGATGGATCTTATTTCTTCCTGGAAAAGTTCTTTGGGAGGAATCCCTGGAGGGGCTATGCGTCCAATTCAGTGCCTAGTTATCACTATCTCTCTGAAGAATGTGGGTGCCAACAGACAGAACTGCTCATATGTTCCCTCCAAGTTATCTGAACACGTTTGTGTAATGAAAGAGGAAGCCACAGTTTGCTCATGCCAGTTGCTGTAAGCTGCTTCATTTTTGCTGTCCCCATTCTACATCTTAAACATCTCTGCAAATTCCTGAGCTCTTCCCGAGACTGGGGAAATTAACAATTTCACAAGACTATAAATTCTATCCCTACACACAACCCCAAATATATGATCATCTAATCTTTGATAAGGGAGCAAGAAATGTGAAGTGGAGCAAGGAAAGCCTCTTTAACAAATGGTGCTGGCACAACTGGACAACCACATGCAAACGAATGGGCTTAGACCTCGACCTGACACCATGCACAAAAGTCAGATCAAAATGAATTACACACCTCAACATCAGACCACAAACCATAAGGTACATTGAAGACAAGGTCAGCAAAACTCTCCACGATATTGAAGATAAAGGTATCTTCAAAGATGACACGGAACTAAGCAATCTAATAGAAACAGAGATCAACAAATGGGACTACATTAAACTAAAAAGCTTCTGCACCACAAAAGATACAGTGACCAGAATACAAATACAATCTACAGAATGGGAAAGGATATTCACCCAATACCCATCAGATAAGGAGTTGATATCAAGGGTATATAAGGCACTGCTTGAACTCTACAAGAAGAAAACATCCAACCCCATCAGAAAATGGGGCGAAGAAATGAACAAAATCTTTCCCAAGGAAGAGATGCGAATGGCCAAAAGGCACATGAAAAAGTGCTCTGCATCACTAATCATCAGGGAGATGCAGATCAAAACAACCATGAGATACCACCTCACACCATAGAGACTAGCACACATCCAAAAGAACAAAAGCAATCGCTGTTGGAGAGGATGTGGGGAGAAAGGGACCCTTCTACACTGCTGGTGGGAATGCTGACTGGTTCAGCCCCTTTGGAAAACAATATGGACGCTTCTCAAAAAATTAGAAATTGAGTTCCCATTTGGCCCAGCAATACCATTGCTGGGAATATATCCCAGAGAAGCAAAAAAGTATAGACAAAATGACATCTGCACTTATATGTTCATCGCAGCACTGTTTACAATAGCCAGAATCTGGAAAAAACCCGATGACTGGTTAAAGAAACTTTGGTACATCTATACAATGGAATGTTATGCAGCTGTTAGAAAAAATGAAGTCATGAACTTTGCGTATAAGTGGATCAACATGGAAAGTATCATGTTAAGTGAAATGAGTCAGAGAGACAGACATAGAAAGATTGCATTCATCTGTGGAATATAAAATAACAGAGTAGGAGACTAATACCCAAGAATAGTAGAAATAAGTACCAGGAGGTTGACCCCATGGCTTGGAAGCTGGCCTCACATTCTGGGGAAAAGGCAGCTCAGATAGAAAAGGGTACACCAAGTAAAATGTGGTTGGAAGCCACGCGGGGGAAGGGTGATGCATACTGAAAGTAGACTAGAGACTGAACACAATGGCCACTCAACACCCCTATTGCAAACCACAACACCCAATTGGAGAGAGAGAACAAAAGGGAATACCCTGCCACAGAGGCAGGGTGGGGTAGGGGGAGATGGGATTAGGGGGTGGGAGGGATGCTGGGTTTATTGGTGGTGGAGAATGGGCACTGGTGAAGGGATGGGTTCTCGAACATTGTATGAGGGAAACACGAGTACGAAAAAATATAAACCTGTAACTGTACCCTCATGGTGATTCACTAATTAAAAAATAATTTTTAAAAAAAGACTATAAATTCTGCCCCAGACCTTGGGCTCACAGGAGACTAAGACAAAGGGCAATATCTGGGCACACTGTGAAATGAGGAGTCTAAAAGTCTAAATAAACAGAGCCCCTACCAAGTGGAAATGTGTAAAAAGTCACAACTCTGCACACACGGGAGAGGGGGAGACGAGATAATGTGTGGTGTTGTTCTGTTGTCCTAGGGCACTAAGGGCAGCTCTCTCTCGCACATGCCGCTCCCATTCGATGTCCCTTGAGCTGCTGTGATCAGGACGGCTCCTCCTTGTGCTCTGCTTCTGTGTATGCAGCTGTGCTCTCTTCTGTCTGTCTCTCTCTCTCTGTCTCTGTAGTCTCTCCTCTGGTCTCTTCCGACTTCTCTCTGTCTCTGCTTCTGTGTCTTCTTCTGTCTGTGTTGTCTCCTTCTCTTCTGTGTCTTCCCGTGTGTCTTCTGTGTCTTTTCTTATGTTATCTTCTGTCCCCCATCAGTGCCCTTACAGTCTTAGTTTATATAGCAAATTACATAGGGTGGTGACACAAAGGTGGGTTGAACATTAACAAATCAACAAAGAAGGGTAAGACCATTTCTCGAGGAGATTAACAAAATCTCATCTAAAGATTTTGATGAGATTACTAGGAGGTTCGCTCAAGGGTGGGGTCCAAACAAGGGTGTGTCAGGGTGTGTCCTTTCTTCCTTCCTCAGCTAGTAGTCCGCTTAAATAGTTATATAAATTTACTTCTAATATTTTTAGCAATGTCATTCTGTATGAGCACAGTAAGAGATATAAACTTAAAGTTTGGTTCTTTCTGAGGACATTCACTATATATTCCAGACCACAGTCCTCAGGCCAGGTTAGTCTTCCTAACTCCAGCAGGGTCCTAGTCTCATCGTTACTTTTGGATCATGACAGCATTTGTCTATGACCATGTTCTCAACTTATAGTTGAGTATTGTGGCACTTTGGCCTGGCCCATTTCGATGCCAGGGTAGCTGACAGCTTGCTCTGGGTCATTCCGTCCCTCATCGGGACCCTGCTTTTGGGGTACTAGGAACTAAGGGCAACTGAGTTGAGAAAGCAGATGCCCGGGAGTAAATATTATTGGAGTCAGTCAGCTCCTAAGTTACAAAGCATATTATTAACTGTCTTCCTGCGTCCATACAGAAAGCCATTGCTCTAAGGTAAACTAAGTTCTCTGTGGCAAGGCTAAAAGGGCAAATTCCACGTTATCCTACAGAAATGGAAGATTCTTATCTTAGCAACACAAATGAACCCTAAATTAACAAGACATATCTAGGAAACAAATGGGAATCCTCTGATACTTTACTTAGTAAGTAATACAAAAACCCAGTTTTCCTATAAAAAAAAAATCATATTTAACTTAGTCCTATACTAAGTTCCTCCCGTGCTGGAAAGTTTCTTGCTTTTCTACTTTCCAATAAACTTTTCTACTTAATAAATCTGAGTCTGAGCATTCATCCTTGAAAATATTGAAGAAACTAGAAACTGTGGAAGAACACAGAAACCTCCTCACTACTCCTGTATCAGTAACACCCTGCATGAACTACATGTGACATTGTTACTTATTACACATATTCCAACCACAGTAATGGTGAAGGTGATTCACATGAGACAAGGATATGAGGAAACAATGCACAATCCATTTTATTTTCAACCACTGAAAGTAAATTAATACTTCTGACAATGTATCTTATTGCCCCCAATAACTCAGAGGGAAAACATACTATAGTGGTCTAGCATTTTCAGAAATGATGGGGACACGCAGAGAAATTCAGGAAGCCTCAGGAAACACCACAGATGCCCTGCCATGGCTTCAGCCGCCCCAGGCAAGGCCATGCTACAGTGCATTTCCGAGCAGATTTCCTTTCTGTACAATGTTTATAAGTCAGTGTCAGGGTTTGTTATGAGTGAAAGAATGAGGAAACAGTGCAGAGGTGTGCCTGCTTCTGTTTTGTTGTTTGATCATCGCTCCTCGCTCCTCGTTGCAGAGTCATCGTCTCCTGGAACATTGAGAGGACAGATGTGAGGATGTCTGTGTGGGAGAGGAATCCAGGCAGCAGAGGCAAGTGGGCGGCCGAAGCACCGGCTCAGTGGGCTGTGTGGCAGGAAGGGAGCCTTCCTCTTCTACCACCTGAATCCTCACCTTCACACTTGCTAAGCCAGCTGGTGGACTTGCCTGCTCCAGGGACTCTGCAGCAGAGAGGCAATTAGGGACCATGTAAGTGACAAACAGCTTTTAACCCATCCTTTCCTCAACAACTCTCCTGAGGCAGGAGTATGAGGCAGGGCAGCAAAGTTCATACCACTGACTCAAAGTAATAAGAATATTGTGACATTACCTCATCATTCCTCTGAAGTCTTAAAATACTTAGAATCTTTTTCATGTTAAATTCTTCTTTTAGCCAATTTGTTATGAATTCACTAATTTAGCCTCACCAACTGTGACTTATTTGAGGGCAGAAAACTGCACAATTCAGTACTATTTCCTTTCACCATCCTGCAAATCTTATACAGATCAATCTAGTACAGGATATTCATTGATTAAAATGAGCTGAAGATTAGTTTTGCATAATATAGATACTGACAGTCCATTCAGATATGTACTATTTGTGGATTAAATGATCCTCTCCAGGCTTCTATAGAAGGAAAGGCAAGTCAGCCTCAGGTGAAAACAATTCCACTGCATCTGGGCTGAGCAGGTGACTGTGGATGGACCCTGACCCTATAACCAGTTCCAATGTCCATTATATCTGGATAGAGTCCAGCATTCATTTCCCAGAGTCTCTGGGCCCAACAAAAGCGGCATGTCTGTCTTCCCAAGGGGAAATACAACTAGTTCTACCCCACAAGATCTTGCTCTAGAAGACCTCACCCTATCAAAAACTAATGTGGTTGGAAGAATAATATTCAAAACGGTCAGTTGTTGGAATCAGCCAAGATCTCTACAACAGGGAGACGGAGCGAGAGTACAACAGTTAGGATGTTTGCCTTGCATATGCCAACTTCTGTTTAATCCCTGGTCCCTGAGCCTGCCAGGAATGATTTCTGAGTCCAGAACCAGATGTAACCCCAGAGCACTCCTGGGTATGCCTCCTCAAGCATCCCTACCCCCCAGAATAAAAACAAGATCTCCACAACAAAGAAGCTGTGTTGGGAGCTCCCTGACACTTTAGTGGGCACAATATTTACAGAGCTGCCCTCCTGGAAGCAGATGGCTCTAGGATGTGGGTGCCAACCTGGTGATCAAAGTTGTTGAACACTGTTGTTACAGACATACCTAACTGTAGGACTGGCAGACCACACCAAACTAGTGAGGTGCTTGGTTAAAGGTACCTGCCCTGTTCTTCCCAGAGACATGAAGGGATAACAGCAGGAGGACTGATACAGCAAAGGAAAGAGCCCCTGAAGCCAGAATGGTGTCATGCAAGGAAGATGCCCATTTGTCCTCCTAGTAGAGGTCACACTCATGAATACCATCAGAGATGCCACATACACCATGGCAGGCAAGAGTGGCTGGGACTGGCACCTGCAAAAGCCCTCCCCCCACAGGACAGAGAGGTGCGACTGACAAAGGAAGCTCTGGACAATTTGGCTGTAGCCAACACTTTTCCCACCTGACACCCGCAAGCACAAACAGCCCTTGCCTGCGGGGGAGGATCCGACTTCTCCTCAGATCACCTTCCACCAGACTTCTCCTCTCCCCCCTAAGCAAGCGGCATGTGTGGGGTACTCTCGGGCTTGAGTCCCGGATGTTTCTGCTTCTCTGTTCGTATCTGTCTAGAACAGAACTGGACAGAGGGGGGATCCAGCTTGGCGCCCGCGCGCCCTTCTTGGCGATGCCAGCGGGAGAGCGAGACCTGGAGCGTCAGACTCAGTTCCTCGCTGTGTACCAGTGAGTGCGTCCAGCGGGCAGGAGAGAGCACACGGCACATATTCCGCAGAAGCCCACTGTTGCAGGAACTTGAGCTAGAATTTCGGTCCCTCACACCCCCGACTGCACCCCCAGTGCGTGTTCTCGCCGGGCCCAGCCTGGTTCGCCTCAGATCCTCAGTGTTTTTCTTTGCTCGCTCCCTGGTTCGGCCCCTGCTTAGCCCGACGGGGATCCGGCGGCAAGGACTGGGTCGGGGCGGGTGGGGACGGCAGAGCCGGGTGGGTGCAGGTGTACTGGGAGCGTTTGTCCGCTGCACGCTGTCCCTCGCTGTGGTCATTCTGGGGCCCTCTGGGGGCGCACTGGCCAGGAGTGACTCGACCAGCTGGGTTCGCAATTCGGGACCCAGTTCCTGCGCCCGGTCCCTGGTCCTCTGCTCGGCCGGGCCCGCCTCCCGCGTCCTCCCGCGCGGCTCCGTGGGCGGGGCGGGTGCATTTAAGGCGCAGCAGCCGGCGGCCTTCAGTTGGTCGCCGCGAAGGCTGCAGGGCGCAGGGGCACAGAGGCAAGGCACATCTGCTCACTCCTGCACCTTTCCTCTTCCTCTTACACCCACACGCACACAGCAGCACGCTTACTCTCGCACACACAAACACACACCTACTCGTACACACACACACACACACACACACACACACACACACACACACACACACCCCTGCTGCGCACGCACATACTCATCTCCGCACGCCAGTCCTCAAGGCCCCCGCGCCCACCGCGGGCTGTGCCACCAGTGTCATGGGACAGGTAAGTTAACCTCCTTGCCCCCTCCCCGAAACTCGCACCTATTCTCGCGCCTGCGCCCTGCACCCCGCATTCTGCACCCCACTTCTCAGACCGCACCAGGATGCTGCAGAAATGGGGAATCACTGTGGGAAATCCAGGTCCCTTTAAGTGAGGTTCAAACCCACAGCAACCCAGCAGGTCTGAAAGGTGTCCAGGGGTGTTGACTGCCCACGGTTGGGGTTCTGGAGTTCTGTGGCCCTTAAGTACTCAAAAACAGATCTTGGGTCTTGTCTCAAATAGAGGGAGACTTTCCACCTTTCCCTAACCCCACCTGCAAGAAGCAGGAGTGGGTATTCTGAGAGAGGGGGTTCTCTGGGAAAGGGGAGCCTCAGGGGGTAAGGCTGAGACCTCTGTACAAAGCCCATCTCTGCTTTCCTTTCAGAAAACACCAGAAATTTACTCCGTGGAGCTCAGTGGAACAAAAGACATAGAGATAGCAGACGATAGAAACAGGACTGGTAAGGAGAAGTACAGGGGCCTGAAGAACTGCCTGGAACTCAGGAAGCATCACCAGAAAGAGAAGCCCCAAAAACAGCTTGATCTGGTAAGTGGATTTCATCCTTGGGCCCAATGGAAGCCTGCCAGTGGCCCCCTGCACTAAGAGCTTGACCCTGTAGCTCTCTTTTAAAAGGAAATAGCAGTCCCAAGGACTTAAAAGTCTCTTTAGATGTGTTGCTTCGTCAAAAATATGGAGCATAGTGTCTGTCCCCCACCCCATCCATCTGAGTTTATACTGGTTCTGGGTGTAGGTGCTTCCTGGGGGTACCCAGAGACCTTCCCACTATGAAGTAATTTCCAGACCCCAAGGGGAGGAGCACATGTCCTTCCTGTTGCCTCACATACAGCCTGAAGTGTGCAGGTAGAGACATAGTGCAGCGGATAGGGCACTTGCCTTGCATACAGCCAACCCTAGTAGCCCATATTGTTCCCTGAGCTCTACCAGGAGTGATCCCTGAGCACTACTCTGGTGTGACCCAGAAATAACAACAACAAAATAAAAAACATAGATAAGAAAAACTTGCCAGATTTTAGTTTCTCCCCTGGAGAAAGGTCAAGACTGTCTTGCTAGATTCCTGTATCTGTGCCCCATACTCTTCTGGTCAGAATATAAAGCCTGAACTCTGGGAGTGCAAGTCTCACTAAGTCCCCCCCCCTTTGCACTTATTAATCTGCCACTGGGAGATTTTCCACTTCTTTCTTGTAAAATAAGAAAAAAGTAATTTGCATTTCTGCAAAGCAAAGTGAGATGAGACTGGAAGGACTTTGTAAAGTACCTTATGAAAGTGCCATACTGCGATTCTTCGAGAAGAATCAGAATGTTCACGAAAACTACCACCAGGAACAAGACCGCCTCTGGCTGCAAATGGCTGGTTCCAGTGGAATGCTTGCAACTTGAGCTACATAATGCTGGTAGATCCTACAAACCATGAGGCTCTGTGGCCTTTTGATTAGGAGGCAGGGCTGGGAGGTCTGTGAACTTCCAGAATGTGGCAAGCTGATTGGCATCTGTTTATGGATTGGCTTTAATTCTATTGAAAACTGGCTAAAGCTCTGAATTGGGACTTTTTATTTTGCCTGGAGCATACCTTAAACTTTGAGAGCCAAAGTCTAGGAAATTATCCATTGATATTCTGATAGGCACTTAAGAATACAATCTTGGAACCTACAGTGGGTAGGGCATTTGCCTTACATGCAGCCAACCCAGGTTCGATCCCTAGCATCCCATATGGTCCCCAAGCACCACCAGGAGTAATTCCTGAGTGCAGAGCCAAGAATTATCCCTGTGCAGCACCCAGTGTAGCCCCCACAAGGAAGAAAGAAGGAAAGAAAGAAAGAAAGAAAGAAAGAAAGAAAGAAAGAAAGAAAGAAAGAAAGAAAGAAAGAAAGAAAGAAAGAAAGAAAGAGAACTTAGAAATTGGCTGACCTAAATTCAAGTTCAATTTGGCTAAAGTTTAGTTTTCTATTTTGATATATAGGAATTAAAAACAGTGCCAATCGCTTAAAGTTAAGAGGGTATGGAAAACAATGCCTGAGAAGCACTTAGCACAACTTCTAACAATAGTCATCCTTATCTTCTTGATATTGCTAGCACTTAGGATCAAAGACATGTCAAGTGCTCCTTAAAGCACTTTATATATGTATATATATATATATTCTGCATATGACATGAATATGATATGCCTATTTGTGTTGCTAAGATTCTTTGAGCACTTCATGAAGATGAATAATATAGAAAAGTAATTTCCATAGCATTAGCCGAGTTCCCCTCTCTGCAAAGTGAAGATAATCTATCTCTATCTCTTTTACCCGCTAAATGTCTCACTTACAGCTCCAGCAGACTTAAATGCTCTTGCCTACTGAACTCTCCAGAAAAGGAGAGTTTTTATGAGAGCATCCAAATAAACGAAGGGATACTGACTGCAACCTGAACAGGATATTCTGCTCTAAGGGGCAGTTTAAGGTGGGGAGAGCAGCTCAGTGGTAGGGAGCACATCTGTTGCATATGTAGGCCCTGGATTTGACCTAGTGCTGCCTTCCCACCTCCCAGCTCTGGACAGGAGATGGTTAGGAAGACAGACTGGCAGCACTCTTCAGCAGGGTGTGCCCACACTCTGTTCTCCCTAACACTTTTCAGCCCCCAGATCAGGACTAAGGGGAGGAAAGGGATTTGACCTGCAAGGACAGGCTGCATCCACAAAAACATGGTTCTAATGGTGACTTGTATCTTCACAAAATACTACCACAAAACTATGTCTTTGTTCTTTGAAGTTCTAGAAATAAATTCAATGAATTTGGCTAAGGAGAGGGTAACAATGTCTATAACTTCTATTCCCTGACACTAGATGCAGTGACAGAGATCAAACTGGGTCAGCCACATGCAAGGCCTTATACCTGTACTATCTATCCATTCCCCCAATTATTTTTTATTTTTTAGGTTTTGCTTTTGGGGTTATACCTGGTGATGCACAGGGGTTACTTCTGGCTCATACATTCAGGAATTACTCCTGGTAGTGCTCAGGGGACCATATGGAATGCTGGGAATTGAGCCCAGGTCGGCGTGTGCAAGGCAAACACCCTAACTGCTGTACTATCTCTCCTGCACCCCCCAAATATTTTTAATTAGAAAATTTAATCTTTTAACATAGCATATAATTTTTTTAATACACTTAGGAAAAAACATGGTTCTGGTACCAATCAAAATATAATTCCTTATTTCAACCAGATCTTAGAGAAAGGAAGTCCCTGTGTTTTTCTGCTTCAGGAAGAGAGTCCTTGAGCCATTGGCTCTCAAAGGAAAAGAAAAGGATTTTTCCCGCTTTTCTGTTCTAAAACATTTAGTAATATCTGTAGATGATTTTGGTTATCCCAACCCCAGAAAAGGTACTAGTGTTGGCATCTGGGAAGTAAAACTCTCATAATAAGCCCAAAATAACAGTGGTATCAATGCTATAAACTCAGTTTTAGTCTAATGATTCTGTAGCAAAATTAGTCAATATGACCACTGGTTTTATTGGACAGGTTGCTTGATTGTTTGGAATGATTCTCAGCCAGTGGGGCTGGGGTTCAATGTGAGCACCTGAGGGGTGATGCTGCTCAGGCCCTTTAGTGTCAGGAACTTCCCAGACCACCTTGGTGGTACTCAGGGGTCCATGACATGCCAGGGTTAAGCATATGAAAGGTAAGGTGCTGTTTCCCTTATGAAAAATGGAAATGGCAGATTCTTCATTTCTAAGCATTGAGCTACCTAAGTCTCAGGTATCTGATTGCAGATACCTGGATGACAGATGTGCTTGGACTTGCATGTGCTGGAGATCAGATTGAGGTGAAATATATTGTTTTTCCCATTATAAAAACAAAAAAACCCAATGAATTGATAAATGGCAGCGTAAGTCTGAACTCTTTAGGGAAGGTCAGAAATCCGCTGGTGGGTAAATTTGAACACATTTCCTGCAGCAGAGTGCTAAAATTCTTTCTTCCCTTAGACAGCACCTGACATAAAGAGCTTCTTTTCCTCCACATTTCCCAGCCTCTCCCCCACTGGAGGATGTCTTTTGGAATGATTTAAGTCACTATTTTCTTTTTTCCTCCCCCTTGAACTTAAGGATGACCACAAACTCAGCAATAAGGAATTGGAAACGAAATACAGTACAAACATTACTACGGTAAGTCATCAGGGAGATAATAGTTGGGTAGAGGACTCTTGTGGAGGAGGTGCAAACTGTGTGTAGAGTGTCGAAACATAGATGCAGATTGTAGAATGGATTTAGCACTGTGTTGACCATAGCAGCTGCCATCCATGTGACTGCCAAGCAGAGAAGGCTGGATGGACTTCTGTCATGTCTCACACCACCCAATTCACCCTTCAGCTGAGCCTGAACAGTTCACTGTAGTGAATACTTTTCTTTTGGTATTTGGAGCCACACTTAGCAAAGCTTCAGGGCTACTCGTGGTGGCATTGGAGCTTCTGTATGCAAAACTGGCACTCCCTCCCTGCCAGCCCTCCCCCATAAACATTGCTTTTAACTGTGATGACAGAAAAGCTCCAATGTCTGAGGGAAGGTTTGAAGGTTTCCTCATAGCCTTGGTCAGAAGTTGCTCTTAGTCCTGGTCAATGAAGTATAGTGGTCCTGGAAAGAATAGGGAAGCCAGGGCTAAAACTCAAGGGTATAGAATGAGTCAGAACCCTGCATGTCAGGACCAGAGAGATGATCTAAAGGTTAAGGGTCTTACCTTGCAGGAAGTTGACCCCAGTTTGATCCTTCAAGCATCACCAAGAGTGATCACTGAGCACAGAGCCAGGAGTAAGTCTTGAGTCCTGCCAAATGTGGCCCAAGTCTCCTGTCTCAAAACTGTAGCCTCCTTCTATAAATTCAATCTCAAGTTTCAAGAGTTGATGTCTTGATATCAGTGGATCTGAACATGTTTGCTAAAATCAACCAAAAAACCCTCTGTGACATAGTAGACTAGTTCTGAGAGAGGCAGAGAAGAGCCAACATTCCGGGCCTTAGGAGTAACCACTCGGAGTGGAGACAGGCATGTGTAAAAGTTCCATAATATTATCTCTGTGAAAAACAGAAGTGTGATGATGAGCTAAGAGAGCAGGAGACTGTTCCCAGAGTGACTGGAGGCTCCCTGGATGTGCAGGGTTTGAACTGGGGCATTGAAGGGTGATTCAGAGTCACAATGGCCAAGTGTTCAGGAATCAGAAAGTACAGAATGTTCTGGGGAGCACACTGGGGTTCCAGGACTAGTGTATCTGGAGAAGAGAGACAGGAGTGTGTTCTAATTCTGAGTGTATATGTAGACTTTCCATCAACAAACAATTTTCAGACACCATCAGAGCATCAAAAACTCAACAAATTTCAACTCAATTCTAGCATCTACTCAGATAGAGATGGTTTTAGATTATCTGGGTACAGATGTCAGTCTGTGAGATCACCCTCCACTTCAAGACACCAGGAACAGCCAGTGGAGGAGAATCAGGAAGGAAGATATAGGCACAAAGCTTCTGTGTTCCCTCTCCAGCTATGTTATGTACCCCAAATCTTTACATGTTCACAGACCCGGAAGCTCTTTTTTTAATTGAATCACCATGAGCAACACTTACAAAGCTTTCATGAGTTTCAGTCATAAAAAGATCAAACACCCATCCCACCACCAGTGCACATTTTCCATCACCAATTTCCCCAGTATCCCCCCTCCCCATCCCATCCCACCCTCTGCCTCTATGGTAGACTATTCTGGAAGCTCTTCAAAGTCTCTCTTTTCAGGTTTTGATGGAGGTTTTGTTACATTGGCATGGCTGATTAATGTCTTGATAAAATACAATTGAAATTCACCTCAGGGTAAGAATTAAAATTCCAGCATTATAATCACAAGGCTGGTTACCATGAAAACTCGCCTCCATTCTTAGGAGCTTCTACCCCAAAGTTACCTCATTGACATAAAAAAATACACCTTTCACTCTCAACATTTAGGAAATGCCAAAACTGTTAAGTTGCCATGAGCCAAAAATTTTTTATAAAGAACAAATTATGAATTTCTTGTAAACCACAATATTACAGCTATAAAAGGGCTAAATGTTGACAATATTTGTAACACTGTTGCTTTTTCTATCACATTAACTAAGGAATAAGGATTATAGTTCTTATGAGGGACACAATGTTTCAGAAGAAGGAAATTTCATAAAATTAATCTTCTAGTAAATGGAAATGTTTAGAATAGTGGAAAAGTTATTCAATACTGAAACAAAAGGACAGCAAAAGCAATATGGGGAAGATGAAAGATTAAGTACAGACTCAATAGTTGGTAAGTTTTTGCCATGTCAGAGTTCAGGTAAATCCCATCTAACATGGTAGTCTGTGAAAGGAAATTTGGGCACATAATGAACTAGGCCCCAGAGGATGCGGATAATGAAAAGAAGAGAAAAGAGTAGATTTTATTTTGAATTATACTATTTGAAATGAAATTATACTATTTGAAATGTCTCTGGAACATCTTGGTTGAAATGTCCAACAGCCTGAGAAACATCAATGTGGGTTTTGGGAAAGTAAGTTGTAAGTGGGAATGATGATACCAATTTGATGAACTCCAAAGCCAAGTATTAGAAGTATTTGAGCCTCGTCCATTGAAAAAAACTGGGCCCAATGAATACAGCAAAATGAATAAATCTGTGTTCTTAATTTAAGTAGCTTTCAACATCCTAGGCAGAAAAGACATTCACACAAGTCTCTTCATTAAAGACAGTGTGAATAAAACACACTGTGAGTGACCGTACAGGACTCTAAGGAGAAGGGGCCTCATGTACTAGACTGGAAAAGGGGTGCTTGCTTACCAAGAGACATTTATGAGGAAGTAGTACCATGTTCACCAGTGGAATTCAGAACTCTACCTATGAGCACAAACTTAGAACTGTGAACACATAAGAAAGCAAAAATTATAACAGGCTTAAGGATGGGAAATTATCCCATACACTCTAGAAGTTTCAAGACAGGATTTTCTGGTAGTAAATATGTTGCCATTAAGTTGGCTGGTAGCTTCTGTTCTTCAGAATCTTTCTGAGCCAAGAGGCTGCTCTCTTGGTCTAGCATTAGCATATGTCAGAGAAGCGTGGTGGGGTATCTCTGGAGCTGGCTCCCCGGTGAGGACTGCAGCTGCTCTTTCCAAGACGGTGACTCTCCAAATCCACATCTGTCAGGGAAGGGTAATAGTAAGAGTCTTTATTCTGGGACCATTTTGAAAAATAAATGAGTACATATATGGAGATGTTCACTTTTCTCTGGCTTTCTTGGACCTAGTAACTCCTACTCACAGCTTGCAGGACACTCACTTCAAGGAATAAAAAGGTCTGACTTCTGTCTATTTTTGCTCTACTTTCTCAGGGTCTCTCCAGCACCCAAGCTGCTGAGCGCCTGACTCGGGATGGACCCAATGCCCTCACTCCTCCAAAGGAGACCCCAGAGATCATCAAATTCCTGAAACAAATGGTGGGGGGCTTCTCCATTCTCCTGTGGATAGGAGCGATCTTGTGTTGGATTGCATATGGAATTCAGTATGCCAATGATAAGTCTTCATCGCTGGACAATGTAAGAACTGGGATATCCTTGGTTTTGCTAAATTAAGAATAGGGAAGAAACAGACCACAAAGTGATCTCTTTAATGAGCATAATTTAGGTCAGAATTCCCAAAAAAGCTCACTGATTATTCTCAGATTTGATGAAATGATTCATCATCAGATTTGATGAAATCTTTCCAGCAGTCAAATACAAAAGATATCAAACTCTCTGATATCTCAGAGGCAAGATATGCATGAATTTTAAGAAGAGCAAGAGCTCTCTTAAATTCATAGATGAAGAAATAAATATACTTCTATGTGAAGCATTTTGTGCTTTCTCTCCCCCAAAACAATTCTCTATGTTTAATATAAAGCTTTTTCACATTGATGACTATGAACCAAACAACACCAAGTTGGCTGGCACAGTGCTATAAAAAGAAGGCAGATGGAAAGAACTTGCTATTTCATCCCCTTGATGTGAAATGAGCAGAACATTCAGTGGGGACAGAAGCAGATGAGTGATCACTGAGTGGAGGAAGGACAGCATGAGTGCTGATCACTGGGACCAGGAAATGCCCTAAAACTGAACTGTAGGGGGTGCTGCAAAACTAAAAATATCCTTTGATATTACAAAATTCTGCACCTTCAAAGATACTTTTTTTTGCCTATAAATTCCACCTGGACTCAGTCTCATTTGTCTTGACTTCCTGAGGTTGCAGCCTCAGACCTGGCTCACATCCATCTCTCCTCTCCAGGTCTATCTGGGCTCAGTTCTGGCTTTGGTGGTTCTTCTCACTGGGATATTTGCTTACTACCAGGAGGCAAAAAGCACAAACATCATGGCCAGCTTCAGCAAAATGATTCCACAGGTAAGTAGTCACCCCAGGTCTCTACATGACTGCAGGGGAGGACACACCAGACAAGGAGAAGGTGGGCCTGGAGCAGAGGGCTCACTCTCCAGAGTGCCTGCTGTTGGGTGGCTGAGAAGTCTGGCAGAGTATGGGTGAGTAACTTCATCTTTCTAACCTTCCCTCTCATTCTTCCTCTGGGATATTAAGATTATAAGCTTCTTAGGGTTAGAGAAGTGCTTAGTCAAAACAGAGTGGCATAGTGACAGCTCTTTGTCAGCCTGTGTGATTCTGTGGTTCTGGAAACAAAGTATGCAAGCTCAGAAATGTTCTCTGTTGCAACAGTGGTTGATCTATGATTCTTTGTGAATTTTGGAGGGCTGCAGCAAAGTCTTGGGCGACACCTGGATGTGTGCTCAGAAATCACTCCCAACAGTACCAAGAGACCACATGTGGTGCCAGGGATTGAACTGGGGTCAACAGCATGAAAAACCTGTGCCTTACTCTCTGTACTCTTGCTCCAGAGTGAGACTAACTTTGCTTCCACTTTTAAGTCTTATTAGATGTGGTTCTCAAGTGTTCCCAGTGGAGAAACCCTGCTCCCCTCTTCCCACATTGTTCTGCCCACTGGCTCTGGTGGAAAGAATGCCTCGTTAGATACTAAAGTGGGAGGGGTCCTCTCCACCCTCTAAAAGCTGAGCAATATTATCCAACCCTGTGCTCAGCCCTTCATCCCAATCCTGACATCCAACTAGGATCCCTCATTCTTCATTGTTGCTTTTCCTATCGGGAAAGGGCTATCACTTTGCCCTATCTGTCCATGGAGGCATTTTCTGCTTCTAAGCACATCTTCATGAGCTCGTCCCCATCAAAAGCAAATCAAAACATTGTTAACATCCCCAGGCCCCAAGTGAGAATCTTCTGTTCCACTCTTTTGCTCTAGTCAGGGGTAGCCTCTGCCACACTCTTCCTGGAGTTTGTGGGGGCAGCAGTATTCAGACCTAAGGTATCCTCTCACTTTTCTTTTGCAGCAAGCTCTTGTCATCCGAGACTCAGAGAAAAAGACCATCCCAGCAGAGCAGCTGGTGGTGGGAGACATTGTGGAGATCAAAGGAGGGGACCGCATCCCAGCTGACATCAGGTTACTGTATGCTCAGGGGTGTAAGGTAAACATCAGGGGATCCTCAGCTTTGTACTCAGAACTTACTGTCCTTCTCAGGTCTCTTCTGGTCTCTAGTAAGGGGCCAGGAGCACCTTGATTGATCCTGAGAAGCCTTCCCCATTCCTTCTAGGTAGATAACTCATCTCTGACTGGGGAATCTGAGCCCCAATCCCGCTCCTGTGAGTTCACCCATGACAGCCCCCTGGAATCCAAGAATATTGGTTTCTATTCCACCACCTGTCTGGAAGGTGAGCCTATTGTCAGCATAACCCCATCCACATCATTTCCCTCCCCATGGGCCTTGGGTTTCTGTCTCTTGGCATTTCACACCACAATGCTTCTCCCAGAGACAACATGGAATCAAAATGACTAGAGAAATGATTTATCATCTCGAATTTGTGTGCTAAGCGTCATTTAACCACCCCAGAGAGCCTTGTGCATCTGTCTTCTTCTTTAGTGGAGGTCCCTAGAATAAAATGTCTACTTCACCTGTAGGCACTGCGACAGGCATGGTCATCAACACAGGGGACCGCACCATTATTGGCCAGATCGCCTCCCTGGCTTCAGGAGTGGGGAATGAGAAGACCCCCATTGCCATTGAGATCGAGCACTTTGTGCATATCGTGGCGGGAGTTGCTGTCTCCATCGGCGTCCTTTTCTTCATCATTGCAGTATCTATGAAGTATCGAGTCCTGGACTCCATCATCTTTCTCATTGGCATCATTGTGGCCAATGTGCCTGAGGGTCTCCTGGCCACTGTCACTGTGAGTCATGCTGTCAGGTGGCTGGTTCCCTAATCCATAAGTACAGACCATCTTGCTGGTTGGATGAGCTCCCATCACAGTCAAACCACCTCCCTCTCCAGAACCTCACTCTCTCCTCCTCAGAGACAAGACACAGGATGTCCCAATAGACCATTTCTTAGACAAAGGGAACATTCAAATTCAGTGTCCTTGAAACTTCTTATTTTCATGATATCCATTTGGAAGAGACATGTAATTTTTCTCCTAAAATAAGCAGTAACAATCATCTACAAGTTTTCTAGATGGTCTGAGACCCTCCCCAAATTTCCACATTTCTGAAAAAGAAAGAAAAATTTTCTTGGACATTTCTATAACAAGATATTTAAGATATTGTTTACATATTTTGTTCCTTCAGTTCCTCCACACCCTCCCTCACACACATACACACTCATATTCTCCCAGTCTTTTCTGCAAAGTAATTCTACCCATTCCTGCCCAGTACCCCCAATTAAGCTTTATGTGTCCCTTAGTGAGGACCCATTTAATTCACCCTAAAATAAAAATCCCTTCTTCCCCCTTGTGCTGTGGGACCTATGAAAGGGAGACTGGATAGAGTTATCAGTATATATATGGGGACCACATTGACCTCCAGACAGATGCAGAAAGTCTTCTGTGTCCTGAATAAAGGCAAGAGTTTTGACACATCAGCTCTGACTCGAGCATACAGTAATAAATTGGAGGCAAAGGAACCCTTTGGATCTGGGAGTTTTCAGGAAATGTTCTTTAAGTGTTTATAGGAATAGCACAAAATGTTAGAGTACATTATTTGCATTCAGGAGACCCAGATTCAGTTCTCAATACCACATGATCCCTAAGCACTGCCAGGAGTAACACTTAAGCACTGCTTTAGGCCCTCTGAGCACCACTGGATGTGGTCTAGAATACATACCAAAAAATTAATTAAATAATTTAAAATTACAAAGCTCTTAAAATGAATAGAAATGCTTCTGAATTTTGTAGATTAGCAAGTGAAGTTCTTTCACAAGCAAGCATATACAGTTAAATTGGATGTCAAAAGCCACACAGCCCATGCTCCTTTATAATGACGTCTGAGCACTGACCTGGCCTCACAAGCAAACCTGGCTCTCAGGTCATTTTCTTCAAGGGAAGAAGAGACAAAACTCCATGTTTAATTCAGAAGGGCAGTATGTATGCTTCTTAGTGGCTTCTCAACCACTAAGTCAACTTGATTGATTTGATATACTTCCAACTGTCCCAACTCCAATTCTCCTGACATTTGATGGATCAAGTTCCAGATGGCTATTCTCTCAGAGTTTCTCTCTGTCTTCTGTTCAGGTGACTCTCTCTCTGACAGCAAAACGTATGGCCAAGAAGAATTGTCTGGTAAAAAACTTGGAGGCAGTTGAGACTCTGGGCTCCACCTCGGTCATTTGCTCAGATAAGACTGGTACTCTGACTCAGAACAGGATGACTGTGGCCCATCTATGGTTTGACCATCAGATATTTGTGGCTGACACCAGTGAAGATCATTCCAGTAAGAACTGCTTGCCAAAGCTGTCAGGGTCAGACTCTGTCTAGTACAGAGCTGTTGACAAGAACACATGGTGCAAGGCAGAACCGGCCAAGTGGCTCTGTCTAAGAGTAGTTGGTCCTGGAGAAGGCCAATCCCCGCAGCAGCCACTGTTCTCCTGTTTTTCAGATCAAACTTTTGATCAAAGCTCTGGAACCTGGGTCTCCTTATCAAAGATCATAACATTGTGTAACCGAGCTGAGTTCAAGCCAGGACAAGAAAATGTCCCCATCATGAAGGTACAGCTCCAGCACTCCAGGTTCTAAATCCCAACCACTTTGAAATGGTTGTATTCTTTGTTCCAACTTAGGACTTGAGTTAGTCTCTCCAGTTGAGTAGCATCTGTACTGATAAGATCGAGTCTGATGATACCAGAAGAAGAGTTTCTTCACTTTTATAGCTCTGAAAAATTACAGCACTGTCTAGACATTCTCAGCATGTGGACTTCCATCTTTCAAAATTCTCATTCCAGAAAAGTACTATGACTTCAAGTTCCTTTCCTACCTTCTTTACCATTAAATGGAAATTCAAAAAATTTTTCTAAAAGTCACTGATGTTTAAGCTATAATCAGATGGAAATCAGACTGAAAATTCCTCTTGGCAGCAATTAGAACTCTAAATGGACCTGAATATTATAATATACACTAACTTTTTTCATTCTCTCCTTCACTTGTCTTTCCATTTCACCTCTTTCTTATTCCCTTTCTCTCTTTTTTTCTCTCAGAACCTGTATTTCCCTGGATTCCTCATATGTCTCTATAGATTCTATTCCTCATCTGTCTCTATAGATTCTTTTTCTTCCAAATATTTGTTAGCTTTTATAAGACAGCTTCTCTGTTCTCTTTTGACCAATCACTTCTTCATCTATCTTTCAAAACCTTATATCCAGTTCTATTTTCCCACCAAAACTCTACAAACAGACCTCTACCTGTGGATTTTTTTATTTTGAAAAAATCACTTAGAGGTTCTCCAAAAAAATATAATAATTTGTAGTTGCCACTTAAACCTGCCTACAAGATCTCTTCCCACATTCTCTATTTTTCTAAGACATAACTGTTTTATTCTTATCCCCAGTCCAAAATGTTTGGAAGTCATCTTTAAACTTTATATTTTACTTATATCTAGTGAGTCGCTAAGTCCTCTGATTCTATTATCTATATTTCTAGTATCACTAAACTTTGCACATAAGTAACTATGCCATTTTCTTAGCTTCATGATTCCAGTTTATTCCTCCCTAATCATTTTAGTATCCCACTAGTTTTTCTAAAATACTGCATTAGGTAAAAAGTTTAACCTAACTTCCATTAAAAATGGTCCTCACTTCTCTAGTATCTGCTTCTCCAGTTGAGAGATCTGCCTGCTCACAGGTGAACCATTTTTCATTCTACCTTTGTATTTCCTTTGCTCCCAATGTTTATAGCACATGTCTTCCTCTGTATTCTTTCCTCCTAAGCATTCTAGCTCTAATGCTTCTCTGCCACTCTGTGTATCAGTAATCCATCTTTCCAGACCTGGGTCATCTGCTTTTCCATGAAACCTACAGTCTCCTGGAGTCTGACTTTTTTTTAACTTCTGTAAAACCAGTATAAGGTACCATACCATTTAACACATTTATCATAATATCAAATCCTTTATTAATAGTTCAATCGGTTTGTACCTCAAATTTGGGTGTAAACTTAGTCAAGAAACATTGGTTCACTGGGGGGAAATCACATAGAAATAAGATTATGTACCACAAATATTTGCTTTTCTCTTGAATCTCAGAAAGTTGTAGTTGGAGATGCCTCAGAAACTGCTCTTTTGAAATTCTCAGAAGTCATTTTGGGTGATGTGATGGAAATAAGAAAAAGAAATCGAAAAGTAGCTGAAATTCCTTTTAACTCAACCAACAAATTTCAGGTGAGTTTTTTCTCACAACTGGGTCTGTTATCACTAGTATCTTGTGTCTACCTGCACACCTCCACATGGTTCCGTAAATTCAGAGCAGGTTTTCTTGTCAGCTACTTCCTTTGCCTGAAATTGGTAGTGAAAGGACAATGGAGTTACTGCAGGGACCACACACAGACTAGTCCATGTATATTGATTGCTTTTGCAGAAACCAAAGCAGATCTGTTAGTTCAAACATATGGGGGAACCTCCCCTCTGTGAAGATGGTTGGAGGCAACATTCATCCCTGCTACCTGTAGCTCCTCAGGCCTGGGGTGAACAATACCAGTCAATTGGTATTAGTACAAATGAACAGTAGATGCAAGTGTGCTTCTCAGTGAGGTCTGCTGGTGCTACAAGACTGAGCAAGGCCTCCTTACTTGGCTTTGCATGACACTAAAGAACATAAATAGGATAATTCATTTTACCATATTGCGTAGAAATTCCTGGTGATCACCCACACATAACAGTTATAGAGAGCAGTATAACAATTATTATACATACTGCTATGCATATACTGTTACACATAGCAGGTATTCATGTTACATATAACATATAATATTACATACAATGGGTAATATTATATATTACACATAAAATACATGAAATTATACATACACATAATACATTCACATTATACATAATAGAATAACAATAGTATGTTCTGATTGCTATACTTATTAAATCATTCAACTCTCTACCACTCTTCAGATGGGTAGAGAATAAGGAAACTGAGGTCTAGGCATTATTTCAGAGGTGTATGGCCAGATCAGGTGTCACAGAAGCAGAGGCCAGTGCTCTGAAGAGCAAGACTGTGTGGGCTTCCCAGTAGGACCAGCTCAGATCCCTGCTAGTGTTGCATCCACTGTGGTGAGCAGTGAAGTGCTTCCTCAGCATGTGAGAAATTAGAAAAAGCAGATTCTATGAGTCTCACCTGTTATGTCAAGCAAGCTTCCCAGATCTAGGACTGGAAAGGGGAAGGGTACCATGCTTCCTGCTGAAGAGCCCAAGAACTTCTCTGGATGGTGTTAAAGCTGTTTAGATGGCACATAATCTACATCCATAGATGAAACAAAAGGTGTCACAACTTTGGGAGACCTCTGGAATATCTATTAGTTAAAGGAAGCAAAGTGGAAAGTCTGTTTCTCATTGATCTTGGAGTAACAATTCCCAAAGCTTAGATTGTATCCATGGAAATATTTTTTATAGTTTTTTGTCTTAGAAAAATTGGCCGATATTTTATCAATTTTTATATAACGAACAGTGTTTTTAATTTAAAATGTCACCCTGTCTGTTCTACTCAGTTAAGACCACAGACTCGGGAGACTGCTGGCCTGAGCTCAAGTCCCAGCTCAGCCCTGTTACCTACAAGACTTCTCCCTCTCATAAAGCACAATAGTGACAGTGCCCAGAACATTAGTGAGTTTAGGGGATTAAATAATCAGTATGTGAGGCATTTAAATCAGTAAGCACTGAGAATTCTTCTGTTTTAAATGTTGAAATTCCTATCATGATAAAATATCAGAATAATAAGAGAGTTTGAATTTGGTTTACATCTTAGTTTGGGTTCTAGTTTGAGTTGGTTCCGTGGTTGAGTTTCCTTGTTCCTTGTGGTTTGTTCTTCAGTGTACTTACTAGTCATAGAAAGAAATCAACTAGCTATTTTTCCCTCTAATTTTTTCCAGTCATCTCTGATATCCCCAAATCTAACAGTTGTTAATTTAGAATCCAACAGATAAACTCAAAGTCATAGAACTTTTGTAATTTGCATATTCTCTCCAAACACTCATCTTATAAAGCCCCTTTCAAGGGGTAAGAAGAGTTCCATACAATTTTACAATTTAATATTGGTGTTAAAACTTGATACCTATCCTTTAATGGATATACTGAGCCTATACTGTAGAGCAGACGCTGCCTTAGACACCTTCATCATTTCTTCACCTCTGAGCAGTAAACTGCCTCTGTATGGAGACGAAGCACAGGAGCACCTGCTGCACTCACACTGGCCTGAGCTCAGTGTTGCTAAGGTGTGTAAGGTTCTTGCTCACAACAGTGAGGTAGCAACAGGGCATGACACAAAGCAGAGCCCTCATGGGCATCTGAGACATCCTTGCTTGGCGGGTCCCCAAGGTTCCAGGGGCTGATGTCACATCTGCATCCTACAGCAGCCAGGTTCTGTGTGACATATAGACTCCCCTTCATATGGATTCAAATGCAGGCACTCCTATAGGCTAAGACCAAATCTCCATCCAGTGTACTACTTGGCCACCAAAGAAGGAGGTTAGAGCGCCCTCCTTTATAGCTTACAGAGAAGTAGAGCAGTGAGAAAAGCAACTGCTTTCTTGTTTGTGGCACATTACTAGAAAGAGCTGGACAGTTCAGGTCCTTTGCAGTGAAGAGGGCACCCTTAGATGGCAGTAGGCTGTCCTAACTCATACATGCCCTTTTGCAGCTCTCTATCCATGAGACAGATGACCCCACTGACCGGCGTTTCCTTCTGGTGATGAAAGGGGCTCCTGAGCGGATCCTAGAGAAGTGCAGCACCATCATGGTCGGCGGTCAGGAGCAGCCTCTGGACCGCAGCACTGCCGAGGCCTTCCACACTGCCTACATGGAGCTGGGAGGCTTAGGGGAGCGTGTGCTCGGTGAGCAGTCATGACAGAACCCTCCTGGTTACCTATCAGGGAGGCTTTGTGCTAGCTTAAGGCATGACGTGAGACCTGTGTTTAGCTATAAAGCAATTGTGGCTTCCACATGCACCAGGAAAACAGAACATGACAGCCAGCATGGGAAACATGCGCAGGAGATTTGATTCCACCAAGAGTTGGGGGTCATTTCCAGAGAAAGAAGCAGGGAGAAGAAATATGGGGAAGGTTTTATGGGAAGAGTTACATGTGAAGAGAACTTTGACAGTATTTGAAGAAATAAGTAATCACAGTCCTGGCACCTCCATAGGCTAAAGCTCAAAGGTGCAATTGAGATGGTGTGTGCTCAGATTGTGTGGGAGCCAGTCTGTGTGCAGTGCTGCAGGTGGAGGTGGTGACACATGGAAAACATGGCTGGGAATACAGAAAGGAGACCAGGACACGGAGGGTTTATATACCTTATTCCTGAAAGCTGGGCTTTATTCTGTAGTCAGTAGGGTGTCATCCAAGATTCTGCAACAATGAACAGATCAGAATTAGTGTCTCCAAAAGAAGCACTGTAGCACTGAAGCCCCTTTGTTCATCGATTTGCTCTAGTGTGCACCAGTAATGTCTCCATTGTGAGACTTGTTGTTACTGTTTTGGGCATATCAAATACACCATGGGTAGCTTGCAAGGCTCTTCCGTGTGGGCGGGATACTCTCAGTAGCTTGCCGGCTCTCCAAGAGGGATGGAGGAATCAAACCCAGGTCAGCCGCATTTAAGGCAAACCCCTACCCACTGTGCTATCATTCCAGTCCCTCCAAAAGAATAATTCTTTTTATTTTAAGAACCATTATTTACAATAATTTTACTGGTAGGGTTTCATGTGTACAACATTCCAACATTGCTCCACCAAGTGTTTATTCTCCTCCATCATTGTCTGGCCACCACACTCCCATTCAACCTGCCTCCTGCCACTCCCTACCCATGATAAAATCAGCTCTGTTGACCAGTTTTTAAGTTCTGTTGCCATTAGGCATTAGTTATTTCATCACTATGTCTCTTATATCCCATATGTGAGAGCAATGATTCTGTGTCAGTCCCTCTCCTCCTAGTTAACTTCATTTAGCATGATATGCTCCAACTCGATACACATTGCAGCAAATTGCATCATTTTGTCTTTTCTCAGAGCCTAGTAGTATACCATTGTGTACACATAATTTCTTTATCCAGTTTTTTCCAGATTTTGGTTATTGTAAATAGTGCCACAATGAATATAGTAGTGCAAATGTCTTTTCTAAATAGATTTTTTGGGCTCCTGGGGTAGGTAACAAGAAGCAGAATTGCTGGGCTATATGGAGGCTCAATTCTTACTTTTTTTGAAAAATATTTATTTTTTTCTATAAAGGTTGGACTACTGAACATTGCCACCAGCAGTGGATGGGGATTGCTTGTTCCCCTCATCCACACCAACACTGGTTGTTCTTGTTCTCAAAAGGATCATTCTTGGCAGCTGCTTGAGAGGAGAATCCTGGGTTTCTGAGGAAATTGCCTTTTTACTCAGTGGAAAGAGGGTGTAAATTTGATCTAAACCAAGAAATGTAAAACAGGGTTCTATATGAGATACCAAATGGAAGCAGAAGTGGTTAAGATTTAGAACGTAATTAGGGAGAAAAGTTAGTTTTCAAAGATGATTAACACAAGGGTTGGAGAGAGTACAGCACATAGAGCACTGGCGTTACATGCAACTAGCCTGGGTTCAAGCCTAAGTACCACATATGGTCCCCCAAGTAATTCCAGGAGTGAACCCTGAGCACCACTGGGTATGGCCCTAAAACAAACAAACAAGATGAAGCTTCCCCATCATAATTAGGGGGAATTAAAACACAGCTGGTAGCTGAGACAGGGATATGAGAGGTATAAAATGTCTTAGGAGCTATTCTGTAGTAGGTGACTGGTGGTGATGTCTGAAGTTCAGAACATTTTGGTCAAGACAAACATGGGTTGACAAAACGGTTTCTCCAAACTATGGAAGGATAAATTTGAGGTAACCAAAATTCATGGTTAATAGGGTTCAATTGGTAAGAATATGTTAGTTCTTACCAATAGAAGAATCTGTAATGTGTTTTTAAAGGATTTTGTGAAGTGGGTAAGATAGATAAATAAGATAATAATGTTTTCTGCATTAAATTACCCACAAACTCCATGTAATCTCTTTCGTATGTGGTATTGATTCCCATCTCGCTAGAGTCATTTGAGGAACCTCATGTTTAGCTGTATTTACTAAAATGTGCAAAGAAGCAGGGCTATAAAGAGAACAAATTTGATATAAAGGATGATAAGAAAGTTCTACCTTGGAAGGCGAGCCAGATAAGGTGTTCCCTTTTCCTCAGCCTAAGGGAGGCAGCATGCCTCCTTAGGAATGGTTCCTCTCCATTTTCCTGCAGCCTTTCTCTCATACTTGGTTTTCACACTGAACTTGTACCACTTCTGGGATACCCTGGGTTATTCCTTCATTTATGCAGTGGCACCAACCGTTTTATCTGCCTGAAATTACACAGCCCCCAAAAAACAACAACAACAAAAAACTCCCTTTCTTCCTCAACTCCTCTCTCAGGAGTAGACTCCCACATGACCTCTTTGACTGAGTCTTCCCACACCCCAGGCCCTGAAGCAGAGTTCTATTATAGCTGTTCTCATGGTGTTATGTTTTATCTCTCCATGTCTCCAGTCCTCCTACTATTCAAGTGAAGCATATTCAAAAGTGAAGAATCTCACTTACTTTTGGTCTTTCCACCTCTAGAATATATTAGAAAACTTTGTTACACAGGAAATTGTTTTTTGGATAAATTTTGGTCTTTCCTAACAACAATATACATAATGAAATTGAAGGAATGAAAAAGTTCTGGTATACTCTGAAGTGTTTAATAGTGAATATAAAAATGTCTTTGCCTTGCTATCATTTCTTATCATGGTTCCTTTGACCCAGGAATTCATATTCATTCCAGGTTTTTGTCATCGTTACCTACCACTTGATGAGTTTCCAGAAACCTACTCATTTGACATAGACACTATGAACTTTCCAACTTCCAACCTGTGTTTTGTGGGACTCTTGTCAATGATTGACCCTCCCCGGTCCACTGTGCCCGATGCAGTCACTAAGTGCCGGAGTGCAGGGATCAAGGTAGGAGTCTTTCATGACCTCAGAAATCCTCTGCTTATGCTTTCCATGCAAATATTTGATCATAGGACATAGGCTTTAGGTATCTGTAAATATGATTTATTTTATCTCTACTTTCACCACATTAATATTTTAATACCTGTCCCATAACAAAAAGGATTATGTCTATTGAGAAAACCAGAGTGAGTAAAGGCTCCTGTTCCAACCCTTATGCCATAAGTTACTACATCTTGTTCTAGTCTATGAGAGAGTAAAATAATGTGTTATTTAATATTTTCATTATACATTTGTATTCTTTATAGCAGTACCAAAATATGGAGTCCACTATCATATTAATATAAAGATTACTGAAGCTGCATGAGACTGGTCCAAGTAGACACCCACTAGCCCTTTCACAAATTGGTAACAACAATGGGGCAAAGTTTCCTCTAATGTTAGAAGGGGGAATTCAGGAAGCTGAGAAGCAAAGATAGGTTCAATAGGATTATAGTGCCTTTCACAAACAGTTTTATCTTTAATCTGATCAAGAATGATCAAGTCAGAGGAAAGACCAGTATAACAATAACAGCTGGGTATGATCACGCTGATCTGATAACCACAAGATCTGAGGGTTAAAAGTAGGTAAAGGGATATTCTTGATAACCTTTCAATATCAATATTACAAACTACGATGCCCAAGAGAGAGGACGGAGGGAAGGAGGGAGGGAAGAAAGAGAGAGAGAGAGAGAGAGAGAGAGAAAAGGAAAGTGCATGCCATAGAGACAGGCAGAGGGGGGTGATGGGAGGGAACCTGGGGAGACTGGTTCTGGGAAATGTACACTGGTGAAGGGATGGGTGTTGGAATACAATATGACTGAAATCTAATTATGAATATCTTTGTAAGGGTCTATCTCACAGTGACTCAATAAAAAATTTAAAGAAAAAAATAATGATCAAGAGGGTAAAATACAATAATCACTAACTATGTTCTACCCAGTCATAGTGGAGAAAACAATATTTAACTGCCCCAAAATTGTCCAGCTAAGTTCCTCATTGACCACATTCCTTTCTCATTGTTTGTGATCTAGGTTATTATGGTTACAGGTGATCATCCAATCACTGCCAAAGCCATTGCCAAGAGTGTCGGTATCATTTCAGCCAATAGTGAGACAGTGGAAGACATTGCAAAACGCCTCAATATTTCTGTGGAGCAAGTTAACAAGAGGTAAGCACAGAAACAACTTAAAAGAAACTCATGCTCAAAGATTCCAGTGGTTCTATATTTTCATTTGTTACAGTATGCAAAAGGTCTGGTGGCTTTGTATAGAAATAGCTGTATTGTTTGGAAAAATTCTCAAAACGCTCATGGAAAAAGAGTCAGGAGTAAGCCCTGAGCAATGCTGCATGTGGTACAAAAAGCCCCCCAAAAGTTTAAAACCCATTTGAAGTATATTTGAAAATTGAAGTATCCAATTTAGAGTGCAGTGGAAAAAACTGAAATAATTTGAAGTTATTTCCATTGATTCCACTGTGTAATGTGGGATATTTAGGTTCCTTAACTTTTTTCTACTTTCCAGTCTCCATCTGTAGCTTTTATCTAGTCAGTTGGCAGCATAATGTGCACTATTAAACATGCTTTTTTTCTGGAAGTAAACACAATAGAAATTTCCTTTGCAGAGTCTTTTTAAAATTTTTTTCCTTGTGTCTCCTAATTTTTTTCATATTACATTTGGTCCAGTCACCTGACCATTCATTCTTGTTGTATTAATTATTTTAATAATTGTTATGTGCCAACTACACCAAGTACTGTGCTAGACATAGAACCTAGCAGGAACCTTCTAGACACCGTATTTGTGGAGCTTTCCATCTACCCAGAGTGAAGAATAAGATCACACTGTGGTGCAGTAAGTGTAATAAAGGAACACCTGAACTGATGCTCCTTTAAGTGAGCCTGAAACTCCAAAGTCTCAGTTTGAAAACAAATGATCATTGGCTTCATCACACTTTCACTCATGCAGGAGAAATGGGAGACCAATAACCCTCTTCTAGTTTACCAAACATGTATGCCTTTTAGAGATCCTGAGCTGTCAGGTAACAAACTAATACCCCAGCAACAAGTGAAAACTGGACAGTTACAGACTTAGGGTTTGTTGCATAAATATCAATCACCTAGGGAAAAAGGTTTGGAGTTTTCATGTATTTATTACCTTTTCTAAAGCAATAGAATTATGTATAATTGTCTAGGAATCACTCATCGGATAGGAGAGACTGGGGTATTATTTCTTGAGTTTTTTCAGTTATCCTCATCATCATCCCTAGCTCATGGTCACATACTCCTGTACTCCTGCCTTCTTATCTTACTTATGTTTCTTACCAAAACTTTAGAAAGTCCCATAATTTTTCAAGAATGGCAATATTTAACAGAAGAGGAGAAATAGACTGACCACAAAAAATCTCAAAATTTTAAATATACATGTATGTATATACATATATATTTAAGTAAAGAAAGGGTATGCAATGCTTAGTACTTGAGTATTTAAATTGAGATTTGAAGCTTAGGTGTTCAGTGTTTTATAGGAAGGGGAGAAGAAGATACTGACTCCTGGCAAACATAATAAGACCTTGAAGATTTAGGGTAGTTAGGACACAGAATTGAGGGGCCCGGGGGCTCGAGGAGCAGTTAGTGGGATGAAATCAGTGCACAGATGTCACCTGGCCTTGTGCACCAAGGAAGAGACTCAAGTGTGCTTTAACGCAGTGAGTTTTAGCAGAAAAATACAATAGTTCTGTACATGCTATCATTTAAAAAACCTTACTGTGAGTCAACGGACAAGAGTTTTCCTCAAAGAATATATCAATAAATTTTCTCCCTTTTTAGTTTATTGCATAACAGACATGCTATCAAAGTTATATAAACTGCAAAAAACATGTGTTTTGATACTAAACTGAACTCTAGTACCCTAAAACATGTGAACAACAGATTCTTTTACCTTCTTGTGTAAAGTGTTGCCCTAGGAAATATCACTTCTCACCCAGAAAGGGGAGGCCACTTGATTCATTCCTATTGTTTTATGATAGAAGAAAGTAAGCCTCAACTTTTAGTCCCCAGAGTGTCTCCAGTATTCACAACCCCCATGACCCACTTTTTGGGTTTTGGGGTCAAAGATATCAGGTTCCAGGTAAGGTCAAAGTTAGACCAGAACATTGTTTCAACCCAGTCCTAGGATCTCACAATTCCTTTGGCCCCTCTAGGGATGCAAAAGCTGCTGTGGTAACTGGAACTGAGTTGAAGGACATGAGCCCAGAACAACTGGATGAACTCCTAACCAACTACCCAGAGATTGTTTTTGCCAGAACATCTCCCCAGCAGAAATTAATCATTGTGGAAGGCTGTCAGAGGCAGGTAGGCAGACACAATGCCAAGGAAAGGTTTTCTGTTCCTGTTTTGTATTATGGAGAATATGAAGTAAGAAGTGGGTCTTGATCAGACCGAGTATCTTTTAAAGCTTTCAGGAGACTGGCTCTGACTTCTTCATTCCCTCACATCTTACCTCTAAAGAGGTCCCCATGCTCTTTCGCTCATTGCTTCCTGGAGGTCTTTTTGTCAGGAAAGAACTGATGAATACACCAGAGAACTTGTGTTGTCAGAGTGCAAAAAAATGTATAGGTAGAGATATCAAACCCAAAATGCTTCATGCCTGTACAAATTTGAATTTAAGTTTAGGGAAACAACTGGTTTGGAGCTGGTTCTTCCTTCTCTGGGATTCCTTGTCTTTCTCTTTTCTCCAGAACAGTCTCAGAGTATCTCCTTGAGACACCTGTGACCTGTTCACTCCCCTTTTCTCACTGTATTCCCACAGGACTCAGTTGTTGCAGTGACAGGAGATGGAGTGAATGACTCCCCTGCGCTAAAGAAGGCAGACATAGGGATTGCCATGGGAATATCAGGTTCAGACGCCGCCAAAAATGCAGCTGACATGGTCCTGCTGGATGACAACTTTGCATCCATAGTCACAGGGGTGGAGGAGGGTAAGTGAGGGCTCACATGATATCTCCTGGGGCAGGGAACAGAAAGTAATCCCTGTAAGGAATGACCTCTTCACCTAGGTCGCCTGATCTTTGACAACTTAAAGAAAACTATTGCTTACACACTGACCAAGAACATCGCTGAACTGTGCCCCTTCCTGATTTACATCACAGCGGGGTTGCCTCTTCCCATCGGCACCATCACCATCCTTTTCATCGACCTGGGCACAGACATAGTGAGTAGCACCAAAGGGAATGAGATTGGCAACTATCAGGCAATGTAAACCCCAGTCACCATCGTCAGGAGATGGACTCCATCAGAACTTCTCGAACTGTCATGTGAACACCTGATACTTCTCAATTCCTTATTGCTGTCGAGGTGGTGGTGCTCAGGGTAACAGTGCCAGAGTGAAATCTTGAAATTCAAACCCACAAGGCATGTACTCACTACTTGAGCAACCTGTCTTTTGTTTGGGGGTGTGGAGGTCAAGTGTGAGGAAGAAGATTCAGACTCACAAAAAATAGTCTGCCATGACCCTCTGGGCCCAGAGGATAAAGTGATGACTCAGGGCCCCCTCCCCCATCTTCCTCCTGTGTGAAGTAAGAGTATGAGATGATAATAGCCCCACCTAAACACTAGGTGCTGTTTAAACACTTTATAAAGTCTTGCTTCAACCTTCAGTTGTATCACCCAAGCCCTCACTTTGTCTGTTCTGTGTCCACTTAAGAAAACCTTGTAGGGTCAGGGATGTGGGTCAGGTGTGGCATATGCTGAGCAGTTTGCTTTACGTAGGAGGTCCTGGTTTTGATTCCCAACTGATGGGAGAAAGGGAAGGAAGGGAAGGAGGGGGAGAAGGAGGGAGGGGAAGAAAGGGGAATGGAAGCTGTGTGATAGTCACTTGGCTCAGCTTGTATAGGTGAAAGACCTCTAAGTGAGCTCCCACAGGGGCAGGCTGAACTGCTGTGTCCTCTACTGTTTGTCACCCAAGGTAGCTCTCTCCACTCCACAGGGAGTTGGATGCCTTCACAAATCAAAGAAACAAATAGTTTACAGTCAGAAAATTTCTAGGCTTGGGCTGGAGAGACAGTACAGAGAATAGGGAGCTTGCTTTGCACAAGGCCAACCTGGGCTCAATCCTAGGCACCTCATATGACTCCCTGAGCATCACCAGGAATGATAACTGAGTGCAGAGCCAGGAGTAAACTCTAAGCACTGCTTAGTGTGGCCCAACCAAACCCCCAAAAAATAAAAATAAAAAGGAAGGAAGGGAGAGAGAAAGAGAGGGATTAAGGGAAGGGGAGGAGGCAGGAAGGGAGGGAGGGAGGAAGGGAGATAAGAAAAGCAGGCAGCAAGTTTCTAGACTTCTTATACTCTTTTCTTTCTGTAGTGAGTTTGTTAGAAATTCAGGTTCTCTAGCCCAGATCTGGTGTATAAGGAAGTTTGGAGGTCAACCCAATTCCCTCCACATGGAACACATGTGAGAGAATCACTGTGGCCCAGTGGCCTCAGTGAGAGAGAGCTTGGCTGCGGAAATCATCCAGAGGAACAAGGGTCTTCTAAGAAACATTAGACCTACCCACATGTGGTGATGCTATAAAGCAGATGGAGGGGGCAGAGATTTGGCTCAACTGATAGAGCTCATGCCTAGCATGTATGAGGGCCTGGATTCACGCCTGATAAATTCAGGTATAGACACTAGCTCATGATCACTGCCAGGCATAGTCTCCCAAGCACTGTCACTATCATCATTATCATCCCATTGTTCATTGATTTGCTTGAGTGGGCGCCAGTAACGCCTCCATTTGTCCCTGTTGCATGCTAGTGTAGCCCGATGGCATACTGGGGGTTCTTTCAGGATCAGTGGAATGAGGACCGTTGTTGTTACTGTTTTTGGCATATCGAGTACACCACAGGTAGCTTGCCAGGCTCTGCCGTGCAAGCGGGATAATCTCAGTAGCTTGCTGGGCTCTTTGAGAGGGACAGAGGCTTTGGGGGCAGCCTCTAATTGCCTTTAAAGGTGTTCCCAGACTACCAAATGTAAGCTTTTGGTCAACTGGCATGTTATAACGATCTGCACACTGGCAAACACGCACCTGCCTGCATTTCTGGGCAGCACCTGGGACATCTGTGGCCTCAGGTTGACCTCCTAGAGGTTGATGGAGTGCACCTGGAGGTTGTTGAGCAGCTGGCAGAGCAGAACCCTATTGTGGAGGGTCTGTGCCAGGTCGAACACCTGCTGAGTTCCAGGTGACCCGGTGGTTGGCTGACAGCACCCTACAGTGGACGAGCCACTGCATGCACTGCCACTAGGGCTCTATGTCAGACAGCGCTGCAACTCAGCCTGGCCAAGACAGGTAGTGACACTGCGGCCACTGCCATGGTTTCTGTGGTTTCTCTGTGCCTCGCCAACGCTATTCTGTCCGAATCTTGCAAATCAACTGGTGATGTCCATCAGGAATCATGTGTAGAGTTCCAACAGGGATCATGCATAGAGTTCCGTGTCTTGGAGTGCTGAGCTGCATGCAAGATGGTGAGGTGAGATCGGGAGAGCACGACGGGTTCGGGTGGCATCTACGCCATCTTGCCTCCAATCTGCGCAGCCCACGTCATCCCCAGACTCAGATTCTATCCGAATCTTGCAAAACATTCCAGTAAGAACTGCTTGCCATAGCTGTCAGGGTCAGGCTCTGTCTAGTACAGAGCTGCTGACAAGAGCACATGGTGCAAGGCAGAACCAGCCAAGTGGCTCTGTCTAAGAGTTCTAGCAGATAGAGAACAGAGTTCTAGCAGAGTTCTAGCAGATGGAGGCAGGCAAGATGGTGCCAACGCTGCCGGAACGCTCTCCCAAACCTGGCTCACCATCTTGCTTTAGACAATGCGAGGCATGGAACTCTATGTGTGATCCCTCCCAAGTACTACAACAAATAAAAGCAGGTGAATTTGTGGGTGGGGAGATACACACAGTGGTGCTGCGCCTCTGGCTAGGCCTCACATGCAAGGCATGTGCTCTGTCAATGGAACAGCATCCTGCCCAGCAGACGTACCTTGTTGTTGTCTGCCACCGAGATAGACCAGTTCCAAGTTCCCCCAACACCACCCAGAGTCTGTCTCCTTCTTAGGCCCCTGCTATAACCATATTGGACCCTCAGCAGCACCTCCTATTCAGGGTCAGACTTCACGTTTTCTCCCTTCAGATCCCCTCCATTGCCTTGGCTTATGAGAAAGCAGAAAGTGACATCATGAATAGGAAGCCTCGTCACAAGAAGAGGGACAGACTTGTGAACAAGCCACTTGCCACTTACTCCTACCTGCACATTGGTATGTGTCTAAGGTGTTCCATGAGACCACACACTGGTTCCTCCAGTCACAGTCAGAACTCTCTGCAGGGTGGGTGGGTGGCGGAGGTGAGAACAGGCCTTTTGGAAGGTGTTATCAGCCTGGCCTCTCATCTTTTTTGTTCCTCAGGACTCATGCAAGCCCTGGGAGCCTTTGTAGTGTATTTCACTGTCTACGCACAGGAAGGCTTCAGGCCCAGCAACCTCCTTAACTTACGGGTGGAGTGGGAGATGGACCATGTGAACGATTTGGAAGACAGCTACGGACAAGAATGGGTGAGAGGCAGGCGCTGTCATTGTGCTTCTCTCTCCTGTCCCTTCTTGCCCTGGCTGGTGCAGAACCTTTATTCCCCAGGATGGCTTCATGAGATGAGTAAAGGGGTTATCTCTAAGCAGAGCTTTGGGGCCTAGGGGTTGGGGTGGGTTTATACCATTTGACTCCTACCAGAACTCTGCCTCACACATCAGGTTGGGTGCCAAGGCTCAGTTTCTACATTCAATTTGTAGCTGGTAAGAGATTATTATCAATCAACATAGTTACAGCTGGGCCAAACTAGCTAGATTACCATCTTTCCTACTCACCTCATTAAAGAGAGTTGAGGCAATTGTGGGGGCTGGGGCGGCGGGTTGTTCCATTTCAAACCCAAGGAAGTAATCATCTCTCAATCAATATTGGTGATACTGGAAAAAAAAGCAATCATGAGAACTGCATGGAAATTCCTTGAATTCCTCATCTAGGGCCTCATAGCCTCCTTTTTCTATCCACTGACAGACGAGATACCAAAGGAAGTACCTAGAATGGACAGGCTACACAGCTTTCTTTGTTGGCATCATGATTCAACAAATAGCTGATCTGATCATCAGAAAAACTCGGAGAAATTCCATCTTCCAGCAGGGCCTCTTCAGGTACTACCCACAGCTAACCTAACAGCTAACCCTGTTAACCTAACAGCTAACCTAACCTTGGGCTCAGTGCCTGATGGTAAGGGCTTTGCTGAGGATGTGCAAAGCATTGACTCCAACTGGTTGGTAGTTGGTTCCAGGAGCCTCAAATTTCAGAATCTGCTTTTATTTTATAGAAATAAAGTCATCTGGGTGGGGATAGCCTCTCAGATCATCATTGCACTGATCCTATCTTACGGCTTGGGAAGCATCACTGCCCTGAATTTCACCATGCTCCGGTGAGTCCCTCTGAGCTGTCACAGACAAGCATCAGTGTTCTAGTTCTTGCCCTAAAGTCTTCCAAGAAATGACACTAAATCCCCTCCCTGAGAACCAGAAGCTCTGAACTGCTAGCTTTCCAAGAAAAGGAAATAGGTTTTTGGAATCTCCTCTCTCTCTCTCTCTCTCCCTCTCTCTCTTTCTCTCTCTCTCTCTTCCTCTTCTCTCTCTCCTCTCTCTCTCCCTCTCTCTCTTTCTCTCTCTCTCTCTCTCTCTCTCTCTCTCTCTCTCTCTCTCTCTCTCTCTCTCTCTCTCTCTCTCTCTCTCTCTCTCTCTCTCTCTCTCTCTCCCCCTTACCCAAAAGTCATTTCAAAGACAGATGTTGTTTCAAGTGCTCACAGTTCAGACTCAATAAAAAGCATTCTAGCTTTATGTTGTGTGTGGCCTAATGAGTTTGCTCTTTCCAGTAAGGCAGGGAAAACTCTGCCTATTGGTTCAGGTGGGGCCTTCCCTCTTGCTACACTGAGACTCACCTGCTCCCCCTTCTGCTTCTAGGCCTCAGTATTGGTTCGTGGCTGTGCCACATGCCATCCTCATTTGGGTGTATGATGAAGTGCGAAAACTTTTCATTAGACTTTACCCAGGAAGTAAGTAGTAAACTGGGGTTTTTTTGGAGGAGGGGGTCCTCACCCAATAATACTCATGGCTTACCTTTCCCTGCATTCAGGGCTTGGAGACTATATGGGGTGATGGGATCAAATCAGGGTCAGCCATGTACTATCTCTCCAGACCCCAACTAGTAATTTGGGGTTTTTTGGTTTTTGTTTTTTGTTTTTTTTTAAATTTTTTATTAATTTGGTTTTTAGACTCTGTTTATCTACTTCAACAGACACTCCATTTCTAATTTACATTGTTTTTACCACCGCAGGCTGGTGGGATAAGAATATGTATTATTAAGACACCTGGTTTTGCAAGCCTTTCAACTGACGATGGAGTTGATGCTCTTCATCATCTGGCAAGGAGATGGTCTCAGGAATGATATCACACCACTGAGTTTGATGTATTTCTTTGTATCAAGATACAAAGGAAAGGAAGCATAGACGTTTTTCAGTTTATTTGTACTTTAAAACAAAATATGACTGTTTATACATTATTTCCATCTATATTTAAAATGTATCAGTGTCAAAGTAATGGTTTAGAGAAGTCTATATGATATGTATCTTCTATATCTGAAGTGTGTGTATACATATACAAATGTATATGTTTATGGCTCCATTGTGCTAAATTTTTAGGAATTTCCAGAAAACATACCATCACAGTCACCTGACTCAAAAAGAAAGAGAAAAGGTTGATTCAGATGTTTTGCAAGAAATGGAAGCAATATCAGGTTTCAATCACTGCAACACAGCAACATGTTATGACTTGGAAATATTTTAAAATCCCTCACAGGAGGGTTCTCCTCCAGCAGTGTTCTGGACCTTCCTCAGGCCCTCCTGCACTGCCCTCCACCCACACTCTCATCCCAGATCCTCCAAACTGAGTTCCATTCTTAACTCTAGTTGCACAATTAACACAAGTGGGTTTTCATTAAGATTTTTCCTTGGGAGAAAATTGCTGTGGTTTAAAGAAGGAATATTTCTTCCTTATAAAGAAATTTAAAAGCACAATCCAGACTGAGGCGATGTTAATTGTGTTTCATGCTTAGCTAGTTTATCATGTGTGATATTTTTATCAATGTTGACAGCCCCAGAGAGGGTTCATGTTTTAAGTAAAAGAAGTTTTATAAAATCATTGTCATATTTCATTTATTCAAGTTTTTCCAAACTACAGAGCACACAGGGCTCAACAAATAGGATATAGTTCCAGTTTTTAATGGAATGTAACAATATGGGACTTAACTTTCTAAATGTTACCTCACCAGGAGTCTCTGACTCCACTCTGAGTCTCTGTTCCAATCTGGAGACAGGGAGGATGACTTTCCATTCTGGGTCTAACAGGACCCCTTTCTGTAGGAAGATAGTCTGTTAGCTACATACTGAACAGCTACATTTATTGAATCCAATACTGACATTGGGTGGAACTTCTCCATTCCATGGCCTACTCCAGCCCATTTCTTTTTTTTAATGAAGGAGTACTGCTATTTATACAACCACTGACTAAGTTGATTGAATTGAGCATGAAATCCACATTACTCTTTTTTAAAATTCAGAATGTTAATTTTATTTTTATTTATTTTTTGGCTTTTTGGGTCATATGTTTGGGTCACACACAGGGGTTACTTCTGGCTCATGCAATCAAGAATTAACTCCTGGTGGTACTCAGGGGACCACATGGGATGCTGGGAACCGAACCCGGGTTGGCTGCATGCAAGGCAAATGCCCTACCCGCTGTACTATCGCTACAGCCCCAATTTTATTTTATTTTCTTATTTTTTGGACAGGAGCAATTGCTCACCGGGTAGGGTGTTTGCCTTGCACATGGACAAACCAGGTTCAATTCCTCCATTCCTCTCAGAGAGCCTGGCAAGCTACCAAGAGTATGCCGCCCACACGGCAGAGCCTGGCAGGCAGCCCATGGCATATTTTATATGCCAAAAACAGTAATACAAGTCTCACAATGGAGACGTTAACTGGTGCCCACTCAAACAAATCGATGAACAATGGACTACAGTGCTACAGTGCTATTATTTTTTTTAAATCACTGTGAGATAGTTACAAAGCTTTCCTATTTGAGTTTCATTCATACAATGATCAACCACCCAACCCTCTACTAGTGCACATTTTCTACCACCGAGATCCCCTGTATCCCCCCATCTCACCCCTCCCCATGCCTCTATGGCAATCTCCCACAAACTCTCTTTGTATTGCTTGTTATGAATAACATAAGATGTTGCACAGCTGCAAGAGTGGCTGCATGCTCCTGGAATTCTAAAATTTTAGATAATTTGAGTCTGGAGAAACCTCTACAGTGAGCTGCTAGGTTCCAAGATTCTTTTGTGTGTCTCTGTATCATGGCTGTTAAGGAGCTTAAGTAGCAGCTGAAGGCAGTTTGTGGGCAGGATCCCATGGGGATGGAGGGATGAGAAGAACTGGTCCATCCCCTAATCCCTTGAGGCCTGGAGTTTGCCATTACTGAACCCACGTACCTGCACTTCTCATTGGGTTCTGGAAGTTGGTGGCCACTGGGGATTTTAGGGGGCAGGTGGAGGGATGACACCTGCCCCCATCTGATACAGCCCATTTCTTAGTCTAGACAAGAACTTTCTACTGTCAATGACTGTGGACTGCATCTCTCGAACAGGAAAATGGAGGTTTTCTGTACCTTTTGCTCAAGGATCACTTTTAGAAGCAGAAAGAGGTGATGAGCCTTTGCAAAGATATTCTTATATACAATGTAGGCTGTGCGCATATATTTCAGTTAAACTAAATTGCTGTCCTCAGGACTGTTAAACTCTATTAGTCAGTCAGTTAACACTGAACTGATCCCATACAGCGTCCTCATTACCTTCCCATTCTGGTTCTAACAGGGCAATACTATTTTCTAAACCTCTGTTAAGAATTACTTTCCTTACTCTGAACTGCCAATCAGTCTTGGTGTTCCTGGATGTGACAGTTGGCAGCTTTTGATCCTGTCAGGACCAGCAGGAGAGGATATAAATAGACCACAAAGTGTAAGTGGTTTAATTTCGGGGTGGATTAGGTTAAAAGTGAACTAAATTAAAATATATGTCTCCTCACAGCAGGAACATGTCTGGAACAACATTCATATTTGTGCGTACTTATTCTTACAAAAAATGACTATAAAATATTTTAAATGAACAAATGACTTTGTTTAAGCAATACCAGAGATGAAGCAGGGATATCAAGTAAATATATTAACTTGTAGGCTGAGTCAGGCAAGGAAAAAAACAAACTCCTATTCAGAGAGTGTTTTGTGGGGATATTGACCAACCTAAGGTTTAGCTACTTTTCAGAAAAACATAGCAATTAAGTTGAATTTAAATAGCAGTTGAATCTAGCTTAGTCTAACCAGTATGACCAGTTACATCTCAGAGGAAAATAAGACTGAATATTTAGACTTTTTAGTTTTTAAAATAGTATATGTTTTATTCAAATTCTAAAATTACAACTCACTTAAAATTTTTGGAATAAGAGTCAAAAAGAAAATTAAATCACTTGACTCTCACTACCTACTAATTTATCTTAACAAAAAGTTATTCCTAGCTCTTAGGATTCTAAGTTTGGAAAGAACATTTCTCCCTTCCCCGCCCTTTCCAATGATTAGTTTAATAATGAAATCACTATTAGACAGAAAAGTAGAAAAAAGAAGTTTAATCACAAAAAATGAAGAATGTATATGACTGTAAACTGTGTTTCTAAAATCTAGATTAAGTAGGACAGATGAAGAGTTTTATCCTCTGGGTCAAGTATGGAATAAGGACCTGGCACTTCAAAGAAAGGAAGATGATTCATATGACAAAAATAAGATGATTTGAAATTAGATATTTTCCTTGTTATATAGGCGTTTTGTGACTAGAGGTTGTTTATGGAGATAATCCTAAATCTGAAATATGTACCAGTAGCTATTATTCTAGGTAAAATGGTAATAAAGGCTTTTTTTTAATGCCTGTAGGACCTAGAGTAACTCTTAGCTCAAATATTCATTGTCTTTCAAGACTCACTGGGGTGACAGGGGCTGGGACAGAGAGATAGTACATTCAGAAGAGCACTTGCCTTATAGGTGGCTAACCTGGGTTTGAGCCCAGCACAAAATCACTCCCTGAGTCTGCAAGGAGCCATTCCTGAATGCAGAATCAGGAGTAATCCCTGAACACCACCAGATGGAGTCCCCCAAAACAAAACATAACAAAAATAAACTCAGTATAGGGGTCAAAATAGTATAAATTGATAATAATTTTTGACATTTAAAGACACTTTTTATAATTTTCTTATTTTAAAACATCATGAATTACAGAATTATGAAGTTATTATTTTCATGCATAGAATGCTCTAACCCCAACCCCCTTACTAGTGTCCACATACCCCCATAATGTCCAGTTTCCCTCCCATCCTCCAGCCAGCCTCTGTTGTAGACACTTTTCCTTTCCACCATTGTCCTAGCGTTTCCCTCACTAACTAACGCCCCCCTCATCTCCAATCCAGTGGCAAGTTTCTTATGGAAGAACAGTTCTGCTCTTCCTATCTATTGTTTTTGTACTTTGTTATTCCTTTAAGAATTTTCTTTATATCCCATATATGAGAGTTCATTCTGTGTTTGTCCCCCTCCCTCTAACTACCTTCACTCAATATGATACTCTACAGATTCACCCACATAGCAGCTATTTGCTCAATAGTGAGGTATTTAATTTTAAGGTATCACTGTATCACTGCCACTGTCATCCCGTTGTTCATCGAATTACTTGAGCGGGCACCAGTAACATCTGTATTACACTCAGCCCTGAGATTTTAGCAGTCTCTTGTTACTCATCTTTCCCAAAGATTAGAGACTCTTTCAGGGTTAGGGTAATGAGACCTATTGTTACTGTTTTTGGCATATTGAATATGCCACGGGTAGCTTACCGGACTCTGTCAGGTGAGCGGGATACACTCAGTAGCTTGCCAGGCTCTCCGAGAGGTATGTATATATCTGTTACTGTATTTGGGTATTCATATCCACATATTGATATACCTGAGCGGGTATTAGACTCTTGGTAGCTTGTCAGGTTCTCCAACAGGGAGAACTAGGCTATCAGATGTCACATGGCCGCTTTGTGGCCCCATGCTTATGGGAGCTTGGGTTTATAGTCTCTGGATGTTGGCCATTGATGGGATTACACGGTGCCAGGAGCAGTTTCTGGGTGTGACTGCCTAGCTACTGGAAAATGGGGGATCTGGGTGGAAGAGGTCAGTCCTGATTCAAGCAGCTTTTAAGGTATTGGATTTATTTCTCCATTTGTTTGTTATTAACTTTTATTTTCAATACATCATGCTCTGAGAAGATAGTTGATATTTCTATCCTTTTGACTTCATGAAGGTATGTTTTGTGTCCCAGTATGTGGTATATCACAGAGAATATTCTATGTGCACTGGAGAAAAATGTGGATTTAAGCCCTGGAGGATTAAAATCCCTGTATTTGCCTAATAAACTCCTTTCTTCCATTTCTTCTTTCAAATCCAGTATTTCCTTGCTGATGTATTCTAGCTGATCTACCAAGTGGTGATAGAACAAAAATAAAGTCTCAGCTATTGATGAGTTGCTATTGATGTCTTCTTTGAAGTCTATAAGTTTTAAGTATTTTTCTAGTCTCTCATTAGGTGTATATATGTTTAGGGTGTGAGTTTTTCCTGATGTGCATATCTCTTGATCATTAGAAAATTCACCTCTTTGTCTCTTATAACTTTTTCAGTCCTTAAGTCAAGTATGGCCATCATAGCCTTCTTAGGGTAACATTTAAATGTCACATTTAGGGGCTGGAGAGATAGCACAGCGGGTAGGGCGTTTGCCTTGCCCGCGGCCGACCCGGGTTCAAATCCCAGCATCCCATATGGTCCCCTGAGCACAGCCAGGGGTAATTCCTGAGTGCAGAGCCAGGAGTAACCCCTGTTGAGGGGCACATTTAGGGGCTGGAGAGATAGCACAGCGGGTAGGGCGTTTGCCTTGCCCGCGGCCGACCCGGGTTCAAATCCCAGCATCCCATATGGTCCCCTGAGCACAGCCAGGGGTAATTCCTGAGTGCAGAGCCAGGAGTAACCCCTGTGCATCGCCAGGTGTGACCCAAAAAGCCAAAAAAAAAATGTCACATTTAAAGACATTTCAATATGCAAACACAACACAAGCTTTTTGTATTTCCAATGTGGTGAATCTACTTTAGACAACAAACTCAGTAAAGTCCTATTTGAGAATAAGGTTAAGAAATAGCAGCCACTGTCAGTGTATAAAGCAGAATTCCAGGAAGAGAGCAATATAAGTAAGCACTGAATGGACAGTTTAAAACATCAGGAACATGAATCATCAGGCAGCTGGAGACATAGGCAGAAATTTCATTCGTATAGTTTTATGGGATATTAAAAAATATATCATATAAGATAAAACCCAAGGACAGTAGAAACAAGGACCAGGAAGATTGGTCCACGGTTGGAAGCCTACCTCAATAGCTGGGGGAGAAGGCAGTTGAGATAGAGAAGGGATCACTATGACAAAGATGGTTGGAAATAATCACTCTGGATTATTATTATTAGAACTGCATGCTAGAAGTAGGTAAAGTAACAAACATTAAAACCTCTCAGTATTTATATTGCAAACCATAATGCCAAAGACGAGAGAAAGAGAGAGACAGGCAGAAAGAGAGAAAGAAGAAAAGTTTCTGCCATAATTAAAGGAACTTTCCTCAATATAGTCAAAGGCATCTACCACAAACCTATGGCAAGCATCATTCTCAGTGAGGAGACACTAAGAGCCTTCTCTCTAAGATCGGGGAAAAGACAAGGTTGCCCACTCTCATCACTCCTATTCACTATAGTATTGGAAGTTCTGGTTATAACAGTTAGGCAAAAAAAAGATAATTAATGGCATACAGATAGAAAAGGAAGAGTTCAAGCTATCACTATTTGCAGACGATATGATACTATACTTAGGAAATCCTAAAGACTACAAAAATGCTCCTAGAAACCATAGGTTTGTATAGTAAAGTGGCAGGCTACAAAATCAACATCCAAAAGTCCATGATTTTTCTATATACAAATAATGAAAGAGAAGACAGATATATTTAAAAAAATCTCATTCACAATAGTACCTCAGAAAATCAAGTACCTCAGAATCAGCTTAACTAAAGAGGTGAAGGACCTACACAAAGAAAATTACAAAACATTACTTCAAGAAATAAAATAGGAAATGGAGACACATCACCGGATCATGGATAAAGAGGATTAACATTATCAAAATGGCAATTTTCCCCAAAGCACTGTACCAATTTAAGTGGTCTCTATAAGGATACCCATAACATGCTTCAAAGAAATATACAATACACTCCTGAAATTCATATAGAACAATACACCCCCACAAATAACTAAAGCAGTTCTTGGAAAAATTAAGATAGGTGACATTACCTTTCCCGACTTCAAACTGCACTACAAAGCAGTAGTAATTAAAACAGCATGGTATTGGAATAGAAACAGACTCACAGACCAATGGAACAAAGTTGAATATTCTGACACAGACTCTCAAATATATGATGACTTAATCTTTGATAAAGAAGCAAGAAATATGATTGGAACAAGAAAAAAACTCTTCAACAAGTGGTGGTAGGAAAACTGAACAGCTAACTGCAAAAAAACATGAACTCTGACCTCTAACACCAGGCACAAAAGTCAGACCTAAGTGGATTAAAAACTTCACTATCAGACATGAATCCATAAGGTACATGGAGGAAAATGTAGGCATAACCCTCCATGAAACTGAAGCTAAAAATATCTTTAAAGGTGAAACACCACTGACCAAGCAAGTGGAAACAAATATAAACAAATGGGACTACATTAAACTAAGAAGTTTCTGCACATCAAAAGAAATAGTGGTTTGTCAATCTTGTTTGTTTTTTCAAAGAACCAGCTCTTGGTTTCATTGATCTTTCGGATTGCTTTTTGGTTGGTGGGGAAGTATGGGCACTGGTGGAGGGATGGGTACTCGATCATTGTATGACTGAAATCCAATCACCAAAGTTTGTAAGTCTGTAACTGTATCTCACGGTGAATCATTAAGAAATTTGTTTAAAAAATTAAGCTACACATTGTAACTTGAAAAAAGAAAAAGAAATAGTGACCAAAATAGAGAAAGAGTCCACAGAATGGGAAAGAATATTTACCCAAGACCTGTCTGATAAGGGATTAGTATCCAGGATATACAAGACATTAGCAGAATTGTACAAGAAAAAATCCTCCAATGCCATCAAAAAATGGAAAGAAGAAATGAACAGAAGCTTCCTCAAAAAAGAAATACAAATGACAAAAAGGCACATGAAGGCACAGCGAGGCTCCACATCGCTAATCATCAGAGAGATGCAAATCAAAACAACAATAAGATATCGTCTCACACCACAGAGATGGCACATATCGAAAAAGAAAAAAAAAAGTGCTGGCACGAATGTGGGGAGAAAGGGACACTCTTTCATTGTTGGTGAAAATGTCAACTGGTCCAGCCTTTTTGGAAAACAATATGGTCATTCCTTCAAAAACTAGAAATTGAGCTTCCATATGACCCTACAATATAACTTCTGGGAATATATTCCGAGGGTGCAAATAAGCACAGTAGAAATGACATCTGTGCCTGTATGTTCATTGAAGCACTATTCACAATAGCCAGAATCTGGGGGGAAAAAAACCCAGTGCTGGAAAACAGACAACTGGTTAAAGAAACTTTGGTACATCTACACAATGGAGTACTATGCAGCTGTAGTAAAGATGAAGTCATGAAATTTGCTTATAAATGGATAGTCATGAAGAGTATCATGCTAAGTGAAATGAGTCAGAAAGAGAGGGACAGACACAGAATGACTACACTCATTTGAAGAATATAAAATAACATAATACAAGACTGATACCAAGGACAGTAGAGACAAGGGCCAGGAATATTGCTCCATAGTTGGAAGCCTGCCTCATGAGCTGGGGGAAAAGGCAGCTGGAATAGAAAGGTATCACTAAGTCAATGACAGTTGGAGGACTTGTTCGAAATGGGAGATATGTGCTGAAAGTAGATAAAGGACCAAACATGATGGCCTCTCAGTATCTATATTGCAAACCATGATGCCCAAAATTAGAGAGACTATGGTGGAAATTGTCTGCCATAAAGGCAAGGGGAGGGTTGGGAGGGTGGGATGATATTGGGGACATTGGTGGTCGAAAATGTGCACTTGTGGAGGGATGGGTGTTCGATCGTTGTATGACTGAAACTCAAACATGAAAGTTTTGTAACTGTATCTCACGATGATTCAATTAAAAAAGAAAGTCTCTGCCATAGAGACATGCTGGGGGGCTGGCAAGAGGGAAACTGGAGACATTTGTGGTGGGAATATACACTAATGGAGAGAATGGGTGTTGGAACATTGTATGACTGAAACCCAATCATGAAGAGCTTTGAAACTGTGTATCTTATGGTGATTCACTAAAAAATAATAATAATAATAATCATTTAAGTGAGGTTGTCTCATTGCAGGTGCAATGCCAAACAATTGAAGATCATTTAAAAAAAGGTAGTTACTTGCTTCACTTTCCAAGTTAGCATTATTGTTGGCTTCTGTGAAGAAGGTAGAGGCCTCCAGCAAAAGCTGGTGGAGGAGGAAGAGAGGGAGGAGGAACACATAGAGGAGAGGAGAAGAAAGAAAAGAAGGAACAAGGAAGAGGAGATGAGGAAGATGAGAAGAGTAGGTAGGAAGAGGAAGAGAAGGAGGAGGAGGAGGAGAAGGAAGAGAAGGAAGCAGAGGAGGAGGGAGAGGAGGAGAAGGAGAAGTTAAGTCCAGCAGGCAGTGATAGGTGTGAGATCACTATTTGCTTGTATACCTTCAATAGGATAAACAGATTGTCATTCACAAATAGGACAGGGAGGTTGTCCACAAATGATGCAAACTATTACAGTAAGACTTCTAAGAAAGTCACCAGCTTCCCTGAATAACCATGGAGAAGATGGGAGAAAGAGAAAATATTATTGAATTATCTTCATTCCAGGATACTTTGTAAGTAGAAATAGACAACTAGATGCACAATGTTATGTGTTTCTAACTACATTGAAAAAACTAAGATCTGGGGTATGTTGCCACCCAGCAAGTCAACCTGTACCTCTGGGATAAGTGCATCAGCCGCCTGATAGGGACTTCAGGTTTACTGATACCCCAAAGTTTCTTCTGTGCCTCTGGATGGACCCCAACAACTTGGGACCAAGTTTCCCAAGAAACTGAACAGTCGAAAGTTAGGCATATGGGAGTCATGCCCACAAACTGGCTTAGCTATATATGCTCATTTATCAGCCTTGCTTCAGAGACCCATAAATAAATCTTGAAAGAGATCAGGCCATTTAAGTGCATTAAAAGCCATGAATCAAAGACTCACAGGTGAATCTTGGAAGAGAGCAGCATACCACAGAGATGCCTCCCACCCTATGCCAGGCTGATATCACTGGGGCACTCAGAGAGGGGCAGGTGTGTCCCTCTGCCTGCCCCAAATGAATCCCAGCAGCCACATGCCTCCAGAACCCAATCACAACCACACTCACAATTGACCTCCACAGGCTCATCCTGAGCCCCTCACGCCTGAGAATGAATCCACTGAAAAACCCAGATATGTGGAACTAGAAACTGAAAACTCCGGGATTCACAGAGTCCGGGATGGATGATCTTTCCCTTTCTCCCCATCCTTCCAATTTCCTGGTGTCATGCCCAAGAACTGCCTCTGGGTGCCATTTAAGCACATTAACAGCCATGATTCACAGACTCACAAACAAATCTCAGAAGACAGCAGCATACTGCAGAGATGTCTCTAGACCCCAAATACTTAAAAAGTTTTAGAATTCCAGGAGCACCTGTCTGCTTTTGCAGTCACACGACATCTCATACTATACATAACAAGCACTACAAAATAAATTATTTAGCATCTGCCTATGGGGGAGGCTTGGATGGTGATGGCAAAATCCAAAATAATAGTGGTAGGAAGGTATAATGGTGGTGAGACTGGTGTGAAATGTTGGATGTAAACAATTATTGTGCCACAAACCTCAGAATCCCATCAGAGGAAACTCCAGCCTCCAGCAGGGACCTAAGTGGCCCTCCCACCGACAGGTTCAGCAGTGTGCTGGGCATGGCCTCTGGGGCAGCAGCTGCCACAGTTATTTTCCCCATTCCTAGCACATTAGACTCACAGCTCAACCTTCATTACCTAATTCTGAACAGGATATCCTGACTATCCCAAACACATTAGGCCACAGACCACTAGCCTGTTCCAATCAAAATATACCGAAAACCCACCAAAATAACAGTGAACACAAGAATCTAAATAATCCTTACCTAAAAGAAAAGACCCTCTGAAGCTGCACTACTGGCCCAACATTAAGCAAAGAGGAGCACCAAAGAGGGAGTATACTTAAAGAGGAAAAAGAAGACTCCCATCAACCAAGCGCGTCTAGAATCCTCTATTTCAGCAAGAGGGGGTCACTGATAGTGAACTGGAGGGACCCGCCTCCAAACTACCACAACAACATGAAGAAACAGCACAGATCTCCACCACGAGGACTGGATGAAGAAAAGATCTCTGCAGCCTCAACAGGTAATTCCCACAAATATAATCTCTCCAATAAAGAATTCAGAGGTAAAATGTTGAGGATGTTCAATGAGCTCAAAGAAATGGTAGAACAGGCATCCAGTAAAGGAAGACATGAAAGAAACAGTGGAACAGCCAACAAAATACAGGAAGAAATGAGAGCAGAAATAAGAAAGCTACAAACAGAAGTGTTACAAATAAAAGATTTGGTAGATGAAATTGAACACTCAATGGGAACCCTCAACAGTAGAATGACAATAGCTGAAGACATAATCAGTAAGCTTCAAAATGAGCTGCAGAAAGCATACAAGAAACAACATAAAACGGTAAAAGATCTCAGAATAGCACTATAGGGCAAATAAGAGACCTAGGGGATGAATTCAAGAGGGACAACATAAGAATCATGGGAGTACCAGAGGGACATGGAGGCAACCCCAGTGAAGTAGCAATAGTTAAAGATATCATCACTGAGAAGTTCCCAGAGCTGGAGAATGCAGGCATCCAGATACTAGGAGCCCAAAAGGTACCAGCTAAAAGAGACCATAATAAAAACACTCCAAGACATATCATAATCAGAATGACAGATCCCACAGATAGAAACACAATACTGCAAGCAGCAAGGTCAAAGAAGGAAATCACATACAAAGGAGCACCACTAGATTTACAGCAGACTTATCAAAGGAAACCATCTGAGCCCAATAACAATGGGGCGATATAGTGAAAAAAACTCAATGAAATGAATGCCTCACCAAGAATACTTTATCTGGCTCAAACTCGAAGGAATTATACAGTATTTCATGGATAAACAATAGCACAGGAGCTTCATAGACTCAAAACCAAACTTAAAAGAAGGACTAAAGGGAAGACCCTACAGGCAAAACCCTACAGGCAAAACAAACCCATACAGAAAGATGGCACAAAACCCCATGACAATAATATCTATCAATGTTCAATGGTCTAAATGCACTACTTAAGACACAGAGAGTAGCAAAATGGATTAAAAAACTGAACCCAACATTCTGCTGCCTAAAGAAACACATCTGAACAGTCAAAGCAAACACAGACTCAGAGTCAAAGGATGGAAAACAATCCTTCAAGCAAACAACTCCCTCAAAAAAGCTGGGGAGGTCATACTAGTATCCGACACCATAGATTTCAGGCTGAAAAAGATTAGAAGGGACAGTGAAGGCCATTTTTTAATAATTAAGGAATATGTTCATCAGGAAGAAATCACACTAGTAAACATAATGAGGGGCCAGCTAAATACTTAAGACAACTGCTAACAGACTTCAAGGAGCACATTGGTAACAACACAAAAGTAGTCAGAGACTTCAACACCACCCTACCACCTCTTGATAGATCAACAAGACTAAAACTCAGCAAGAGAGTACTGGCCTTAAAGGAAGAAATGGAGAAGAGAGGGCTAATAGATGTACATAGGACTATTTATTCCCAAAAAACTGAACACACATTCTTTTCCAGTGCACATGGAACATTTTCTAAGATAAACCATGCTGGGCCACAAACATAGCTTAACAGAATCAGAAAGATAGAAACTGTATCAACTCTCTTTTCAGACCATGATGCACTGAAGATAGAAATTAACCACACACAGAAATGGAAAATCAAATCAAATACCTGAAAATGAAACAACTCCATGTTGAATAATGAATGGTTAAGGAAGGAAATCAAGGAGGAAATCAAAAGATACCTGGAAATGAGAATGAAGACACAAGCTACCAGAACTTGTGGGATGCAGCTAAAGGAGTGTTGAGGAGAAAAATCTATATCTCTGCAAGCATTTCTCAGGATGGAAGAAAGGGCCCACATAAATAACCTGCCTACACAGTTCAAGATCTTAAAAAATGACCAAGAAAAGGAGCCCAAACCAGGTGAGAGGAAGGAAATAATAAAACTTAAAGCAAATATTGATGACATGGAAACCCAAAAAAACAATCTGAAAGATCAGTGAAACCAAGATCTGATTCTTTGAGAAAATAGCAAGACTGATAAACCACTAGCAAGACTCACAAGGAAAGAGAAGGAGAGAACCCTAATAAACCGAATGAGAAATGAAAAAGGGGACATCACAACAGAAACCAAAGTAATTCAAAATATCATCAGAGATTACTTTGAAAGTCTGTATGCCACGAAACAAGAGAACCTAGAAGAAATGGATAAATTCTTAGATTCTTATAATCTCCCAAGGCTGAGCCAAGAAGATTTGGAATACCTGAATAGACTTATCACCATCAAGGAGATTTGGAATACCTGAATAGACTTATCACCATCAAGGAGATTTGGAATACCTGAATAGACTTATCACCATCAAGGAAACTGAAACAGTAATCAAACGACTTCCCCTCAAAAAACACTAGCGAATTCTTTCAAACATTTAAAGAGAGACTATTGCCAGTTCTTCTCAAGCTTTTCCAGGAAACTGAAGAAACAGAAACTTTCCCAGTTTCTATGAGACACATATCATCCTAATAAGAAAAGCAAATGGAGACACCACAAAAAAAAGAAAATTACAGGCCGATATCCCTGATGAACACAGATGCAAGATCCTCAACAAAATATTAACAAATGGAATCCAACAACTCATCAAAAAGATCATACACCATGACCAAGTGGGATTCATCCCAGGGATGTAAGGATGGTTCAACATTCACAAGTCAATCAGTATAATCCATCACATTAATAAAAGAAAATATTGAAATCATATAATCATATCAATAGATGCAGAGAAAGCACTTGACAAGATCCAGCACCTGTTTATGATGAAACTCTCAGCAGATTGGGAGTTGAAGGAACTTTCCTCAATAGAGTCAAAGGAAGTAATTGCTCTGAAATAGCTAACCATGCAAAGGACATTAAGGAGGAGAGAAAGACAATATTTACAAGCAGACTCTGATCAGGAGGCAAAGGTAATAGACAGGTGGGGGGCAATCAACAAACACCAGTTCCCAGCAGCCAGGGAGGAAGGGCAAACCAACATTATCCTACATCTCCCCCATTTTCTTTTTATAAAACACAAAATTTTGAAATAGAGGAACAATTCCACTTACAAAGCAATAATATTAGTTGTACATCTACCACAAGCCTATGGCAAGCATTATCCTCAACAGGAAAAAACTAAGAGCCTTCCCTCTGAGATCAGGGACAACACAGGATGCACACTCTCCCACTACTATTCAATATAGTAACGGAATTACTTGCCATAGCAGTTAGACAAGAAAAAGGCATCAATGGCATCCAAATAGGAAAGGAAGAAATCAAACTCTCACTATTTGCAGATGACATGATACTATATTTAGAGAACCCCAAAGCCTCTACCAAGAAGCTCCTGGAAACAATCGACTTGTATAGTAAAGTGGCAGGCTACAAAATCAACACCCCAAAATCCATGGCTTCCCTAAATGCAAATAATGAGAAAGAATAAAGTGATGTAAATAATGCAATCCCATTCATAATAATGCCTCAGAAAATCAAATACCTTGGAATAAACTTAACCAAGGAGGTGAAAGACCTGTACAAAGAAAACTATAAAATGCTACTTCAAGAAATAAAAGAGGACATGAGGAAATGAAAAAACATCCCCTACTCATGGATTGGGAGAATTAGCACTATCAAAATTGCAATACTTCCCAAAGCATTATACAGAGTCAACATGATCCCTATAAGGCTACCCATAATATTCTTCAAACAATCCTGAAATTCTATAAAATAACAAGCCCCCACAAATAGCTAAGGCAGCTTTTGGGGGGGAAAAGATGGGGGACATCACCTTCCCCAAGTTCAAACTGTACTACAAAGTGGTAATAATTAAGACAGCATAGTATTGGAACAAAGCAGATCCACAGACCAGTGAAACAGGGTTGAATATCCTTACACATACCCTTAAGTATATAATCATATAATCTTTAATAAGGGAGCAAGAAATGTGAAGTGGAGCAAGGAAAGCCTCTTAAACAAACGGTGCTGGCAAAAAATGGGCCCAGACCTCTACCTAATGCCATGCACAAAAGCCAGATCAAAGTGGATTAAAGACCTCAACAACAGACCAGAATCCATCAGGTACATTGAAGAAAAGTTCAGCAAAACCCTCCACGACATTGAACTAAAGGTATCTTCAAAGATGACATGCCACTGACCAAGCAAGTAGAAACTGAGATAAAAAGAAAAAAATGGGACTATCTTAAACTAAGAAGCCTATGCACCTCAAAAGAAACAGTGACCAGATTAAAAAAGACAGTATACAGAATGTGAAAGGATATTCATCCAATACCCATCAGATAAGGGGCTAATATCAAAGATATACAAGGCACTGGTTAAACTCCACAAGAAGAAAACTACCAACCCAGTCAAAAAATGGGGTGATGAAATGAACAGAAACTTTCCCAAGGAAGAAATCCGAATGGCTGAGAGGCACATGAGAAAATGCTCTACATCACTAATCATCAGGGAGATTCAGATCAAAACAACAATGAGATATCATCTCACACCACAGAGACTGGCCCACATCCAAAAAAACAAAAGCAACCGGTGTTGGCATGGTTGTGGGGAGAAAGGGACTCTTCTTCACTGTTGGTGGGAATGCCATCTGGTTCAGATCTTTTGGAAAACAATATAGACTATTCTCAAGAAATTAGAAATTGAGCTCCCATTTGACCCAGCAAAACCACTCCTGGGAATATATTCCGGAGATGCAAAAAGGTATAGTAGAAATAACATCTGCATTTGTATGTTTATTGCAGCACTATTTACAATAGCCAAAATCTGGAAAAAAACAGAGTGCCCAAAAACAGATGACTGGTTAAAGAAAATTTGGTACATCTATACAATAGAATACTATGCAGCTGTTAGAAAAGACAAAGCCATGAAATTCGCATATAAGTGGATCAACATGGAAAGTATCATGTGAGTGAAATGAGTCAGAGAGACAGACATAGAAAGATCGCACTCATATGTGGATTATAAAGTAGCAGAATGTGACACTAACACCCAAGAGTAGTAAAGATAAGAACCAGAAGGTCTGCCCTATAGCTTGGAAACTGGCCTGACATGCTCGGGGGAAACACAGAAGAGACAGAGAAGGGACCACTTAGTAGAGAATGTTAGGAGGACCCACTCGGATTGAAAGCTGCGTCCCAAAAGTAGTCTATAGACCGAACATAATGGCCATTCAATACCTTTGTCACAAACTACAACATCCAACAGGAGAGAGTACAAAAGGAAATGCTCTGCCGTAGAGGCAGGATGGGGTGGTGGGGGTTGGGATAGGGGTGGTGGGAGGGATACTGAGATCATTGGTGGAGGAGAATGGGCACTGGTGGAGGGAAGTAAACTAAATACAAACATGAATGTTCATAAAGTTGTAACTGTACCCCACAGTTATTAAAAAAAATTTAAAAAATTTTTAAAAATAGCACATTTTGAGAAATATTGTTTAATAACTGCCCTGCCTCCCCCAAAATCCATATATTAAAGTACTGATCCCCATTACCTCAAAAAGCAATGTTCATGGGTTCCTCCTGGCTTTGCACTCAGGAATTACTCCTGTTGGTGCTATAGGATGCTGGAGATCGAACTCAGGTCAGCCGTGTACAAAGCAAACGCCCTCTATCACTCCAGTCCTCCTCCCGCTCCCCACACTCCGGTTTCTGTTTTTAAATGATTGATGTTTGAAAAAAAAACATCCCACTAGTGTTTACCTTTACTTTGTATAATCTAACTTTACTTTCCTCACCTTTCCTTATAAATGCAGTATCTTTCGTTTCTTTAGTAAGTAGCAGTTATACCAGTCTTATTATTTTCCTTCCCTTCTTTCTTCCCTGTGTTAGCTAGTCTTAAGAAGAAAGCAATACTTCATTATTATTTACAATTTCATTCTTCAGGGTTGCTTGCATTTTTATTATTTTTACTCTTATTATAAAATGCAGTGAATTCTAATTATTTTTATTCCTGTCAGTGATTCATTCTACTATAATTTAATATATAATATTACTATTGGGCTGGAGTGATAACACAGTGGGTAGGGCATTTGCCTTGCACGCGGCCAACCCGTGTTTGATTCCTCCATCCCTCTTGGAGAGCCTGGCAAACTACTGAGAGTATCTCGCCCACACAGCAGAGCCTGGCAAGCTACCTGTGGCATATTCGATATGCCAAAAACAGTAACAAGTCTCACAATCGAGATGGTACTGGTGCCTGCTCGAGCAAATCGATGAGCAATGGGATGACAGTGATACAGACAGTGAAAGTAACATAATAGGAGAATATGTTAGATAGTAGAGATAAGGGCCAGGAGGGTAACCCCACAGCCTGGAAGCCGATCTCATGTGCTGAGGGAAAAGGCAGGTGGAATAGAGAAGGGACCACTAAGCAAATGATGGTTGGAGGGATCACTCGGGATGGTAGATGTGTACTGAAGGTCAGCTATAGACCAAACATGATGGCTGCTTAATGCCTATGTTGCAAACCATAACACCCAATAGGAGAGAGAGAGTAAGATGGAATGTGTCTGCCACAGAGACAGGGGGTGGGAAAGGGTGGGGGTGGCAGGAGGGACACTGGGAACATTAGTGGTGGAGAATGGGCACTGGTGGAAGGATGGATACTTGAACATTGTTTGATTGAAATGTAATCATAAAAATTTGCAAATCTGTAACTGTATCTCATGAGGATTCATTAAAATAAAAATAAAATAAAAATAAATTTAAAAAACAATTATTGTGATCAATTTTATGAAAATAAAATTTAATTTTTTTAAAAAAAAAGTAATGTGGAGATCATGCCTGCTTCATTTAGCTTAATCAGTGGCTGAACAAATAGCAGTACTCCTACATTAAAAACAAAAAAGAAGAAGAAAAAGTTAACATCTCTATAATCATACTTTCTACTGTCATTATTCCAATGGAGCAGTTTAATGTTCCTTAAAGGTCAACAACAGTGGCTAATATTTATGTAATACATAGGCGCTGTGCTAATTTCTAAAACATTCTCATTCATGTTCACAAAAGTGTGAATAATGTGGAGAGTAAAAGAACAGACATTCCTCTGAAGACAGATAAATAACCAATAGGCACATGAAATAGTGCTCCTCATTATTCATTATCAGGGAAATTCAAATTAAATTTACAATGAGATTATCATCTGACACCAGTGAGAATATTATGTATCCAAACACTGGGATCAATTTTAGTTGGCATGAATATGGTGAAAAATGAACTATTATCTTCTGATAATGGGAATGTTGACTCATTACACCCCTGTGGAAATTGTTATGGAGATTTCTCAGAAGAATAGAGCTATTTTATGATCCACCAATTCCCCCAGGACACAAAAACATTCATTCAAAAGGACAACTGCACACCATTATTCATTGCAGCACTTAGCACTACAGTTAGAATATGAAATCAACATAGATGTTCAACAACAGATGAGTGGATAATGAAGCTGTGGTTTATATACATTATGGGATACTATGCAGCTGCAAGGAGGGGTGAAATTACAAAATTTGCTGCAACTTGAATGGAACTGGAGAATATCATATTAAGCAATGTAAGGCAGAAGAAGAAAGACAAGTGTAGAATGGACTCACTTGTCTGTTATATATAGAATAACAGGACAAGGGAATGGAAGTCATTGAAAGGTCCCTAGAAACTGTACTATAGAAGTTCCTTCCAGGACAGGGAAGGAAAGAAATTTAAGGGGTAAAAGTAAGAAGAGGCGAGCAGGAGGCAGGACCTCAGACACACTGGTGGTGAAGACGTGTTATACAACTCTATATCTGACCTATATAATCAACAAAATTGAAACCACGAGCTCCAGACTGCAATAACCAAACTTAAATTTGTGCCTGTTAAAGAGGAGGCTTGAGGATGGGGGGCTGGGGAAATTGGGGACACTGGTGGGGGAAAGTTGATACTGAGTTGGAAATTTGAAAACTTGTATACCTGACCTGAAACTCAACTATGAATAACTTTGCAAATCATGGTGCTTAAATTAAAAGATTAACTGAAAACAAAAAAGACAGCATGAAAGAGCATAGGAAACTTGAGGCTAAGTGCCCACCACTGCCCATTTCTTCTGTCCACTAGAAGACCTGACTTTAAAATCTATGTTTGGGTGGAAGGAGAGTGAACTTCCATGGAAAACTCCCTTCTGCCTACAGTACAGTCTCTAGCCCTGCTGCTTTACCACTTCCAGGTGACTAAAGGCAATTCAAAATAATCCTTCATATAGAAATGCAAATCAATCCTCGATGAGTCCAATGCCCCATTCCCTAGAAAAGTTAATTTTCTCCCTGTTCATACCACTTGACATTCAATTTGATTCCAAGGACATGTGTGTTTTGATGCTCCTTTGAACCAGTTCTAATTGCCTAAGTTCCTCATCTAAATAATGAGATACATACAATCTTTAATACTTGTTCATCTTTTATCTGTATGAATCATAATTTTATATTTTCCTTTGGAAACTCTCCTTTTACAATAAATAGAGAACAAGAAATTCTCATTCCCCTCTTGGTTTTCTAGGGCTAGTATGTGAATAAAATAACAATCATATTTACATGAGACATCAACAGGATAAAGGAAATTTTATTTTTTACTTTTTGGAAACTTCCAAAGGTAGGTACTCAAAAAAAGCAGCCAGGTAAAAGAGATGGATAAATGTCCTACTGATATGGAGAAAGGGATGGGGGTTGAATATAAGGAGAAAGAGGACAATTCATAGGAATGAAGAAGATATGCTTGGAAAATATGTTTCTTAGATGAAGAGATATATCATAAGGTATCTTCTTTCTGAAATAGATGTCCTTCCTATGTCAATTTAGGAAATAGAAAGTCATTGAAGGGCTCCATTACCTCAAAATAATCCTCACATCAAATGACACTGTGAAGTCATGCAAGCCACCCAAAATGACCCAAAGCCCTACTCCAAAACAAAGGATGAGATGGTGGGGGATGGGGAAAAGGTACTTAATGGGAAGTTAGCAGGAAAGGCACAGTACCAAAGGTTCTGGTTGCCATGCACATTTAAATTGTGCCTTCTCCTTGGGTGAGAGAGATTTAGTTATTCCCTCTTTTCCAGAAAAAACACAGGCATTCCTTATAAATAAATGTAAATACCTTTTATAAATGATATTTTATACTACAATTTTCAGAGATTTTATCTTTAAATCAATACTCTTAAATTACATACACACACACACACACACACACACACACACACACACACATACACACACGATCCTGTGTTTACTTGGCTCTGTTTAGGGGCATCCAGACTGAACACAGTTAAAGCCGCTGACTTGATTGCTCTGCTGGAAACTGCAGGTCAGCACTGCTCTGGTCTAATTCTGGTTTTCACTTTAACTTCATTAATGCTGTTTTTTCCACTCCAGACCAGAACTCCAGGTTGTTCTTTCCTTCTCTGTCCTCATTCCTATGTCCTAGCCCTCACTCTAACACACTGAAAGCCAACTGGGGGAAATTTTATTCTTAATCTAGAGATTCTAAGATAAAATTTAATGGAAATTTAGGGCAAAGTACAACTCTTTTTAATGGGATATAAATTCCTTCTACAGAGCTCTTTTGAAGACAAATTAAGATATTGTGGAGAATAGCATTTTTTAAGGCTGAAAGTACTATAATAAAAAATGTTCTTTTGATTTTTTTCCATTTTTTTCTACCTGCTTTCATTCTTTTCACAAATTCAGTGCCTGAAAGTAAAATAGCACCAAGGTAAATGATGTAGGAAACATTGGAATTGTCAGGCTGGTACAGGTCTCAGTGGAGCAGCCTCCACACAGGAGTCAGGACATTTGTGCACAGAAGCTGTCTTTCAGGATCAGGCCAAAAAACATATGACTGACAAGTTCAGTCTTTAGGGCTGGGAGCTGAGCCTCAAGAAAGGAAAAAGACCATAACAAGACTGGAGTCAAACAGGTACCCAGGAAGTTGAAGTAGGTCCTGGAAGTAAGATAATACCCCTTTCAAAGTCATTGTCAATAACATATACACCCACAGCTCTGTGAGACTTGACTCAAATCTACCTGACTATTCCTGGGATGCAGTATCTGTGGATAAACCTCCACAAGACAGAAATAATAAACTAATCCATGGGAGTAAAATTCTAATAAATATGTTTAGAGGCAGAGCAGATGTGGCATATTCACCTTAAAAAACTTCCATCAGAAAATTGACATCTATATCTACACAATGGAAAACTATGCAGCTATCAGGAAAAATGAAATCATGAAATTCACCTATAAATGGATGGACACCGAGAGTATCATACTGAGTGAAATGAGTTAGAAGGAAAGGGACAGATATAGAATGACTGCATTCATTTGTGGTATATAAAAATATATGTAGTTGAAGAATAATATCCATGGCCAGGGAAAACAGGGGTTAGGGAAACTGGGCAATAGTTGGAACTAACCACAAGTGTGTGGGGGACTGAGGGTAGGTAAGATAGAGAAGAGACTGCTATGACAATAATAGCTGGGAATGATCATGCTGGACAAGAAGAGCTAAGGGTTGAAAGTAGATAAGGGATAAGCTTTCGGTATCAATATTGCAAACCACAGTGCCCAAAAGGAGAGAAAGAGAAGAAAGTTGCCTGCCATAGAAGCAGGCAGGTGGTGGGGGAGTGATGGGAAGGAACCTGGGGACACTGGTGCTGGGAAATGTACACTAGTGGAGGGATGGGTATTGAAATACTGTATGGCTGAAATGCAATCATGAACAGCGTCGGAGAGGAAAGGAAGGAAGGAAGGAAGGAAGGAAGGAAGGAAGGAAGGAAGGAAGGAAGGAAGGAAGGAAGGAAGGAAGGAAGGAAGGAAGGAAGGAAGGAAGGAAGGAAGGAAGGAAGGAAGGAAGGAAGGAAGGAAGGAAAAGAAAATTGCCATTGCCATATATTCATGAGGGACAAAAACCATTAGGCCTGTGTGGCCCACCTACTCTGGCCTGTCAGTGGAAGAGGCCCATTTCCCCCTGAGCCATGTGATGGCATTCCTGAAGTGAAGAAAAGGGAGATAAGTGGGAGATTGAATCTAGAGATCTTCCCAGTAGTGGTATCGCACTGGAACTTTGGCAGTGGGCGTGATGAATAGTATATACATAGAGAGGTGTGAAGCTCTAAACTTCCATAATAACACAAGTTACTACTAATGATGTAATCCACAACGTGAAGACCCCTAAAATTCCATAATAATGTAAACCAATTATTTTTAAAGAGTAAATGGGCTAAAGACCATAATAACAAAGATATGCAGATGGCACAGAAACTTATAAAAGTATGCTCTATTCAGAATAGAGAAGGATATAAACACAATGAAATTAATACCTCACCAATTTTATCCAGATAAATTATCATTCAGATTTGAAGAAATAATAATTTGAAGTACAGAGGTTAAGGTGTCTGGGTTTGATACCTGCCACTGCACCAGATTTCCTGCACTTCTTGGGCCACAGGACCTGATCAGTACCACATTAGTACCACATCCTCAGACTAAACCAATGGTTCAATTGGCCAAATATCACACCAAGTGGCTCCTTGGTCCTGAACACCACTTAAACACTCCCTTGGCAAAGTACATTCTGATGAGTGATGTTGATAATGAGAAATCTATGCATCTGTGAGAACAGGGATGTGTCACAAATTCCTTTAGTTTTCCCTAAATTTCACTATAAACCTAAAGCTGTTCTAAAAAAATTAATTCTTTTTCTTTGTTGGAGATTTGGGCCACATCTAACTGTGTTCAGGACTTATCCCTAGCTCTGTGCTCTGTGCTCAGGGATCACTCCTGTTATAACTGAAGGGACCAAGTATCAAATGTGGGTTGGCCCCTTGCAAGGTAAGTGACTTACTTGCTGTATTACTTCCCTGATCCTAAAAAATGAAGTCTTAAAATAGACAAGTTAAAGATAAGAAGAACATTGAAGAGAAGGATAGAGAAACATAGCAGATGACACAGTCCCAAAAATTCTATGTTTTGCCTTTTTTAAAAGTGCCAGGCACTGTATAAGCATTTTATGTATGTTAACTCATTTGTTCTCCAGAAATGCATTAGGAGGTAGGCAATGTTGTTGTCATCACCCCATTTTACAGCTGATAAAGATTAAGTCCATTCCAGGACATCCATCATTAGCTAGAAGACAAATAGCAGAGCTGTGAGTCAAACCCAATCTATCTTATTCCAGTGTCTGCTTTTAGCCACTGTACACCACCATTTCTCATGCACCAGGAATCAGTCAACTCCTGGGAAATCCAAAGGTATTTATTTCAATCTTTTCTAATTAAAAAGAGTAATGTTTCTCATAGATAATTTTGATGTATTTACAAAGAAAACAAAACCTCCAGAGTATTTGAGGGATAGGACAGATAGTACAGCAGGCAAGATACGTGCTTTGCAAGTGATCCCTAATACCCCACATGGTCCCCCAGCACCACCAAGAGTTTCCCTGAGCACAGAAACAAGAGTAAGCCCTGAGCACAATCAGGTGAGGCCAAATAAAACCCACACACACAAAAAAAAAACCGGGAGTGGGACTGGAGCTATAGCACAGTGGGTAGGGCATTTGCTTTGCACACAGCCGACCCAGGTTCGATTCCCAGCATCCCATATGGTCCCCTGAGCAGCATCAGGGGTAATTCCTGAGTGCAGAGCCAAGAGTGACACCTGTGCATCATCGGGTTGTGACTCAAAAAGCAAAAAAAAAGGAAGCATTTAAATGACTTTATAACAATTTATAATTTTTTTATTTAGTACTATAACACTAGTGATAGTTAAGAGAAGTACACATTACCAACTTTCATTTTTCAGGAAGGAAGACTGAGAAGCGAGGTCTAGAATATGTCACTACTCTAGACTTCTGAATTTTCATCAGTTACCTGTTTCCACCTCCAAGGCAATTCAGGGTCAGCAAACAAAAAAAGCAGAACTGGAAAACAAGGAAGGGTTCATTTCCAGGTTTTACTCCTACAGGGGAAATACTGATGGGGTCTGGCCACAGGCTTTTAGAAAAGAAAGTCTCATGGGAAAGGCTGCACACTTTCCATCACACTATTTACCTCACATGTGTGTATTCACCTGGCACAGCCCACATTCTTTCCATTCATTAACATCTCCAGGAACAGGGAAGGTCAATGTCACCTGAAAAATGACCCACACATTTAATGTCAAAATACTGGGGCCAGAAGTCAATTTCCCTCTTTTTTGGAATTGAACATTTTCATGGTGCTTCTCCAGTAAAGTCTTCATTCAAATTCCTTTTAAGAATATAGGGACTCAAGTGTAGAATCAGTAAGATTCCAGCTTTGCTTATGTGCCCACTGGACCATTGAGTGTCAAGTACTGGGAAGTCCTGTGCCCAGTGAGCCTTGTGAGCAGCAATCTGAGGCAGGGATGAGTAACATGTTCATTTTGCAGGTGAGGAAAATAATTCTCAGAAAGGTAACATGACCTCTCCAGGTAACAGGCATTATTGAGCTAAGTGCATTTGCACTGTCTCCACTGTGTTGTGCAGGCATTTCCTTTCTTGTCTTTTTTGGCAAGCAGCATTCTTGGTGAGACATGTCTCAGGGCCATAAGCTCCTCTTTAACCAAATTTAAAAGCAGAAGAAGCTCTTTGACCATTACCACATAATAGAAAAGAAAGAACAAAAGCCAGACTTTTAAGAGTCAACAGCACTTAACAAGACCTCCCTTTACCCACCTCTCCAGGTCATGGTTTTATCAACTCCCACACCCACCAAGAGGGGATATGTCAGTGGCATACCACAAGAAATAATATAGTGACCCTTTTGAAAAAAATTCAGTCTGCTTCCAGAGGCAAACTAACCCATAGGAGACATATGCACAAAAATTTAAATTAGATGGAGCATAACTAGGTTATGCATGTACAAACAACAGAAACCTGAGTGCTTTGTGCCTGTGGGAATCTGACACTGCTACTGGTGAAGTCAATTTGAAAAGCTTCTGAGCTTTAAGAGCACTTTCACATAGGACAATGGTAAGCTTTAGGAATGAATTAATTGATGATTTTGAGTAGTATGTGAACTTCATTTACTTTTTTTGGTTTGATTTTGGGCCACGCCTAGAAGTGCTCAGGGCTTCCTCCTGGTTTTGGGCTCAGGGATCACTCCTGATAGGGCTTAGGGGATCACATGAGATGCTGGGAATCAAACCCAGCTTGGCCACTTGCAAGGCAAATGCCTTATCCACTGTTATGGCTCCTGCCCTGCTTCATTGCTCTAAAGAGGAAAGTTGAGGGAATGGGAGGTGATTAGGGGACCTCTGACAGGAGAAGAAAGACTGGGATTTCTCTTTTTTTGGGGGGGGGGTCACACCCGGCGATGCGCAGAGATTACTCCTGGCTTTGCACTCAGGAATCACTCCTGGCGGTGCTCGGGGGACCATATGGGATGCTGGGAATTGAACCCAGGTCAGCCCCATGGAAGGCAAGAGCCCTAACTGCTGTGCTATCACTCCAGCCCCAAGACTGGGATTTCTTTCCTGGGGAAAACAGAGTGATAAACACAGTAATATTGCAACTTAGCTGCCGTAGTTCCATAATGTTCACATCTCCCTTTAGTACTGTGAGACAATCAGTTCTTCATTTATTATCTCACCTGCTTCCTGAAGCCACAGCAGCAGATGCCATCAGCAAAATGTAAGCCTTCATTAAAAGCACGCATAACCAGGGTTTGAGAACCACATCTAGTGGTGTCTCTGATGAAATGGCAGTCACAAAATGCCACAGTGAGACAGGGATTCAGCTTCTAGAACTTTGCATTAAATGCTCTTTATTCTTTTATGATATAGAGAGGAGAGACTAGAAGTGTTCTGACCGTGGGTTGGAGAAAACAAGGACTGTAGGTAAATGCTGGACATACCAGACAGGTACACTGCAGGTTTCAGGGAAATGGCTGGGCTGAGAATCTCATAACCAAAAGTATAGCCCCATAATCATAGCTATTAGAGTCTGAAAGTGCAGATATGTTTTATTAAAAGTCAACCCCTAAGGACTGGGACATAACATAGAAAGTAGGGCTCATGACCCATTTTGATCTCACATGGTCCCCTGAACTCTTCAGGGTGTGACTGTGGAAGCTCCCAATCACTGCCAGATGGCCTTTGTATTCTTTGGCCTCACAAAGCCCAGTAGCACTGTATTTTAGGCCCTCGAATTCAACTGTATGACCTGACTGGTGAAGAACTACTAGGCCCCAGGGCTGGAGCAATAGTACAGTGGGGTAGGGCATTTGCCTTGCATGAGGCCGACCCAAGTTTGATTCCCAGCATCCCATATGGTCCCCTGAGCACTGAGAGGAGTAATTCCTGAGTACGAAGTCAGGAGTAACCCCTGTGCATCTCCAGGTGTGACCAAAAAAAAAATTTACCAGGCCCAAGGCCCCTTGAACAGTGCTTGGGAGACATCCCCATCTTAAAATAAATCAACCCCAAAAGCAATTCCTTTATTTGCCTCACCATAATGCCTCTGCAAAGCATGTCCTGGGACTGACTCTGCTCTTGGAGATTTTCTGATCACAGTAACTTGCCTCAGTGCAGACAAACAAAATTGACTGAAAACAGAGGTGATGTTTCTCTCATGGTGACCTCAGCTTTATGCTTCCAAAAGAATAACGTCTGAGACAGTCAATAGCGAATATGTGTCTAAGAATGGCTGGAACTAGGAAAACGTGCTGAGTCATTAAGAGACTGAGAAACCTGAACCATGTCAGGCTGTGGAGCTCAGAACATCAGCAGCAAGATAGAAGCATGGGAACAGACCTGGGCTCCCCTTGCCTCCTAAATCTCTAGGATTCCTGAACCCTCATTCTCAAAACATCTCCAAGCATACCAAAACCTGGAGTCGTGAATTCAGACTGTGGACTAAATTCTGGCTAAATTGATGAAATGTGCCACCCCATGCCCACACCCAGCTTGGCTAGTAGGGCATATAAATGGTACATGAACAGTTCTTTCAAGTCACCCAAAGTCCTGAAGAGTGTGTGGGAGGCACCTCGGTGATGCCAGCACCCTGCCTCCTAGAGTGACTCGCGGAGTACACTTTCTCAGACCCTGCTGGTCACAACTGACTTGAGCTCTTCAGGACTATTATTCATGAAAAAGCTGAAGCTCCCAATCTTTCCCTTAATTCTGTAGCTCCCAATCTTTCCCTTAATTCTGTAGCAGTAAGATTGAATCACCTGACCCCTATAAACCACCCAAACTGGCCTAAAGCAGCTTTCATCTCACCATAATCCAAACTGCCATGCCCACTGTTTCATTTCTTTTTCTAATTCCCAAGGCCTCAGAGTACTGTGGAACTGGATGTGGAAGTCAGGACATAAAAGAGCAAGAGCATGGTCTAAAAATCAGAAGGTGAGATTTTAGCTTGACTAAAGAAAGCCCATTTGTTCTAAAACCAGGCTTCCCCAACTTATACAAGGAGATGAGATTCCATGATTTCTTTTTTTGGGGGGGAAGGGGTATTGTATGCTGAGGAGTGGGGAGTGCTCAAGGTTTACTCCCAGCTCTGTGCTTAGTGATCATTCCTGGCAGGTTCAGGGGACCATATGGGTGCCAGGAATTGAACCCTGGTTGGCTGCATGCAAAACAAGCACCCTACCCACTGTACTATTCTCTGGCCCCAGGCGTTCCATGATTTCTAAGTATCCCTCTCTACCCTCATACCTTTTCCTAGGTGTTGTGGGGGGCGGGGGGCGGGGGGGTGGTTAAGCCAGACTCACTTCTTGAAAGAAATGGATATTCTGTCTTCTCTAAAACAGACATAAAAGATAGCTAATACATTTTACTATAAATTTTAGCTGCAGTGATTCAACGATCACACAACGGCCAGAGGCGAGGTAGCAGAGCTTTTACAAAAAGGATTCACATAGCAAATACTATTTTTGAGGGACCTGGCGCCATCTGGTGTACTTTTAAGCTATGCCATGATGCTGGATACACTTCATACTCTCCCTACTGATGTCCTGTGTTCTAACACCAGGTGAGCAATTACTGTTAAATTTGAACTGAACACAGACAGTTCATGAGAACAGTGGAAAATAAATTCCTTGGATAACATCATGATATACTAGTGACCCTAAAAAAAAGATAAGCCCAAGCTTTTATTGAAACAAATACAGAATCAAAATATTTGATCCCCACAGAATTTCCTGACCCCTCACCAAGCTGTCTTCACCAGGGCACCTTGGAGGGGGGTGGTTTGAGTATCTCTCCCTACCCCAAGCAGAACCCCAGCAGCCGAAAACCTCCAGAACCCAATCACCACTGCCATGCTCAAGGCCACCCTCCACACACTCGGACGAGCCTCATCCAAGTGGGAACTGGCAGAAAAACCCAGGTATGTGGTCCTGTGACTGAGACCTCCAAGCCCGCTCAGATAGGGATGGGGCCTCCTCCCCGCAGCTCCCCAATTTTCTAGTAACTTGGCAGTCACACCCACAAACTGCCTCACCCACCCCCAGAACTATGTAATCTCATCAACGGCCAAGATCCAGAGACTATACACCAAAGCTCCCAGAAGAGAGCGACAGAATATCCTGGAGGGCACAGTCGCATTCATGGCCAGGTGACCTCTTATACTCTAACCCACTTATGTACCAAAAGTAGCACACATTTGTTTGGTTTTAACATACTTGCTTGTATTATCTTATAAACAGGCTTAAATGGCTCCAGAATGAAATACAACAACATACAATAACCTTCACACACTTCCCTCTTATTGTGGTGGGAAGGTGCTTGGTGGTGAGATTAGTGTTTGAATATTATCTGCAAAAAACTATTGTAAACTACTTTATAAAAAATATATAGAGAAATTGAAAGAAAACAAAATATTTGATCCCATTTTTTAACAAATAGTAAAATATAATTGTGGACTATCTAGCTGCCTCTGTGTCCTGAAATTATTGATGCTACACTGTTGGTGTATATGTAAGAAATACACATGTAAAGGGAAAATCAAGATTCATGACCTTGTCCTGGGTTCTCATGTTTACACTGAACACCTCTTCTTTTAACTCCTAATTCTAATGATAAAATTGAAATTTAAAGTAGAAAGAAAACTAGTAAATGTCATGGAAAACAATTATTGAAATGAATGCTTAGCTTGGGGAGAGACTTTTTAAACTTCACATATAAGGGAAACAATATGCAATTTTTTAATTTTTTATCTTTGAGGTATTGTGATTTACAATACTGTTAATGATAGTTTTATGGGGACATCATTTCAATACCCAACACCTGTCACCAGAGTGTCCACTTACCTCCACCAAGGTCCCAAAGCCTTGTCACTTTCATTCCATCTCCAACACTCACATACTCAGTTCTGTGGGCCCACTCTCCAGCTCTGTTACTTTTGGCCCTTTGTTGCTACCTTACTGTGTATCTTTAAGTCCCACATATGAGACACATAATTCTGTATCTATGTCTTTTCTTCTGACTTCACTCAGTATGATATCCTCTAGTTACATCCATGCCATGGCAAATTGCATCATTTGGTCCTTTCTTAAAACTTCACAGTATTTAATTATGTATATAAGTTTTTAACCCATTCATCCATATTTAGACATTTGGTGTGTTTCCATAGCTTGATATTGCAATAAGCTCTGCAATGAATATAGGGTTTTTTTGTGTTTTAGAGCTAGAAGCCAACAAGTGAAATATCTGGATTGGATGGTAATTCTATTTTTACTTTTGGGAGATATTTCCATATTGCTTTGCATAGAGGTTGAACCAAAAAACATCCCAACCAAAAGTGAATGCAGGTTCCTCTCCTACGAGAATAATGCCAACACTGTTTCCTTGTTTTTTTTTTTTCAATATGCCATTCTCACTGGTGTGAGATGATACTTCATTGTTCATTTTGTTTTTTGGTTTTTGGTTTTTGGGTTTCTTTTTTTGCTTTTTGGGTCACACCCAGTGATGCTCAGGGTTCACTCCTGGCTCTGCACTCAGGAATTACCCCTGGCTGTGCTCAGGGGACCATATGGGATGCTGGGAATCGAACCCGGGTAGGCCACATGCAAGGCAAATGCCCTACCCGCTGTACTATCACTCCAGCCCCGATATTTCATTGTTTTAATTGAATTTCTCTAATAATAAATTATGAGTTTTTCCAGATACCTATTGTCCACCTATATTTTATCTTTCTCCCTGGTTTTACATGGGCTTACTGAAATCTTTTGTTGAGCTTTGTGAATGATAGGTCTTGGTTATTTCCCTATCATGTGCAAATATTTTATATGCCTATTAAGTAGGATTTTTATTTTAGCTTGTGTTTCTTTTTATGTGCAGAATCTTTTTAGACATAATCCCATTTTATTTTTGGTCTTATTGTCTTTGCCTCTCTGGTCATCTCATTAAAGACTGCTCTGAGCAAAAGGGAATGCCCTGCCACAGAAGCGGGGCGAGGTTGGGGGAATGAGGGGTGGGGGTAGGCACATTGGGATTACTAGTGGTGGAGAATGGGCACTGGTGGAGGGATGGGTACTCAATCATTGTATGATTGAAACGTAGCCACAAAAGTTTGAGGGCTGGAGTTATAGCACAGCAGGTAGGGCATTTGCCTTGCACGCAGCTGACCCGGATTCGATTCCCAGTATCCCCCCAATGGTCTCCTGAGCACCACCAGGAGTAATTTCTGAATTTCTAAGTGCAGAGTCAGGAGTCACCCCTGTGCATCTCCAGCTGTGACCCAAAAAGCAAAAAAATTTAAAAAAAAATTTTTTTATAAATTTTATTGAATCACTATGTGGAGGGTTACATAGTTCTCTCAGGATTATGTCAGTTATACAATACTCAAACACCCTTCCCTTCACCAGTGCCCATATTCCATCACCAACCACCCCATTATACCTCCTGCCTCCTCCCACCTCCCCAGTCCCCGACCTTGAAAGTGATAAGTTTCACTTCGTTTACGCTTTATCTTGGTTACATTCCATGTTTCAACACATAACTCACTATTGTTGCTAGGGTTTCCCCCCAAAAAAGAAAAGACAGTCCTACTGTCAAGGAAGCATTTGATAGCTCTCCATTGCTGAGAATGTAGAGATATTAAGTCCCGCTGTTTGTTACATAGCTTTTCTATTCCCCCCCCCCTCGCCTCGTCCCGCGCCACCGAGTTCACGCCTGTTTAGTAATCACCACGCTGCCTGACAAAGGGAAAAAAAAATGAAAAAAATGGTTATTTCCCGTCATCAGCCGGCGTGGGGCTCTGGCTTAGTTGATAGTCTGGAAGAATGTCTGCCAGCAGTTTCTGGAACCAAAAGTAATACGCTGGTATCGGCCCCAGCTCGAGGTTCCACCAGCGTCCCGCTGTTCCAAGTACATAATAATTTATTCCCTTGTATTCCATTCCCACGCCACCAGGTTCGTGTCAGCTTAATGGACATCATACTGTGGTTAATGCCACGCCGCGTTTCTTCCCGAGAAAGAAGGATATTTCTTTTCAGCCGGCGTGGGGATATGGCTTAGTTCAGTCTATAGAGATGGCTACCACTTTGATTGCCTTCAATATTTCAGCAAAAGACTTACTATTCTTGTTAGGATTTCCCACCAAAATCCGACCAGTTAAGAAGGAACCATTTCATATTGGTTATGATTAAATGACATTAGGTCGCATGGCCATGGCAGCGGCCTCACAGCTTTGAATTTCTGTATAAAGTCCAGGGAAAGTACAGCCAGAAATTACACGTCGCTACAAACTTTAACCCTATTATGGTCCCCCCAAAGTCCAACCCGTTACAAAGGAACCATTTCATATTGCTGATGATTAGATGACATTAGGCTGCTGCGGCCTCGCGGTTTTGGGTTTCTATATAAAGTCCAGGGAAAATTCTGCCTAAAATTCTATCGCTACAATCTTTTACCCTTCAACAAAAAACTCAGTACTATTGTTTGGAGTTTCCCCCCATGGTAAACCCTGCCAAAAAGGAACATTTACACGTTGCTGACAATCAAGAGATATTAGGTCGCGTGGCTGCAATAGCAACCGCACGGTTTTGGATTTCTATATGAAGTCCAGGGAAAATTCTTTTGGTAATTGCATCACTCGCTGGCGGTTCAGTTGCCTCCGGGGTCAATCTCACGTGGCGGCACAAAGGAGCGTCCCCACATGGCTCTGTGCTTAAATATCATTGGCACAGGGCGGATCCGGAAGTCCCGCCCCATTGGCTTTCCCGGGCTTCCTGCATAGTCTAAAAACTGGCTGTTGCCTCGCTGCGTTCAAAAAGAAAGAGTTGAGAGAGAAAGGACCATACCCCGCTGGCCGCACCTGGGCCAGTAGCTCCGAGCACACAGTTTGGAGGCATTTTGGGGGCGCCGCTCGTGTCCAAAGTGGTTCAGTTGCCTCCAGGGTCGATCTCGCGTAGCGGCACAAAGGCAAAATTTTTTTTAAATAATAAAAAAATTTTAAGTTTGTAAGTCTGTAATGTACCTCACAGGGATCCATTATAAAAGAAAGAAAGAAAGAAAGAAAGAAAGAAAGAAAGAAAGAAAGAAAGAAAGAAAGAAAGAAAGAAAGAAAGAAAGAAAGAAAGAAAGAAAGAAAGAAAGAGAGAGAGAGAGAGAGAGAGAGAGAGGAGGGAGGGAGGGAGGGAGGGAGGGAGGAAGGAAGGAAGGAAGGAAGGAAGGAAGGAAGGAAGGAAGGAAGGAAGGAAGGAAGGAAGGAAGGAAGGAAGGAAGGAAGGAAGGAAGGAAGGAAGGAAGGAAGGAAAAGTAAGTTCTGAGATAAATTTTCTGGAGAGTTTTGTTTTGTTTTCTTCAGTATAGTTTATTAATACTGGTTTAATTTCTAAGTCTATAATTCACTTTGAATTTACTTTTGCAAGTAGTGTGAGATACAGTTCTCATTTCATTTACAGTTTTCCCAATGCCACTTGTTGAAGAGACTTTCTTTGCTCTACTTCATATGCTTAGCTCCTTTCTCATAGATTAACTGTCCATAAATCTGGAGGTTTAGCTCAGGTCTCTCAATTCTATTCCTTTTGCTGTGGGTCAATTTATATAGCACCATCAAATTTCCCAAATTCCCAAAGCAATCCATGTACTTTTGGTTATTATAGTACCATGTAGTTTTGATTATTATATTCCAGTATCATGTAGTTTTATAGTGCAATTCAAGTTGCTTTTTCCCCACTGTCCCACTGAGTATTTGGGAAATTTTATGGTTCTGTACAAATTTTAGTAGACTTTGTTTCAAGTGTTTGAAAAGTATCACTGTAATTTTGATGGGTATTGTATTGAATCTGTTAATGATTTGGGTATGGAAGTTATTTTGACAATGTTCTTTCCATCAATGAACAGGGAACCTTTCTGGTTTCTGGTATCCTCTTCTATTTATTTTAGCATAGATATATAATTTTTAATGGATAGATCTCTCACTCCTTTGGTTGATTTCTAGGTATCTGATGTTGGAGGATGCTATTTTGAAAGGGGCTGTCTTTTAAATTTATTTCTCTCCCAGTTCATTAATATTACATATAGAAATGCCACCATTTTGTGTGTTAATTTTGTAACCTGCTACCTTACAGTATTGGTTTATTATTTGTAAAAGGGTTTTGATGGAGTTTTTAGGGCTCTTAATATTATCATATTGTGTTAAAATATTGATACCTTGATTTCTTATTTTCCAATTTGGATCTTTTTGATACCTTTTTTTTGTCTAACTGCTGTGACAAAGACTTCCTAAAATACACTGAAGACGAGTGATGAAGGTGGACATCCCTGCCTTATACCTAATTTCAGGATAAATACATTCAGATTTTCACCATTGAGTATGACACTAGCTGTGGGTTTATTGTAGATAGTCATTATTATCTTATGGCATATTTATTGTCTCCCTGTTTTCTAATGTATTTTATCATTGATGGATGTTGAATGATAAATCAACATTTATAATTGTCAAAAATCCCTCTCTGAATAAACTGATATGACCCTATGATTTTTTCTTTTGTTGATATGATGTTACATTAATTTATTTGCATCTATTGAGCCATTCTTGCATCCCTAGGATAGCCTACATTATTTTTTGGTAGAAGGGCAGCTAGTGATCATAGGTCCTGGTGCCCCAAGGGGGAAAAACAAAAAAGATTTTGAAAGAGCTTGAGCTGTATAAGAACTAAGTATTCTTTGACGTCTTGGTAGAACTCTAGTAAATCCATCTTTTGTTTTGGAGGAAATTTTTAATTATTATTTTAATTTCTTTAGTCAAGATTGATATGTTCAAGTTTTTTATTTCCTCTTGGTTAAATCTTGGGAGTTCATATGATTTTTAAGAATTCATCCATTTCTTTTAGGTTTCTCAAGCTTGTTCATAATAACCTCTTATGATACTTTGTATTTCTGAGGTGTCTGTTATAATTTCTCCTTTATCATCTCTGATGCTATTATGGGTTTTCCCCTTTTTTCCTTGGTGAATCTAGTCAACAGTTTGCCAATTTTGGTATAGCTTGTAAGGTATTAAACTTGCATACAGCTGACTCAAGTTCCATCCCAGTACTCCATATCCCCCCCCCCCACAACTCCAACAGGAATGACCCCTAAGCACAATCAGGAAAAAGCCCTGAACACCACTGAGTGTGATCCAAAATTTAAAAAAAAACAAGAAATAAATACATACCTATCTATATTCAGCTCATCAGTGTTATAATAATCAAGATCTGGAAACAACCTCAAGTTCCCAGTAACAGTTGAATGAGTGGATAAAACAATTGTGGTATACTTCTCAGTATATATCAAGATACAAAAACATTCATTCAAAAGGACATATACATATGTGTACCACTGTTCATTTAGTACAATAGCTAGAATATGTAATCAGTCCAGGTGTACAAAGACAGATGAGTGGATAACAAAGATATATATATATATATATATATACATATATATGTAATACATATGGGCTGGAGCATTAGCACAGCAGGTAGGGCATTTGCCTTGCATGCAACTGACCCTTGTTCGATTCATCCGCCCCTCTCGGAGAGCCCAGCAAGCTACCAAGAATATCTCACCCGCATGGCAGAACCTGGCAAGCTACCCGTTGCATATTCAGTATGCCAAAAACAGTAACAAGAAGTCTCACAATGGAGACATTACTGGTGCCCGCTCAAGCAAATCGATGAGCAACAGGATGCCAGTGATATAGTGATAGAGTGATGCACATATATGTATATTTATACATGCATATATATGTATATATAATGGAAAACTATGCAGCTGCAAGGAATGACAAAATCACGTGATTCCCTGCAACTTGAACGGAACTGGAGTATATTGTACTAAGTGAAGTTAGAAGAAGAAAAACAAATACTAGATCCTCTCACTTACCTGTGGCATAAAGAATAACAAGAGAAAGGAATCCTAGGTAGCAAAGGTAGACAAACCCTTGATCCTAGATAGTGGAAACAAAAAGGCCAACACAGGAAAGAGATTAAGGGGAAAAGAAGGGTTAGACATAAAGATAACAGGGGTAGGGGTCTTGGACACACTGGTGGTGTGAAGATGAGGTGTATGTATTTATCTAAACCACAGAGCCATCAATATTGTAATCATGAGACCCAAACTACAATAACTAAACTTTAAAATGTACCTGTTAAGGAGGCATACTGGAGGATAGGAGGGAAACTGGGGACACAGGAGAGAAGTCACACTTGACTGCTGGCAAGACTGATGTTGAAATATTATATGCCTGGAACTCTATTATGGAATTATTTGTAAATCAACTGCCTAAATTAAAAACTTATTTGGGAAAATACATTATGGCATATATGCACAATGGAGAACTACTCAGCTATAAGGAAAGATGAAATCTTGTATTTGTTACAACATGGATAGATCTAAAAGAGGTCATGTTACAAGAACTGAGCGCTGATAGGAGGTAAAGTGATATACAGGTAATCTTTCATTACCTATATTATAAACCATAATTCCCAAAAGGAGAGAGATGGGGAGATAAAGAAAGACAAAGAGAGACAGAGACATAGGAGAGGAAGAAGAAAAGTGTCTGCCACAGAGGCAGACTGAGGGTGGTATTGCAGAGGGAAACTGTGGTCATTGGTGGTGGGAAATGTACACTAGTGAGGGATGGGTGTTGGAACACTGTATGATTGAAACCCAATCATAAACAACTTTGTAACTGTGCATCTCATGGTAATATAATAAAAAAATTAAAAAGATATTACCTTCAGCAAAATATCATAAAGATAAAAGACAAATACGAACATATGAGAAATAAGATAATTGACAATGTCCTATGGAAAAAAATTCCTAGGTCTCTGATATTAGAACTGCAGTTATGACAGGGAGAGAAGAGACTGAGAAGAGACCAAGACCTAGAAACAATTGTGGAAGCATATTAACATTTTGGTGATAAATCTGTGTTGTAACACTGTATGTCAAAATCTTAATATTGGTAAACCATTTCACCTTAAGAATAATATAAAAGAAAGAAATCCGTCTTCCAGGACATCCAGGAGGAGCCCCAGAAGTGGGTGAGTGCTCCCAGACCAGCTGCCTCACATGTGAAGCTCAAGATGGAGCCCCACAACTGCACCAACACTGGCCCAGGACAGCACAGGTCCCATGGGAAGCAAGTCAAACCAAACCCACTGTTGAGATGAGCCCAGGAGTAACAAGTGGCCAATCATACCCTTCAAAGAACAGATCACCATAAAAAAATGAAAGGAACACAGCTGTGTCAAGGAGGGTGACAAAAGTTCAGGAATTTCCCCCAACAATATCAGACCTTTTAAAAATAGAACATTAGAATATTGATGTTAAGGGATCTGAAAAGTGCATTTTAACAAAAAAATCAATAAACTTGAAGAAAGCCTGGGGGGAAAAATAAAAGAACAATTCAAACAGAAATGAAGGAGCTAAGGAGTAGAATAGCAAGTCCCAGGAGCATAATGGATAAAGATGAAAATTAATCAGTGATCTCCGATGGCCGCTCAATACCTCTATCGCAAACCACAACACCCAAAAGGAGAGAGAACAAAATGGAATGCCCTGCCACAGAGGCAGAGTGGGGTGGGGGAGGGGGGACGGGAGTGAAGAGTAGGAGGGATACTGGGTTCATTGGTGGTGGAGAATGGACACTGGTGGAGCGACGGGTTCTCAAACACTATATGAGGAAAACACAAGGACGAAGATGGGTAAATATGTAACTGTACCCTCATGGTAACTCACTTATTAAAAAATTAATTTAAAAAATAAAAAAATAAACACCTAAAAAATTGATCAGTGATCTCAAAGATTTGGTATACAGCTACAACAACATAAAAAAAGCCAGGGAAAAAGGAAGAGAAAAATGAACACAATATAAAGATATGGTTGATAATACGGGAAGGACAATCTCAGAATCGCAGTAATTACAGAACTAGAGGGGAAAGATAGAGAGGAACAATGATGAGCTGGAGAAACAAAGAGTGAGAATTATTCCAATATGAAAAAGAAAATTGTAGCACTGATCCAAGAGACCCAAAGAGTGCCAAAGTAACCCCAAATCCAAGAAGACACATTGTAATCAAAATAGCAAGGGCCAAAGACAGAGATAGACTCCTAAAGGCAGAAAGAAGCAGAACTTCATATACAAGCATATTTCTCCAAAGAAACTCCACATGATGAGGGTTGGAGTGATAGTTCAGCAGTCAGGGTGCTTGTCTTGTATGTGACCAACTGGGGTTCAATCCCTAAGTCCCCTAAGCCTGTCAGAAGTGATCCCTGAGGACAGAGCCAGGTGAGCACAGCCAGGTGTGGCTCAAAAGCCAAAACAAAATTTTTAAAAAGGGAAACTCTAAATGATCAAGGGAATGGAATAAAATTTACACTATATTATATGAAAATAATCTGTATCCAAGAATCTTCTACCTTGAAGTACAAGCAAACAAACACCTCATAGATACATGAAAACAAAGTCCTTCATACAAATAGTTTCTCGAAATGTGAAAGGACTGAAATTCCCCACAAAAGTGCAGAGTGGCTGGAACAGGAATCAGTATACAACCATTTGTTGCTAACAAGAGACATACTTTAACTCTCACAAAAAGCATGGACTCAGAGTAAAATGTTGGATACAATTTAAGAATAATGACAGATTAACTAAAAGGGACTTATATCAGACCAAATAGCCTTCAAGCTAAAAGAAATAATCAGAGATAATATACTGGTAAAAAGATCAACAGATCAAGAAAACTTAACTCTTGTCAAAATATAAGCACTAAATGAAGGGGCAACAAAGTTTATAAATCAACTGCAAACAGATTTTTGAAGATATATTTATGGCAGTGAAATACTTTGGGAATACTTTAATACTCTAGTTTAACCATTGGACAGATCAACAAGACATAAATCAACATAGATGAGCCCTAAGTTAGGAATTTAAAGGGTTGCATAGATATATACAGGGCCCTCAACCCCCAGAAAATTAAAATAGGCATTCTTCTCCAATGTACATAAAACATTCTCCAGTATATATCATATACTTGGACATAATTTGGATATTCATAATGTTACAAAAATAGAAATCATAACAAGTATCTTTTTAGACCACAATGCCATGAAGGTAAAATAAATAATAGAAACTTGGAGAAAGCTGCAACATTTGGAAACAGAACAATGTACTTTTAAAATGCAATTGGATCAAAAAAAGAAATCAAAGAAGAAATAAAAGATCCCTTGAAATGAACAAGAATGTGGGTAAATTTTTTAAAATAAAGAAATGAACAAGAATGAACACAAACTATCAGAACCTATGGAGATTCAACAAAAACAGTACTTAGCCAGATGATCATAGAAATACTGCTTACATCAGGAAAAAAAAGAAAAAGTTCAAAATAATTTTCTAAACTCATAGCTTGAAAAACTGGAAAAAGAACAAGAAATGAATCCCAAAGTAAGTAGAAGGAAGGAAATGATAAAAAAAATTATCGGACAATATCTGGGGAAAAAACAAATGTCCAAGAACAAATAACTGGATAAAGAAACTGTGGTATCTATATACAGTGAAATATGACTTAGCTATAAGAAAAAAATGAAAAGTACTCTGAGTCCCAGTATTAATGGTATTAATGTACAGCATAAGATAGGTTAAAGATAGCAAGGGAGTGAAATTTTAAGTGATTTTGGGTGGGTTTGGTTTATTGGGGGCTTTAAGGGAGCTGGGTTTTTTGGTTTTGTTTTGTTTTAAGCAGTGAGGTTTTGAAAAGAACATTTCTTTTGTTTGTGTGAATGTAAAGAGGAAAAGAGAAAATGAGGAATGTCTGCAAGTTTTTATTCTTTTTTTTCATAATAAACTTGTAGTTTTATTCAGGTTTGATTTTAACAAATGTGTCGGGGAGAGAGCCCACAGGAAAGGGTGAAGCCATGGGGGCAGGGCCCTCCTAGATGCCCGAGGAGGGGACAGGTCCCCTCCCCTCTCCTCCTTTTCCCTCCCCCACTAAAGGGATTTGGGGAGAGACATAGGCAGGGGAGGGGGCTGGTCCCCAGTCTGTAGGGGTGGTGCCTGGGTAAAGGGCTATGGGCACAGGGACCAGACCGGGGTGAGTGGGTAAAGGTTATTACAAGGACCATTTGCCGCAATCCGCAGCATTCTGATTCCAGATTGAATTTGAAAAAAAAAAGGGAAAAAATCCAACTAAAAATAAACCACAAGCAGTACCCACTCCTCCCCCCGACCAGGGCTGTAGAGCAAGGGAGAAGAGGGCAGCGTCGCCAAGGCCCCAGCTCACTCCTGGCCAAGGGAATGCAAGTTTTTATTCTTAGCAGTTGATAAACCCCATTCCAGCAGTCCCCAGGTGTTTCCTCGCTGCTACCTTATTACTTCATCCCACACAATTTCACTAGCAGGCTGTAGCTTAAAGCAGGCCCTGCAATGGTATTAAGCCACTTTCAAATGTAGTATACTTGTGCACATGGCATCAACGTATTAAAGGGTAAAATCCAAATTCCTTAGTCTATCGTGTCAAACTCTCCAAATAACTCAACATAAATTGTCGGGGTCCAGCCCCTAAGAATGCAGCCGAGACAGGAGTTCTGAGGGACCAACAGCAGACACACAGCTTGGTGGCTGAGGGCTGAAGGCAAGTTTATTCTTTCAGCAGGGGGTTTATATACATAGCTAGTCACGTAGGCACTGTTACCTTAGCCCGAGAAGGTTAGTCACAAATTTACGTGGTATGCGGTTGTGCTTAGGAGGGGAAGGCACGAGAGATTACAGAGGAGGGTCTGTTTTGTCTCTTGTCTGTTCTCACAGCAGTCAGAAGAATTCCTCCTTCTAACACACTACAAGATGCCCCGTACGTCTGAAGAATTCCTCCTTCAGATATACGCTGGTGACATCTCCTCCAAGGACTCCTCCCGGATTCCATGGGTCAATGTACGCGGGAAGCTTTCCAGATTCCCTGCCAGCAGGCACGTAGGCACAGGGGTCACAGAAAGGACAGAAAGAAGCCCCACTTTCTGTAGTTCCCTCACAATAAATAAATGTATATTCTGCCCAAATGATCTATAAATTAGACTCTGAAGAGACCAGAGTACCGGCTGTATGCTTCCTTTGTTTATATTATTTTCCTCTTCCTGGAAAAGCTGTTTCTTTCGTTTAGTTAAGCTCTCAATCCACGTTCAGGGGACTTTTTTTTTGGTGGGGGGGAGGGTTGTAGCACACCTGGCGGTGCTCAGGGATTACACCTGGGGAGCTTGAGGAAGCATATGGGATGCCGGGAATGGAACCCAGGCCTGCCGAGCCAAGACAGATTGGCTGCATTATCTCTAAGGCCCCTAAGTCTCAAGTCTTCAAGAAACTTCAAGAAAGATCTTTCCTATGCATGCAGCCCTTCTTGGCATCATTTTCCATGCATGCATAACTCACGGAACTCCAGCTCTCCCTGGCACCTGTACAAGCTTCATGGCAGACGCCTAATCACGTCCGCAGCCTCGGCCCCACTCTTTGCCCAGCCTTGTCTGCACTGGGATCCCAACGACCAGGAACAGCGAGTTCTCCTGAGCTTGAAATGACTGCAGTCCTCCCTCCCGAGCTCCTGATTGGCTTTCCTACCGAAGTCACTGTTATGAATTTAAACACACTAAGCCGTCAAATCTGAACGTCCCGGGGTTTCGGCTTCTTGCCTCTCATACGGGGCAGGCGGCGGGGCGGGGCGGGGCGGGGGGCTGCTTCCATGTCAAGGCTTGAAGTCACCAACAAACGGTAGTAACAGTGCAGGCGGAGATATGACTCCGCTCACTGCGATTGCAGAGTCCATCGGGCCGAGAGACTTGGGCAGGGAGGACCCCTCCGCTCAGGAAACCACTAACAGCCCCCGGGAGTCCGCGGGGGCGCACGGGCCGTGAGCGCAGGGGCGGGCTGGGCGGGCTCGACTTTGCCTCCTTGCACACTGATTGGCTCACCCCGGAGCTGTCGCCTCCAATCACGGGTCGCTGCTGCGGGGCACGCTGGGACCAGCACGAGGCTCGGTCCTCGGCGCCGAGAGGACGTGATGGCGGCCGAGGCGTCCGTGGCCCAGCGCGTCCTCTCTTCCTACCGGCAGATGCGAAGGCTGGGTCGACCCTGCGGAAGCGCGGAGACCCAGTGCGCTCGATGTGGAAGAAGCGTGGCGGGAGTTTCAGGTGAATAGCCGTGGGTTTGTCCTGAGGGCCGGGCAGCGGCTTCACGTGGATCGCAGAGTGTCGGGTCGCCGCCCGTCAGGCCCGCGTGTGGGGGCCGCACGCCAGCCCAGCCCCGCAGACCCCGCGGCCGAGGGCGTCTGGCCGCTCCCTCCCCTCCGCGAGCTGCGGGACTCGGGCCGGACCCCTCAGTGTGCCCCTTCCCCGGCCCGGGGTCGCCCGCGAGCGTGGCCCATATGGCTCGCGGAGGGGCGACCCCTGCCTCGGACAGCCGGCATGAGGGGCCTAGCAGCCTGGAGCTGCGCGCAGGGAGGAGTCGCGCCCCACACACGCGCGGGCGCCAGTGGGTACACGACACACACACACACAGTGCCCACACACAGTCCTGGGGACACTAGTGGGGACACAGTGCACACACACACACTCCTGGGACACACACCTGCGGGGCGCTGTAGTTGCCGAAAAGCCTCACCTGGTTCTAAGGATACCTGGGCAGTGCTTGTACGTAGACGCTTTTATTTTATTCTTTTTGGGTCACAGGGTTACTCCTGGCTCTGCACTCAGGAATTACCCCTGGCGGTGCTCAGGGGACCATATGGGATGCTGGGAATCGAACCCGGGTTGACCGCGTGCAAGGCAAACGCCCTACCCGCTGTGCTATCGCTCCAGCCCCCCTGTAGGCACTTTTAAAGCGAGTATTTAGGAGACCATTTTCTCAGGTCTCTAAAAGGGCATTGTTAGGGAATGTGAACCTATGGAGAGTTGACTCACTGTTTTATGCTGACTGGCTAATGTTCTCTACCTGTTGTACAAAAAAAAAAAAAGGTAAAACCTCTGCTGGGGCCAAAGGCAGAAGGTCTTGCACCCTGACATGATATATCGTCCCCAACAAGTGATCCCTCAGCAGCATCAGGTGTGACCGTTTCTTAAAAACAAACACACACCTCTGATGTGTTGAGTGAAATAGTATTACACAAAGTTTACAATGCAGTCTTTCAAAAATCACTGTGGGTTTTTTTTTTTGGGGGGGTGGAGTGATGTTAGGGTGTTTGCCTTGCAGCCTATCCAGGTTCGATCCCCAGCACCCCAAATGGTCTCCTGGGCACAGAGCCAGGACTAAACCCGGAGCACCGCGAGGTGTGGCCCTCACCCAAAAGAAAAAACCCAAAATCAGTTGTATATCCATGTGTTTCTATTAAATTGCCTAGAAAACACTAGTGGAAAGATGGGGTTTGATATTCCCTTCTATGCATGCAGAATTGTAAAAGAGCTTTGTATGTTGTATGTAACGTACCAACAAAATATTTTGATTAGTACAATATCAGAAATTTGATTACGATCACGAAATCCTGTTGTTCGTCGATTTCTCGAGCGGGCTCAGTAACTTCTCCATTCGTCCTATCCCTGAGATTTTAGAAGCTCTCTCCATTTGACCTTCCTAACGGTTCTGCATTGGAGGCTCTTTCAGGGTCAGGGGAATGAGATCCGCTTGTTACTGGCTTTAGCATATGAATACACCCTGAGAAGCTTGCAAGGCTTCTCAGGGTGGGAAACTCTCATTAGCTTGCTATTTTCTCCCAGAGGGAGAAGTAGGTTCTAAGATATCTTGAGGCCTCGCACTTCTGGGAGCTTGCTTTTAAGTCTCTGGATGTTGGCCGTTGATGAAATTACACACACCTGGGTTCCTCTGCCGGTACCGTCATGCATGAGGCCTGGCCAAACGTGTGAAGAGTGGCTAGGTTCTGGTGGTCTTCAGCCGCCAGGATCTCTGCTCGTGGCAGGGAGGGAAGCTGGAGCCCATCCCCTCCAAGGGGCCCCGGGGAAGACAACCAGGCATGCGGGCAAGAGACTCTCATACTTTATAAAAAAAAATTTTGTAAAACAGTACAAACTTATTTCACTGGTAATTTTTTGTTTAAATACAACTTTATTCTGCTTGATTGTAAGCAAGTTTAAAACGGTATTCCAGTTGATTTAAAAACTCCTTTAGGCTTTGTCATTTTGGGGCAGGAGAATTAGTACAGCTGGTAGTGCACCTACCTTAATCAGCAAGAACTCTAAAGCTTTAACTTTGCTAATGACTGTGTACATAGTTCTTTCCATTTTTTCCTTGCTTTCAAAATCACAAACTTTTAAAGCTACATAAGTCAAAACTTATGATAAATTTAAAATTCTAGTACATAATACTCTTGAGTTTTGAGGTACAGTATTGTTAATGATTCTCTACCTTGTACTTAATTCCAATACCATACCCATTGCTGTTGGGTCCGGAGCCGCAAGAAGCAGAGACGGGCCAGTCTTGCAAGGAAAAAGTTTATTCAGACCAACATGTTGGGGCTGCACCTCAAGTGGATGCAGCGGTTTTTGCTAGTCAGGGCAGCCTTTTTATGGGGCTTGTGTCCTCCAGGCCAGTCACGTTAGTCACGTAGCCTCGTCCGGAGCCACTATCTCAGAATTCGTGTGTCTGGAGACATTCTTTCATTCTTCTTGCCCTTCGTCAGGAGTTACTATCTGTAGAGCCGTGGGACCGGAGTCGCTATCTAGACTCTGTGTCAGGGGCTGGAGTCACTATCTACTGGGCCAGAGTCACTATCTGCTGGGCCGTGGGACTGGAGTCACTATCTGGGCTCCTTGTTCTTAGCAACTCCTTCTGTGAGCAGGTCCCTATCTCTTAGGCACGTACGTGAATTCCAGCCCAACCGACAGGCAGATGTCAGGATGTATGTGACAGGGCCCAGGCATAATACATTATTATATACAGTTCAGGGGCATAAGCATGGTTACAGAAGCAGAACAAAGTGAGGTTACAAAAGTCAAGAGTGGGCTTTAACCCAATATAATTTCTTTCAACTTAACATTGCTATTAAATTTTTTAGTCAAGATTGTATTTCTTGGGCTGGCGTGATAGTGCAGTGGGTAGGGCATTTGGCTTGGGTGTGGCCGGCCCTGGTTCTATCCCCGGAATGTACTGCCAGGATTGATTCCTGAGTGCAGTCAGTAGTAATCCCTGAGCATCGCTGGGTATGACCCAAAAAAGACAAAAGCACATTATATTTCTCCACAAATGCTAGGTTTCTGAAAGTATCTTATATTGGTTGGTTGGTTGTGTCACTGTAGTGGCATCTAATTTCTGTCTGGTTTTTTTTTTTTTTTTTTTTTTTTTGCTTTTTGGGTCACACCTGGTGATGCTCAGGGGTTATTCCTGGCTCTGCACTCAGGAATTACTCCTGGTGGTGCTCGGGGGACCATATGGGATGCTGGGAATCGAACCTGGATCAGCTGCGTGCAAGGCAAACACTCTGCCCGCTGTGTGCTATTGCTCCAGCCCCCTAGTTTCTGTCTTTGCCCATGTTATATACATCATAAAAGAGGAAGTCTTGCCAAGTTTTGGCTTTCATATCACATTCAGCAGATAAGAAATAAAAATAGAGGGCAGAATGATGAAGTAAAAAGCAGAACAAAGCTGAAATCTGGATTATGCCATTTAAGGCCAGATAAGCAAAATGTTTTCCTGTCTCTGGCTTAAATATATTATACAAGCTACTCAATCATGATATTTATCAAAAATTAAGCATGTTACAGAACTTATGACTCAGTTTCAGAGCATATGGAACAGATAATTTCTAAATTTGGCTAAATTACTGCGAGGAATATTACATATAAGTACATGGTTTCTCCGATTTTCTTTCCTGTTTTGACTTGTGTAATTTCTCTTGAATTTTGATTAATAACTCCTGTTCATAATAATACTTGATATTCCCTTCAGATTAGTACATTTTTTTGCTTTTTTTGGGATGGAGGGGTCACACCTGGCATTATACAGGGTTTACTCCTTGCTCATGCACTCGGGAATTACTCCTGGCGGTGCTCGGAGGGCCATATGGGATGCTGGGAATTGAACCCAGGTAGACCGCGTGTAAGGCAAATGTCCTACCCACTGTGCTATCACTCCAGCCCCCTGATTAGTACTTTACATTAGTATTAAGAAACTGGAAAATTCGATTCACGTTAGAATTTTTTTAATAGGTCACCACCATGAACTTCAGTGTGGACATGCTTTTTGTGAATTGTGCTTGTTAATAACTGAAGAATATAGCACAATTATGTGCCCTGATTGTGAGGTAAGTTGAATGAATTTCATATTGAATGAATTACAGCTTAACATCAAAAGCAGAAATGTTAGCAAAATGATGGATACCTGGAACCAGGGAGATAGTTCAAGGGCTATAGAACACACTTTGCATGGTGGAATCCCACTTTGATCCCAGGAATCACATGATTGCCCAAGCCAGGAGTACTCTTGAGCACTAGCTATGGCCCATCAAATTAAACATAATTTTAATTAGAAAGTAAAAATTGGTGCTTTGCTATTAACATGCTAGACCATAACACTTGAATTTGGTTTAATTAACACAAATTTCAGTACTAGATCCAAAGATTGATAAAGACTTGGTCTACTTTAAGAAGAAAAAATACCTGGCAAAAAATAAATCCTCCCCTACCATCTTTTGTATTTTATAATTCAGAAGGCTCAAGAAAAATATAAAGTTAAAGTAAAATATCAGCCTTTGTATTTGACTCTCTTGGACCTATATGTCGTATTTTTCTCTTTTTTATTAATAAAATAAAGTCCTTCCAAAAAACCCCCCTATACCACACCCGAAATATGTAAGCATATTTTTAATTTCCCCTATCTCAACTTTGTGTCTTGAAATTTATGTTTGTGAAAATGCCAAAATACATGAGAAGAAAAATGACAAAGTTAATGTAAATATCAAAAGCCCCTCAAAAAAATTGTTTCACTATGACTGAAATGTTTAATAATAGATCAAGGTTTTTAAAATGCAGTGAAAATTTATGATTAATATTACTACTAATGAGCATTTTTCACAAATACAAAAATAACTATTTGCATATTATTTTCCTATAAATTTGTGTTAGTCTGAATTTTTAATGTTCATCTTGATTATCAGATGATAATTTGTCCCTGTTGTTTTCAGTGACAGTGTGACGAAAATTAATATGGAGGCAAGAGACTTAGAATACAGTCTTCATTATGTTAATCTTAAACCTAACTTTCCTTTTTTTTTAATTTTTATTTTTTTTATTGAATCACCGTGAAAAAAGTCACAAAGCTTTCAGGTAAAAGTCTCAGTCACTCAATGATCAGACCCCCATCCCTTCACCAGTGCCACATGTTCCACCACCAAGAACCCCAGTATACTCCCCCTCACACCCCCCCCACCTGTGTGGCTAATGATCTTCACTTTATTTTCTCTATACTTTGAATACATTCATTATTTCAACAGAAAACTATTATAATTTAGAATTTTCCCCCAACAATCAAAGCTGCTGAAAAGGTATCATTTGATAATTTGTTTTCCATTGCTGAGAATGAAGAATATAAGCTCTTTGTGGTTTGGGATTTCTGATATTTTAGCTCAGATCTCAGTTTTTTGTGCGGCTGCTCCAGATCTTGTCTGGGTGGAGAGCGTGCCGGTAACAACCCCATCCCAAGATCTCCTGTGCACCACGTCACTTCAAGCTCGTACCTCTAGATAGTGGGTTCTAGAACATGGCAGTTTCCACGTGAGTGCCACCACCTCTGCCACCACCCGTGTAGAAAGAAAAGGTCCAGAGAGACAAACCTTTCCCCTCCCGGGGCGGCATAGGGTTGTAGCTCAGTTCACAGTCTAGATGCATTTCTATAAGAAGCCACTGGGTGCCAAAAGTGGTTACTATCCCTCCAGGATCATAGTCTTCAAGGAGCAGAGGAGCCATTTTGTGTGCGGCTGCTCCGGATCTCGGCTGGGTGGCCCTAACTTTCCTTTTTGTGAAATGGAAATATATGAGTTTTCTTTTTTTTTCTTTTTTGGGATAGGGAATGGGGGGACATATCCAACAGTGCTCAGAGCACCATGCAGTATGAGGGGTTGAATCCAGGGTTCCTGTGTGGAAAACATACACTGTAGCACTTCTCAGTGTAATAATCTGCTCTACTTGTATGACAAGAGATTGAGTAAAATCTTAATTATCTAAAAATTCTTTGTATACTTCAAAATCATTGATAGTCGATATGTTATAGTTAATTCTTGGTTCATTGTGAATTAATGAATTTGGAGATTAGATATGGTAAAAATTGTTACATATATAAACATTTATTTGTGTGTATTGGTGAAAGTTTTATTGTAGTAGAATAATTTGGAATTGTATTTTTGCTATTTTTATTCTTGTACCTATGATTTACCGGGTTGGCCGCATGTAAGGCAAATGCCCTACCCGTTGTGCTATCGCATGGCCAACCCGGATTCGATTTCTCCGCCCCTCTCAGTAAGCTACCAAGGTTCAATTCACAGCTTCCCATAAGATTCCCCACACAGTGCCAGGATTAATTTCTGAGTGGACATCCAGAATTCACCCCTGAGCATCAATGGGTATGGCACCAAAACCAAAACAAATAAATGGAAGTAAAAAGTAAATACTGGAGAAAAAAACAAATAAAATGACACTAAGCTATAACAGAATATTAGTGTGAAGATAATTGTATTTCACCCAGGGGCCATTAAGCCCTTCTATAAGAGATTACTAACCTGCTCATACATTGGACCCCATCAAATGTGGTGCGGTAGTCTTGGAGTATGGGTAGGATGTGTGATATGAAGTCTGCAAATGCAGCCACGTGGTCTAGGAAAAGGTCACTCATGGATGAGGCTTGGCCCTAGCATGTGGATAATGGCCAGGAACGGCGGTTGAGTTCTGGAGGTTTTTGGCTGCTGGGGCTGGGTCCTTTGGGGTAGGGAAGGGTCTCACCTGCCCTCCCCCTCTGGAGCACCCTAAGTGAAGCATCTTGGCACAGGGTCCGGCAACGTGGTTGTGTGAGTGACATGTTATGCTTCCAGGAAAGAAGGACACTCGATCTGATACCAGCCAGAGGTGGGTTATGGGCCTGACTGCTGAGATGCTGGAGACAAGGGGATATGGGCAGAGATCTCTGTTCCTGGTCCCGTTGAACCAGAGTTCTCAGTCACAAAGTCCTATATACCTGGATTTCTGAGGATTCTCTCATGGATGAGGTTCGACCCATGTTTGTGGACAGTGGCCGTGAGCATGGTGGCAGTTGAGTTCTGGAGGTTTTCAGCTGCCAAGGCTGTGTCACTTGGGGTGGGGAGGGGTCTCACCTGCCTCCCTCCAGGACGCGATGGGATGGTTTTCCTATCAAGTTTTATAAGTGCTCTATATCTCTTGAATACTTACTTTTGTCAGTTGAGTAATGGGCAAATACTTTCTCCCAGTCTGTGGAGTGCCTTTTATTCTGTTCATTTTTTTAAAAATTTTTTATTAGTGAATCACTGTGAGATAGTTACAGACTTACAAACTTTCATGCTTACATTTCAGTCATACAATGATCGAGTACCCATCCCTCCACCAGTGCCCATTTTCCACCACCAATGATCCCAGTATCCCTCCTGCCACCCCACCCCATCCCCTCCACCCCACCCCGCGTCTGTGGCAGGGCATTCTCTTTTGTGCTCTCTCTCTCCTTTTGGGTGTTGTGGTTTACTATAGAGGTATTAAGTAGGTATCATGTTCAGTCTGTAGCCTATTTTCAGCCTGCATCTCCCATCCCGAAGGGCCCACCTAGCACCTTTGCTTGGTGGTCCCTTCTCTATCTCAGCTGCTTTTTCCCTCAGCATGTGAGGCTGGTTTCCAAGCTGTGGAGTAATCCTTCTGGTACTTATCTCTACTACTCTTGGATGTTAGTCTCCCATTCTGTTACTTTATATTTCACAAATGAGTGCAATCTTTCTGTGTCTGTCCCTCTCTTTCTGACTCATTTCACTTAACATGATACTTTCCATGTTGATCCACCTATATGCAAATTTCATGACTTCATCTTTTCTAACAGCTGCATAGTATTCCATTGTGTAGATGTACCAAAGTTTCTTTTAACCAGTCATCTGTTCTCGGGCACTTGGGTTTCTTCCAGATTCTGGCTATTGTAAACAGTGCTGCAATGAACATATAGGTGCAGATGTCAATTTTACTATACTTTTTTGCTTCTCCAGGATATATTCCCAGAAGTGGTATTGATGGATCAAATGGGAGCTTAATTTCTAATTTTTTGGGAAGCGTCCATATTGTTTTCCAAAAGGGCTGAACCAGTTGGCATTCCCACCAGCAATGAAGGAGAGTCCCTTTCTTACACATTTGCACCAACACTGGTTGCTTTTGTTCTTTTGGATGTGTACCAGTCTCTGTAGTGTGAGATGGTATCTCATTGTTGTTTTGATCTGCATCTCCCTGATGATTAGTGATGAGGAGCATTTTTTCATGTGCCTTTTGGCCATTCGGATTTCTTCTTTGAGAAAGTTTCTGTTCATTTCATTGCCCCATTTTCTGATAGGATTGGATGTTTTCTTTTTGTGGAGTTCAACCAGTGCCTTGTAAATTCTTTATACCTTATCAGATGGGTTTTGGGTGAATATCCTTTCCCATTCTGTAGACTCTCTTTGTATTCTGGTCACTGTATTTTTTGAGGTGCAGAAGTTTCTCAGTTTAAGGTAGTGCCATTTGTTTATCTGTATTTACACTTGTTTGGCCAATGGTATATCGCCTTTAAAGATACCTTTAAAAAACAGATAACTGGTTAAAGAATCTTTGGTACATCTACACAGAGGAATAGTATGCAGCGGTTAGAAAAGATGAAGTCATGAAATTTGCATATAAGTGGATCAACATGGAAAGTATCATGTTAAGTGAAATGAGACAGACATAGAAAGATCGCACTCACCTGTAGAATATAAAATAACAGAGTGGGGAACTAACACCCAAGAGTAGTAGAGATAAGCACCAGGAGGTCTGCCCCACAGCTTGGAATTTCCTCACATGCTGGGGGAAAAGGCAGCTCGTATAGAGAAGTAGAAGATGTTGGGAGTACCCATTAGGGTTGAAAGATGCGAGCTGAAAGTAGACTATAGACTGAACATGAAGGCCACTCAATACATCTGTTGCAAACTGCAACACCCCAAAAGAGCAAGAACAAAAGGTAATGCCCTGCCGAAGAGGCAGGATGGGGTGGGTGTGGTGAGAGGGATACTGGGACCATTGTTGGAGGAAAATGGGCACTGGTGGAGGGATGGGTAAACGATCACTGTATGAGTGAAATGCAAACACAAAAGTTCAGAAGTTTGCAACTACATCACCATGATTATCTAATAAAAAATTAAAAAAATAGTAAGATACCTTTAGCTCCAATGTTGTGGAGGGTTTAGCCAACCTTGTCTTCAATGTACCTGATGGATTCTGGTATGATGTTGAGGTCTTTAATCCATTTTGATCTGACTTTTGTGCATGGTGTTAGGTAGAGGTCTGAGCCCATTTTTTGCATGTAGCTGTCCAGTGTTGCCAGCACCATTTGTTAAAGAGACTTTCCTTGCTCCACTTCACTTCTTTTGCTCCCTTATCAAAGATTAGATGGTCATACATTTGGGGTTGTGTGTAGGGATATTCCACCCTGTTCCATTGGTCTGTGGCTCTGCCTTTGTCCCCATACCATGCTGTTTTATTTATTTCTGCTTTGTAGTGCAGTTTGAGGTTGGGAAAGATGATGCCTCCCATTTTCTTTTTCCAAATAATTGCTTTAGCTTTTTGGGGGGGCTTATTAATCCATATATTTAGGAGTGTTTGCTCCATTTCTTTGAAGAATGTCATGGGTATCCTTATAGGGATTTGCATTGAATTTATACAATGCTTTGGGGAGTGTTGCCATTTTGACAATGTTAATTCTCCCAGTCTATGAGCAGGGGATATCTTTCCATCTCCTCGTGTCTTCTTTATTTCTTTGAAGTAGCATTTTGTAGTTTTCTTTGTACAGGTCCTTTACTTCCTTAGTTAAGCTGATTTCGAGGTACTTGATTTTCTGAGGCATAATTCTGAAGGGGATTGTTTTTTTTTTTTCGTGTCACTTTTTCTCTTATTATTTGTGTATAGGAAAGCCATGGACTTTTGGGTATTGATTTTATACCCTGAAACCTGACTATACAAGTCTATTGTTTCTAGGAGTTTTTTGGTAGAGGTTTCGGGATTCTCTAAATATAGTATATCATCTTCAAATAGTGAGAGCTTTATTTCTTCCTTTCCTTCCTGAATGTCCTTAGTATCTTTTTCTTGCCAAACTTCTATTGCAAGTACTTCCAGTACTATATTGAACAGAAATGGTGAGAGTGGGCATCCTTGTCTCGTCCCTGATCTTAGAGGGAAAGTTCTTAGTTTTTCCCTATTGAGGATGATTCTTGCCATAGGCTTGTGGTAGATGGCTTTGACTATATTGAGGAAAGTCCCTTCTATACCCATTTTGGTGAGAGTTTTCATCATAAACGGATGCTGGATCTTGTCAAATGCTTTCTCTACATCTGTTGATATGATTATATGGTTTTCATCTTTTCTTTTGTTGATATGATGGATTATGTTGATTTATTTCTGAATGTTAAACCATCCTTGCATCCCTGGGATGAATCTCATTTGGTCATGGTGTATGATCTTTTTGGTGAGTTGTTGGATTCTATTTGCTAATATTTTGTTGAGGTCCTTTGTATTCATCTTCATCAGGTATATCGGCCTGTAGTTTTATTTTTTTGTGGTGTTTTTGTTTGGTTTTGGTGTTAGGGAGATAAGTGCCTCATAGAAACTGTTTGGGAGGGTTTCAGTTCCTTCCATTTCCTGGAAAAGCTTGAGAAGAACTGGCAATAGGTCCTCTTTAAATGTTTGGAAGAATTCGCTAGTGAATCCATCTGAACCTGGGCTTTTGTTTTTTGGAAGACTTTTAATTACAGTTTCAATGTCTTTGATATTAATACTCTGTTCAACTTTGGGAGATTATAGGACTCCAAGAATTTATCTGTTTCTTCTAATTTCTCTTGTGGCATACAGACTTTCAAAAGTAGTCTCTGATGATCTTTTGAATTTCTTTGGTTTCTGTTGTGATGCCCCACCCTTTTCATTTCTGATTTGGTTTTTAGGGTTCTCTATCTTTTTGAACCTTGCTAGTGGTTTATCAGTCCTGCTTATTTTATCAAAGAACCAGCTCTTGGTTTCATTGATCTCTCGGATTGTTTTTTGGGCTTCTATGTTGTTAATTTCTGCTCTAAGTTTTGTTATTTCTTTCCTTCTGCCTGTTTTGGGCTCCATTTGTTGGTCCCTTTCTAATATCTTGAGCTGTGAAGTCAAGTTATCTATGTAGGCCTTTCTTCCTTCCTGAGGATTGCTTGCAGGGCTATAAATTTTCCCCTGAACACGGCTTGAGGTGAGTCCCATAGGTTCTGGTAACTTGTGTCTTCATTCTCATTTGTTTCCAGGTATCTTTTGATTTCTTTCTTTATTTCCTTCGTGACCCACTCGTTGTTCAACATTGAGTTGTTTAATTTCCAGGTGTTTGATTTGGTTCTCTCTGTCTGTGCATGATTAACTTCTATCTTCAATGTATCATGGTCTGAAAAGGTAGTTGATATGATTTCGATCTTCCTGGTTCTATTGAGGTATGTTTTGTGACCCAGCACATGGTCTCTTTTGGAAACTGTTCTGTGTACACTAGAAAAAAAATGCTTATTCTTTCTTTTTGGGTGCAGAGCCCTGTATAGATCTATTAGCTCTCTCTTCTGTCTCTTTCTTCAAAGCCAGTGTTTCTTTGCTGAGTTTTAATCTTGTTGATCTATCTAGAGGTGATAGGGCAGTGTTGAAGTCTCCAACTACTATTGTGTTGTTAGAAATGTCCTTGTTAAAATCTGTTAGCAGTTGTTTTAAGTATTTAGCTGGCCCCTCACTAGGTGCATACATGTTTAGGTGTGTGATTTCTTCTTGCTGTACATATCCCTTGATTATTAAACTATGGCCTTTGCTGTCCCTTCTAATCTTTTTTAACCTGAAATCTATGTTGTTGGATAATAATATGGCCACCCCAGCTTTTTGAGGGAGCTGTTTGCTTGCAGGATTGTTTTCCATCCTTTGACTTTGAGTCTGTGTTTGCTCTTACTGTTCAGATGTGTTTCTTATAGACTGCAGAATGTTGAGTGTAGTTTCAGAATTCATTTTTCCACTTTGTATCTCATAATTGTTGCATTTAGACCACTGATATTGAGAGAGATTATTGTCATGGAGTTTTGTGCCATCTTTCTGTAGGGGTTTGTTTTGCCTGTAGGGTTTTTCTGTGTCTTACAGTAGCCCCTTTAGTCCTTCTTTTAAGTTTGGTTTTGAGTCTATGAAGTTCCTGAGTTTATCCATGAAATAGTGTATGGTTCCTTTGACTTTGAGTGAGAGTTTAACCAGATAAAGTATTCTTGGTGAGGCGTTCATTTCATGGAATGTTTTCACTATATCCCACCATTCTCTTTGAGCTTGGAGGGTCTCTTCTAATAGGTCTGCTGTAAATCTAAGGTGTGCTCCTTTGTATGTGATTTCCTTCTTTGACCTTGCTGTTTGCAGTATTGTGTCTCTATTCGTGGCATCCATCTTTCTGACTATGATATGTCTTGGAGTCTTTTTGCTAGGGTCTCTTTTAGCTGGCACTCTTTGGGCTCCTTGGATCTGGGTGCCTGCATTCTCCAGCTCTGGGAACTTTTCAGCAATGATATTTTTAACTGTGGCTTTTTCATTGTGGTTGTCTCCCTATCCTTGTGGTATTCCAATGATTCTAATGTTGTTCTTGGAATTATCTCCTAGGTCTCTGATTTGCCTAAGAGCTATTTTGAGGTCTTTTCCCATTGCTTTTGTTGCCTGTAAGCTTCCTGCAGCTCATCTTCAAGCTAGCTGATTCTGTCATCAGCTGTAGCCATTCTACTATTGAGGACACCCACTGAGTTTTTAATTTCATCTACAGAATCCTTTATTTGTGACACTTCTTTTTGTAGCTTTTTAATTTCTACTCTCATTTCTTCCTGTATTTTCTCATCTGTCCATGTCATTGTTTCTTTCATGTCCTCCTTTAATTTACTGGATGTCTGTTGAAACATTTCTTTGAGTTCATTGAACATCTTCAATATTTCTTCTCTGAATTCTTTATTGAAGAGATCATATTTGTGGGTAATGCTTGTTGAGGCGTCTGAACCTTTTTCATCATCTTCTCCTCGTGGTGGGGATTTTCACTATTTCTTCTTGGTTTTGTAGTAGTATGGTGGTGGTACCTCCCCATTTACTATCAGTGTTCCCCTCTTATTGTGAGAAAGGATTCTGGATGAGCTCAGTCAATGGTGGTCACCTTTTCTCCTTATAGAGTTTCACCTTCCTCTCAGGTGCTCCTCAGCAGCCTAGGTGAGGTCTCTAGTGAAGCTTTGGAGGATGTGTTCCTTTTTATTGGATTTGTAGAGCTTCTTGTGACACCAGTATTATGGTGCAATTGGAATACGCTGCTGAACTATTGGCCTAATATGTTTGAGATAGCCAGGATATTCTCCACAGAATTAGGTGGTAGAAATGAAGATGAGGTTCCAGAGTGTCAGAAAAGGGGAAAGTAACTGCTGCCACTCCCAAAGAGCCCATGCCCACTTCTGTGGAGGCCACATCCCCACTGCAATGAAGGTGGGGTGTCAAGTGCCAGAAAACCAGGATCTGCGATGGAGAGGATGGCGCGGGTACAGACAGGATGGCGCTTGGAACCAGAACATTTATAGAGTCCAAGTGTCAAACTGATCCATGAATTGACTTATGAAATACTGTATTGAAATGAATAAAAATAAATTCAAAAAATAAGTTATTCAAAGAATAAATGTGATGAAATGTGGGAAATAAGTGATTAGTTGTGGGAGCTGAGGGAGAAATCTTTTACATATATTACAAGTTAAGAATATAACTTTGAAATGTTTTGGAGTGGTGGAGGGCTGTTGGGTCACACTAGGAAGTGTCTAGAGGCTGGCTCTGTACATAGGATTCACTACTTTGTGCTCAGGGTACCATGTGTCTTGCTTGGAGAGAGCACACCAGGTCAGCTGCATGTTAGGCAAATGGCTTTGCTGCTGTTATCATTTTAGCCCCAAATCTTTGTTCTTAGGGTTTTTGTTACATGTATTTTTGTTTTAGGGTCACCACCCAGCAATGCTTAGGGTCTACTCTCAACTCTGTGTTCATGCATTTCTCCTGTCAGTGCTTAAGGGTCACATGGTGCCCAGGCTTACGCATACAAAGCATATGTTCAGCCCTTTGTACCATCTCTCTGGCCCCTTAACTGAAATCTTTTATATCTGTTGCATTTACTATTTTCTTAAATTTTCTGGAATAATGACCTAAATCAAATATGCTGATATTATCCAAGAGTAGAGGAATGAGAAATAGTATATATTACAAAATTTGGCCTTCAATATGGCTGGAGGTAGGGCTTGGGGTAGAGGGATGGGGGAGGAATTCTTAAAATGATTCCTTCATTCCTCAGGGCCAAGAGATCATACAGCAGTTAGTGTGCCCAGCCCAGGTTAGATTTTTAGTAACACATGGTTCCTTGAACATTGTAGTGTAAAGCTTTGGAAATGCCACGCACCTAGTGAGGCCCTGAAGGGTCCCTTCACTGCTGTTTGTCCTGGGTATCCCTGACACTACAGATCCTAAGCACTACCATCTTTGGGTCCTTGCATTGAGCTTCCAACCAGAGTGTCCAAGAATTGGTGGTTGGCGTACCCTTGGACCTACTGGGAGCTAATAATAGTAACATTTATTATAATACGATTTGTTCAAAGTAGCATCTTTTCCCTAATTATCTGATAAAACGTAGGCATTTTTGCTGTCATACTTGAAACTTTGACAAAACATACTCCTTACCTCCAAAGCTGGATGTTTAATTAATTTTAAACGTTTTTTTTCTTTTTCTTTTTAATTAAAGCACCATGATTTACAAAGTTATTCATTGTTGAGGTTTAGGCATGCAATATTGCAGCACCCACCCCACAACCAGTGTCAGATTCCCTCAAGCAATGTTTCCTATTTCCCTCCCATATCCGTCCCCTACCTCTCACCCTTCTGCCCCGAGCCTGCCCTCTTGACATGCACTTTTCTAAGTTTGGCTAGATCTCTTGATTTCAGTACTGTTAACTCTGTGATTTTGATATTTAACTTTGTCATTCTTTAACATCACTTTTGTACCTGAATCCCCTGACCACTGTTTCTTCTCATCTGTTTCTTATTCCCCTCCCCTCCACTCTTTTTTTTCCTTCTCCTTTCTGTACTTTGGAGCCAAGGTTGATGTGGTCATATCCCCCTTTAAAACACTGAATTCTCTCATCCATTTATTCTACGTACCACAGATAAATGATGTCATCCTGTGTTTATCCTTTTTCTTCTGGCCTGTTTCATTTAATATGATGTCTTCCAGTTCCATCCGTGTTGCAGTGAGTTATATGATTTCATCATTTTTCAACAGTTGTGTAGTATTCCATTGTGTATATATACCACATCTTCATGATCCACTCATCTGTTGAATATTTAGGTTGATTCCATATCTTACTATTGTACTCAGGGGACTATATAGGATTCCAGAGATCAAATCTGGGTCAGCCACATGCAAGGCATGTGCCCAACCGACTGTACTATTGCTTCAGCCCTAAACAGAATTTACTGAATAAGATTTCTTTATTTTATTTTTCCTAAGGTTGCTACAACTATAAATATGAGACAAGGCTACTATACAGTAGATGGATGTATTAAAGAAGATTCTTTTATGGAGAAATTGCAAACTAAAAAGTATGTTTGATGTGTACTATTTTAATATTGAAAATTCATTATATTTCTTAAAGAGTAATTTTACCATTATGATAAAAAGTAATTTTTAGACCCATGTTAAGATTGTTAATTTAAGTTTATAGATTGTTCTGGCTTTTATGTTGTGAATTTCCAATTCCAATGCACTTTCTATAGGTTTCTATACCAGCAAATAATTCTTTGGTATCCATTGGATACCCTGAATTCATCTAACTTCTAACACCACCTATCCAGAAACAGCCTCAGAGTCCACATGTTAAGGCTCAGTCTCTGAAGACTGTCCCACTAATCCAGATGCTTCCCTCAACCTGCAGGCAAATCTTTGCTTCATACCAACTGGTAAGAGATCAGAGGATCAGAGTCTTCACAGCCATGTCCTTAGGAGCCTAGGTACCACTGACATCCCACAATATTATCTGTGCTCCTGATCATGTGACTTTAAGTTTGTGGTTCCTAAAGTACCTCCTTTGGGTTTAATACATTTTTTTAGTACAGCACACAGAACTCAGGGAACCCTTTTACTCACTGGACCAGCATTGCTCAAGAGGAAGCCCCCAGGATAGTCCAAAAGGGCTACAGGTGAAAAATATGTAATTGGGGGTCCACTAGAGAGCCAGCCATAGGATGAAGCCTGATGGGGGAAAGGGCAGGGAAGGAGCAGTGGTGGGTGCTCACAAAAAAGGAGCCAAAATCAGAAGGGGGCCATAGTTGGGAAAACGTTGGAAACATTTCACTAGACCACTGATTTCTACAAATATACTGAAGAAGAGGAAGAGGGAGTTTGAGAGGTGATTTATAAAGAAATAGGATACTTCGTGTTTTGATTATTCTATAAGACATTAACAAGTGTTATTTTTAATTAGTAATGCATACATCTTTTTATTTGGGGAGGTAGGATAGGGAGTAGTTTTCCAAGTTAATTGGGCCCTGGGGTCACACTCAGTGATTCTAGACCAAGGCTAGAGATTCAGTGCTTCAGCCCAAGAATGTGCTGCTCGAACCCTGCAGTGTCAGAGATGATCAGAGCCATCCCCAAAGTACTGAGGCTCCAGGGTCATTTCCAGCAGTGTTTAGGGGCCTCTTCAATGCTCAGGAGGTCATATAGTACCAACAATCAAACCTGGATTGGGCACATACCATTCTTGAGCCCTAATCCCTGTACTGTCTCTCCAGATCTGCTCTGTGGATTTTTTTAACATGTCTCAGCTAGTAACACATACCTTTGTTATTTTTCTTATTTGTAAGTCCCTTCCTTTAATGGAGCCTATGCTCCTTTAAAGACTCATGGACCATGCTTCAACTGCTTTTTTACATCCCTGGTACTCAACACAGAAAAAACATGTTTGACATTTGCTATTTCTGGGAGGTTTAGTTACTGTTTATAGCCAGGACTTTATTGGCTCTGTGCTCAGTGGTCACTCTTGGCAGTGCTCAAGAGACCATATGGGATTCTAGGGGTGGAGCCAGGGCCAGCCATATGCAAGACAAGTGTCATAACTCCCGTACTGTCTCTCTGGCCGTGATACAATTTTTCTGAAATCATTTCTCCATCCTATGTAAGTTTACATTTAGGATTGACTAGGGGAGGGATAGATTATGAAAGAAAACTGGGGAGTTTTATTTTACAACTTTTTATTTAAGGATTAAATAACCTTCTTACTAAGCTCACTAGGATCCTATTCAGGTAGTGATTATACACTTTATAGCTTCATATGGCACATTGTGTATGGTAATTTATTATGTGAGTAGTAAAAAAAGTATATTATACCCTTAAGAAACTATCTCATTGTTAACTTTTTTTTGTTAATGACACCAGGCATCTATAAATTAATGCAGTTCTTCATATTTTTCATTCTAACTGCATGTTCTAATTTCGCTATAATTTATTTTCAATTTGTATTATTTTAAATTCTGTGTTCTTTTATCTCCTTAGCATTTTCAAATTCTTTGTTACTTATGGCTCTTCACTGAATATCCAAATTAGATTCAGATTCTTTTTATTAACGTATCTTTTCATATTTATTTCTCCTGCAGTTTCTGTGTCCTGACTTAAACCCATACTTAGAAAATGAAAGAATAGTAATAGTTATTTATTTGGATACTAAAACCATTCACTTGTAGTCTAGCAGCTAGTTGGTGACAGAACCAGGGGAATTTAGCATATTTCATGTCAATATGATTGCTTTATTTGTATTTTATTGGTTACTTTATTTGCTCTCTGTAAACTGCTTAGAACACATAACTAAGGATCATCTGGTATGAGCGGCCTGTAAAAAAACTTAAAACAACTATGAAGCATAGTATGTGAGATAGACTGTTTTAAACAGTGAATGATCGTACACCAAATAGGACACTTGTCTTGCTCATGGCTTACCCAAGTTTGATCCCCAGCATCACATGTGGTCCCTTGAGCCCACTAGAAGTGAGTGCAGAGCCAGGTGTAAGCCCTGAGTACTGCCAGATATGGCCCCAAAACAAACAAAATAAACAGTGGAAAGTATTGTGGCAGGTGAAGGAATGTTCAGGCCTGCAAAAGAGGTAGTCCTACTCACCCCTAGCCCTTTTTTTCTATATATTAAAGTCAATCCAGTGCCATAATCTGTGTTTTTTGTTTTGTTTTGCTTTTCAAGAAAAGAGGTCTGAGCTTCTGTGTTAAATTTTCTACTTTAAACATTATTCAAGTCAGATCTGATTATATTCGTCTCTAGATAGGTATACCATCTAGTGTGCCAAAAAATTGAAATTTACTTTCAAAAGTAAATTATTCAAAAGGTTTTCCAAAATCTTTCCCCCAAAGTTTTCTCATTTAATATTTTCAAACTAAATCCTCTCTACAAGTAAGCTTTTGTTGCAGATTCTTGTTTTCTAGGCAGTGCTTAGGACTTACTACTGGCTCTACACTCAGGGATCACTCCTGGTGGGCTCAGGGGACCATATGGGATGCTGAGGATCAAACCCAGGTTGACTCCATGCAAAGCAAGCACCCTACCCACTGCACTGTCACTCTGGCCCCAAGAATGTATGTTTTTCAAACAATGATATTTCTTGATACGTAATAAATTTCATTCTTCTTTTATCTTTTATATTTTGAAACAGGTAAATAATGGAACCCTCAGAACTAATACACTCATATTTTCTCAACAGCATAATTATTTACTTTTCAAAATAGCTTTATATTTTAAAGTTATTTCTTTTATAATTTTCTTCTAAAAGAACATGTTTAGGGCCAGAGCAACAGTAAACCCTGAGTACCTCCAAGTGTGGCCTTAAAACAGACAAAAACAAACAAAAAGAATAATACATTTAGGGGCTGGAAAGATAATGCAGGGCTGGAAAGATAGTGCAGGCAGCCAGCCTTGGTTTCATCCCCTTCACTGCATGTGATCCCTAAAAGAGATCAGGAGTAATCCCTGAGGAGCAGAACCAAGAGTAAGACCTGAATACACCTGCGTGTAGCCCAAACTTCTCCTCCATCAAAAAAGAATAACATTTTAAACATTAGAATTCTTTCACAAACTATTAGAGACCTGCAAGTAACTTAGAAAACCAAAATAGGGATATAAAGATTAAAATTTAGCAGAAGAAAATCTTTAAACACTGTTAGCTATAGTGTTTACAAGAAGTACAACTTTTTATTTGCAAGTTAACTTAGTATAAACTTACTAATTTCTCGCAAATTATTTATGCAGGTGAATAATTTTAACATCTGACATTTGTGTTTATAACAGGGCCAGAGAATTAGTATAGGATGTATCATTTGTTGCCTTGCTTATGGTCATCCCCAGCTTGATCCCCATAACCACATATGGTTCCCTAAGCACTGATAGGATTGACCCCTGAATACAACTAGGTATGCTCCCAAAACAAAAAAGGAGAGAGAGAGAGAGAGAGAGAGAGAGAGAGAGAGAGAGAATGTGTCAATTATTATTAATTTCTTCACCAAAAAAGATACCAGGTAAGGAGCGATTGAAAGCACGGTAATGTAAGCTGTAATTTTTAGTAATTTGTTGAGTTGGATTCCTGATTTAAATATTTTAGGTCAGATATGTAATATGGCAGCCACAATGGGCTTGGACAATGTGTGAAAACCAAATAGAGTTGACTTGAACAGAGAATGTAAGAAAAGAGAGAGAATATAGGAATTGGGAGCTGGCATAGCAGTTAGGAGATAGTACATGCTAGGTGTGTACCTGACACAGACTCTATCCCTAACACCACATGGCCCCAACAAAAGTAGCTGTGGGCAGCACTGCCAGATATGTCCCTGGAGACTCCTCACCACTGCTGAAGTAGCCTTAGTAGTTTCCAGCACCATAGGGTCTTGAGCAGTACTACATAGTTAGGCCCTTGTACTGAACTGTCAGCAGGGTCAGCCAAGAATTGCTGGGGGGGGGCTCCTGAGCCCCCAACTACCAGTTGTACCCTCCCTCCAAATAAATGTAAATTAAATATTCAAAGGCAACCCTATTGTAAGAGTGGTAATGAAACTGTGAGTGGACTGGGGAGAGAGTCCAAAAGACTGGTGAGTTTTCTGCATACGGTACCCTCACGCTCTATCCCCAACACCCCAATCCCCCAAGCATTATTGTTTGTGGTCCCAAGAATCTTATCAGTGCTAGCAATATGGCAAATTTGTATAGTATCAAAGTTTCCTAAAATACCTTCACTGCCTAATGATATCTATAGAAAATATTTTCACCCTCCCCCTCCCTGAATGACAATGCTTTAAAATTAATAAAAAAGAAAAAAAGATGGCCCTCTACTCATGTAGGCAATCTTTATTTTCCACAGTAGTAAATTACCTAGATAATGTCTTCTTGAGGACATCAGAGTACTGGGAAAGAAGCTCTCAGGCAGTTTATCTTACAATAGTGTGTATGAGATTATTTTTCCCATTTGAAATGTGTGTTGTACTGCAACCAAAAACTTAAAATATATGGGAGCATAATTATTCATGCTTTTCTTAGCATAGATCAGTAATTTTCACACTTGCCAACCTGCACCTGTTTGCAGACCAGCAATCGAAACCCACTGAAAGAGATGATTACTAACCTAATAGTGTGAATTTTTATAGTTCATATGAATTATTTTTGATAGAAAGTCTAAATCAGAATAGAGGGCTAAAACTATGATATGAATGTTGATGTTTAAAATTATGTGCTTGATATTTTTAGGATAAAGAATTGTTCTCGAGACTTTAAAAAGACTGCTGATCAGCTAACTGTTAGTTTAGAACATTCGGTCTCCACATGCAAGAGTATTTTGAACCTATCAACTGCAATGATGGTATGAAAAGAATGCTATTTATGAAGATGAAACATTTTTACTTTGTCTCTGATGACTTCCTTCTCATACATTTCCTATACGTATAGATTCTTTTAGAAGCTTGGAGGTAACAAAGCTACACTCCTTATTTGAAATTTTTATTCTAAGCCATGATTGAACAATTTTGCTCTTTTCAAGACAGCTTATTCTACCTTTGACCAACTGTTTTAGGATTAATGATATTTACTAATAACTTGATTCTTTTTATTGAGCCTGATTATTGAACCAGATTTACATGAAACTTCTTTAAAGTTCCAGTTTATAAATTGTGTGGTTTCCCAACTATTTTAATGGTTACCAAAAGACCTAATGATATCTTTTGATATGATAGAAGATTACATGTTACATATTATTATACCTCATTACTAATGTGTTATTTTAAGCTGAGAAATACAAGCTTCAGGAAGTTTTTGAAGTATTATTTTTATTTAAAAGACATTGGTGGTATGGGGAAAAGAGAGTTTCACTAACGTTAGCTTTACATTTAAGTCTCTTAAATTTAAGGCATGGTGATTTATAATACATTAATGATAGTTTTATATGTATAATGTTCCATACCACACTCTATAGTGTCCACTTCCCTCCACCATTGTCTCAGTCCAATTTAAATCATGGCCATATTGTAATGATTTTCTGTAAAAATTTTTCATACGTACTTTTATTACAATGACTTTTACTTAAGGTAATTTTGCTGTTGTTCTTTGGCATGGATCCCTACTGTGCTCGGAGGGCCATGAAGTGCTAGGATTCAGGAGTCATACCTGGGCCTGTCGTGCACTCAGACCGCTAAGCTAACTTTCTGCCCCCACAATACAGGTTTTTAAGTTGAAAAATTATTATGATATCTAAAATTTAAATTATACCTTGAAAATATCTGGAGTGCTATAACCACAACTCTAAAATGTTTATGATTTTTGATCACTCAAGGTAAGTAGGATTAAAAGTGTTGTTTTTGTTGTTTGTATTTCAATTTCTGTAATGGGTCTGGGTTGCTTTCGTGACAAAAATGAAAACTTAATGTTTTGTCACTAATTGTAGCTAAGCATCTTGTTTTTTTTTTTTAATTTTTATTTGTTTCTATTCCTCTTTCTCTTCTTCAGGAGACCAAAACTGCAGAAGAAATAGATGAAGCATTGAAGGTAGCAGACTATAATATTGAACAATTAAATACAGCTGTAAAAGTAAGCATTTGGGTGATTAAATTCTATTATGAATTAGGATATATTCTCTATAATATGTATTTGGCTGTATCATTACTGAAGTCAGAGCTTAGCACCGAGTTTTTAAGCATGATCATTTATTGACTCAGAAACATGCAAAATGGGAAATTGTCATGACCTGCTAGGGTTATCTTCTTAGCTTTTTCATGTTAACATTTTACTGATACTGAAACTGTTAAAGATATGTGGTTTCTGCTCACTGTGATCTGAATTTTGTCTTGGAAGAATTCCAGGTAATTTAATATTGCTCTTTATTGGACTATATACCATTACACAGAGTTTACTTATTCTCCCTTACTTCATCCTCCAAAAAGAACTCCCTCATTTTTGGTAACAAGGAACAAGCTCCTAAGCATCCAGATTTATACAAATTTAGATTAGTCACAACTAAGACATTCAATGAATTCAATACCTGGGAGTTAATACTTACACTTTGAGAATTTATGCATAAGGGGTAAAATTTGACCCATAAGAGTCTGCTCTTTGACAATGGAATACTATGCAGCTGTTAGAAAAGATGTTAGATGTTAGAAAAGGCATGACCTTTGCGTATAAGTGGATCTACATGGAAAGTATCGTGCTAAGTGAAATGAGTCAAAAAGAAAGAGACAGACATAGAAATACTGCACTCATCTGTGGAATATAAAATAATCAAATGGGAGACTAGCGCCCAAGAATAGTAGAGATAAGTACCAGGAGGTTGGCTTCACAACTTGGAAGCTGGCCTCACATGCTGGAGGAACAGGCAACTCAGATAGAGAAGGGAACACCAGGTTAAGTGTGGTTGGAGGACCTGTTCAGGATGGGAGATGCACGCTGAAAGTAGACTATAGATCAAACATGATGGCCACTCAATACCTCTGTTGCAAACCACAACATGCAAAAGGAGAGAGAAACCAAAAGTGAATGCCCTGCCACAGAGGTATGGTGGGAGGGATACTGGGATCATCGGTGGTAGAGAATGGGCACTGGTGGAGGGACAGGTACTCGAGCATTGTATGACTGAAACAGAAGCACAAAAGTTTTTAAGTGTGTAACTGTACCTCACAGTGATTCACTAATAATTTTTTTTAAAAAGAGTCTGCTCTTTGACCTCCAACTTATTCATGTCCTTCTAGTATGTCAAATACATTTAGCTTATCCCAGCTTTACCAGAAGTCTTAAGCTCATTATCAGCTATGAGTGCAGGATCTCATCTAAATGAATACATATAAAGAGAGTTGTGGTTTTGATTTTATGGGATTTGGGGCAGAGGCAGGTGGTTTGGAGCTATGCCCAGCTTTGCTCAGGGCTTACTCTCTGCCTGCAGTCAGGGATCTCTTCTTGTCAGTGTTCGGGGGACCATTTGCAGTGTTGGGATTCATCCGAGGTCTACCACGTACAAGACAAGCACTTTCTGTACCTCCAGGTCATCTAAATATCTTTTAAATATGTTGCCCAAGCCCATCTGCTGCCTGTGCCTATTTGTTGCTGCTGAGCACATGTGGTGCCTGAATACAAGTGTTGCCAGCATCTCACCTCTTAGAATGTGTACTTTCATATATAATTCTGGGATGTGCACTGGGGCTCTCTCCCCCACCTCTGGAGAAGCCCGCATTCTCTCTTGTGCATGTCTCTCTCCCTCTCCTCTATCTCCCTCTTTTCCCTCTACCACTCTCCTTTTCTCCCCCTTCTCTCCCCTTCCGCTCCCCTTCCTTCCTCCCTCCCTCAAAAAAAACCAGGATAAATAAGGTATGGGTGAAACTCAGAATATGATTTTTCCTGGCCAAAATTTCTATCTAGTGATGAATCTGTGAAAGTATATAATAAGCTAACTTCTTCTGAAATACTTGAGGATAATTATTCCTATTCCAAAAGGCAGAAATTTGAGGAAGAAAAAACTGGTCACAGATCCCAAATGCTTAAAAATACAAAGAAGTATGTGGATTTGTTAACATTTTGTTCGAGCGGGCACCAGTAATGTCTCTCATTGAGAGACTTATTGTTACTGTTTTTGGCATATACAATACGCACGGGTAGCTTGCCAGGCTCTGCTGTGCGGGCGAGATACTCTCGGTAGCTTGCCGGGCTCTCCAAGAGGGGCGGAGGAATTGAACTCGGATTGGCCGTGTGAAAGGCGAACGCCCAACCGCTGTGCTATCGCTCCAGCTCAGTTAACATTTTAATACAAATATTTTACATTTTAATTTTTATTTAAAGAACCCAACTGCGTAGAAATATAGCTATCCAAAACAGATTCTTTGTGTAATGATAAACACAGTAAGTTTAACTTAGTAGATTTTCTAGACTTTTAATACACAGTGCCAACAACTATGCAGACTCACAATAGTATCAGAATTTTTTTAAATTTAATTTTATTTTATTAGTGAATCACCGTGAGACAAAAGTTACAGACTTACAGGTTTTCATGCTTACGTTTCAGTCATACAATGATCAAGTGCCCATCCCTCCACCAGTGCCCATTTTCCACCACCAATGGTCCCAGCATCCCTCCCAACACCCCCACCCTGTCCCCTTCACCCCACCCTGCCTCTATGGCAGGAAATTCCCATTTGCTCGCTCTTTCTTTTTGGGTGTTGTGGTTTGCTACAGAGGAATTAAGTAGGCATCTTGTTCGGTCTATAGTCTATTTTCAGCCTGTATCTACCATCCTTAGTGGGCTCGCCTAGCACCCTTTGCTTGGTGATCCCTTCTCAATCAGAGTTGCTTCTTCACCTAGCATGTGAGGTCAGCTTCCAAGTTGTGGAGTACTCCTCTTTATAATTATCACTACTGTTCTTGGGTATTAGTCTTCCATTCTGTTACTTTATATTCACAAATGAGTGCAATCTTTCTATGTTTGTCCCTCTCTTTCTGACTCATTTCACTTAACATGATACTGTCCATGTTGATCCACCTGTATGCAAATTTCATGACTTCATCTTTTCTAACAGCTGCATAGTATTCCATTGTGTAGATGTACCAAAGTTTCTTTAGCCAGTCATCTGTTCTTGGGCACTCGGGTTTTTTTCAGATTCTGGCTATTGTGAACAGTGCTGCGATGAACATATAGGTGCAGATGTCAATTTTACTATACTTTTTTGCATCTCCGGGATATATTCCCAGAAGTGGTATTGCTGGGTCAAATGGGAGTTCAATTTCTAATTTTTTGAGAAGCACCCATACAGTTTTCCAAAAGGGCTGAACCAGTCAGCATTCCCACCAGCAGTGAAGGAGAGTCCCTTTCTCCCCACATCTGCTCCAACACCGGTCACTTTTGTTCTTTTGGATGTGGGCCAGTCTCTGTGGTGTGAGATGGTATCTCATCGTTGTTTTGATCTGCATCTCCCTAGTATCAGAATTTATTTATTTTTTAATTTTTTATTGAGTCACCATGTGGAAAGTTACAAAGTTTTCAGGTTTAAATCTCAGTTATACAATGCTCGAATACCCATCCCTTCACCAGTGCTCATATTCCACCACCAAGAATCCCAGTATAGCTCCACCCTGCCCCCTCACACCCCTAACCCCCCCAAGCCCTTAGCACCCCCACCCTAAGCCCCCCCCCGCCTGTGTAACTAATAAATTTCACTTTACTTTCACTTTGATTGCATACAGTATTTCAACAAAACTCACTATTATTGTTTGGAGAGTCTCTCCCCTAAAGTCAGACCTGCTGAAAAGGAAGCATTAGATAATTTGTTTTCCATTGCTGAGGATGAAGAGGTATGAGGTCGAGTGACCACACTCAGCGGCCTCTCAGTTTTGGGTTTCTGTAATTTAGTATTTTAGTAACTAAGTCCAGAGAGATATCTGCCAGAAGTTGCATCGTTGCCAACTTGTACTTCTCGGTTACATTATATTCCACATATGAGTGCAATCTTTCTATGTCTGTCTCTTTCTTTCTGACTCATTTCACTCAACATGATAGTATAAGAATTTAAATTTGAACCTTTATCCCATTTGTATCATCTGATTTCTTCTTGTGTTGTTATTAAAAGTATGCAAAAGTTCCTTTTATTCAGAAAAATTACATTGAATAGTACAACTTCTACAAAATTTGTTTTTGTATTATTTCCCTTCCAGATGCTTGAACACATACACATTAAAGCAAAAGAAGAGATGGTCAGTATGATAGAGGTTCTGGAGAAACAATTTGATCAACTTTTTACTTCTCTTGATTCCAGGTAATAATACAATTACTGAGGGTCCAGAAAAATAGTACAGGAGGTATAAAATTGTAAAAATTTTTCTAGTATCCCTTTGGGGAAAAAAGTTGAGACTAATTTTTTCTTCTTGAATTATCTTAGAATGTGATTTATCTTGAAATTCAGTTGACCATTCATGTGATTTCTTTCTGGGTTCTATTTGAGTTTATTGGCCTGCCTGTTCTTTATGTTAGTAGCATATACACAGTTTTGATTTCTGTAACTTTAAGCAAGTTTTGCAATCAGGATATGTGTGCTTTCCAACTTGTTCTTTTAATTCAGGATTGATTTGGCAATGGAAAGTAGGAAGGTATTTCCTACATTAAATATCTGGTATTTTTATAGTGACTGCATTGAATTATACATTGCACTGGATAATATTGATACCTTAACAAATATTGCCTTCTATGAAGTTGAGTTTTATTTATTGTTTATTTACTTTGACTTGGGAACTACAATTAGTGCTCTTCAGAGTCTATTCCTGATTCTATTCTTAGGGGACCAGATACTGGGTATTGAACCTAAACTTTTCATATGCAAAGAACATTTTCATCCCATTAAACAATGTCTCCAGCCATATGTCTTTTATTTTTATCTTTAGTGTTTTTGTCATCTGCATTATATGTATTTAAATATTTTTGGTTTTGTTTCCTTCTTAAGTAGTTCCTGAGTATATATATATATATGTGTGTGTGTGTGTGTGTATATGTATATATATTTTAATCTTTTGAGGCTGGAGTGATAGTACAGATGGAAGAGTGTTTGTTTTGCATGTGACAGACATGGGGGTTCAATCCCCAACCATATACAGTCCCCCAAACCTCCAGGAGTGATCCCTGAGTAAAGAACCAGGAGTCATCCTGAACACCTCCATGTGTGACTCAAAATCAACCATGAAAGGACTCTCAGTGGTTCCACCTCCCTGGGCATGGTCCATGGGATCTGGCGTGGACTAGCAAGTTGTCATAACACAGCAGCTGAGAATGGCCTAAAACAGTGTGACTGCCCTCCTCAGCCTTCCTTTCTCCTTCCTAACTTCGGGAACTGACTGAACAAGCCCACATACAGGGGCCTACACATCATCACGTAGGCCTGCATGGAGCACACAAACCACCTCCGGGTCAGCAGACCTGCCCCTGGGACAGGCGCAGACTCCCCCTACCAGGCTGCAGGACAACGAGCACCTAGAAGTTGCTCTCAGCCAGCCGTTGCCTGGGTGCATGGAAGATGGTCGCGCCCATGGCCAGCACCAGGCACCCAGCATGGACACAACTGACTGCAGCCTTCCAAGGATCCTCTAGAGTGGCATTCCTACTCCTGACCCACAGAACCTTATGATAATAAGTGCATTTTGTCTTGTTTTATCAGGGCTGGTCTGCTCTGATTCAACAGGAGCCACTCCCAGCAATGCTTACAGCCCACCATAGCCATACCTGGCCAGGGCTGGGGCCATAGGGGACCAGACTGTGAGCCTCCAACATTCCAGGACTGCTCTCTGCAGCCTGAGTCATGTCCTAGGATACACTGCTTTGGGGATGACCATTACAGTGATCACCGTTACAAGAGCAGGAAGCATGGGGCAGAGATGATCAAGCACAATAAACATCACCTTGGAGCCCATTTTTATGTAGGCCATACTGTACACCCCCACTGTGGCCACACCCACCAGGGTAAAGCATGTCCTCAGATCAAAGCCCAGACTGCCCTATATTTTTTTATTGATGCTGTTATTTGGCATCCTACATTCATGCTTTGTAATCTGTGGGGTAAAATTCTGTAGGATACAGTTCTAATTGGATGACTTTTTCTTACCTAATCTTTTTTGTTTTTTTTTCAGTTAAGCAAATATTTTATTTTATTTATTTTTTTATTTTATTATATTGAATCACCGTGAGAAAAAGAAAAAAATACAAAGCTTTCAGGTTTAAGTTTCAGTCATACAATGATTGAACCCTCATCCCTTCACCAGTGCATATGTTCCACCACCAAGAACCCCAATATACCCCCCTCCCACCCAGCCCCCACCTAAGTAGCTAATGATCTTCATTTTATTCTCTATACTTTGAATACATTCAATATTTCAATAGAGAACTCACTATTATTGTTTGGAATTTTCCCCCAACAATCAGGCCTGCTGAAAAGGCATCAGTAATTCCCTTTCATGTAACCCATGAGTATTGCTATGTGTGGACCCTAAACATAAAAAAACAAAAGTATCACTGTAGCACTGTTATCCCATTGTTCATCAATTTGCTTGAGCGGCCACCAGTAACGTCTCCATTGTGAGACTTGTTGTTACTGTTTTGGCATATTGAATATGCCATGGGTAGCTTGCCAGGCTCTCTGAGAGGGACGGAAAAATTGAACTAATTTATGGTAATATATTAAATATCAGTTGAATAAACACATTTTCTTGTTCTTAATCTTAGAAGAAAAGCTATCAGTTCACAGTCTAGTGTTATATTAGCTATGGCTTTTCCATTCATAGCCTTTAATAAATGTGTTGATGTGGTTTCCTCAGTTTATAGTTTATTTTTATCATGAGTGTTGACATACATCAAATACTTCTGTGTAACTTATAATTATTAAGGCTATTTTTATTTTTTGTTAATGTTCTTTATGTTAATTTATTTTTCTATGCAGAAACTTTTTGCATTTAGGATTACCTTATACTTGGTCATGGTATAGTATTGTTTTGATATGTTGCTGCATTGATTTACAAGTATTTTTTGAGAATTTTATACCAATTCTCAGATTTTATTTTCTTCTACCTTCTTAATGCTGGCTTCATAGAGTGAGTTAGGAAGTGCACTAGCATATTCAATTTTTAAGAAAGGTTTGTTTTAATTGTTCATCGAATTTGTATAGAATTCATCAGTGAAGCCATATGGTATAGGAAGGCAGTGGTTTTCAACCTTTTATACCTATAGACTGGCACTGGAAGTTGAAAAACCACTATTTTTTCTTTGGGGAAGAATTTCTTTGTATGTTTTTGTTTTGTTTTGTTTTTTGTTTGGGGGCCATACCTAGTGATACTCAAAAGATCACTCCTGGCAATGCTTGGGGATTTAATTTTTATGTGTGAATTTTCTAATTTCCTTCTATTTACTTTCTAGTTTCACAGCTTTGTGTACAGCGTTACTCTTCTGTATTATCACTCCGGACCCCTACAGGATATTTAGAATAGTTGGGGGTATCACTGTATCACTGTCATCCCATTGTTCATCAATTTACTCGAGTGTGTGCCAGTAACATCTCCACTCATCCCAGCCCTGAGATTTTAGCAGCCTCTTCTTACTCATCTTTCCCAACAATTGGAGGCTCTTTCAGGGTTAAGAGAATGAGGCCTGTTATTGTTACTGTTTTTGGCATATTGTATACGCCACAAATATTAATTCTGATTTTCTTTTTCTTCAGTATTTAGTTTTCATAGATGTTTTCAGGGATTTCACCATTTTTTCTAGGTTATCCAGTTTATTGGCAGTTTTTCATTTTTTCCTCTGTCTTATTTCTAAAAATTTGATTATCTTATCCACTCAGTCTTTGTTTTTAGTAAGTTGATTCGTTTTAACACTGCTTTAACTCCATCCCATACATTTTAATATTTTGGGAGTTTGTCTCAAGAGAGTGTCTTAGTAATTTTTCTCTTTTTTTTCCTGATGTAGGGGTTAGGCTGGAGCAATAGTGCAGCAGGTAGTACATTTGCCTTGCATGCAGCCGACCTGGGTTCAATTCCTCCGCCCTCTCGGAGAGCCCGGCAAGCTACCAAGAGTATTCTGTCCACACGGCAGAGCCTGGCAAGCTACCTGTGGTGTATTTGATATGCCAAAAACAGTAACAAGTCTCACAATGGAGACATTACTGGTGCTCGCTCGAGCAAATTGATGAGCAATGGGATGACAGTGATACAGTGATACAGGGGTTAGGCCATGCGTGGCATTGCTCAAGCTTAACTCCTGGCTCTGCCCTTGGGTATCACACTTGAAGGGTTCAGGCAACCATGTGGGTGCTGCAGATTGAACATGGTCAGGTGTGTGCAAAGCAAAGGCCTCTCTTAATGGTGTTTCACTGAGCCATTTATGTGATTTAATTTTCACATCTGAATTTTCTTCTATCTTATAGTTTCACAGCTTTGTGTACAGAAAAGATGCTTTGTAATCTTTCAATATTTTAAAATAAGATTTTGATTGTAACCTAATATGTGACCTAGCCTGAATGATGTTTCATGTATACTTGAGGAAAATGTATTTTCTCTGTTATTTGTAATGTAATATTCTCCATATTTTCTGTCATATCTTCTTTATATCTTGTTAGGTCCAGTTGATCTATAATGCCTAAGTAATTTACCTATTAATATTATATATGTTTTTGTCTACTACTGGGAATATGATGTTGAAGTCTCAACCTATAGCAGTTATAGAGTTCTTTATTTTTCACTTTCATTCTGTCATTGCTTTATATGTTTGGGAGCATTTGTATTTGGTGCCAAAATTTCTTTATAATTATATCTTCTTGGTGAATTGGCCAAGAATATCGATACATGAGGACATCCTTTATCTCCTGTAAAAATTTTTATTTAAGGGGGCTGGAGTGATAGCTCAGTGGGTAGTGCGTTTCCCTAGCAAACAGCCAACCTGGGTTTGATTCCCAGTATCCTATATGGTCCCCCAAGCACCACCAGAAATAATTCCTGAGTGTATGAGCCAGGAGTAACCCCTGTGCATTGCCAGGTGTGCCCCCCCAAAAAAAATTTTTTATTTAAATTCTATTTTGTCCAATATTAGCCGTACAGTACTGTTTTGGCTACAATTTTTTTTACTTGTATTCCATTTTGTTCACACCATTCTCTTTTGGCTACTATTTGCATGAGATATCTTTTTCTATCCTTTCAGTGTTTTGGGGAGTGGGAGCATAACATGCAGTTGGGTCATACCTGGTGATGCTCAGGGCTTATTCAAGGCTCTGTGCTCAGGGATTTCCTGGCAGTACTTGAAGGAGCAGAAACAGTGCCTGGAATCAAACCATGGTTGGTCACATGTAAAGCAAGTACTTTATTCCTGTATTATCTCTCCAGCCTCTCCATCTTCACTATATGTTTACATATATTTGTATGTATTTATGTGTCTATGTTTAAATGTAGCTATCTTAAAGGTTTGTTTTGTTGGGTTTGGGGCCACATTTGGTGATGCTCAGGGGTTCTTCTTGGCTCTGCACAGAAATTACTCCTGGTGATGATTGGAGGGCCGTATGGGATGCCCAAGATCAAACCCAGGTTCGCTGTGTGCTAGGCAAACACCCTACCCACTGTACTATCACTCCAGCTTCTATCTTCAATTTTATCCCTTTTTATGTTTGAATTTTGTTTATTCAAAATTGAGCCTCACCCAGTGCTCTCAAGTGTTGCTCCCAATATGATATTCCAGGATTTTTCCCAGTAGAGCTCAAGGGGCTATGCAGTATTTGTAGTGAGGATCAAACAGAATACAAAGCATGCCCAATAGTTCATTCAGAGATGTTCGTTCCATTGAGAGCAAATGGAACGTCAGGAAGTAGTCCATTTCTCATAAACATTGTCTTCGTGAGATTCAGCTGCAGTCTGACCTTTCCACACTCATGGTCGAAGTTGGCCAACATTCATGCAGCTTGGCTAATGTTTGCTGTTATTAGAACGATATCATCAGCGATGCGGAGGTGGTGTAGTTGCTGACCATCAATCTTCACTCCCATTCCTTCCCATTCCAGTCATCGCATGATGTTCTCGAGGGTGGCAATGAAAAGTTTCGGTGAAATGGTGTCACCATGCCGAACCCCTCTCTTAACATCGATGATCACTTCCTTGTAGAATGGATCCTGATAATGAATCCGTAATATAGCTCACGGAAGATCCTGATGTACTGAGTTTGAATGCCCTGTTTGACTAGGGCTTCGATGACCGCTTCAGTCTCCATAGTATCAAAGGCCTCCTTTAAATCAATGAATTTTAGACAGAGCGGCATCTTGAACTCTTGCTGTGAGAGTTTGGTCACCATGTGGATATGGTCGATCATGCTGAATCCTTTCGGAACCCGGCTTGCTTCCATAGTCCTTCATCTAGTGTTCTTCCAATCCTATTCAGGATGACTTGAGTGAACAACTTGTAGATGACAGACAGTAGGCAGATCAGGCGATAGTTGCCAATGTCGTGGATTTCTCCCTTCTTGTACAACAGAACGGTCCTGCTCATTTTCCATTGGGATGGCACATTGCATACAGACAGGTAGTGTGTGAAGAGCCAAGTCAGTGTATTAACAAGTACTGGTGGCAGATTCTTCAGGTGTTCCATTCTGACCTTGTCTGTACCGGGTGCTGTACATTTCTTTACCGACGAAATTGCGTGTCGGATTTTGGGAGTGAGAACTTTGGGAACGACATATCCATCCTGTGGAATTTGGCATTTTGGGCAGGTGAACATGGATATCAAAGAGATCGAGTAGAAATCGTGGATAACCTTTTCCATTGCCCTTCTGGAAGATGTGATAGATCCATCAGGACATCGGAGGGCAGTCATCTTGGTCTTATAGTTGCTGAAGGACAGGCGGGCATTGCAAATACTTTTCCTGGCTTCTGCCACATTGGCCAACACTGCTACTCTTTATTTGAAGTCTTCCTTTATCGCTTCTCTGCAGAGCTTTGCGAGCTCAGATGTTATCTTGTGATTGCCTGAAGCTCTCACCAAACCACAATGGCGAATGAGCTTGAGAGTTTCTGAAGACAGGTGTCTTTTTATGGCTTTCGTACTCTCGGTGTTCCTAACACAATCATTGAGGTGCTGAACCAGTCAGTCATATTCTTTGTCGATGTTGTCATTGATGGCATCTTCTCATATTGCCACAACAGTACCAAAGAGCTCCCAGTTGGTGGTCATTCTGGGAGTTCTCTTCTTAAACTTTGCAGCCCTTTCTCCATGCTCTGTGAAGTAGAATTTTGCACGGAGACCGTGTTCTGATCCCATTTGGAATTTTGGGACCACAGCAACATCGGTCAGGCAAAACCGTCAATTGAATATGATCTGGTCAGTTTTGTTGTGGAACTATCCACCACAAGACTCCCATGTCCAACGTTTAGATTCGGCCTTCTGAAACTGTGAGTTACCATGGATGGTTTTGGTCGACATGATGAACTCAGACAGTCTCTCACCCTGTTCGTTCCATTCTAGGCCATGGGTCCCAATGTGGAGTTCTTCAGGCAACCTTCTTGGTCCTATCTTGGCATTAAAATCACCAACAATGATCTTGTAGAAGGTGTGGTCTTCTTTATAGAACTTCTCCAGTTCCATGTAGAACTTCTCAATTTCTTCTTCATTGTAGTTGGATGTTGGTGCATAGACGACAAAGATAGAAACTGCAGGCAGTGAGACACATGTATTCAAGTGTAATCGTCCAATTTGGGGGTTGTTAGGCATTCGAATGAATCGATGCTTATGGCCAAGTTCGTGTTGACAAGGACACTGATGCCACCAATGCCTCTGTTGTCGCATGTTTCAAGGAACAGTTCTTTTCCAGTGTCGAAAATGGCATGATGTGATCCATGCCTTCTTGTCTCGGTCAATCCATTGACATCATATTTGATCTTCTGCACTTGCACAATCAGGTCCTTGATGGATGCTTCCGATGCCAGCATGCATGCATTAAAAATGTAGATAGTCATTTTATTCTTTCTTCTTTTCGGCAGTCTAGTTCGGCCCTAGGAACTAGCACCCTCTCCTTACTTGACCTCAACGCTGCCATATTGGGGGCTCTTTTGGTGTCAGGGGAATGAGGCCCATTGTTGTTACTGTTCTTGGCATATCGAATATGCCACGGGGTATCTTGACAGGCTCTGCCGTGCGGGCAGCATGTTGGCTCGCTCTTTGCCAGTTGTTACTGTTTCTATCCCCTCGCCACAAAGAGGCAGTGAACCATCGAGGGGGATCCCCCCAAAAAAACCCAACATTTTTTCCTTCCACATTTTGATTATGTGTATAAAGTTTTATGATATTTTGGGAAGCCACACATAGCAACCATACATGAAAACCATATGGAAACCATATGTGATGCCAGGGATTTAACTGGAGTTGACTGTAAGGCAGAGAAATTGCTCCTGTACAGTCCCACTAGCCCAGTATTTTTGAGTGTGCTGGGGACTTGGGCAAGATGTGGAAAATTACACCTGATGGTGCTCAGGGGTTCTGGGTTCACTTTTTAGGAGTATTTTCTGGTTCTGTACTCAGGCCATACCTAATGGGAGTTTGGGAGACTATATACCACTGGATTCAAACCAGTGTAAGGGCTATAGTTGCATGCTAGGTAAATATATGTACTCTTAACCATTGTACTTTGTACTCTTCCCCCCGATTTTTTATTATTGTGTAAAATGGTTTATAATAGCACTATTGTCCCGTTGTTCATGGATTTGCTTGAGCAGGCACCAGTAATGTCTCTATGTTGTGATAGCACAGCGATAGACTGGTGTGATAGCACAGTGGGTAGGGAGTTTTCCTTGCACATGGCCGACCCAGGTTGATTCTTGTGTCCCTCTCGGAGAGCCCGGCAAGCTACTGAGAGTATCTCGCCCGCACAGCAGAGCCTGGCAAGCTACCCATGGTGTATTCAGTATGCCAAAAGTAGTAACAAAATGTTATAAAGATGGGCCAGACACGTAATGCGATTTAGAGATGACTGCTAGACTAGAGCTGTAACGACTGGATTCCACAGGACATCAAAAGACCACGTGGCCACCCACCTATGAGATGGTCAGACTTCTTCGTCAAAACCCCGAAAAATGGTTTGAGGCTCTTCGTGTTCCTGGAGCAAGCAAATACCATTGTGCTACACTAGCACATGACAGGGACGAATGGAGACGTTACCAGCCTGCTTGAGCAAATTGAAGATCAATAGGATGATAAGTGATACTTAATTTTTATGCTATTGGCATGCAGTATTATATTACCACAATGACCAAATTCCCAGAAATACCAATAGGCCTCTTCTTGTCTCATTGTTCCCCATTCCTTGCCCTCAGGTCTTTGTTGTCAGAGTTGAAAGATTTGTTTCCATAAAACATCCTCTGCTCACTTTCTGTGCTTATATAGCACATATGAGTGAGATTATGTGGCATTTGTACTTTTCCCTTTCACTTTATTTAACATGATACCTCACAGTTCTATCCAACTTGTAGAAAAATATGATTCCTTCTTTTGTTATGATTGTTATTTTATTGTGTATATATGCCACAATTTATTCATCTGTTGTTGGGTACATGGGCTATTTCCAGATCCTGACTATTTAGTGCTACAATGAAAATAGGTGCACAGATATTTTTTCAATTATTAAAGCTTTTTACTTGGATGACAAAGAGTGGAAACACTGAGTCATATGAAAGGCTTATTGTAAGTTTTTTGTAGATATTTCCATTCTGTGTTCCATAGAGAACGAATCAGTTTACAATACTAGTTGTATTGTAACTAGTCTTGTAAACTGAAAAAGAGGGGTTTCTTTTTCACTGAATCTTTGCTGGCATGAATTATTTCTGGGCTTTTTGAAATAAGCCATAATATCAGCATGAGATTTTTTTTTCACTTTTTCATTATTTTTATTTTCACTTCCTTGATAATCAGTATGACCACTTTTTCATAAAATGTATTTGTCTTCTTTGAAGATGTGTCTATTCAGCGCTTCTCCCTACTTTTTTGGTGGAGATTTGTTTCATTTTGTGAGTGCTCAGACTTATGATGTAAATATATGGAATATTTCCCATAGATTCTACCTTTCAGCAGGATACCTTACATGAAGTAGGGAGAAAGGAAAATGGCAAGATCACGAAGGAAGTAGGCTACCTCCCTCTACCAAACTTGGTTTTGCAGGAAGTGCCTAGGGAAATCTAGGATTGATAAAAGTCTGCAATGAGCCCCTGCATGGTACTGACCTCATATTTCACCAGCCCTGCAAGGCAGCCATCATTTCCCACACCATGGCAGAACAAGTGTACTTGCACCTAAAGAACAAAGTACCTGAAGTCCAGTTGTTCTGCCATGGTGTGGGAAATGATTTCTGCCAGCCAGTTTCTCAAGGAGACCTGAACTCAGACTGGAGCAAGGAATTGCCCTTTATAGCAAGAGGAAGTCCTAGATCTTACCCAGGCTTTGGGGTCCATTGTCTTTCCCTCACAGTAAAGAATTCCAGCAGGAAGCAAATAGTAAAGTAAATTAGCTTTATTTAGATTGTGAGGAAAGGAGGGGTAGGAAAGAAACAGGGTGAGGAGGGTGGGAGGGAGAGAGAGGGAGTGAGAAATGTATCCAAAAGAGAATGTGGGCTTCTCCAGATGGAGAAAGCAGAGAGTACACATCTCAGGTAGAAATGCAGGCCACCCCCCAGAATTGGGAGATATATGCTTGTCTTTGCAAAGTTTCTTAGGTTTTCTCCCTAGCTGGCCACACATTGGGCTTTCTACACAAATAAAATTCCTTTGCTATGGTGCTGTCAAGGGAAAACCTTGAAGTTTTTGATGGCCCTTTTTCATGTCCTTATTACAACACATTTTCCTGCTGGAGCTTCTCTCTGAAGGGCTCTAGCCTTTTCTGGGCTTGTGCTGGTGTCAGTTAGAGCCCCCCCCTTTTTTTTTCAGTTAAAACAGATTTTATTTGGAGGATTTTTGAAGGTAAGGAGGAAGAGAAAAGTGGGAGAGTAAGAAAGAGTAATGCACTCAAGAGAGAACACAGGCTTCTGCAAGGGCAGAGAGAACCTCTACGCACATTCCAGCATTAGCTAGGAAAGCATGAAAGTACACATCTCAAGAGGCACCACATGTGCTCGGCCATGCGGGAGAAAGCAGCACATGGGCTAGGGCAGCATATGCACCTAAATCATTTTTTTATTTTAGTGAATTGCAGTGAGATAGTTACAGACTTACAAACTTGGATGATTACAGACTAGCGTGATTGCGATTACAGACTAGTGTGATTGCGTTTCAGTCGTACAGTGTTCCAGTACCCATCCCTCCACCAGTGCCCATTCTCCACCACCAATGTTCCTCCTCTCCCTCACCCCCACCTGTTCCCACCCCCTGCCTCTGTGGCAGGCACATTCCCTCTTACTCCCTCTCTCCTTTTGGGTGTTATGGTTTGTAACATAGGCACTAAGCAGCCATCATGTTTGGTCTATAGCCTATTTTCAGCACACATCTACCATCCCGAGTGGTCCCTCCAACCATCATTTGCTTAGTGGTCTCTTCACCATACTACCTGCCTTTTCTCCCAACACATGAAATCAGCTTCCAAACCATGGGGCCACCCTCTTGGCCTTTATCTCTACTATCCTTAGGTGTTACTCTCCTATTATGTTACTTTGTATTCCACAAATGGGTGCAGTCATTCTGTATCTGTCCCACTCTTTTTGACTCATTTCACTTAGCATGTTACTCTCCATGTTGATTAATTTATATTCAAACTTCATGATTTCATCTTTTCTAACAGCTGCATAAGTATTCCATTGTGTAGATATACCAAATTTTTTTAAAATTTTATTTTAAATCTATTTTATTTTTTAATTAATCACTGTGAGATATAGTTACAGACTTACAAATTTCTGTGCTTACGTTTCAGTCATACAGTGATTGAGTACCCATCCATCCACCAGTGCCCATTCAATATTCCTAGTATCCCTTCCACCACTCCCACCCCAACCCCTCCCCCCTGCCTCTATGGCACTCAGATTCCTTTTACTCTCTCTTCTTTAGGGTGTGGTATTAAGTGGCCATCATGTTCCGTCTATAGTCTGCTTTCAACACATATCTCCCTTCCCGAGCAGGTCCTCCAAGCATCCTTTACTTGGTGGACCCTTCTCTATCTGAGCTGCCTTTTCCCCCAGCATGTGAGGCCAGCTTCCAAGCCATGGAGCAATCTTCCTGTTCCTTATCTCTACTATCTTTGAGTGTTAGTCTCCCATTTTGTTACTTTATATTCCAAAAATTTAAATTCCACTACCCAGCCACCGTCATGCTCCAGGCCGCTTTCCGGAAACTCGGTCCGAACCTCACACATGACTAAAGCCCCAGAGAACCAGGTAAAGGAGAACCTTGTGACCTTGGAATCCAGGCTCAACAAGACCTGGTAACAAGATCCTCTGTGAGTCTCCGGTGCCCCACCCCAGGGATCAAACCCAGATGACCCACCCTACCAGAGCCAGATAAATACCTCACCAGCGGACATCTACTACCTCCACAACCCAGCCACTGTCACACTCCAGGCCACTTATGACACAGCATAAGACACTTAATACCCATTTTCCATAATTTTCGCACTATATTTGATGGGCTTCAAATATGGTGTGAACTATGGGAACACATTTAAGGGTGATTGGAGGCTGCCCTAAAAGCCTCCATCCCTCTCAGAGAGCCCGGCAAACTACCGAGAGTACCCTGCCCACACTGCAGAGCCTGGCAAGGTACCCATGACATATTTGATATGCCAAAAACAGTAACAACAATGGACCTCTTCCCCCTGACACCAAAAGAGCCCCCAATATGGCAGTGTTGAGGTCGAGTAAGGAGAGGGTGCTAGTTCCCAGGGCCGAACTAGACTGCCGAAAAGAAGATAGAATAAAATGACTATCTGCATTTTTAATGCATTATGCTGGCATCAGAAGCATCCATCGAGGACATGATTGTGCAAGCGCAGAAGATCAAATATGAAGTCATTGGATTGACCGAGACAAGGCATGAATCACATCATGCCATTTTCGACACTGGAAAAGAACTGTTCCCCGGAACATGCGACAACAGAGGCATCGGTGGCGTCAGTGTCCTTGTCAACATGAACGTGGCCATAAGCATAGATTCATTCGATTGCCTAACAACCCCCCGGGCATTCGCCTTTCACTCGGCCCACCCGTGTTTGATTCCTCAGTCCTTCTCGGAGAGCCCAGCAAGCTACTGAGAGTATTGCGCCTGCACGGCAGAGCCTGCCAAGCTACCCGTGGCATATTGTATATGCCAAAAACAGTAACAATAAGTCTCCCAATGAGAGACATTACTGGTACCCGCTCGAACAAGTCGATGAGCAACGGGATGACAGTGACATTGACAGTGACACTTGAATACATGTGACTCACTGCCATGAGTTTCTATCTTTGTCATCTACACACCAACATCCAACTACAATGAAGAAGAAATTGAGAAGTTCTACATGGAACTGGAGAAGTTCTATAAAGAAGACCACACCTTCTACAAGATCATTGTTGGTGATTTTAATGCCAAGATAGGACCAAGAAGGTTGCCTGAAGAACTCCACATTGGGACCCATGGTCTAGAATGGAACGAACAGGGTGAGAGACTGTCTGAGTTCATCATGTCAACCAAGACTATCCATGGTAACTCACAGTTTCAGAAGGCCGAATCTAAACGTTGGACATGGGAGTCTCGTGGTGGATAGTTCCACAATAAAATTGACCAGATCATATTCAACCGACGGTTTTGCCTGACCGATGTCGCTGTGGTCCCAAAATTCCAAATGGGATCAGACCACCGTCTCCTTCATGCGAATTTATACTTCACAGAGCATGGAGAAAGGTCTGCAAAGTTTATGTTTAAGAAGAGAACTCCCAGAATGACCACCAACTGGGAGCTTTTTGGCATTATTGTGGCAACGTGGGAAGATGCTATCGTTGACAACATCGACAAAGAATAATATTGACTGGTTCAGGGACCTCCATGACTGCGCAAAGAATGCCGAGAGTGGGAAGGCCACAGACAGATACCTGTCTTCAGAAACTCGAGCTCATTCGTCAATGTGGTTTGGCACAAGCCTCAGGCAACCACAAGCTAACATCCGAGCTCACAATGCTGTGCAGAGAAACGATAAAGGAAGACCTCAAAGAGAGAAGAGCAGCATTGATGGCCGATGCAGCAGAAGATGGGAAAAGTATTTGCAATGCTTGCCTGTCCTTCGCCAACTGTAAGACCAAGATGACTGCCCTCCAATGGCCTGATGGATCTATCACATCTTCCAGAAGGGCAATGGAGAGGATTATTCACAACTTCTACTCGGATCTCTTCAACAGCCATTTCCACCTGCCCACATACTAAATTCTGCAGGATGGATATGTCATTCCCAACATCCTCTCATCCGAAATCTGACATGCCATTTTGTTGGTAAAGATGTGTAGAGCACCCGGTCTAGACAAGGACAGACCAGAACACCTGAAGAATCTGCTACCAGTACTCATCAATACACTGGCTCGGCTCTTCACATGCTACCTGTCCGAATGCAAGGTTCCTTTCCAGTGGAAAACCAGCAGGACCGTTCTGTTGTACAAGAAGGGAGACATCCACGACATCAGCAACTATTGCCTGATCTGCCTATTGTCTGTCGTCTACAAGTTGTTCACTCGAGTCATCCTGAATAAAATAGGCAGAGCACTAGACGAAGGACAACCATGCAGGCAAGCCAGGTTCTGAAAAGGATTCAGCACTATTGACCATATCTACACAGTGACCAAACAAGTTTCATAAGAGTTCAAGATGCCACTCTGTCTAACATCATCAATTTAAAGAAGGCCTTCGATTCTGTTTAGAGTGAAGCGATCATCGAAGTGCTAGCCAAACAGGGCATTCAAACAGTACATCAAGATCCTCTGAGCTGTGTTAAATACTCACCACCAGGATCTCACCATTCTACAAGGAAGTGATCATTGACGTAAAAAGAGGGATTTGGCAGGGTCATACCATTTCTCAGTGCCACCCTGGAGAACGTCATGCAACAACTGGAATGAGAAGGAATGGGAGTGAAGATAGATGGTCTTCACTATGGTATGTGGTATGTTCCTGGAACATATGGAAGGTGGTATGTTCCTGCACTAACATGCCACCTTCTGCATCACTGATGACATCGTTCTCGTAAAACCAAACATTAGCCAAATGGCAGAAATGCTGACTGACTTCGACCGCAAGTGTGGAAAGGTCAGACTGCAGCTGAATCTCACCAAAACATTGTTCATGAAAAACAAACTAGTGATGTTCCATTTGCTCTCAATGGAACGAACATCTCCTACCTGGGTCGAGAACTCAACATGAGGAACGACTTGGCGCCAGAACTGCACAGGAGGAAGAGAGCAGTGTGGAATGCCTTCAAGAGCATCGAAGAAGTGGTTAAGAGGAAAAGAATCTCTGGCTCCAGGCACATCTTTTCGATTCCACCATTCTTCCTGCACTAACATACGTCTCAGAGACCTGGGCCTTATGAAAACAGGATGAGAACGCTATTCAGGTATCCCAAAGAGGAATCGAAAGAGCTATACTTGGAGTATCACGTTTCACTCAGGCGAGAGAAGGAATTCAGAGTTTAACCTCTGTCAACGGTCAAGAATCAGAATCGGGGACACTGTCTGGTTTGTTAAGGCGTCAAAAATCAGATGAGCCAGACATGTAATGCGATTCAGAGATGACCTTTGGACTAGAGCTGTTACCTACTGGATTCCACAGGACGTAAAAGACCAAATGGCCACCCACCAACGAGATGGTCAGACTTCTTCATCAAAACCCTGAATGAACGCTTGAATGAGGCTCTTCCTGTTCCTGGAGTGAGCAAATATCATTGTGCTACACTAGCATGAAACAAGGACAAATGGAGATGTTACTGGCACCCGCTTGAGCAAATTGAAGATCAACGGAATGATAAGTGATACAAGTGATTCCACAAATAAGTGCAATATTTCTGCGCTTGTCCCTCTCTTTCTGATTCATTTCACTTAGCATGATACTAGCCATGTTAATCCACTTATATGCAAATTTCATGACTTCATCTTTTCTAACTGCTGCAAAGTATTCCATTGTGTAGATGTACCAGATTTTCTTTAGCCAGTTATCTATTCTCGGGCATTCGGATTTTTTACAGATTCTGGCGATTGTAAACAGTGCTGCAGTGAACATACTAGTGCAGATGTCATTTCTACTATACATTTTTTGCCTCTCCGGGATATATTCCCAGGATTGGTATTGCTGAGTCAAATGGGAGTTCAATTTCTAATTTTTTGAGAAACGTCCATACTATTTTCCAAAAGGGCTGAATCAGTCAGCATTCCCACAAGCAGTGAAGGAGTCCCTTTATCCCCACATCCATACCAACACTGGTTGCTTTTCTTCTTTTGGATGTGGGCCAGTATCTGTGGTGTGATATGATATGTCATTGTTGTTTTGATCTGCATCTCTGATGTAGAGCATTTTCTCATATGCCTTTTTGCCATTCAGATTTCTTGTTAGAGAAAGTTTCTGTTCATTTCATCACCGCATTTTCTGGTGGGGTTGGATGTTTTCTTCTTTAGAGTTCAACCAGTGCCTTATATATCCTTGATATATATCTTTATCAAATGGGTACTCGGGGAATGTCCTTTCCCATTCTGTATATTGTCTTTGTATTTTGGTCAGTGTTTATTTTGAGATAGAGAAGCTTCTTAATTTAAGATAATCCCATTTATTTATCTCTGTTTTCACTTGTCTGGTCAGTGGCAAGTCATCTTTGAAGATAACTTTAGTTTCAATATTGTGGAGGGTTTTGCCGACTTTGTCTTCAGTGTACCTTATGGATTCTAGTCTGATGTTGAGGTTTTTAATCCATTTTTATCTGACTTTTGTGCACAGTATTAGGTAGAGATCTGAGCCTATTTTTTAATTTTTGCATGTAGCTGTCCAGTTTTGCCAGCATTTATTAAAGAGATTTTCCTTGCTCCACTTCACATTTCTTGCTCCCTTATCAGAAATTAGATGAACGTGTATAAAGATATTCATATATTTGAATGTGTGTGTAAGGATATTCAACCCTGTTCCATTGGTCTGCTGCTCTGCCTTTGTTCTGTACTATGCTGTTTTAATTTTTTCTGCTTTGTATACAGTTTGAGGTTGGGGAAGATGATGCCTTCCATCTTCTTTTTCCCAAGAATTGCTTTAGCTATTTGTGGGGGTTTGTTGTTCCATATGAATTTACAAGTGTTTGATCTACTTCTTTGAAGAATTTCATGGGTGTTCTTATATGGATTGCATTGAATCTGTATAATGCTTTGGGGAGTATTGCCATTTTGACATTGTTAATTCTCCCAATCCATGAGCAGGGAATATGTTTCCATTTCCTCATGTCCTCTTTTATTTCATGAAGTAACATTTTGTAGTTTTAATGTACTAGTCCTTTACCTCCTTAGTTAAGCTAACTCCGAGGTACATGATTTTCTGAGGCATGATTGTGAACGGGATTGCTTTTTATAAGTCAGTTTCTTCTCTCTCATTATTTGTGTATAGGCAAGCCATGAACTTTTGGGTATTGATTTTATAGCCTGCAACTTTACTATACAAGTCTGTTGTTTCTAAGAGTTACTTGCTAGAGGTTTTGGGGTTCTCTAAATTTAGTATCTTATCATCAGAGAATAATGAGAGCTTTATTTCTTCCTTTCATATCTGAATGCCCTTAGTGTAAAAAAACTAAAGCACACCGACGGGCGTGTGCACTCTCAGGCTCTCCGGGCAATTCTGTCTCACTGCCCACGTTCGGTGCTCTGGAACCGCTGTGTATGGCTGTTGGTCAAGGGCAGGCGATGGAAGGAAGAGGGCCAAACTGGTTGCTCGATCAGTTTCTTTCATTCTCTCTCTGCTTCTCTCCCGGCTCTCGATCTCTCTCAGGATCTCTGGATCTGCCCCCCCAACCCACTCTTACAGCCTAGTTAAATCCCCCCAGCATGAGGGGGTTGGGGCATACACATAGGTGTGGTCACAATCAATAGGGTAAGGTTCCTTTCCCTCAGGGGATGCTTCTCCTATGACTGATTCTTTTTCAGCAGGAGGATCCACCCAAGGGCGGAGTCCCATGAGTGTGTTTCTCTTCTCCTCATCCAGCAAACATATAAGAATTCATAATATTAATCATTTTGTATGGACACAATAAGAAATGCAGTAAAGCTTATAGAATTGCTCTTCTGGGGTCATCTTGATCTCAGACTACAGTGCTCAGGCCAGATCAGTCTTTCCTATCCCTAGGAGGGTCCTAGTCTCGTCATTACTTTTGGATCATGACAGCATTTGTCTGTGATCAAGCTCTTAACTTATAGTTAATAATTAGGCACTTTGGCCAGGCCCATCTTGATGCCAGGGTAGCACATAACTCACCACTTGCCCTGGATCCCTCTCGTCCCTCGTCGAGACCTTGCTTTTGGGGTGCTGGGAACTGAGGGCAACTGCGGCTTAAGTGGAGAAAGCAGATGCCCGGGAATGAATAATATTCGAAGCCAATTAAGTCCCAAATTACAAAAGCATAATATTGTCTTCTTGTGCCTATACAAAAAGGACATTGCTTTAAAGTAAATTATTCAAAAGGCATAAGGAAAGGAGAAAGGCAATATTAACTTAATATACTTAATACTTAATATAAATTCAGTATCCTAGGAAGGTCTGACCTTAGAAATTAGCAGAGTCAGATTAGGGGGAGAAGCTGATTAACTCTTTTCGGGGAAGAGAGCATAGAGAAGTGATTACAGCTAAACAAAGGGATGGGAGAGATTCGGGAACACCTTGATGGGTAAGACTGGGAAAGCCTAAACTCCGAGAAAAACCGGGACAAGCTCCTCATGGCAAGGGGGGAGAGGACAAAGTAATGTCATCCTACACCTTCGTATCTTTTTCTTGCCTAACTGCTTCCAGTACTAGATTGAACAGAAGTGGTAAGAGTGGGCATCCTTGTCTGGTCCCTGATCTTAGAGGGAAGGCTCTTAGTTTTTTCCCATTGAGGATAATGCTTGTCATAGGCTTGTGGTAGATGGCTTTAACTATATTGAGGAAAGTCCCTTCCATACCCATTTTGGTGAGTTTTCATCATAAATGGGTGCTGGACTTGTCAAATGCTTTCTCTGCATCTATTGATATGATCATATTGTTTTTATCTTTTCTTTTATTGATATAATGGATTATGCTGATTGACTTCCAAATGTTAAATCATCCTTGCATCCCTGGGGTGAATTGCACTTGGTTGTGGTGTATGATCTTTTTGATGAGTTGTTGCATTGTATTTGCTAATATTTTGTTGAGGATCTTTTCATCCATGTTCATCAGCAATATCGACCTGTAATTTTTTGTGGTGTCTCTGTTTGCTTTTGTTATTAGGGTGACATGTGCCTCATACAACTGTTTGGGAGTGTTTCTGTTTCCTTGATTTCCTGGAAAAACTTGAGAAGGACTTACAATAGGTCCTCTTTAAATGTTTGGAAGAATTCACTAGTGAATCCATCTGGACCTGAGCTTTTGTTTGGGGAAGACTTTTGACTAAAGATTCAATTTCCTTGATAGTAATAGGTCTATTCAGGTATTCCAGATCTTCTTCGATCCTCCTTGGGAGGTTATAAGAATCTAGGAATTTATCCATTTCTTCTAGGTTCTCTTGTTTCGTGGCATACAGACTTTCAAAGTAATCTCTTTTGACGTCCTGTGGAATCCAATCGGTAACACTTCTAGTCCAGTGGTTGTCTCTGAATCACATTACGTGATTTTTTGATGCCTTGGCAAACGAGACAGTGTCCCTGATCCTGAAAAGTAATTATGCTTAAATTCTGACTGAGTAAAGTCTATTTTAAAATTTCATTTTAATGTAATATGTATCTTCTGATGTAGACTTTTAAGCAATTATTTGAGGTATCACAGTTTTCAGTACAATTGAAGTTTTTTTATAGTTGCACTGCTGCTAAACAAGTCCCTCCACCAAGTGTTTCAGATTTCTCCATTATCCCAAGGCCTGTTCCTCTAGCCTCCTCCCCAGGTTCTTCATTACACAGTTCTATTGATCATGTGTCCGGGCTTGTTTGCATTGGGGATTATCTAATCTCTTTCTTTATATTCTGCCTGTGATTGCGATCATTTGGTACGTATTTCTTACTTTCTGACACTTCACTTAGCATGAAACTCTTGTTGAAAGTTTTTTTTTCTATTTCTGTTTTTTTTTTCTTTTAAATTTTTATTTTATTGAATCACCGTGAAAAAAATACAAAGCTTTCAGGTTTAAGTCTCAGTCATATAATGATTAAACCCCCATCCCTTTACCAGTGCACATGTTCCACCACCAAGAACCCCAATATACCCTCTCCCACCCAGCCCCCACCTAAGTAGCTAATGATCTTCACTTTATTCTCGCTATACTTTGAATATATTCAATATTTCAATAGAGAACTCAATATTATTGTTTGGAATCTTCCCCCAACAATCAGGCCTGCTGAAAAGGCATCATTTAATAATTTATTTTCATTGCTGAGAATGAAGACTCTGTGAGCTCGTGTGGACGTGACAGCAGCCACGCGGCTTTGGATTTCTGATATTTTAGCTCAGTTCACAGTCTAGATGCATTTCTTTAAGAAGCCGCTCTGGGTGCCAAAATGGTTTAGAAGACCTCTTGGATCATAGTCTTTAGGAGCAGAGGGTCTGTTTCTCGAGCGGCAGCTCTGGATCTTATCTGGGTGGAGAGCGTGCCAGTAACGCCCCCCTCCTATGATCGCCTACGAGCCACATCACTGCAAACTCATATCTCTGGGTTAGGAGTCTTAGGAGGTGGCTCTCGCCACGTGGGTGTTGCCACCACCACCATCTTCCTTGCAGAAAAACAGGGCAGAGAGGGAAAATCCCTCCCGGAGCAGCATGGGGTTGTAGCATAGTTCACAGTCTAGATGCAATTCTGTAAGAAGCCGCTCTGAGTGCCAAAATGGGTTAGAAGACCCCTCGGATCATAGTCTTTAGGAACAGAGGGTCCCTCTTGTTGAAAGTTTTTAAAAAGCTGGTAGGAGGCTGACACCATACAGCATGTCAGGCACCTACCTTGCCAGCAGACAACCCCGGTTTTATCCCCTGCACCACTGAGCCCCACCAGGAGTGGTCTCTGAGCACAGAGCCAGGAATAAGTCCTAAGAACTGTGAGGTGACTCAAAATCCAAAATTTAATAAAGATAACAGGTAGACCTTAAAAAATGTATACAGATATGTCTTTTTAATGAAGTTAGTGACTGTAAGATAGCCAGAATTTCTCTTTCTTTTAGATCAAATCATCTAGCTGGCCTATGCCTCTCTAATTCAATGATAATTATATCTACATCATAACTACATCCTTCTGTAAATATGATTTTTCTAGAGTTATACTTAAATAGCTTTCATCCTATTTATGTAGTCAATTGACTACCTCATGTAGACATGTTAAAGTAATTTAACAAAATTACTCTTTTGATACTATCAATATAAATTCCGCCCCTCTCAAGAGAACCTGGCAAGCTACCGAAAGTATCTCACCCGCACAGCAGAGCCTGTCAAGCTACCCGTGGCGTATTTGATATGCCAAAAACAGTAATAAGTCTCACAATGGACACATTACTGGTGCCCACTCAAGCAAATCAATGAGCAATGAGATGACAGTGATACAGTGAATATAAATTCAGTTTCATATAAATGTTTAAGAAATACTACAAAGTAACTCTGGCTTTTCAAATGAAGGAAAAAGAAACTGTGTGAAGAATTAGTAAGAAATACAGATGATTACTTATCAACTGTAATGATGGCCAGAAGCTATATTGAAGAGAAAAAAAATGACTTGGATGCAGCTATGAAGATAGCAAAAGAGTTGAAATCAGCACCATCTCTAAGGACATACTGTGATGTAAATCAGGTAGTTTACAATTATATGTACAAAAGTAAACATGTAAATGATATGAAGCAATGTATTTTACATGTTTTTGATTATAATGTTTATGACTTCACAAAAATTGTTTTTCAAGTTATCCTAATGACATCAATTTAGAATTCTTAGTTTAATTCTAAGACAACCATTAATAAATTCAATTAGCATTTTATAGTTTTCCACTTAGAGAAATGGTTTAGTAAGTTCTTTGTAACATACAAGAGTAAGTAAGTAGGTACTATTCCTGGCACTACAAAAACAGAAACAACAAAGAGAAATAAGAATAGCAAACCAAATGGGACTGTTTTCATATTTCTGTGTATCTTTTAGCTTGACTTAAATACTTAGTTCAAAAACCCATTCAGATTTTTTCTTCTCCCCTCAAGCTTCCCATTAAATGTGTAGCTCAGGACACAAGCTTTAGCTCTATCCTGTTATCTAATCACATGCCTTGCAGATTAGAGTTGGGGGAGGGAAAGAATAACATATTTCGCATTATAGGGAATTCGCATTATAGGGCTAACTCTAGGTCTTCCTTACTAGTTTTGTTTACCCTTGGAATATAGATATGCTATTATTTTTAAACTCCTCCAGACTTTAGTTTTTATCTGACCCTATAATTTCTCAAATCTCTAACTTGTAGTGAAAAATAAAAAAGATTCCAACCATATTTCTTTGTCAATCCTCCCTCAAACTATAATTCTAAAAATAACAATCATTTAAGGGAGCATTACTCATGAAGTATTTCAAAGTGAAAAAGGTAATATTTGGTCTTTATCCCACTTAGTGTCATTAGAAATATGAAGCCAAAAAATGAGAGCATTTGAGAATAGCTATGTAGAATGTAAGTGTCACAGTTTTCACGTATATAACTATATTCTTCATTAGCTAATTCTTTTATTGTTGTCTGCTAAAATTTGTTACTCTATATAAAGTCATTTATTAAAATCATATCATGTTAGTGTCTAAAATCAAACCTTGAATACATTAGTGAAATGCTCGAATGGCATAGTTTTCTTCTAAAATCTTACTTTATTTAAGCATATATATGACAAAAATTCAGGTATTAGTGACATTTTTCTTTTGATTTAGATTATCCGAACTTTGAAGTTTACATTTGAGAATGAATTGTCACAAGTTTGCTCTCTCAAGCAAAGAAGCTCTCCCAGGTAAATAAGATCATTTAGGAGACCATAACGTGTACAAAAAATATACAAGAGCCCAGATATATGAAAATAGATAACAACTATAAACAGTATTTAGACCACAAATGTTTCTCAAGACAGTGACCAAATTTAAGTAAGTGTAATTTATGATAACCTAGAATGTTAAGTATTCTTTTAAAACTGTCAGTTTTAGCAACTGATTTTTACTTAGATAATATAATAAACTTGTACTAGAAAATATATTTACTTACATGGTAGTGTTTTATTTTAGGTTAAATATGAATTGCAGTGAGATGATATATGTGCTCAACAATATGGGAAAGATTGAATTTGAAGGCTCAACAAAGTAAGTATAAGAATGACAACATGCTATATTTAGCAGGAATTAAAGGACAGAAAAACTAAGAGACAAGAAAAATAATGTTTAGTGTATATAATCCAAAAACTGAAAAGTTATTTAAAGATCAAAATAGTTTCAGTTCCCTGTGTGATAGAGGTGAATAGAGAGAAAAGGGCAGATTCCCTTTTCTATTATGCTTGCACTTCCTCTCCCTAATTCACAAATCAGCCAAAACCCTCTGGCATCACTTTTATTCAAACTGAAAATTTCTGGTTTGTTCTTTAAGTCCATGTTCTTCCTTGAACATGGTTTGCTCTTTAAGCCCATGTTCTTCCTTGAACATCTATCTCACTTGCTTGTTTCTATGTCTCTGCTTATTTCCACTCTGGAGAAGCCCATATTCTCTCTTAAACACAAATTTACCCTCTTCCCCCCTTCGCACATCTTATTTATTTTTATTTTTTTAACTGAATCACCATGAGATATACAGTTACGAAGTTGTTTATGATTGAGTTTCATTCAAACCCCATCCATTCACCAGTGTAACATTTCTCACAACTAATGTCCCCAGTTTTTCAACCCAACCTTCCTGCCTGTCCCCATAACCCTGCCTCTATGTCAAATACTTCTCTCTGTCATTTTTTTTTAGGCAGTGTCCTCCTTTCAGCACTCAGTTCTTGTCCAGAGTGATCATTCCAACTATCATTGTCATAGTAGTCCCTTCTCTGTCATAATTGTACTCCCCCTCCTACTTTGTGGCATGATTCCTACTGTGGACCACTCCTCCTGGCCCTTGTTTCTGCTGTCTTTGAATTTCTTAACATACTGTTTTTTGGGGCTGGAGCGATAGCACAGCAGTTGGGCATTCGCCTTTCACACGGCCAACCCATGTTCGATTCCTCCACCCCTCTCAGAGAGCCCGGCAAGCTACCGAGAATATCAAGCCCGCGTGGCAGAGCCTGGCAAGCTACCGTGCATATTGGTTATGCCAAAAACAGTAACAATAAGTCTCTCAATGAGAGATGTTACTGGTGCCCGCTCGAGCAAATAGATGAGCAACGGGATGACAGTTGACAGTGACTGTTTTTTTATATCCTGAAAATGAGTGCAATCATTCTGTTTATCCCTCTCCCTCTGACTGATTTCATCAAGCATGGTACTCTCCATGACCATTCTTGTATAAGCAAATTTCAGGACTTAATTTTTCCTAATAGCTGTGCAATATTCCATCGTGTAGATATACCATGGCTTCTTTATATACTCATCTGTTCTCAGGCACTCAGGCTATTTTCAGATTCTGACTGTTGTGAATAGTGCTGCAATGAACAGAGGAGTGCAGCTTTTCTGCATTGTTTTTGGGCTACTGGGGTATATTCCCTGGAGTGCTGTTGCTGGATCTAATGGAAGCTCAGTTTCTAGATCTTTTAGGAATATCCAAAGGCTGAATCAATCAACATTCCAACCAGCAGTGAATGAGAATTCCTTTCTCTGCACATCCATGCCAGCACTGGTTTTTCTTTGTGACCTGTGCCTGTCTCTGTGGCATGACATATCTCATTGTTGTTTTGATTTGCATCTCCCTGATAACTAGTGATACAGAGCACTTTTTTGTTTTTTTTTATCCAAAAAAAATGTGAAATAGTTTGCTTTTTTATTCTTTTTTTTTAATTTTATTTGAACCACCATGAGATACAGTTACAAAGCTTTCATGAATGAATTTCAGTCATACAGTGACCCATCCCTCCACCAGTGTACATTTTCCACCACCAATGCCCCAGTAACCCTCCCGTCACCCCCTCTCCACCTCACCTCCACCCCACCTCATGCCTCTATGGCAAGACAATTTCCCTCATTCTTTCTCTACTTTGGGGCATTATGATTTGTAATACAGATATTGAGAAGCCATCATCATTGACTTAGTGGTCCCTTCTCTATCCCAGCTGCATTCTCCCCCAGCTCATGAGGCAGGCTTCCAACCATGGAGCAATCTTCCTGGCCTTGTCTCTATTATCCTTGAGTGTTTGTCTCATATTATTTTATTTTATATTCCACAAATGAGTGCATTCATTCTACAGAGCACTTTTTTCATGTGCCTTTTGACCATTTGTATTTCTTCTTAGAGGAAGTTTCTGTTCATCTCTTGTGATTTTTTGATCAGGTTGGGTGGGTTTTTTTTCTTGTAAAGTTGCCAGTGCCTTATATATCTTGGATATTATTAACCCCTTATGAAATGAGTATTGGGTAAATAATTTTTACCATTTCATTGACTGTCTTTGTGTTTTGGTCATTGTTTCCTTTTAAGTACAACAGATGCTTCTAAGTTTAATGTAGTCTCATTTGTTTACCTTTGCTTCTATTTCTTCATCAGTGGTGTTTCATCTTTAAAATTGTCTCTAGTTTGAATGTCATGGAGAAGTATACCTAAGTTTCCCTCTATGTGCCTAATGGATTAAGGTCTAATATCAAGGTCTTTAATCAGTTTTGATTGGGGTTTTGCACATGGCATTAGAAAGAGATCTGAGTTTATTTTTTGCATATGACTGATTAGTTTTCCTGGCACCACTTGTTGAAGAGGATTTCTTTGCTCCATTTTGTATATTTTGCTCCTTTATTTAATGTTGAGCATTTCTTCATGTGCCATTTGGCCATTTGTATTTCTTCTTGGAGGAAGTTTCTGTTCATCTCTTCATAATATTCCTGAGGATCTGTGTCAAGATGTTCAAATCTATTCCATTGATCTGAGTCTTCATTCCAATTCTGTGCTGTTATAATTATGACTACTTTGTAGTGCAGTTTGAAGTTGGGAAAAGTGGTGCTTCTCATCTTTTTTTCAAGATCTGCTTTAGGTCTTTTTTTCTGGGGGGGGCGGAATTATTCCACATGTATTTCAAAACTGATCTATTTCCTTAAAAAATTATATGGGAGGCTAGAGCCATAGCACAGCAGGTATGGCATTTGCTTTGCACGCAGCCGTCCCGGGTTCGGTTCCCAGCATCCCATATGGTCCCCCCAGCACCACCAGGAGTAATTCCTGAGTGCATGAGCCAGGAATGACCCCTGTGCATTGCCGGGTGTGACCCAAAAGGCAAAAAATAAATAAATAAATAAATAAATAATAAAAAATGATATGGGTATGCTTGTAGAGACTTGCATTGAATCTGTATAATGGTTTGGTATATTGTCATTTTAATAATAATCCTCTCAATCTGTAAGCAAGGGATGTGTTTCCATTTTCTCATGTCCTCTTTTATTTCTTGAAGTACTGTTTTGTAATTTTCTTTGCATAGGTCTTTCGCCTCTTTAATTAAGCTGATTCCAAGGTCCTTGATTTTCTGAGGCCTGGTCTTTTTAAGGGGGTTATTTGCTTGAAGAATTGTTTTCTATCCTTTGACTTTGAGTTCGTGTTTGCTCTGATTGTTCAAATGTGTTTCTTACAGGTAGCAGAGTGTTGGGTTCAATAGTCTTATTGCTTGGTTTCTCTTAATTGGTACATTTAGCCCATTGACATTGAAAGAGATTTTGTCATAGGTTTTTGTGTCATCTTTCTGTAGAAGTTTGGTCTATTTGTGAGGGGTTGTCTTGCCTTAAAGTAACCCCTTCAGTTCTTTCATGATTGGTTTTGAATCTGTGAAGTTGATTTGTTTGCAATCTTGTTTGTAATAAAGCACAATAATTAGACCTAGATAGTCTACCATAATTTTTTCACGGGAGAGATCTTAAAAGAAAAGGTTGTTTAATGCCAGTCAGATTGGGATCTTTGATGTCTGTTCTGAAAGGTTGGTCACAGTTAATGAGACAAACAAATATATAAGGAATCAGACAAATTCAAATAGATTGTTCAAGTTTTGGGTGCCCTAGGCAGCCCTCCTTGAGCTCACAGGCCAGCAGTTTATTTAGTACATTATAGCTTCCCATCCCCTCTGGGATCCAACTGGTGAACCATTGTTGACAGACGTTAAGAATAGTTTGTAAGCACATCAGCATTCAACAGGTACATGAAGACCTGAGATTGAGGTATTTTAGATAGTTATCAGAAGGCACCCTTGCAATATAGAGAACAGTTTTAACAATTTCTTATTCTATTTTTACCCATGCTGCCCCTGTATCTAAAGTACCATAAACAGCCTTTTTCTATGCTTGTCTGTCACATTTGCAGCTGGCAGATATTTGTCCTCTATTCTTTCCTGCTACTTTATTCTTTCCTGAGTGCACTTTTGCAAACCATTTGCATTCTGATACCTAAACTTTTTACCGAGGGACATATCCCATCATTGGGACTTTTTGTTAGGGGGACTCACGCATCTTCCCCCCCCCCACCCAGGGGACCCCACCCCATATTTGCTTCTGTAACTTTCTGTATTTCCATGGATAATTTACATCCTTTTGTGCTTTCATTTTTCTGTTTTTTTTTTCTTTTGGGATCATACCTGGTGATGCTCAGGGATTACTGCTGGCTCTGCGATCAGGATTACTCCTGGCTGTATGAAATATGGGATGCCAGGGATTGAATATCGGTCCACTGTATGCAAGGCAAACACTTTACATGTTGTACTGTTGTTCTGGCCCCTCAGGATCCTTTCTTAACCAACACACTCTTTCAGATATTACTACAAGCTTTTTTTATTATCAGAAGCTATTATCTCAGGAAATCTATATTGATCCTATCTCAATTTTAAGTTTAAACAGAGTAATCTTTGCAATTTTCTCCCAGTTTGGGGGGAAAGTATCTCATAACCTTCCAGTTCTGATTATAGGTAGTAATTAAACTTTGAGATTGTGCAGTTGAAATGAGTATTGTTAGCAAGGGAAAAAAAAACGTATCAAAAATGGGGAAAGGAGATAAGTAGACACTTCTATGAAGAAGACATACATATGTGGCCATTAAGAATATAAAAAAATGCACATTAGGGAAACAAATCAAAATTACAATGAAGTATCACATACATATTATATATCATCATCATCATCATCATCATCATCATCATCATCATCATCATCCTGTTGATCGACAAATTTCTCGAGTAGTCTCAGTAACGTCTCCATTCGTCCTAGCCCTGAGATTTTAGAAGCCTCTCTTTACTCGTCCTTCCCAACAATGCCGCATTGGAGACTATTTCAGGGTCAGGGGGATGAGACCCATCATTGTTACTGGTTTTGGCATATGAATACACCATGGGGAGTTTGCGAGGCTCTCCCATGTGGGCAGGAAACTCTCGGTAGCTTGCCAGGTTCTCCCAGAGGGAGAAGTAGGCTATAAGATGTCTTATGGCTGCTTCCTGGAGCTTGGTTTTAAGTATCTGGAGGTTGATCATTGGTGGGATTACACCACAGCACCAGGGGCAGTCCCTGGGTGTGACCACCTAGCTACTGGAAAATGGGAAATCTGGGCGGAAGAGGCCCAGTCCCTATCCAAGCAGGCTTGGAGGTCTCAGCCCCAGGTCCCATACACCTGGTTCCTCTGCCAGTACTTTCATGCATGAGGCTCATCCGAACGTGTGGAGAGCGGTCTTAAGCATGGCTGTGGCTAGGCTCCGGAGGTCTTCGGCTGCAGGAGCTCTGCTTGGGGCGGGGAGGGAAGCTGGAGCCCACCCCCTCCGAAGGGCCCTGGGGAAGAAAGCCATATTATATATAACATTTATATAATACACATGGGCTGGAGCGATAGTACAGCAGTAGGGTGTTTGCTTTACACATGGCCGACCCGTGTTCGGACCCAGGTTCGATTCCTCTGCCCCTCTTGGAGAGCCCGGCAAGCTACCAAGAGTATCTCGCCTGCACGGCAGAGCCTGGCAAGCTACCCGTGGTGTATTTGATATGACAAAAACAGTAACACGTTTCAAAATGGAGATGTTACTGGTGCCCGCTCGAGCAAATTGATGAGCAGTGGGATGATAGTGATAGTGATGTAGTGATAATATATGTGTATTTTCAACATTCTCAGTGATATATATACACATATATATAAATTTTGGCAGGTGTCGTGAAAAAGTAACCTCCATTTATTGCTAATGGGAAAATCACCTGGTCCATCTCCTATGAAAATAATTTGAAAATTCCTCAAAGACTAGTGCTCCCTTTGGGGGCCAATAGGGTGCTTGCCTTGCATGTAACCAACCTGAGTTTGATCCCTGGCATCCCATATGATCCCCTGAGCACTGCCAGGAGAGCCAGGAGTAACCCCTGAGCATTGCTGGATGTGGCCCCCAAAAACAAAACAACAAAAAGATTAGTGCTCCTTTTTGACCTACCTATCCTACTTCTAAGTATCTAGGTATTAAAGCACAAAAACATTAATTCAAAAAGGTGTATGTGCTACTGTGTTTAATGTAGCTCTTAGTACAATAGTCAAGATATGGAAGCAATCAAAATGTCCAAGTGTTTAATAACAGGTAAGTGAATAAGAACTTGTGATATATACACAATGAAATAGTCATGCAGTTTTGGACAGCTTGGATGGAGGACATCATACTCAGTAAAATAATCCAGAGGCAGAAGGACAGGTTGATCCCACTCATCCATAGTATATAGAGAGACAAATTGAGGGTTTGTGCAAAAATCATAATCGTCAGTCTACAAGTAATGGAAGGGAGTGGCTAGAGCAGAGGAATGTTGTACCATAGATAATACAAGTTTCGAGGGAGAGAATCATAGGCACTTAAGTGGCAGGGGTGTGTAGTGCTTTGTACATAAGACTTGAACACTGTATAATCCTGTTACCTGAAATAAAGGAATTAAACATGTAGAGGAAAGTACTGAAGCAGGTAAAGGACAATATCATAGAAAAATACCAAACTTTAAGACAGGGAAAGGATAACCTAAAAAAAAAATACTGAGAACAAACAGGCAGATGTTGAAAAAGTGTGATGTCCTGGAAGTCACAGGGTATTTATGAAACTAGACTAAATGTTCTATTAAATAAAAGTTCTTAAAAGGTGTTTAAGTAGCAAAATTGTGTACAAATATGTGTTCTCAGAAGGTATTCAGATTTTTATTTAAAATGCATTCCCTTTGGGTGCTGGAGAGATAGTACAGTGGGAACAGTTCTTGCCTTGCATATAGCCGACCCAAGTTCGATTGCCAGCATCCCATATGTTTACCCAAGTACTGCTAGAAGTAACTCCTGAGTGCGTAACTCCTGATTCTCAGGAGCCTGAGCATCACCAGGTGTGACCCCAAAAACAAAACAAACCAAAAACAACGCATTCCCTCTGTTGGAAGAGACATATAATGTGTCTTTACTGAATCCAGTTTATTTCTTTGGTTAGTATTTATAAAAAGGCTTCTAAAATTAGCTGTGAAAACAAATTTATCAGTTAACTAAAATACAAGCTGCTTTGATATAATGTATATTTTAAAGTGCAAAACATTGGGGGGGGGCTGGAGCGATAGCACAGCGGGCACGCGGACGACCCAGGTTCGATTCCCAGCATCCCATATGGTCCCCTGAGCACCGCCAGGGATAATTCCTGAGTGCAGAGCCAGGAGTAACCCCTGTGCATCGCCGGGTGTGACCCAAAAAGCAAAAAATAATAATAATAATAATAAAGTGCAAAACACACTTTGATAAAATTTTTATACTTGCATAGCTAAAGTGACTATCAGCTTGATTTAATGGCAATTGAATCATCATACCCATAAGACTCAGGCAACTGATAAATTTTAACTAAGTGGGGGTTTCAAGTGATTTTCTGTGAATTGTACCTATTACTGTTTCCTACACTTTAAAAAAATTATTAGTGAATCATTGTGAGGTACAGTTACAAACTTATGAACTTTGATGTTTGCATTTCAGTGATACAGTGATCATTTACCCATCCTTCCACCAGTGCCCATTCTCCTCCACCAATATTCCCAGTATCCATCCCACCATCCCCACCTCATCCCCCACCTCCCCACCCTGCCTCTGTGGCAGGACATTCCCTTTTGTTCTCTCTCCTTTTGGGTATTGTAGTGTGCAGTAGAGGTATTGAGTGGCCATCATGTTCGGTCTGTAGTCTACTTTTGGCATGCATTTTTCAACCCGAATGGGTCCTCCCAACATCCTCTCCTTGGTATTCCCTTCTCTATCTCAAGCTACCTTTTCCTCCAGCAGGCCCACACTTTATTTTTAAGTCATTGAATTAATGAGAAAATTGTATTAATTGAACCAGTCAAAAGAACACCTTTTAAAGACCTGTACGCAATATTCTTGTTTTTTTTTTTTACTTTTTACGTTTTTTTTTTTTATTGAATCACTATGTTGAAAGTTACAAAGCTTTCAGGCTTAAGTCTCAGTTACATAATGCTCGAACACCCATCCCTTCACCAGTGCACATATTCCACCACCAAGAACTACAGTAAACCTCCCCCCGCCCCCCAGCCCTCCACCCCGCCTGTGTAGTTGATAAATTTCACTTAACTTTCTCTTTACTTTGATTATATACAAACAAAAAAACTCACTATTATTGTTTGGACTTTCCACCCAGAGTCGGAACTGCTGGAAAGGAAGCATTTGATAATTTGTTTTTTCCATTGCTGAGAATGAGGAGATATGAGGTCACGTGGCCACAGTAGCGGCCGTGAGGTTCTAGATTTCTGTATTTTAGTATTTTAGTGACTAAGTCCAGAGGGCTTTCTGCCAGAGGTTGCATCATTGCTAGCTCGTACCTCTCTGCTACTTTATGTTCCACATGAGTGCAATCTTTCTATGTCTGTCTCTTTCTTTCTGACTCATTTCAGTCAACATGATACTTTCCATGTTGATCCACTTATATGCAAATTTCATGTCTTCATACTTTCTAACAGCTGCATAGTATTCCATTGTGTAGATGTACTAAAGTTTTTTTAGCCAGTCATCTGTTCTCAGGCATTCGGTTTTTTTCCAGATTCTGGCTATTGTAAACTGTGTTGCGATAAACATACAGGTGCAGATGTCATTTTGACTATACTTTTTTGCTTCTCCGGGGTATATTCCCAGGAGTGGTATTTCTGGGTCAAATGGAAGCTCAGTTTCTAATTTTATGAGAATCGACCATATTGTTTTCCAAAAGGGCTGAACCAGTCAACATTCCCACCAGCAGTGTAGGAGGGTTCCTTTCTCCCCACATCCACGCCAACAGCGGTTGTTTTTGTTCTTTTGGATGTGAGCCAGTCTTTGTGGTGTGAGGTGATATCTCATAGTTGTTTTGATCTGCATCTCCCTGATGATTAGTGATGAAGAGCATTTTTTCATGTGTGTTTTAGCCCTTCGTATTTTTTTCTTGAGAAACTTTCTGTCCATTTCTTCGCCCCATTTTTTGATGGGGTTGAATGTTTTCTTTTTGTAGAGGTCAACCAGTGCTTTATATACCCTTGATATCAACCCTTTATTGGATGGGTATTGGGTGAATATCCTTTCCCATTCTGTAGATTGCCTTTGAATTCTGGTCACTGTGTCTTTTGCGGTGCAGAAGCTTTTTAGTTTAATATAGTCCCATTTGTTTATCTCTGTTTCTACTTGATTACTTGGGTCCGTGTCATCTTTGAAGATACCTTTAGCTTCAATATCGTGAAGGGTTTTGCCAATCTTGTCTTTGATATACCTTATGGATTGTGGTCTAATGTTAAGGTCTTTAATCCATTTTGATCTGACTTTTGTGCATGGTGTTAGGTCGATGTCTAAGCCCATTTTTTTGCATGTGGCTGTCCAGTTATGCCAGCACCATTTGTTGAAGAGGCTTTCCTTGTTCCATTTCACATTTCTTGCCCCCTTATCAAGGATCAGATGGTCATATATTTTAGGGTACATGTAGGGATATTTCACCCTGTTCCATTGATCAGCGGCTCTGCCTTTGTTCCAGTACCATGCTGTTTCAGTTGTTACTGCTTTGTAGTAAAGTTTGAAGTTGGGGAGGGTGATGCTTCCCATTGTCTTTCTCCCAAGAATTGCTTTAGCTATTTGGGGGCGTTTATTGTTCCCTATGAATTTCAGGAGTGTTTGATCAATTTCTTTGAAGAATTTCATGGGTATCCTTATAGGGATTGCATTGAATCTGTATAGTGCTTTGGGGAGTATTGCCATTTTGACAATGTTAAGTCTTCCTATCCATGAGCAGGGAATATGTTTCCATTTCCTCGTGTCCTCTTTTATTTCATTGAGTAGTGTCTTGTAGTTTTCCTTGTAGAGATCCTTTACTTCCTTAGTTAGGCTGATTCCTAAGTACTTGATCTTCTGGGGCACAATTGTGAATGGGATTTTTTTTTTAATGTCACTTTCCTCTGACTCGCTATTTGTGTATAGGAAGGCCATGGATTTTTGGGTATTAATTTTATAGGCTGCAACTTTGCTGTACAAGTTTATTATTTCTAGGAGTTTCTTAGTGGAGGTTTTAGGATTCTCTAGGTATAGAATCATGTCATCTGCAAATAGTGAGAGCTTGATTTTTTCCTTTCCTATCTGTATACCCTTAATGTCTTTTTCTTGCCTTATTGCTATTGCAAGTACTTCCAGTACTGTCTTGAACAGAAGTGGTGAGAGTGGGCATCCTTGTCTTGTCCCTGATCTTAGAAGGAAGGCCTTCAGTGTTTCTCCATTGAGGATAATGCTTGCCATGGGCTTGTGGTAGATGGCTTCAACTATCTTGATGAAAGTTCCTTCTAAGCCTATTTTGGTGAGAGTTTTCATCATAAATCGGTGTTGGATCTTGTCAAATGCTTTCTCTGCATCCATTTAAAATGATTATACGGTTTTTATTTTTACTTTTGTTGGTATGATGGATTATGTTGATTGATTTCCGAATGTTAAACCATCCTTGCATCCCCGGGATGAATCCTACTTTGATCGTGATGTATGACTTTTTAATGAGTTGTTGGATTCTGTTTGCTAGTATTTTGTTGAGAATCTTCGCATCCGTGTTCATCAGGGATATTGGCCTGTAGTTTTCTTTGTTTGTGGTATCTTTGTTTGCCTTTGGTATTAGGGAGATACGAGCTTCATAGAAACTGTTTGGTAGAGTCCCTGTTTCTTCAATTTCCCTGAATAACTTGAAGAGAACTGGCAACAGGTCCTCTTTAAATATTTGGAAGAGTTCGCTAGTGAATCCATCCGGGCCTGGGCTTTTGTTTTTGGGAAGACATTTGATAACAGTTTCAATTTCCTTGATATTAATGGGTCTATTCAGGTATTCCAAGTCATCTTGATTCATTTTTGGGAGATTGTAGGAATCAAGGAATTCGTCCATTTCTTTTAGGTTCTCTTGTTTCGTGGCATAGAGATTTTCAAAGTAGTCTCTGATGATCTTTTGAATTTCATTGGTTTCTGTTGTAATATCCCCCTTTTCATTTCTGATTCGGTTTATTACGGTTCTCTCTCTTTCTTTGTGAATCTTGCTAGCAGTTTGTCAATCTTGTTTATTTTCTCAGAGAACCAGCTTTTTGTTTTATTGTCTTTTGGGTTTCCCTATCATTAATTTCTGCTCTAAGTTTTATTATTTCTTTCCTTCGGTCTGGCTTGTGTTCCTTTTGCTGGTCCTTTTCTAAGATCTTGAACTGTGAAGTCAAGCTCTCTATTTAGGCCCTTTCCTCCCTCCTGAGGAATGCTTCCAGGGCTATAAATTTTCCCCTTAACACAGCTTTAGCCGCATCCCATAGATTCTGGTAGCTTGTGTCTTCATTCTCATTTGTTTCGAGGTATCTTTTGATTTCTTCCTTGATTTCCTTTTTGATCCACTCGTTCAACAGGGAATTGCTTAATTTCCAGGTGTTTGATTTGGTGCTCCGTGTCTGTGTGTGCTTGGCTTCTATTTTCAATGCATCATGGTCCGAGAAGATGGTTGATACAATTTCTATCTTGCTGATTCTGTTGAGGTATGTTTTGTGACCCAGCACGTGGTCTATTTTGGAGAATGTTCCGTGTGCACTGGATAAAAATGTATGTTCTTTCTTTTGGGGGTGTAAAGCCTTATATAGGTCTATAATCCCTCTCTCTTCTATTTCTTCCTCAGGTCCATTGTTTCCTTGCTGAGTTTTGTTCTCTTTGATCTATCTAGAGGAGATAAAGTGGTGTTGAAGTCTCTGACTACTATTGTGGTGCTAGTGATATCCTCCTTAAAGTTTGTTAGGAAGTTGCTTTAAATATTTAGCTAGTCACTTGTTAGGCGCGTATACATTTAAGAGTGTGATTTCTTCCTGTTGTACGTATCCCTTGATGAATAGAAAATGACCGTCACTGTCCCTTCTAATTTTTTTCAGTCTGAAATCTATGTTATTAGATACTAGTATGGCCACCCCAGCTTTTTTGAGGGAGTTGTTTGCTTGTAGGATTATTTTCCATCCTTTGACTTTGAGCCTGTGTTTGCTCTGACTGTTCAGTTGTGTTTCTTGTAGGCAGCAGAAAGTTGGGTTTAGTTTCCGAATCCATTTTGCTACTCTGTGTCTCTTGATTGGTGCATTTAGCCCTTTGACATTGAGTGAGATTATTGTCATGGGATTATGTGCCATTTTTCTGTAGGGTTTGTTGTTCTTGTTAGGGTTTTTCTTTGTCTTACAGAAGTCCCTTTAGACCTTCTTTTAGGTTTGGTTTTGAGTCTGTGAATTTCCTGAGTTGTTGTTTATCTGAGAAATAGTGTATGGTTCCTTCGAGTTTAAGTGAGAGTTTAGCTGGATAGAGTAATCTTGGTGAGACGTTCATTTCATTGAGCTTTTTCACTATATTCCACCATTGTCTTCAGGCTTGGAGGGTTTTCTCTGATAGGTCTGCTGTAAATCTTAGGGGTGATCGTTTGTATGTGATTTCCTTCTTTGAGCTTGCTGCTTGCAGTATTGTGTCTCTATCCGCGGCATCCATCATTGTGACTATGATATGCCTTGGAGGTTTTTTTGTTGGGGTCCCTTTTAGTTGGTACCCTTTGGGCTCCTTGGATCTGTATGCCCGCATTCTCCAGCTCTGGGAATTTCTTAGCAATGATGTCTTTGACGGTGTTTTTTTCATTGGGATTAGTTCCCTGTGCTTCTGGTACTCCCATGATTCTTATGTTGTTCCTTTTGAGGTCGTCCCCTAGGACTCTGATTTGCCCTAGAGCCATTTTGAGGTCTTTTGCCATTATTTGTTGTTGTTTGTAAGCTTTGTGTAGGTCATCTTCAAGCTCACTGATTCTGTCTTCCACTGCAGTCATTCTACTGTTGAGAGCTACTACTGAGCTTTTTATTTCATCTACCGATTCCTGTAATTGTGTGACTTCTGTTCATAGGTTTGAAATTTCTGCTCTCATTTCTTCCTGTGTTTTGTTAGTGGTCCATTCCAAGGCTGTGTTCATATCCTCCCTTAGTTTATTGATTGTTCGTTCCATGGTTGTGTTCATATCCTCCATTAGTTTATTGGTTGTCTGTTCCATGGTTCCTCGACCATCTTGACAATTTCTTCTCTGAATTCTTTATCTGAGAGGAGGTTGTATTTGTGGGTGACCTGTATTGAGGTTTCTGGAATCTCTTCATTTTCTGTTTTTGGCGGATTTTTTCAATGTTTCTTCATGTTGTTATGGAATAATAGAGGTGAAAGCTCCCGATTCTATATCAGTATTCCTCTTGCTCCAGGAAGGGATTGTAGGCAAGCTAAATGGATAATGGTAATCTTTTCCCCCTTCTAAAATAGTTCCTTACATTACTGCGATGTTCCTAGTTTATGTAGGGCTTCTAGTCAAGGCTTGAGGCTATGGTCTGTTTATGAGTGCTTTGTGTACCTAGTTGTATTCCTGACACTTTTTCTGGAGTTAGGATGAGTTACTGGCTTATAGGCATATAGTGATTAAGAAGGCCAGGTTGTTCTCCTAGTAGTAGGTCATAGGGATTTGTGACCTAAATGGGGAGTTTAGGAGAGAGAGAAAAGCAACTACAGCCGGGTTAGTGGGAGCCACTCCGAAATAGGCCACACCCCCTTTGAGGACACGCCCCTGAAGTAGAGGACACGCCCCTGAAGTAGAGGACACTCCCCCACCAGCCGGAAGTCCCCCAGGCCGGGCGGAGCCGGCGTGAGAGTTCTTTCAGAGGGGCAGGAAGAAGAGAGCGCGATTGATCTGGAGTTGAAGTTACCTGGTGATAGGGAGGGGCTGACTAAGACAGCGCACAGAAGGCTGAAGCATGGGACACCCACCCCCCCTGCCCAGGCACGTCCCCTGTACACAATATTCTTTAGTATAAAATTTTTCTGACATAACCATCAAATTTTCAGCTTTTCACTGTCTATACCTCTTAGTTGGCCAACTAAAACCTTATGTTTACTTGGGGTTGGAATATGAAAATTTTCATTTGGGACAGTATAAATATTTCAAAATTTTATTGTGGTGATGGTTCATTAAATTTAAAATTCTTTAAATTTCACTGTCACTGTCATCCCCTTGCTCATCAATTTGCTCGAGCGGGCACCAGTAATGTCTCTCATTGTGAGACTTATTGTTACTGTTTTTGGCATATCCAATACACCATGGGGAGCTTGCCAGGCTCTGCCGTGCGGGTGCAATACTCTTGGTAGCTTGCTGGGCTCTCCGAGAGGGGCGGAGGAATCAAACATGGGTCAGTCGCGTGAAAGGCAAATGCCCTACTGCTGTGCTATCACTCCAGAAAGAATTTTAAATTTAAGGAAAATTGGATTCATGATATGTGAATTATATGTCAGTAAAGCTGTCTTAAAAGTACTGCCAGCTTTTCCCCTTTCATTGTGTCTTAGTATTGAATGTCACATGAAAAGGAAATGACTTGAAGGTAGGAGTTTTAACATTTTATTAAATGATTTAAAGTAGCCATATGCCTCTATATTTTTTAACAGATGTGATCCACAAGAAAGGGAAATTGAACAAAATGTTCAAAACAAATGTAATAGTAAAAAGGAATTTTCTTCTCGTGATACATACTCATCACTACAAAAAAAAAAGGTTGACCTGTCTATCCTAACTAAGGAAACCGCACCATCTCCTTTGCAAAGAGAAAGCAATGATGCACATTTAGAGGTCAAAATATTTCAGCCACATAAAGAATTGGTTTCAGCTACAGCTCCTAAAATTATTGCTGCTCTACCTCAGATGGGCTCCAGTCCTGATGTGATAATTGAAGAAATTATTGAAGAAAACCTGGAAAGTGAGTGAAAAAGACAAAATTAAACTCCTTATTGTATCTGAATTAGAAGCAAACTTGGTATCATTTTTATTTCTTGTACTTAACAAAAACATTGCTTTTAGCAACTGTACCCATAACATTATGAGTTACTGCCTAGAGATTTTATGCCCCAGCTTTCATTTTCCAAAGTAAGGAAAATCTTATTTTTAATTCAATAATATAGAAAGGCTCTGAGGTATAAGTTTAATAACTGGTTTGTTAGGGCATTGCTTTTTTAGTTTTCAGAAAATATTTTAAACCTTGTATAAAATGTGAAATTTTAAATTAGATTATAAGATAAAGTTTCATGATACTGTCTTTGAATTTAATAAGTTTTTCTTAAATCATTTCTCTGAGTACATCAGTTATAAACAATCTATTATGAAAATAATAGATATTTTTATAATGCTTAAATGTACCAAAATTATATTTCCAATGCTGGTGAGGAAGTGACATATTACTGTGAAGCCACATTGCTTTATAGCATATGGTTTTAGATGTACATCAGTATATAAGTCAGTATAGGAATATATTACATTATTTTTACTGTTACAAGTCTCATTCCAGCTTTCATTATACAGTTGGCCCTTTTTACCTGATTTATCCAGTCTGCTTCTCTGTTCTTTCCTTTGCAGTTCCCTCTAATTTGTTCTTATAATGTTAAAGTTTGGAGTGATAGCACAGTGGGTAGGGTGTTTGCCTTGCATATGGCCGACCATGGTTCGTTTCCTCCGTCCCTCTCCGAGAGCCCAGCAAGTTACCGAGAGTATCCCGTCCGAACAGCAGAGCCTGGCAAACTACCCATGGCATATTCGATATGCCAAAAACAGTAACAAGTCTCACAATGAGAAGTTACTGTGCCCTCTAGAGCAAATCGATGAACAACAGGACCACAGTGTGACAGTGCTACAGTGCTACAATGTTAAAGTTAATTTTTGTCTTGTTAATTTGTGTTTTATTCTCTACCACATATAAGTGAAACCATATTTTAGAATAATACTTTGAAAACAAAGAAAGATGTACTGATTCTCTCATTTCCAAGTGTATTGTCACCACTATAGCCTCAGTGTGCTAAACCTATCATAACTTTACCTACCAATATAGGTGTCTAGCTATTCCAGTACTTTTCCTATATAAGAACAACTTCTTAAAAAATTGTTCACCATTTCAACTTAATAAAATAAGTAGACTTGCCTTCATTTTCTGTTTTATGAAACATTCACAGATTATCCCGTGGATACACCCAGATACTCAAAAAAAACCCTTCTGAAAAACTCATCTCTTTCCTTTGGATCAAAAGCAGGTACTATTCTCTGAGCTTGATGTACTGAAATTGCTATATGTATAGAAATTCTTCCATAGCATATAGCAGTGAAGAAAAATGAATTTTGTGGATAACTAAAACTTTTTAATATTATATTGGATTCTATTGGTAAAATTGTTTTTGAAATGTTAATACTGCTGTCAACTGTCTTCCCTGTTAAACCTTTTTTTTTTAATTGAATCACCATGAGAAAAGCTTATAGGCTTTAGTCTCAGTCATACAGTGATCAAACACCCATCCCTTCACCAGTGCACATGTTCCACCAACAAGAACCCTAGTATACCTCCCATCCTGCCCTCCCACCACCTGTGTGGCTGATAATTTTTACTTCGATTACATTCAGTATTTCAACAGAAAACACACTATTATTATTTGGAATTTTTCCCCAACAATCAGACCTGCTGAAAAGGCATCATTTGATAATTTGTTTTCCATTGCTGAGAAAAAAGAGGATATGAGGTCACACGGCCACGTGGTTTTGGTTTTCTGGTATTTTAGTAAATTAAGTAATTTATTTAGTAATTTCTTCTGGCAGAGAAATTTCCGCCAGAAGTCATGTCACTGCCAGCTCATACCTCTGTTTAGTGGGCTCTAAAAGATGGCGGTTGCCACGCTGCTGCTGCTGCCACTGCTGCTGCCGAAAGGAAAGGCAGAGAGAGAAAAACCTTCCCCCTCCTGGGATGGCATGGGGCCATAGCTTAGTTCACAGTCTAGAGCCACTTCTCCAAGAAGCCGCTGGGTTCCAAAATTAGTTAGTGGTCCTCCGGGATCGTGTTCGTTCAGGATTGGAGGTGTTAAAAACTTTTATCTCTGCCCCTGTTCTCAACGTGGGCATTACTGTTTGTGATCTCTATCAAATAATTAAAACTACATTTATTCAACTTTTGCCATCTATATATAGTTGGGTGTCTCAAATTTAAACTCCTTAGTCTTTATTTTTAATCTTTACTAGACAAAACAAAAAGCTGCAGAAATGCTTCCGACCCCATAGTCATCCCCCAGTTAAAAATTTAATACTAGCTGTATCACCCCATTAAAATTTTTGAATTCTTGCATGTCTCAAGCTCTACACCACTAATAAACCCAGAATAGCACACCACATTGGATGGGATATAAAGTAGAAGGCAACCAATCTCAATTAAGAAAATATTAACACACAAGGCTTAACCTGTAACAACATATTAGTAATCTTATATAAGAACTTAATGGTTCCAGGGTGAGATACAAACATCTTCACACACATACTTTTAAGGAAATCTTTTTTGATCATTTTAATGAATTAATCATAATAAGCAATGCAGAATAAATCATTTAAGAATTGACATTGGGGCAGGCTTGAGTAGTGGTTGGGAAGATTATAAATAATGGTGTTGGGAATATTGAATGTAATCACTGAATAATTAAAAATAAAATAAACAGTTGACTTAATTACTGTATATAACACGTTTTTTCATTTTTGTTTACACTGTCTGCACACTAACCCAGAATTCTAAATATGCTTATAAATTTTGAAGTTTTGATATAATATACTGAATTATATATAATGTAGCTATGCTGGACATGCTGGATTGTAGCAGTACTGTTAATTATCCAGCTACTCATTCAATATAAATTTACAAGTAAAATAAAATATTTGTAGTCCAGGTTTATTTGCTTGGGGAATTTAATATTGAAAATACTACTTATTTGTGTTATCTGCTTGGGTACTATTTTGGGTTTGGCCTCTTTCATAATGATTATTTTATAGAATATTTATTCAGATTTTGTGAATTCTTTCCTAATATATTATTTATTAATATTGTTTAAATACTAATGCAGGTTCTCCTGAGCTAGTTTTTGTAAGCCATGTTATACATCCTTGCCACTTCTACATTCGGAAGTATTCACAAATAAATGATGTAACAGTATTGGAAAAGAAGATAAATCAGTTTTGCAATAAGAGCCTACCTCTTGATCATTCTGACATTTTGGAGCTAGGTAATGAAATTACACCAAGTAAAATGTGAAGTTTAATTAGATATCGTAACATTTGGCTAACCCACATAGACTTTTTTTATACTATAAATTTGGATCCTAAGGACAAAAATTTCGGAATTATTTAATATAAGTTAAATTATAGGTGAGTTAACTAAAGTTTGCTGTTGAAACCTTGGGACATTAGTGGAGGGACTATGACATTAGTAATGGTTTTGAGTTTGTAACATTGTCTGAATTACTATTAATAGTTTTGTAAATCACAGTGCTTAAATAAAAATTGAAAAAATCTTCATTGTAACAGTATAAACATGGAAAAATGGTACATATTTAATGAATATAATTTTTGTTTATAGGTAAATATTTACCCATGAAACAGTTACCAAATCTGTGCCATAAATGTATCCTTCACCTCCAAAAATGTTTATTGTTGAATGAGGAATATATGTATTAAGGTGTGAGGTGAACTGGGTTATGTGTTTTGCACCTCATCTCCAGTGAAGACTGTGTCTCCTAGGTGAATCCTCATAACATGACAGAGTTATACAACTAATGTTTGTGTGTATAAAAAAATAGGTGTTTTCCCATATAAATGCTAAAATTACAGTCACTTTCTCTATTTAGGTGCAAGAATATTTGTCAAAAGTATTGAAAATAAAATGTGGTGTAGAGGAATTATCACTGAATTAATTCCAATAGAAAGTGAAGATACTAGAAAACTTAGTAGTCCAACCAGATTCTCAGTTTGTGAAGTCGCACTAATACAAATATTCATGGTAGATTTTGGAAACTCTGAAGTCCTAAATGTTACAAGGTATGATATTTTATAATTATTACATGTCTCTGGCTTACTGTTCAACATGGGATGGAGAATGGAGGTCAGAGGAAAAAGGACATCTTGAAGGAGTAGCAAGAAATCCTTTTCTGTTCAACTTCCAGGACCTGTATTTTATTTTTCTCTATATTTTATCTTGTAACCAAATTAGTAAAGTATTTATGATTGTTGACTGTTACTAGATGGGGAGATTTAAAAAATACATATCTTATAGATTTAGTACTTTTCTCCGTTGCTTCAAAGCAGGGTATGATTTTTTAATGAGATTTTAAATAAGAATATTAGAGTCAAGAAGGTTGATTACATTTGGATAAATAGTAGATCAGGTAAGGCGCTTGCTTTGCATGCCAAGAGGCTTTGGTCCCCGGCATCCAATATGGCACCCTGATATGCCCCCTACCTACCTCCCTCCAACACTGCTAGGAGTCATTCTTGAGCACAGAGCCAAAGCAACTCCTAAGCACAGCCAGGTGTGGCCCAAAAACAACAAAATAATTATTGCATGATATATTGGCATATGGCATCTAACTCATCTTAGATCAAATATTGTTTCATTAGTTTTCAATGAAAATAAACTGATGAGACCAGAAAGATAGTGCAGTGGATAGGGCACTTGCTTTACACACAGCAAATCCAGGTTCAGTGCCTGGCATCCCATATGTCCCCTGAGCCCACAGTGAACCCAGGACTAATCCCTGAGCATCATCAAGTGTGACCCTAAAACAAAAGAAAAAAACTGAAAATGTTTCTTTAGTAACGAACAGTGTTAACAAAAGTGTGTCACTTTATATAATAGCTATAACTTTAAAACTAGATTTCTGTTTTGTGGTGGTCCTTATCCCCTTTAAGCTTAAACTAATAGTTATGTGAAAGGCAATTTAGAAGGAGGTTGTTGAAATTTAATTCTAGAGGTAAAAAGAGTATCTTTCTTATAAAAACTATTCCAAGTTTATATAATAGTAAAAAAAGTATGAGCAGGAATTTAACTATTTAGAATGTTGAACTTAGGATATCCTTAGAAATGTATAGTTGGGGGTAAGTTTTGGCTTGAAACTTTATTTCCATTAAATGTTACTTGATTTTATTTAGAGTTGGTGATTCCTATGTGAGATCAGAACACATTGCTAAGAAGCATATAGTGTTAAATGACTTATGTCTGATTCTAAGGAAGTCTGAATCTTATTTTGAAAGTCTGTTGAAAGACATTAAGCCATTAGCACAGCCATGCGCATTGAAAGACATTGTTCCACAGAATTCAGTAAGTGAGATTTATTTTTTTTCAGGTGCTAAGTATTATATTTTTCAACTGTGTATGACCAATCATATTGTTATCTGTGCAAATTCAAGGCATATTTTCTCTTGATGAAAAAACATTTTGCGTAATATACTTAGAACCAATAGAATATGAAATGAGCTTCAGTTTACATTATTAAAAATGTTCTTAATACAAAAGGGAATATCCTGCCATATTGGCAGTGTGGGGTGGGGGGGGAGACGGGACTGGGGAGGGTGGGAGAGATGCCGGGTTTACTGGTGGTAGAGAATGGGCACTGGTGAAGGGATGGGTTCTCGAACTTTGTATGGGGGAAACATGAGCACAATAATGTATAATTCATTTCAATTCTTAATGTAATTTTATTAGATCAATAAAGTCCAGATGGCAAAATAAATAAATAAATAAAAATGTTCTTAATGAGAAATTGAGTTTAACAGGCATATATTAAAGTAATGATAAATAAAATACCAAAAAAAACTTTTAAATTTTGAAGCCAGAAAATCTGGAGAAATTTTGTAGAGTGTTATGTTTATATGTTTATGATGTTTATGTGCATTTATTCACTTTCCATAATAACATATTATTCTACTTATGATAGCTGTAATATTAATATTTATTCTTCAGCAACATTGAAGTTCTGTTCATCTCCCCGAATTTTGGTGGGGTTAGATAATTCTTTTATGTGAAGTCCTGCCAATGCTTTATATATCTTAGATATTAGCTCTTTATCAGATTAGTGATAGCAAATAATTTCTCCTATCTGTGGGCTGTCTTTGTGTTCTACTCATTGTTTTCTTTGAGGTGTGGATGCTTCTAAATTTAATGTAGTCCTATTTATCTTTGCTTCCACATGCCTAGCAATGATAATCAAAAGTGTTCCTCCTGTAGTGAGTTCTTCTAAATTTCTAAAAAATTTTTATGAAATATGGAGGGGTAAATTGTCTTGCAGCTGCATTAACAGCCACTGGCCTTGGGAAAATGTGGCTTCAACTACTTCAGCTCCAGTCTTGGTGAAAACCTTTTGATTGCTCACTGAGGTGCCAGCAAATTAAGAAAAACTTAAGGAAAATCTGAATAGACCTATGAAAATGTTTTTATAATAGAAAAATGGAATATTAACTATCTTAGAACATATTATATTACAGACCATGCATAAGTACCTACATTAATAAGTAAAAGATTGTAATAAAAATCTATAGATGTAAAGAGTCATTTAAAAAAGTATAACATTCAATATAATTGAAATGTTAATTCATGTTGGAAAAATATAAAAATCCCTTAGCATGCTAAGTGTAAACAGTCTGTAATCTAGCAGAGGGAAGTCATAAGCACCATGAGTGAATGCCATACCTAGTGACAAAATGCTGAGGTTTGTTTTGTCTAGAGTTCCTTTGTATCACTTGTCATCCCATTGCTCATCAATTTGCTCAAGTGGGTGCCAGTAACGTCTCCATTCGTCCCCGTTGCATGCTAGTGTAGCCCAATGGCGTCTGCTCACTCCAGGAACACAAAGAACATCAAACCGTTCATTCAGGATCTTGACAAAGAAGTCTGACTATCTCGTAGATGAGCGGCCAGGCGTTCTCTTGACATCCCGTGGAATCCAGTCGGTAACAGCTCTAGTCCAGCAGTCGTCTCCAAATTGCATTACATTTCCAGCCCATCTGATTTTTGACGCCTTGGCAAACGAGACAGTGTCCCTGATTCTCAGTCGTCAGTGGAGGTCAGAACTCTGGATTCCTTCTCTCGCTTGAGTGAAACGTGATACTCCAAGCATAGCTCTTTCAGTTCCTCTTTGGGAGACCCGAATAGCGTTCTGATCCTCTTTTCGTAGGGCCCAGGTTTCTTTCTTTTTTTTTTTTTTTTTTGTTTTTTGCTTTTTGGGTCACACCTGGCGAAGTACAGGGGTTACTCCTGGCTCTGCACTCAGGAATTACTCCTGGTGGTGCTCAGGGGACTATATGGGATGCTGGGATTCGAACCCGGGTTGGCTGTGTGCAAGACAAACGCCCTACTTGCTGTGCTATTGCTCCAGCCCTGGGCCCGGGTTTTTGAGGTGTATGTTAGTGCAGGAAGAACAGTGGAGTCGAAAAGATGTGCCCAGAGCTAGAGGTTCTTCGTCCTCTTAACAACTTCTTCAGTGCTCTTGAAGGCGTTCCATGCTGTTCTCTTCCTCCTGCACAGCTCAGGTGCCAGGTCACTTGTCATGTTGAGTTCTCGATCTAGGTACACATAACTGCTGCATTTATAGAGATGTTCGTTCCATTGAGAGCAAATGGAATGTCAGGAACTAGTTTGTTCCTTTAGTTCTTGCAAAACTGGTTTCAAGGCTATGAATTCCTTAAGATGTTGCCTGTCCATTAAGTTCTGTATCACTCTTTTAAACATGAATTATAGTTTTGGCAAAGTATTTATTTATTTACTATATTCCAACATTCTCTTCTGTCTTACAGAGTCTCATTTGGGAGATCTGCTATGAATTTTATGGATTTTCTTTTATATATAAGATGCATTTTTTGATCTTCATACTTTTGGATTCTGTCTCTGTCTTTGGACTTAGTCATTCTAATTATAACGTATCTTGGAGTTTTTGTATTTGTGTTTATTTTTGCTGGGATCCTTTGATTCTCTTGGATCTCAGTGCCTGCACCCCTCATCTCTGGGAAGTTCTTATCTATGATTTCTGTAATTAGTGATTCTTCATTGAATTTGCTTTTATATTCTTCAGGAATCCAGTGATTCTTAAGCTGTTTCCCTTAAACTCACCCATAGCTTTCTGGTGTGTTGTTAATTTCTTTTCAGATTACTTTCCATCTTTTGTATTTTTAGAGGGTTCCTGCATCTCATCCTGAAATTCTTCAATCTCCTTAAATACTGTTTCTCTGCTGCTCATACTTTCTATCACCTACTGTACTCTTCATTTCTGTCACTTATTCTAAGTATACTTTTCTCAGATCCCTTCTTATATGTTCTTGGGCTTTGCTGACTACCTGTGCCTTCATTTCTCTGAGCTTTTTAAAATATCGTCAACATGGTGTCATTAAAGTCATTCTCTGGGAGTTTGCAAGAGCTGTTAGGTATTGGTAGAGTACTTGTACTATTTCCACTCATTGAAGCTTGGTGAGCTTATGTGCATCTTTCCATTGGGTTTTGTGTCCTTTTGCAGTGAATCATTGTAGTTAGCACCCCTGGGAGTCTCGGAGGGATTAGGATTAAATGTTGAGCTTTTTCTTCCATCCCAGTCCTCACTTAGTGACAGGAGATATAAGTGTGGGCAGTGTGAGTTGTGATGAGTGGAGCTGTTCAGAGAATGTAGAGAGCCTGGCAAGGTATGGCACAATTCAAGCATGGAGGCTACAGTACCTGGCTGAAAGGGAAGGGAATCTGCTTCCTGTTGCAAATGCCCCAGAGAATATCATCCCCAGGAAGTTAGCTTGACATAGATAGGAGGGTTAAGTAGCAAGCATAGGGTCTGTGGTGTCAAGTTGTTCCTATTGAAATGGCAGAAGTCAAGCATAGGGGCTCTCAGAAGCAACGTTTTGTCTTCTATGTATTTTTTGCATTTTCTGTTGTGAATAACTTTAATTTTATACTAAGTATTTTATAATTTTATATTAATTTTATAACTCAGTGCCCTTTTTATAAAGTTTTTTATGATTTAATTACATTCCATATTCTAACACCAATCCCACCATTGCACCTTCCCATCACCATTATTTCCAGTTTTCCCAACTATCCTTCAAAGCTATTCCTCTAGCAGGCCCTGAATAATTTATTTTATATAGCTTGTTATAATTCACTAAAAATTATGAAAAACATTTTCTTAGAAGAAAGTGTGAATATTGTATCTCACCATGAAGCCATTGAACCCTTGTAGAAGAGATTACTAACATGCTGTTACAGGTTAAGCCTTATGTGTTTATATTTTCTTAATCAAAATTGGTTGCCTTCTATTTTACATTCCATCCAATGTGGTATGCTACTCCTGGTTTATTGGGTGGGGTAGAGCTTGAGATGTCCAGGAATTCAAAAGTTTGCACTCCAGGAATTCAAACTTTTAATGGGGTGATACAGCTCAGGTGGTGACTTTAGGTACCCTAAAGGACTCAGCCTGGTACAGGGTCTGGAAGCATCTCTGCAAGTTGTTGATTTCTTTTGAGATTTACTTATAATCTCTGGCTCATGGACAGCAAATGAGTTTATTTGGTGCCAGAGGCAGTTAATGGGCATGACTGCCAATCTTCCAGAAGAACTGGGAGATGGGGGAGGGTAGCCTATCCTCAACTCTGTAAGAACCCAGAGATTTCAAATTTTATACTCAATATCTTTAGAAAGATTTCTATTTGTTTTTAAACCTTGAAATTTTATGTATGAGTGCTTTAAGGTTCAAAGGTCATCTTAAATTTTTTCTTTTACACAGCTGGGGAGATTCCTTAAAGGTACATGCATTGGTGCAGGCACAGGCTCAAATTTCATCCCCAGCCCTGCATGACCCCTTGAACACCACTGAGTGTAGCTCTGGTGATCTCTGAGCAACACCTGAGTGTGGGCCTTATAGCCCCCAAAAATGATTCTGATGGTCTCTAAACACCGCTAGGATGACCCCGTTAGTCTTTCCCACCTACCACCTGGCCCAAGCAGCACCACATCATCAGACCTCAATCACTGAACTCTCAGACCCTCATCACAAAGCCAAATATCATTGGGATTGTTCCCCAGGTGCCTAGAACACAGCTTGGGAGACCCCCAATTTTTTACACAAGTATTTTGCTTTGTTGAGCAGCCTAATACCTCACATATTTAGATAATGGCACTAATAATGATAATAAAATTCTTGATTATATTACTATATAGCTTTAATTATAATTTCAAAATTACCTTTTGAATTTTTTGTGTCTAAGTTGGAAATTATTGTGCACTACTTACCAAAGATTTTAAATATAATGTTCACATTTACATTTAGAAATGAAACTGAAATCTAAAATGCTGCTAGCTCATGGACACCTTGAAACTGTAAAAATATGGTCCTTGAATTGTGCATGTGTAGAGACTATCTTTTCATTTGTGACCCCACCTGCTGCTTAATAGCTATTGTTGACTCAGTGCCTTTACTTGTTTGTAGGTTTTGATTAATATATCCAACTAAAGCTAAATTTGCAGCTAATAAGTACATTGTATAATAATTTAAATATATTGGAATTCTTTTGCACAGAATGAAGGCTGGGGAGAAGAAGCTAAAGTAGAATTTTTGAAAATGGTAAATAAGAAGGCTGTTTTAATGAAAGTTTTTAGGGAAGAAGATGGAGTGCTTATTGTAGATCTGCAGAAACCACCAACAAACAAAATAAGCAGTGATATGCCTGTGTCTCTCAGAGATGCATTAGTTTTTATGGAGCTAGCAAGGTAGGTAACATGTTAAAATTTAAACACTTATATATTATAGTGTGTGGGCTGAACCTCACACACGAGTGAAGCCCCGCAAAGCCAGGTAAGCAGAACTTTGTGACCTTAGCTCTAGGTTCAGCGAGACCTGGAAACAAGATCCTCTGTCTGCCTCCTCCAATCTCCGGCATCTGAGGGAGGGGTCCAACCCAGATGCCCCACCCTACCCAAGATAAACACCTCACTGGCTGACCCCCACTACATCCACTACCCAGCCACCGCCACCCTCCAGCTTGCTCTCCACCGCGACACACCATAAAACACTTAATACCTATTATTCCCACACCATATTTGATAGGGTTCACATTTGGTGTGAACCATGGTAATACCTCTAAGGGCAATTGGAGGCCGCCCTAAAAGCCTCCATCCCTCTCAGAGAGCCCAGCAAGCTACCAAGAGTATCTCATCCGCACGGCAGAGCCTAGCAAGCTACCCATAGAATATTCGATATGCCAACAACAGTAACAACAATTGGCCTCATTCACCTGTCACCGAAAGAGCCCCCAATACGGCAGCGTTAAGAAAGATGAGCAAAGAGAGGCTGAAAAAATCTCGGGGATGAACTAGACTGCCAAAATGAAGAAAGACTAAAATGATTGTCTGTACTTTCAACACACGAACACTGGCATCAGAAGCATCCATCGAGGACCTGATGGTGCAAGCGCAGAAGATCAAGTATGACATCATTGGTCTTACCGAAACAAGGAGACATCAATCACATCACGCCATTTTCAACACTGGAGAAGAATTGTTCCTCAGAATATGCGACAACAGAGGCGTTGGTGGTGTTGGTGTCCTTGTCAACACGAACTTGGCCATGAGCATCAATTCATTCGAATGTCTAACAACCCGAATTGGACAATTACGCTTGAATAGATGTGGCTCACTGCCTGCAGTTTCTATCTTCATCATCTAGGCACCAACTTCCAACTACGATGAAGAAGAAACTGAGAGGTTCTACATGGAACTGGAGAAGTTCTATAAAGACCACACCTTCTACAAGATCATTGTCAGTGATTTTAATGCCAAGATAGGTCCGAGAAGGTCGCCCGAAGAACTCCACATTGGGACACATGGCCTAAAATGGAATGATCAGAGTGAGAGACTGTCTGAATTCATCATGTCGACCAAGACCATCCATGGTAACTCACAGTTCCAGAAGGCCGAATCTAAACGCTGGACATGGGAGTTTCCCGGTGGACAGTTCCACAATGAAATTGACCACATCATATTCAGTTGAAGGTTTTGCCTGACCGATGTCGCTGTTGTCCCAAAATTCCAAACGAGATCAGACTACCATCTCCTTCATGCGAAATTCTACTTCACAGAGTGGGGAGAAAAGTCTACAAAATTTAAGTCTAAGAAGACAACTCCCAGAATGACCACCAACTGGGAGCTCTTTGGCACTATTGCAGCAACATGGGAAGATGCCATCCTTGACAACATCGACAAGGAATACAGTCGACTGGTTCAGCACCTTCATATCTGTGCGAAGAATGCCGAGAGTGAGAAAGCCACAAACAGACGCCTATCTTCAGAAACTCTCGAGCTCATTCGTCAACGTGATTTGGCACGAGCCTCAGGCAACCACAAGCTAACGTCCGAGCTCACAAAGCTGTGCAGAGATGCGATAAAGGAAGACCTCAAAGAGAGAAGAGCAGCAGTGTTGGCCAGTGTAGCAGAAGCCGGGAAAAGTATTCACAACACTCGCCTGTCCTTCGCCAACTACAAGACCAAGATGACTGCCCTCCGACATCTCGATGGATCTGTCACATCCTCCAGAAAGGCAATGGAGAAAATTATTCATGACTTCTACTCGGATCTCTTTGACAGCCATGTCCACCTGCCCACAAACCAAATTCCACAGGATGGATATGTTGTTCTCAATGTTCTCCCTTCTGAAATCCAACACGCCATTTCGCTGGTAAAGACGCGAACAGCACCTGGCCCGGACAAGGTCAGACCCAAACACCTGAAGAATCTGCCGCCAGTACTCATCAATACACTGGCCCGACTCTTCACACACTACCTGTCTGAATGCAAGGTTCCATCCCAGTGGAAAACCAGTAGGACCGTTCTGTTGTACAAGAAAGGAGACATCCACGACATCGGCAACTATTGCCCAATCTGCCTGCTGTCTGTCCTCTACAAGTTGTTCACTCATGTCATCCTGAATAGAATAGGCAGAACACTAGACAAAGGACAACCATGCGAGCAAGCCAGGTTCCGAAGAGGATTTAGCACGATAGACCATATTCACACAGTGACCAAACTCATTGAAGTTTCACGAGAGTTCAAGATGCCACTCTGTCTAACATTCATCGACTTAAAGAAGGCCTTTGATTCTGTTGAGACTGAGGCGGTCATCGAAGCCCTGGCCAAACAGGGCGTTCAAACTCAGTATATCAAAATCCTCTGAGAGCCGTATTGTGGATTCACCACCAGGGTCTGACCATTCTACAAGGAAGTGATCATTGATGTAAAGAGAGGGGTGCGGCAGGGTGATACCATTTCACTGAAACTCTTCAGTGCCGCCCTTGAGATCATCATGCGACGACTGGAATGAGAAGGAATGGGAGTAAAGATAGACGGTTGGCAATTGCACCACCTTCTCTTCGCTGATGACATGGTTCTCATAACACCAAACATTAGCCAGGCAGCACAAATGCTAACCGACTTCGACCACGAGTGTGGAAAGGTCAGATTGCAGCTGAATCTCAACAAGACGATGTTCATGAAAAACAAACTGGTCCCTGAAGCTCCATTTGCTCTCAATGGAACGAACATCTCCGAATGCAACAACTATGTGTACCTGGATCGAGAAATCAACATGAGGAACGACTTGGTGCCAGAACTGCACAGGAGGAGGAGAGCAGCGTGGAATGCATTCAAGAGCGTCAAAGAGGGGGTAAAGAGAACGAAGAACCTCTGACTCTGGGCACATCTTTTCCATTCCACCGTTCTTCCTGCACTAACATGCCTCAGAGACCTGGGCCCTACGCAAACAGGATGAGAATGCTATTAGGGTATCCCATAGAGGAATTGAAAGAGTATGTTGGGAATATCATGTCTCACTCAAGTGAGAGAAGGAATCCGGAGTTCTGACCTCCGTCGACAGTCAAAAATCAGGGATGCTGTCTCATTTGCCACGGCATCAAAAATCAGATGGGCCTGTCATGTAATGTGATTCAGAGATGACTGTTGGACTAGATCTGTTACCGACTGGATTCCACGGGACGTCAGAAGACCTTGTGGCCGCCCACCAACTAGATGGTCAGATTTCTTCGTCAAATCTCTGAATGAATGATTTGAGGGTCTTCCTTTTCCTGGAGCAAGCAGGTGTCATTGGGCTACACTAGCTCGCGACAGGGACAAATGGAGACGTTACTGGTGCCCGCTCGAGCAAATTGAAGATCAATGGAACTACAAGTGATACAAGTGATATATTATAGCTACAGGAGAGCCTGGCAAGCTACCCATGACATACTCAATATACCAAAAACAGTAGCAAAAACAGGCCTCATTCCCCTGACCCTGAAAGAACCCCCAATGCGACACTGTATGGAAGGACGAGTAAGGAGAGACTGCTAAAATCTCAGGCTCTTTATGTTCCTGGAGCTAGCAGACACCATTGTGCTACACTAGCATGCAATAGGGATGAATGGAGACATTACTAGCACCCGCTCGAGCACATCAATGAGCAACGGGATGACAGTGATACAGTGATTATATTATAGCTATAAATTAGAATAGTAAATAAATTTAAAACTAGACTCTAGGCCAGGGATGTGGCTCAGTGGTAGCACGCATGCTTCACACAATGGAGTAATACTTTGCTATTAGAAAGGACAAAATCTTGCCTTTGCCTACAATAGAGATGGTACTGGAGAGGGATATGCTAAGTTAAGTAATTCAGAAGGAGAAGGACAAATACGAGATTATCTTATTCATGTGGTATATAGTAAAAAGCAAGGGGATAGTGTTCATTGAAAACAGTTTACAAAGGAGTGGGGGAGTAGAGTGAAAAGATCAAGTGACTATGTTAGAGAGACCAATATTATCTCAATTTTTAAAAAGTTAGGGGCTGGAGAGAATACAGCATATAAAGTTTTTATACAGCACATCCAGAGTTAATCTCCAATACTGCATATGGTTTTATATAGCCATGAATAAACTGAGCACACTAGGTATGAACCAAACACCAAAAACAAATTTATTTAATTACTATAGACTCTTAAGTCAATTTGTACAAGATATATTTTAAGTGGTTAAAAAATATGTTTTAATATAATAAAATATTAAACAAAGATGTATATGTAGTATGTTCTAGGGAAATAGACAAATCAACTCAAAATATAAACTACTTCTAATGAACATTTTTTGTTGTCGTTTTTGAGCCTCAGTCACCCAGAAATGCTCAGGGGTAACTTCTGGCTCTGCACTCAGAGATCATTCTGGTTGGCTCAAGGTACCATAAATGGTGTGGGGATCAACCCTGGGTTGGTGCATGCAAGGCAAGTACCCTACCCACTGAACTTTTGCTTCAGTCCGACTAATGAACAACTTTATGTTTAATTTTATAAACAACTATGGTTTTATATATTATGCTTTAACTTGAGTTCCTACTTAAGTTTTCTAACCTTTGCAGTAAGTTCACAGTCACCAACCTATTTAATTCATTTATCTAGAATATTAATCCAGAATAGATAAAGTTACCTTTAGTTGCTTCCCTGTGTGTCTGTTGAACAAAGATGACAAAGTAGCCATAGAAATTGTGGAAAGTATTCTCTCTTCTGAGAAATAGGATGACTCCAGAAGCTACCCACATACTGGAAAAATTAAAATACATCCTTTGAACTTGAAGGGCCACAGAGATCATTCAGCTTGTCTTAATTAAATGCTGCCATAGACTCTGGTTATAAATTCTACTGAAAGAGTAAAAGGTCTTAAATTTGATTAGAACATACAGGCCCATATCTGCTCAGATTTGAAGATTTGAGTTTAGAGATTTGACATCTTATTGAACCCAATCTAATAGCTGATGACAGTTCTAAGAAATGTAATAGAAGATAGAAAAAGAGAATATTATCTATAGATAATATATGTAAAAGCTCTTTATTCAGATGTAATCACTGGGAGAGAAGATATTCTTCTTGGAAAATAACTCTTGTTCATGTTTCAATTAGGTTTCGGTCACAATCACCAAGAGGTTACTCTGAAAAAAACATGACATTATGCTATCATCCACCTATTTTGCCTAAGGAAATGAAAGCTGTTTCAGTTATGGTTTGTCACATAAATAGTCCTACTGATTTCTACCTTCAGTTGGTAAGTATATAACGTTCCTTTGAAGTAATTTGTTTTTTCAAATTTGAGCTAGAAATCTGTTAACAAATTAGATCTCAGTATGAATATAGAGTAAAGCACTATCAGTCTTCTCTAAATTTTAAAGTATTAGTAACTGTAACTTTTTTTTCTTTTTGGGTCACACCTGGCGATGCACAGAGGTTACTCCTGGCTCATGCACTCAGGAATTACTCCTGGCGATGCTCGGGGTATCATATGGGATTCTGGGAATCGAACCCGGGTTGGCCTCGTGCAAGGCAAACACCCTACCCATGTGCTATCGCTCTAGCTCCAGTAACTGTAACTTTAAATAAGAAATTCACATAATTTATAGCAGCTTAAAGGAATTTTATTTATGCTAGTGAAATTTGGAGGTAAATGGCATACATAGATACTGAAAGTGTTAGTGTTTTCCTTCTGAAATATAGAGACATAGGAAAGAGGATATATTGACAAATTTAAACATAATGATAAACTTTTTTTCTGACCTTGCATATCTGACAGTTTGATACTACCAAATATATGAATTTGAACAAAAAAGAGATTGATATTATAGCTACATTAAATTTTGGTGGTACGACTTTCTGTTTAGATAGCAAGAAGAGTTTGTCCTGTTAACTTCTTTTATCAGTGTTTTCTATAAGTTCACTCTAAGGACCATAATATGTGGTTTCAGTTAACTCATTAATCTTCACATCAATCATTTGAAAAGTATATCTTCATTTAGATGTGGAGATGAAACAATTTGCCTGTGGCTGTAGAGCTACAAAGGGGTAGAGCCAGGATTAAATTAATAGTGAAGCCTCATTCAAAGCCTAACATCTCATGCATATACTATACTGGCTCCCAAAATGAGTTGTAGATTACCACTTATTTGGCACTGAGTAAATATGTGTGTGCTTCTAAATAAATGTATTATTTATATTCTGCTCATGGGTTAAATCTTAATTTGTTTTCATATTATGCCTTAATTCGGTTTTCGTACTCACCTCCATCCAAGTCCCATCCATATTTTTCTTTTAATTTTTTATTAAAGCACCATTATCTGCAAAGTTATTCATAGTTGAGTTGTAGATATGCAATATTGCATCAACTATCCAATGACCAGTGTCCATTTCCCTCCAAAATCTTCCCAGGTTCCCTCTAGCGTCCCCTGCCCCCTCCAGCCTGCCCTCTTGACAGGCATCTTTTTGTTTGTTAAAATTTGAGTCTCTTGGTTTTAGTGTTGCTGACTCTGTGATTTGGATGTTTGGTTCTACAATTCCCAACACCATCTTTGTACCTGAATCCCCTGACCTGGTCTCTGTTGCTCTCATTTGTCTCTTCTTCCCCACCCCTCCACTCTTTCTTTCCTTCTCCCTATACCCTGAGGCCAAGTTGAACTGGGCATCCCTCTCTTTAAAACATTGCATTCCCTCATCCAGATATTTTAAATACCACATACAAGTGATATATCATCCTGTGTTTATCCCTCTAGCTTACTTCATTTAACATGATATCTTCCAGTTCCATCCATGTTGCAGCGAATTGCATGTTTTCATCATTCCTTAGAGCTGTGTAATATTCCATTGTGTATATATACCACATTTTCATGATCCACTTAGCTGTTGTTGGATATCTAAGTTGATTCCAAATATTAGCTATTTTATTGAGTGCTGCAGTAAAAAGTGGTGTGCATCATCTTTTGAATAAATGCCCCCCCCCCGGGGATGGATGCCAAAAAGTGAAATTGCTGAGTCATATGGGAGCTCAATTCTGAGTTAACTGAGTACCTTCCATACTGTTTTTCATAGGGATTGGACCAGACAACATTCCCACAAGCAGTGGATGAGGGTCCTTTTTAACCACATTCCTTTTTTTTTTTTTCCTGTTTGGGTCACACCTGGCAATGCACAGGGATTACTCCTGTCTCTGCACTCAGGAATCACCCCTGGCAGTGCTCAGGGATGCTGGGAATTGAACCCGGGTCAGCCGTGTGCAAGGCAAACGCCCTACCCGTTGACTATTGCTCCTGCCTAAAAGATTGTCTCAATATTTTTGATATATGCCATTCTTGCTGGTGTAAGATATATCTCATTATCATCTTGATTTGGGGTGGGGGCTCATCATTTATTATAGCTGAGTTATAATCCACTGACTATATATACCATAGTTTCTTTATCCAATAATCTGTCAGTGAACATGTAGATTAATTCCATCTTTAGGCTTTTACCACCAGGGTCACCCTGACACAGTGCACAAGGGCTTCCAGGGCTATACTCAGTGGTGTTGGTTGGGGGCTGTTGTACCAGGGTTCAAAATTGGATCCTGGCACATGCAAAGCATGCAAGCCTGCATCCTGGCACATGTAAAGCCTACAAACCTGATTGTCCCCACCTCCTATTTCTTTGTGGCTTTTAAGATGACTTTCTAGAGCTAGAGATTGCCCAGGGGTAATCTTGCTTTGCATGAAGCTGATCCAGGCGCAATCCCTGCTAACACATATGCAAACTCACACTCCTCCCACCCCCACCTCAGTACTGTCAGAAGTGACCCCTGAGCCTATGGCCAGGTATAGGCCCCAGATGTCGGTTATCCAGTGATCCCCTTCCCCCAAAAACAAAAAGATGTCTTAACACCAATTTTTAAATTTTTTTTTAAATTGAATCATTGTGAGATACACAGTTGCAAAGTTGTTCAGTTATACAAGTATTCCAACACATATTCCTTCACCAGTATACATTTCCTACCACCAATGACCCCGGTTTCCCTCCTATCTCCTTACCTCCACCCCTGCTTCTGTGACAGACACTTTTCTAGGGACTGATAACACCAGTTCTTTTACTATGGAAGCAAGGGACTGAGATAAAATACCCCGAACAATTTTTATTTTGGAAAGAAAGTCTTCTTAATTGGCTTTATTTCACAATTCAGTCACTCAGAATAGGCCATAGGCCATATGCCCATCTCTTGAACAGTCATTGAAAAGGAGAATGACAAAAAGAACTAGGATTATTTATTGGTTTTTTTTCCTTAGGTTTTTGGGACACACGTGGTGGTGCTCAGGGGTTACTCCTGGCTCTGCACTCAGGAATCACTCCTGGTGGGCTTGGTTCATTGCCAGTGATTGAATCTGGGTTGGTCATGTTCAAGGCAAGCGCCCTATCTGCGTAGTACCTGGATAGTACCCACTGTACTATCTCTTGGGCTCAAACTATGGCTTATTTGTTTTAATTTATTTTATCTTTTTATTACATTTTTTTGAATCACCGTGAGATACATAGTTACAAAGGTTTTCCTGATTGGATTTCAGTCATACAATGTTCTAACACCAGTCCATTGTACATTTCCTGCACCAATGTCCCCAGTTTCCCTCCTATCCCTCCCTCCCCCACCTGCCTCTGATGCTGGCACTTTTCTCCTCCCTCTCTTTCTCTCCCCCACTCCTGCCCCCACTTTTCTTCCCCCTCCCCTGACCTAGCCCTTTCCCCCTTCCCCCTGCCCTTTTTGGGCCTTATGGTTTGCTATACAGATACTGAAAGGTTATCAAATATATCTCTTTATGTAATTTCAAGCACTCAGTTCTTGTCCAGAATGATCATTCCCAGCTATTATTTTCATAGTGGTCCTTCTTTATCCTTACTCTGCGGCCCCCCCACATACTTGTGGCAGGCTTCCAACTGTGACAGTTCTCATGGCTTCTGTTTATCCCACCCGCACGGCTGAGCCTGGCGAGCTACCCGTGGCATATTCAATATGCCAAAAACAGTAACATCTCACAATGGAGATGTTACTGGTACCCACTGGAGCAAATTGATGAACAATAGGACGATATGCTACAGGCTTTTACAATTAATGCTGCCATGAACATAGGGGTATGAAGAATCCTTTTATCTTTTTTTAAATTGAATCACCATGAGATATATAGTTGCAAAGTTGTTCATGATTGGGTTTCAGTGGTGCAATGTTGCAACACCCATTCCTTCACCAGTGTACATTTCCCACCACCCATTGTCATCAGTTTCCCTCCCACCACCAGCACCATAGCCTTCCTTTTCTTCTCTCTCTCTCTCTCTGTATCTCTCTTCTTCTCTCACTCTCTTGCTCTCACTCTTGCTCTTTTCTTTTAGTCTTATGGTTTGCAATACAGGTGTTGAAAGGTTATCGTGTATATCACTTCACTTTCTTTCACCACTCAGTTCTTGTTCTTGTTCCCTGAGTGATCATTTTCAGCTGTCATTGTCTTTTTGTGGTTCTTTTTCTGTCCTAAGTGAGCCCCCAAAACTTCCAAGCATGGGCCAGTCCTCCTAGCTCTTGTTTATACTGTCTTTGGGTATTAATTTCATAGTTTTTAATATACCACAAATGAGTGCAATCATTCTGTGTCTCTCCTTATTCATTTCACTCAGCATATTTTTATGTCTGTGAATAATCCTTTAAATTAATATGTCTGTGTTCCTTGGATACATTTTTTTTTTTGCTTTTTGGGTCACACCCAACAGTGCACAGGGGTTACTCCTGGCTCTGCACTCAGGAATTATTCCTGGCGGTCTGGGGGACCATATGGGATGCTGGGAATCGAACCCGGGTCGACCGTGTGCAAGGCAAACACCCTACCCACTGTGCTATCATTCCAACCCCTTCTTGGATACATTAAGAAAATGGAATGGTATTACTGAATCCACTACCGCTGAACCACCCATGCCATTATTCTTACTCAGTATTTTTAAAAAATTGACTTTTCAGAGTATCCAATTGGCTTGCAGAAAAATGGAGTGGAAGGTACAGAGAGTGCCCCTGGACCCATTGCATCAACACATAAATTGCATTATCAGTATACCCATATAGGAATACATTTGTTAAAATTGGTTACCTTAGAATGACAGTGACACACAATATGATCTCACAGAGCCCAGCATTTACATTAGGGCTCATTCTTGGTGGGGTTTGGACAAAAATACAGTGTACCATTGTAGTATCATTCTGAGTACCTGCATCACCCTTCAATCTTCTGTTCTATGCCTATTCATTCCTCCCTTCTCCTGAATCTCTGGCAGCCATGGAAGTTACTTTTTTTTCACAGTTTTCAGTGTGTTTGTAAACTTCTCAGCATATATTTACATTTCGGTTTTGAATTTGAGATTTTTTATGCAAAAAATTATAAAGTCCACAAAGTTCCTGACATACACACCAACTAGAGGAAACCAGAACATTGAGGTCCCTAGACATGAAGTAAAGATTAAGGGAAATGAAGACTCACGGTGCTCTAGAGACTTCCCTTTAACATTGCTTTCCTAACTGTATTTAAGAAACAATCGAGTCCCCCATGGTCTACAACATTGCTATTTATTATCTGGCAAAGATGGCTAGGAATTGTTGGGCGAAGCTTGTGGTTTAGGCAAGGGAGATAGAAATGCTAGCAGGTGTGTACTACTGGTGGGAACACAGGTGTGAATGATTTTTGCATGAGAATTTGTGAAAGAGATTAGAGTTGTTAAAGAGTAGAGGAGATAGGGCTGGAAAAGTGGTTGGGGTCCTCTTGAGGGAACTTCTGTGCTCACCTTAGCAATATCATGCAGGGGCGAAGGTAGGTGGGAGAGTGCCCAACGTTTGAAAGAGGTGAGCCTGAAGGTAAAGAGTGAAAAAAGATTGGAATTGGTGGGAGAGACCATGAGAGAAATAAAAGAAGCTCACATTTTGGTATTGGGTCTGGGAATGGAAGGATAATCGGTGGCCATGAGGGCACCACTTAATATGTCTTAACATTGTCTAAACAGTGGGAGAAAATAAGCATTTGATGGTAGTGATGTTCAGGTTAAATAAGATAAATTAGTATAAAATACTTTTTTTTTATTTGTTTTTGGGGCCTGGGGAGTAGTTGTAACTAAAATGGGGAAAGTCTGAGTGAGGTGGAGAGAACCTACCTGAGTGCCTTGTTCTTCTTAATGTTGTTGTTGTTTTGGGGGGCCACATCTGGTGATACTCTGGTTGCTCCTGGCTCTGCACTCAGGAATTAATCCTGGAAGTGCTGGCATTGGGGGACCAAATGTGATGTTGGGTCTAACCCAGGTCCACCACATGTAAGGCACCTTATGCTATCCTATCTTTCCAGCTGTTGTTTCTTTTAGTTTTTAAATAAACAAGGAGTGCTTTCATTTATTTGTTTGATTTTCGGCCATATCTGGCTGTACTTAGGGATTACACCTCGCATGATATGCAGGGGTGATTCCCAGAGGTACTGGCCAGACCATGTGGTAATGAGGATTAAACTTGATCTTTAGAATGCAAAGCATGCTGCAGTCCAGCCCTTTTAACTAGCACTGTGGCCCTGAGTACTTTTGTACTTGCATGTTTTGGCTATAATATTACGACATTGCTTCGCCTGCCATTGCTCGGCTGCCAGGGCTCTGCTCGAGGTGGTGAGGGAAACTCAACCCACCCCCTCTGAGGAGCCCCTGTGAAGACAGCAAGGCTCGAGGGCAAGAGACTCTGACAAGTTCAGTCAAGCCTCACACAAGAAGGAACCGGCAGAGGAATGCAGATGTGTAGGACCTGGGACTGAGATCTCCAAGCCTGCTCAAATCAGAACTGGGCCTCTTCCGCCCAGATCCCCCATTTTCCAGTAGCTAGGCGGTCACACCCAGAAACTGCTCCTGGGACTGTGTAATTCCACCAATGGCCAACATCCAGAGTCTATAAAACCAAGCTCCCGAAGCTTGGACATCTTATAGCCTAGTTCTGCCTCTGGGAGAACCTGGCAAGCTACTGCAAGTTTCCTGCCTGAGAGTTTCCTGCCCGCATTGGAGAGCCTGGCAAGCTCCCTGTGGTGTATTCATATGCTAAACCAGTAACAATGATGGGTCTCATTCCCCTGACCCTGAAAGAGCTTCCAGTGCGGCACCATTGGGAAGGACGAGTAAAGAGAGGCTTCTAAAATCTTAGGGCTAGGACGAATGGAGATGTTACTGAGACCCCTTGTGAAAATCGATGATCAACGGGATGATGATCATGATGATGATTACTGAATCATCTGGTATTTTCATTATGGGCATGGGGAGGTTTACTCAGGTTTAATCCTAGATCACTCCTGGCAGGGCTTGGTGGACCTTGTCTGTTGCTAGAGATCAAATCCAGGTAGGTCATGTACAAGACATGCTGTGCTATTGCTCTAGCCCCTACAGTAGCTATGTTTTAAAGCAATAAGAGCAGGTTGGAGCATAGTTCAGCAGGTAGGACATATGCCTTGCACACAGCTGACCTGGGTTCAATCCCTAGTATCCCATATGTTCCCCCAGAGCACTGACAGGAGCAATTCCTGCGTACAGAGACAAGGAGGAACCCCTGAGCATCATCGGGTACAAACCAAAAATAAAAATAAAAGAGAAGGCTCTATTTTAATAAAATGATCATTTCACAAATCCTACTAAAATTAGTTTGACGTCCAAGGATAGCTAAAACAATTCTTGGGAAAAAGATGATGGGAGGCATCACCCTCCCCAACCTCAAACTTTACTACAAAGCAGTAACAATTAAAACAGCATGGTACTGGAACAAAGGCAGAGCCATAGACCAATGGAACAGGGTGGAATATCCCTACACACAACCCCAAATGTATGATCATCTAATCTTTGATAAGGGAGCAAGAGATGTGAAGTGGAGCAAGGAAAGCCTCTTTAACAAATGGTGCTGGCACAACTGGACAACCACATGCAAAAAAATGGGTTTAGACCTTGACCTGACACCATGCACAAAAGTCAGATCAAAATGGATTAAAGACCTCAACATTAGACCACAAACCATAAGGTACATTGAAGACAAGGTCGGCAAAACCCTCCACGATATTGAAGATAAAGGTATCTTCAAAGGTGACACGGAACTAAGCAATCTAGTAAAAACAGAGATCAACAAATGGGACTACATTAAATTAAAAAGCTTCTGCACCGCAAAAGATACAGTGACCAGAATCCAAAGACTATCCACAGAATGGGAAAGGATATTTACACAATACCCATCAGATAAGGGGTTGATATCAATGGTATATAAAGCACTGGTTGAACTCTACAAGAAGAAAACATCCAACCCCATCAAAAAATGGGGCGAAGAAATGAACAGAAACTTTACCAAGGAAGAAATACGAATGGCCAAAAGGCACATGAAAAAGTGCTCTACATCACTAATCATCAGAGAGATGCAGATCAAAACAACCATGAGATACCACCCCACACCACAGAGTCTAGCACACATCCAAAAGAACAAAAGCAACCGCTGTTGGAGAGGATGTGGGGAGAAAGGGACCCTTCTTCACTGCTGGTGGGAATGCCGACTGGTTCAGCCCTTCTGGAAAACAATTTGGACGATTCTCAAAAAATTAGATATTGAATTCCCATTTGACCCAGCAATACCACTGCTGGGAATATATCCCAGAAAGGCAAAAAAGTACAATCGAAACAACATCTGCACATGTATGTTCATCGCAGCACTGTTTACAATAGCCAGAATCTGGAAAAAACCCGAATGCCCCAGAACGGATGACTGGTTGAGGAAACTTTGGTACATCTATACAATGGAATACTATGCAGCTGTTAGAAAAAAGGAGGTCAAGAATTTTGTAGTTAAGTGGATGGGCATGAAAAGTTTCATGCTGAGTGAAATGAGTCAGAAAGAGAGAGACAGACATAGAAAGATTGCACTCATCTATGGTTTATAGAATAACAGAGTGGGAGACTAACACCCAAGAACTGTAGAAATAAGTACCAGGAGGTTGACTCCATGGCTTCGAGGCTGGCCTCACGTTCCGGGGAAAGGGCAACTCAGAGAAGCGATCACCAACTACATTGTAGTCGAAGGCCATGTGGGGGAAGGGAGTTGCGGGCTGAATGAGGGCTAGAGACTGAGCACAGCGGCCACTGAACACCTTTATTGCAAACCACAACAGCTAATTAGAGAGAGAGAACAGAAGGGAATGCCCTGCCACAGTGGCAGGGTGGGGTGGGGGGGGAGATGGGATTGGGGAGGGTGGGAGGGACGCTGGGTTTACGGGTGGTGGAGAATGGGCACTGGTGAAGGGATGGGTTCCCGAACTTTGTATGAGGGAAGTATAAGCACAAAAGTGTATAGATCTGTAACTGTACCCTCACGGTGATTCTCTAATTAAAAATAAATTAATTAAAAAAAATAATTAAAAAAAATAAAATTAGTTTGAAAAAGATTTATCAATTCACTTTTGTAAAAGCATTGAATGGATGCCTGATAAGAAGTTGAATTCAAGGGCTGGAGTGAGTACAGTAGGTGGGGCGTTTGCCTTGCATGCTGCCAACCCGGGTTCGATTCTCAGCATCCCATATGGTCCCTTGAGCACCACCAGGAGTAATTCCTGAATGCAGAGCTAGGAGTAACCCCTGTGCAACGCCAGGTGTGACCCAAAAAGAAAAAAAAAAGCTGAATTCACATCATTCTAAGATAACACTCCATGAATTACTTGGTGACACACATGATGATATAAACATAAATATTAATATAATATAAAATATATAGTTTAGGACTGAAATGTATATTTTGCATGTGGGGGGACTTGGATTCAGTACCTTGCACTCAGGGACACCAGAGCACTACTGGTGTGGAAAAAAGAAAAAAAAAGAAAAATTTATAATCTTTAATTGGATACTGGTTTGGGTCAGTTAAGGAAATAGAAATGTAATCTAGAAGTACTAATAGATATTTAGTTAAGTACTTAAGAATGAGGACTATAGAAAAAGGAAATCAAAACATCTGATCTCATTTTGATAAAACAATGATAAATATTATTATGAAAGATATAAAATAAATACTATTATGGAAGAGCTAGAATATGGAGTTAAGAGATATGGTGATGGGGATTTTTGTGTTTGTTTTTGGACCACACCTTGTAGTGCTCAGGGGGTTACTCCTATCTCTGTATTCAGAAATCACTTCTGGCAGGCTCTGGGGGCCATATGAGATGCCAGGTATCTAACCTAGGTTGTCTGCATGTAAGGCAAGCACCTTCCTCTGCTGTATTATTCCTCTTTCCCAAGGTATAGGAACTTTTTGCTAATAAATATACACAGTACTACTATAACAGAATATTATATATATATATAATAACAATTGATTTGTCTAAATTTTTTGCAACTTGAATGAGCATGAGCAATGCCTGTAATAACACAACATCTAAATATCAAGTTTCTATGAATCTGCATTGCCTTTATTCTTTCCTTTCTTAGATGGAAAGCCTGGATTTTTTATGTTTATTGAAGACAATTGAGGAATTCTATAAAAGTGAGGATGGGGAAAATCTGGAAATCCTCTGTCCAGTTCAAGATCAAGCCTGTGTAGCTAAATTTGAAGATGGAGTTTGGTATCGAGCAAAAGTTATCGGTAGGTAATTTCATGCTATTTCTACCAGGAAATGTTAAGCTTAAAAATATCATTTGAATTAAGATTAAATCATAAAAGTGATATTTGATCTTAACTTTTTGCTATCTCTACTTAAAAAACTGGTGATGACGTTAAAGATAAACTGTGGCTACTTTCTGTTTGACTAAGATTTAACTTTTTTTTTCTAATGTCTGCCTAATTTTTAAGTTATGTAATACTTAATGAATGACTCAATTGTTATTTTATATACACAGTATTCTGCTATAATAGTGCAGTGTATTTGTATTAGCAAAAAATTCCTATACCTGGGGACAGAGAATTAGTACAGCACCTAGCATGCAGACAACGCAGGTTAGATACACTCCTCTAAAAGGCAAATAGTTTTAATTCTTTGATGGAGGAAACTTGGCACCACTCCTAGGAAATACCACACCCATTGATGCTAACCAAGAACACTGGCAATACTGGGGACTCTTGGCAATGCTTCAGGACCCATGTTTTATTAGGGATAAACTCACTCATGCAGGTCATATTCTGTAGTCTTTGTGCTCTGATCCAGTACTTTCCATTGTTTTTTTTTGTTACATTTTTTTTATTCTTTTATTGAATCACCATGTGGAAAGTTACAAAGCTTTCAAGTTTAAGTCTCAGTTATACAATGCTCGAATATTCCACGTCCAAGAATCACAGTATACCTCCCCCTCTCCCCCCACCTCCCCAGCCCCCCACCCCGCATGTGTAACTGATAAATTTCACCTTACTTTCACTTTACTTTGATTACATTCAATATTTCAACAAAAAATTCACTATATTGATTTGGAGTTTCTCCCCACTAAAGTCGACCTGCTGAAAAGAAAGCATTTCATAATTTGTTTCCCATTGCTGAGAATGAAGAGATATGAGGTCAAGAGGCCGCACTAGCAGCCACACGGTTTTGGATTTCTGTATTTTAGTATTTTAGTAACTAAGTCCAGAGAAATATCTGCCAGAAATTGCAACATTGTAAGCTTGTACCTCTCAGCTACTTTATATTCCACATATGAGTGCAATCTTTCTATGTCTGTCTCTTTCTTTCTGACTCATTTCACTCAGCATGATACTTTCCATGTTGATCCACTTATATGCAAATTTCATGACTTCATGTTTTATGACAGCTACGCAGTATTCCATTGTGTAGATATACCAGAGTTTCTTTAGCCAATCATCTGTTTTTGGGCACTCTGGTTTTTTCCATATTGTGGCTATTGTAAACAGTGCAGCAATGAACATTGAAATGCAGATGTCATCTCTACTATACCTTTTTGCCTCTCCGGGATATATTGCCAGGAGTGGTATTGCTGGGTCAAATGGGATCTCAATTTCTAACTTTTTGAGAATCGTCCATATTGTTTTCCAAAAGGGCTGAACCAGTCAGCATTCCCACCAGCAGTGAAGGAGAGTCCCTTTCTCCCCACATCCGTGCCAACACCGGTTGCTTTTGTTTTTTGGGCTGTGGGCCAGTCTCTGTGGTGTGAGATGATATCTCATTGTTGTTTTGATCTGCATCTCCCTGATGATTAGTGATGTTGAACATTTTCTCATGTGCCTCTCAGCCATTCGGATTTCTTCTTTGGGAAAGTTTCTGTTCATTTCATCACCCCATTTTTTGATCGGGTTGGCAGTTTTCTTCTTGTGGAGTTCAACCAGTGCATTGTATATCCTTGTTATCAACCCTTTATTGGATGGGTACTGCGTAAATATCCTTTCCCATTCTGTAGATTGTCTTTGTACTTTGGTCACTGTTTCTTTTGAGGTGCAGAAGCTTCTTAGTTTGAGATAGTCCCATTTATTTATCTCTGTTTTCACTTGCTTGGCCAGTGGCGTGTCAGCTTTGAAGATACCGTTGGATTCAATGTCGTGGAGGGTTTTGCCAACCTTATCTTCAATGTACCTTAGGGATTCTGGTCTGATGTTGAGGTCTTTAATCCATTTTAACTGACTTTTGTACATGGTGATAGGTGGAGGTCTAGGCCCATTTTTTTGCATGTAGCCATCCAGTTTTGCCAGCACAGTTTGTTAAACATGCTTTCCTTGCTCCACTTAACATTTCTTGCTCCCTTATCAAAGATTAGATGATCATATATTTGGGGGTGTGTGGCAGAATATTCCACCCTGTTCCATTGGTCTGCAGCTCTGCCTTTGTTCCAGTACCATGCTGTTTTAATGACTACCACTTTGTAGTACAGTTGAGTACTTTCCATTGTTTTAGCTATTTCGGAAGGTCTGTTATTTCTTCTAAATCATATGCGATACTTTAGTTGATTCTTAAGTCTCACTTGTTATTTATACATATACTTAGATCACTTATGTGGTTTTATAATCTCCATTCCCTCCCCCATAATTCTGTTACAAATTCTAGTTAAAGCCATAATCTTTATAATTATTTTAACTGCAGAATATTCTATATTAAATTTTTTCAGTTACCTCCATAAATTTCATTATTTTTTAATCTGTGGTCATGTTTTCCCAATATTTCAAGACAATTTTCCACAAAGTCTGACTTTTAGAAAATCGTTTAATTTTTTTTTTTTACTATAAAACGTCCTTCTGTTTTTACTATAAAAACGCCCTGCTCTCATTACACTGCTTGTCTCTTATAGTTTAAGTAGACTGTCTATCTCAACTCCATGTTTGCCATGTGCTCCCTTATTTTTGTTAAGTATCTTCTGATGGTTTTCTCACAGGGAACAAATGTGAGGTAGTTTGGAGACCTTCCAGGTGTTCTGATGCTGCTTTCATATATTATTGAAAATTTGAGTTTAAAAAATGTTCAGTTCCATTCCTTATCTTACAACTCAGTACAAAAAACTGAAGAGTCTTAAAGCATTGATGTAGCTAAGAAATCCAAAACCTCATATCTCTTTATTCTCAGCAGTGGAAAACAAATTATCAAATGCTTCTTTTTCAGCAGGTCTGATTTGGGGGCGGACCCCAAACAATAATAGTGAATTTTTGTAGAAATATTGAATGTAATCAAAGTAAAGAAAAAGTAAAGTGAAAATTATCAGCTACACAGGCTGGGGGGGGATAGGAGGTATACTGGGGTTCTTGGTGGTGGAACATTTGCACTGGTGAAGAAATGGGTGTTCGATCATTATGTAACTGAGACTTAAGCCTGAAAGCTTTGTAACTTTCCACATGGTGATTCAATAAAAAAAAAAAAAAGAAAAGAAACAAAGTGGTGGGAAGGTGTAATAGTGGTGCAATTGGTGTTAGAATATTAAATGTAATAAATATTTTTTTAAAAGAAGTAGTAACTAGATTTGGACCCTGTTAGGGTTAGGAATGATTAATCTGGCCTGAGCGCCAGATTAATCTGAGTCTATGGCAAGATGTTCCCAGGAGAGCTGCCCTACAAGCTTCAATTTATCTCTTACTGTGTCCGTACAAAAATAACTAGTATTAAGATGTTGATGGAGTTTTTGGACTGAGGAAAAGAGAAGAAAAACTCCTTAAGAGGTATTTTGCCTGTGGGGCCCTCAGGAAGGGCTTTCTTATGTTGATTTTGCTACCAGACTGTGTGCAGCCCAGAGGGCAAGGTGGAGGGAGACAAGTAGGGGGGGAGACTAATAAAGAGCAGAATCCAGAGAGCTGGGATGGAGGAATGAGGGGCTAGGAGAGACAGAAGGAGACGGGATTGAGGAGCAGTGTTAGACTAGAATGGGGGGCTCAGAGAGACTGGAACAGGCGTGTGGAGAGAATGGAACAAACGATAACTGATCAATCCACCAGCTTGGCCCTCATTTCTTCTTTCATCTGCCCCATGGCCTGGGCTGCTAGTGGTCCGGGACCCATCCCCTGAAGCCAGAGGCAGCTGACAGGCAGAGCCACCGGGGCTCTCCCCCAGTTGCCCCCTAGCAGATGTTTTTTACTGTGCCCAAGAACAGATGACTGGTTAAAGAAACTTTGGTGTATCTACACAATGAAATACTGCACAGCTGTTAGAAAAAAATGAAATTATGAAATTTGCATATAATTGATCAATTTGGAGAGTATCATGCTAAGTGTAATGAGTCAGAAAGAGAGGGACAGACATAGAAGGACTACACTCATTTGTGGAATATAAAGTACCATAATTGGAAACATAACACCTAAGGATAGTTTAAATAAGGGTCAGGAGAACTGCCCCACAGGTTGGAAACCAATCTCATGTGGTGGCGGAAAAGGTAGCTGGGATGGAGAGAGGAGCACTAAGTAAATTATGGCTGGACGGATTGCTTGGGATCGTAGATGCATGCTGAAAGTAGACTATGGACCAATGATGGCTGCTTGATGGCTGTATTGCAAACCATAACACCCAAAATGACAGAGTAAGAGGGAATATGCCTGTCACAGAGGCAGTGGGTGGCAAGGGGCAGGGGAGGGGGGGAGGGATACTGGGAAGATTAGTGGAGAATGGGCACTGGTGGAGGAATGGGTACTTGAACATTGCTTCACTAAAATGCAATCATGAAAGTTTGTAAGTCTGTAAATGTATCTTACAGTGATTCATTAAAATAAAATTATAAACAAAAAATAAAGAAAAAATAAAATCAGAGTTACTGTGTTAATCTTTAAATTTGAAAATAGAGGATGAGCCTAGAAGCATGTTTGAGCCTAGAAGCAGATGTGCTGAGAGGCTAATGTCAACCATACTGGGTATTTTTTAAAAAGTCAGTTTTGGGGATATCCCCAAAAGTCAGTTTTGAGGATATCAGAGAGATATTCCAGCAGGTGGGGTATTTGACTTGACAAAACATATCTGAGTTTGATTCCTGACACTCCATCTGGTCCCCCAAGCTTACCAAGAATGATTCCTGAGCACAGAGGCAAGAGTAAGATCTGAACACTGCCAGGTGTGGCCCAAAAACAAAACAAAAGTAAATTTATTTTTAATTAATTTATTTTTAATTAGAGAATCACCGTGAGGGTACAGTTACAGATCTATACACTTTTGTGCTTATACTTCCCTCATACAAAGTTCGGGAACCCATCCCTTCACCAGTGCCCATTCTCCACCACCCGTAAACCCAGCGTCCCTCCCACCCTCCCCAATCCCATCTCCCCCCCCACCCCACCCTGCCACTGTGGCAGGGCATTCCCTTCTGTTCTCTCTCTCTAATTAGCTGTTGTGGTTTGCAATAAAGGTGTTCAGTGGCCGCTGTGCTCAGTCTCTAGCCCTCATTCAGCCCGCAACTCCCTTCCCCCACATGGCCTTCGACTACAATGTAGTTGGTGATCGCTTCTCTGAGTTGCCCTTTCCCCGGAACGTGAGGCCAGCCTCGAAGCCATGGAGTCAACCTCCTGGTACTTATTTCTACAGTTCTTGGGTGTTAGTCTCCCACTCTGATATTCTATATACCATAGATGAGTGCAGTCTTTCTATGTCTGTCTCTCTCTTTCTGACTCATTTCACTCAGCATGAAACTTTTCATGCCCATCCACTTAACTACAAAATTCTTGACCTCCTTTTTTCTAACAGCTGCATAGTATTCCATTGTATAGATGAACCAAAGTTTCCTCAACCAGTCATCCGTTCTGGGGCATTCGGGTTTTTTCCAGATTCTGGCTATTGTAAACAGTGCTGCGATGAACATACATGTGCAGATGTTGTTTCGATTGTACTTTTTTGCCTTTCTGGGATATATTCCCAGCAGTGGTATTGCTGGGTCAAATGGGAATTCAATATCTAATTTTTTGAGAATCGTCCAAATTGTTTTCCAGAAGGGCTGAACCAGTCGGCATTCCCACCAGCAGTGAAGAAGGGTCCCTTTCTCCCCACATCCTCTCCAACAGCGGTTGCTTTTGTTCTTTTGGATGTGTGCTAGACTCTGGTGTGGGGTGGTATCTCATGGTTGTTTTGATCTGCATCTCTCTGATGATTAGTGATGTAGAGCACTTTTTCATGTGCCTTTTGGCCATTCGTATTTCTTCCTTGGTAAAGTTTCTGCTCATTTCTTCGCCCCATTTTTTGATGGGGTTGGATGTTTTCTTCTTGTAGAGTTCAACCAGTACTTTATATACCATTGATATCAACCCCTTATCTGATGGGTATTGTGTATATATCCTTTCCCATTCTGTGGATAGTCTTTGTATTCTGGTCACTGTATCTTTTGTGGTGCAGAAGCTTTTTAGTTTAATGTAGTCCCATTTGTTGATCTCTGTTTTTACTAGATTGCTTAGTTCCGTGTCACCTTTGAAGATACCTTTATCTTCAATATCGTGGAGGGTTTTGCCAACCTTGTCTTCAATGTACCTTATGGTTTGTGGTCTAATGTTGAGGTCTTTAATCCATTTTGATCTGACTTTTGTGCATGGTGTCAGGTCAAGGTCTAAACCCATTTTTTTGCATGTGGTTGTCCAGTTGTGCCAGCACCATTTGTTAAAGAGGCTTTCCTTGCTCCACTTCACATCTCTTGCTCCCTTATCAAAGATTAGATGATCATACATTTGGGGTTGTATGTAGGGATATTCCACCCTGTTCCATTGGTCTACGGCTCTGCCTTTGTTCCAGTACCATGCTGTTTTAATTGTTACTGCTTTGTAGTAAAGATTGAGGTTGGGGAGGGTGATGCCTCCCATCATCTTTTTCCCAAGAATTGTTTTAGCTATCCTTGGACGTTTGTTATTCCATATGAATTTTAGGATTGCTTGATCCATTTCTTTGAAGAATGTCATGGGTATACTTATAGGGATCGCATTGAATCTGTATAATGCTTTAGGGAGTATTGCCATTTTGACAACATTGATTCTCCCTATCCATGAGCAGGGTATATGTTTCCATTTCCTCATGTCCTCTTTGATTTCATGGAGTAGCGTTTTGTAGTTTTCTCTGTAAAGGTCTTTTACTTCCTTGGTTAAGCTAATTCCAAGGTACTTGATTTTCTGGGGCACGATTGTGAATGGGATTGCTTTTTTCATGTCCCTTTCCTCTGCCTCATTGTTTGCATATATGAAGGCCATGGATTTTTGGGTATTGATTTTGTAGCCTGCAACTTTACTGTATAAGTCTATTGTTTCTAAGAGTTTCTTAGTAGAGGTTTTAGGCTTCTCTAGATATAGTATCATGTCGTCTGCAAATAGTGAGAGTTTGATTTCTTCCTTTCCTATCTGGATGCCCTTAATCTCTTTTTCTTGTCTAATAGCTATCGCAAGTACTTCCAGTATGATATTGAAGAGGAGTGGTGAGAGTGGGCATCCTTGTCTTGTGTCTGATCTCAGAGGAAAGGCCCTTAGTTTTTCCCCGTTGAGGATAATGCTTGCCGTAGGCTTGTGATAGATGGCTTCGACTATCTTGAGAAAAGTTCCTCCAAACCCCATTTTGGCGAGGGTTTTCATCATGAAAGGATGTTGGATCTTGTCAAATGCTTTCTCTGCATCTATTGATATGATCATATGGTTTTTATCTTTACTTTTGTTGATATGCTGGATTATGTTGATTGATTTCCGAATGTTAAACCATCCTTGCATCCCTGGGATGAATCCCACTTGGTCGTGATGTATGATCTTTTTGATGAGTTGTTGGATCCTATTTGCTAGTATTTTGTTGAGGATTTTCGCATCGGTGTTCATCAGGGAAATTGGTCTGTAATTTTCTTTCTTAGTGGTGTCTTTGTTTGCTTTTGGTATTAGGGAGATATGTGCTTCATAGAAACTGTTTGGGAGAGTTCCTGTTTTTTCAATTTCCTGGAAAAGTTTGAGGAAAACAGGCAATAGGTCTTCTTTAAATGTTTGGAAGAATTCGCCAGTGAAACCATCTCGCCTGGGCTTTTGTTTTTGGGGAGGTTTTTGATTACAGTTTCAATTTCCTTAACATGGATGGGTCTATTCAGGTATTCCAGGTCTTCTTTCTTCAGTGTTGGGAGATTGTAGGAATCAAGGAATCCATCCATTTCTTTTAGGTTCTCCTTTTTTGTGGCATAAAGACCTTCAAAGTAGTCTCTAATGATCTTTTGAATCTCACTGGTTTCTGTTATGATGTCCCCCTTTTCATTTCTGATTCGATTTATTAGAGTTTTCTCTCTTTCTTTCTTTGTGAGTCTTGCTAGCGGTTTATCAATCTTATTTATTTTCTCGAAGAACCAACTCTTTGTTTCATTAATCTTTTGGATTGTTTTTTTGGTTTCGATGTCATTAATTTCTGCTCTAATTTTTATTATTTCTTTCCTTCAGTCTGGTTTGGAGTCCTTTTTCTGGTCCTTTTCTAAGGTCTTGAGTCGTGAAGTCAAGCTATCTATGTGGGTCCTTTCTTCCTTCCTGAGGAATGCTTGGAGAGCTATAAATTTTCCCCTTAACACAGCTTTAGCTGCGTCCCATAGGTTTTGGTAGCTCGTGTCTTCATTCTCATTTGTTTCTAAGTATCTTTTGATTTCTTCCTTGATTTCCTTCCTGACCGACTCATTGTTCAACATTGAACTGTTTAATTTCCAGGTGTTTGATTTGATTTTCCGTATTTGTGAGTGGTTAGCTTCTATCTTCAGCGCATCGTGGTCTGAAAAGATGGTTGATACAATTTCTATTTTTCCGATCCTATTGAGGTATGTTCTGGGGCCCAGTACATGGTCTATTTTAGAAAATGTTCCATGTGCACTGGAAAAGAATGTGTATTCTTTCTTTTTGGGGTGTAAGGCCCTGTATAGGTCTATTAGGCCTCTCTCTTCAATTTCTTCTTTCAGAGTCAGTGTTTCCTTGTTGAGTTTGTTCTTGTGGATCTATCTAGAGGCGATAAGGCCGTATTGAAGTCTCCGACTACAATTGTGCTGTTAGTGATGTCCTCTTTGAAGTCTGTTAGGAGTTGTTTTAAATATTTAACCGGTCGTTCGTTAGGAGCATATATGTTTAAGAGTGTGATTTCTTCCTGTTGTACATATCCCTTGATAAACAGAAAATGACCTTCGCTGTCCCTTTTGATCTTTTTCATCCTGAAATCTATGTTGTCGGATACCAGGATGGCCACTCCAGCTTTTTTAAGGGAGTTGTTTGCTTGCAGGATTGTTTTCCATCCTTTGACTTTGAGTCTATGTTTACTCTGTTTGTTCAGGTGTGTTTCTTGCAGGCAACAGAATGTTGGGTTTAATTTCCGGATCCATTTAGCCACTCTGTGTCTCTTGATAGGTGCATTTAGGCCATTGACATTGAGAGAGATTATTGTGATGTGGTTTTGTGTCATCTTTCTGTGGGATTTGTTGTTCTTATGGGGCTCCTCCTTGTCTTACAGTAGCCCCTTTAGACCTTCTTTCAAGATTGGTTTTGAGTCTATGAAGTTCCTGAGCTGTTGTTTATCCAAGAAATAGTGTATGGTTCCTTCGAGTTTGAGTGAGAGTTTAGCCGGATGAAGTATTCTTGGTGAGGCATTCATTTTGTTGAGTTTTTTCACTATGTCCCACCATTGTCTTCGGGCTCAGAGGGTTTCTTCTGACAAATCGGCCGTAAATCTGAGGGGTGCTCCTTTGTATGTGATTTCCTTCCTTGACCTTGCTGCTTGCAGAATTGTGTCTCTATCCATGGTATCCGTCATTCTGACTATGATATGCCTTTGGGTCTTTTTATTCGGGTCTCTTTTTGCTGGTACTCTTCGGACTCCTTGTATCTGGATGCCTGCCTTCTCCAGCTCTGGGAATTTCTTAGCATTGATATCTTTGACTGTGTTTTTTTCATTGGGATTGCTTCCCTGCGGTTCTGGTACTCCAATGATTCTTATGTTGTTCCTCTTGAAGTCATCCCCCAGGGCTCTGATTCGCTCTATAGCCATTTTGAGGTCTTTGGCCATGATTTGTTGTTGTCTATAAGCTTTCTGCAGCTCATCTTCCAGATCACTGATTCTGTCTTCGGCTGTAGTCATTCTGCTGTTGAGGGCATCTAGTGAGATTTTTATTTCATCTACCGATTCCTTTATTTGTGAGACTTCGTTCGAAGGTTTGAAATTTCTGCTCTCATTTCTGCTCTCATTTCTTCCTGTATTTTCTTGGTAGACCGTTCCAGCGCTTCATTCATCTCCTCCCTTAATTTATTGGATGTCTGTTCCATATTTGCTTGGAGTAGGTCGACTCTCCTCCAGATTTCCTCTCTGAATTGTTTATCTGAGAGGTCGTAGATGTGAGAAGCCCCTGTTGAGGTTTCTGGTATCTTTTCTTCCCCCTCTCTTCGCGGAGGGGATTTTCGCTGCTTCTTCATATTGTCATGGAAGTATAGAGTTGGCACCTTGTAGTTATTTATTCCTCTTCCTTTTTGTGGGAAGAAGGGGCTCCGGTTGTGCTAAACTTCCCTTATTCAGTGATAGTTTTTATACTGTCAGCCTAAGCTAATGGCTATTTTGCGTAAGTGTTTGAGATCGCAAAAGTGAATTTTCAAAGGAATACACAGTACCGATTGAGCTGAGGTAGCAAAGAATAACTGCGGCCGAGTTAGCGTTGGCCGCTCCGAAAGTAGGCCACGCCCACTTTGAGACCACGCCCACTAAGACACAGGCCACGCCCCCAGTGTCTTCCTGTTGATGGGGGGGACGGGAGGGCGTGGCCGAGGGATGGTCCTCGTACCTGAAGGAGGTGCGCAGTTACAAGCCGGTTCGGGAGACGGGGTGCGCAGGGCGAGCGCGGAGTGGCTTCAGAAACTCGGGGGTCGCAGACGGCAGCAGGAAGTGGCCAAAAGTAAATTTTAATAAATCTTTCTCTCTGCTTATTTTCACAGTAGTCCCTCAAGTAAAATTTTTATGAATTTTTATAATTATATACGGTTCTATTAGTGAGTTACTCATTTAAATATCTTGCCTTATTTGATTACCTATATTGATCAAACACTTATTATTTAAACATTAAAGGCTCACTTTGTGGCTGGTGCTTTGCATGTTATTTTAAATTGATAAATCTTATTCTATGGTATAATCATTTTATAGATAAAATATTCATGTACAAGAAAAGTTACCTGTTCAGGAGCTGAAGCAATCATAGGAGGTAGACCTTTCACATGGCCAACCCAGTTTCAGTCTCCAACATCCCATATGGTCCCCAAGCTTGCTAGGAGTGATTCCTGAGCACAGTAGTCCCCACACATCTCTGGGAGTGACCCAAAACCCTTAATAATAATAATAATAATAATAATAATAAAAGAGTAATTGCTCAGAATGTCTTAGACATGCTATTTAGCTTGCTTAAAGTTACATGTTGTGGTTCTAACTCAATGTAACAAACTCTAATTTGGTTTGGGGGACACACTTGTACTCCCACCAGCACTCAGGGGCTACTCATGGCTTTGGTACTCAGAAGGACCATGGGATTCTGTGGATCTAACTAGGAATTTCCGTATGCAAAGTGTGGCTTTGAACTACTTCTCCAGCCCCAACAAAGTGTAGTTCTTAATTTGGGGGTCATAACAACTACCATTTGATATCTCTCCTAATTATCCTGAAATTTGACTATTCTTAATTTCTACTTTGGAATATGGATACCTTAATATCATTGTTCTTATGTGAATCATGGCCATATTTTGAATTTATGTACTAGATATAATTTTAACTATTATTGAACATAGAAATATTCTAATCTAGTTGGCTAAAACCCAATATAAATTTTATTAGATAAATTTATTTTCTTTTTTTTCTTTTTTTATTTATTTATTTTTTGAGGGTACAGTTACAGATTTATACATTTTTGTGCTCATGTTTCCCTCATACAAAGTTCGGGAACCCATCCCTTCACCAGTGCTCATTCTCCACCACATATAAACCCATCATCCCTGCCATCCTCCCCAATCCCATCTCCCCCCACCTCACCCTGCCACTGTGGCAGGGTATTCCTTTTTGTTCTCTCTCGATAAATTTATTTTCATTCTGAGTTTGTGATTTCTGATTTCATAATCTCTGAAGGATTTCCTGGACATCGTGAAGTTGAAGTTAAGTATGTAGACTTCGGTAATACTGCAAAAATAACTCTTAAAGAAATGCGTAAAATCAAGGATGAGTTTCTGAAGCCCCCAGAGAAGGTAATCTACTTATTGTGAATCAGAGTAAAACTATTAGCACAAAAAAACTTAGCACAAATATGAAAGCATTTTTAGAAGCAATTTTTCACGATATACATATTCTATTGACTGTTATTTTGTCTCTAAGTAATTTGATAGAAAGGATATTTTGTCTGTAAATAATTTGACACAGAAGAGTTCTGTAATTGTTGTTTAAGAAATATGTATACCTGGAGGAGCTGGAGCAATAGCACAGCGGGTAGGGTGTTTGACTTGTACGCGATCGACCCAGGTTTGATTCCCAGCATCCCATATGGTCCTCCCGAGCACCACCAGGAGTAATTCCTGAGTGCAAAGCCAGGATAACCCCTGTGCATCGCCAGGTTTGACCGCACCCCCCCCCCAAAAAAAAGCAAGAAATATGTATACCTGGAGCTGGGGCCATAGTACAGTAGGTAGGATGCTTGCCTTACTTGCAGTCAACCTAGATATGATCTCTAGCACCCCATGTGGTCCCCACTAGGAGTGATCCTTGAGTACAGAGGAGTAAGCCCTGAGCCTTGCCAACTCTGGCCCAAAAACAAAACAAAAAGAAAACTAATGAAAAAAAGAAATAGATATAACAGGAAATAATCATTAATTCTAAATGTTTATATATGCATTTATATGTGTGTCTGTGTATTTACATGTAGTATTTTGATTTTATGTAAGAGTTTCATGTTTGGGGTCAGAGAGAGTTCAGGGTTAAGGTGTTTGCCTTGCACACAGCCAAACCAAATTTAATTCTGCACACCACATGTGATCTTCTGAGTACCACAGATTATGTCCCACTCACCCCACCAAAAAAATAGTTTCATGTTTAATGAGTCAGAAAGAGAGAGACAGACATAGAAAGATTGCACTCATCTGTGGTATATAGAATAAAATAACAGAGTGGGAGACTAACACCCAAGAATTGTAGAAATAAGTACCAGGAGGTTGACTCCATGGTTTGGAGGCTGGCCTCACATTCTGGGGAAAGGGCAACTCAGAGAAGGGATCACCAACTATAATGTAGTCGAAGGCCATGCGGGGGAAGGGTGTTGCGGGCTGAATGAGGGCTAGAGACTGAGCACAGTGGCCACTCAACACCTTTATTGCAAACCACAACAGCTAATTAGAGAGAACAGAAGGGAATGGGGGTGGGGGGAGGTGGGATTGGGGAGGGTGGGAGGGATGCTGGGTTTACTGGTGGTGGAGAATGGGCACTGGTGAAGGGATGGATTCCCGAACTTTGTATGAGGGAAGCATGAGCACAAAAGTGTATAAATCTGTAACTGTACCCTCACGGTGATTCACTAATTAAAAATAAATAAATTAAAAAAATAATAAAAAATTTTTAAAAAGTTAAAAAAAATAGTTTCATGTTTGATATGTAAATAATAGCTGATTGCAGGTGGACTGCTGATGTGATCCTCTTTGTTTATAAGAATATATGGTATGTGCCAGAGAGATAAATCTGGAAAAATTAATTAAATTTATCCTTCTTTTGAAATCCTCAGAGATAAACAAGATTAAAGGAACTTGTTTTCTTATTTCTGTACTATGTTAATGGAAATTTTATTACTAACTCCTGGCTCTGCACTCAGGAATCACTCCTGGCAGAGCTCAGGGACCATATGTGGTACCAGGATTGAGCCTGGATTGGCCATGTGCATGGCAAGCACCTTACCCACCACACTTATTACTCTTGCCCTAAGAAATATTATTTTTAGAAATGTGTGAATGTTTAAAAAAAAATTGAAGCTGTAGATAAACAGAATTAGGCAAATCACTCAGATTTATTCAAAATGTTTGAATATGTACTTCTAAGATGAATCTTTTGTTTGTAATCTAGTATGATTAGACTTTATAGGAATAGACTCTATAGAGTGTAGCACAAGTATCTGGTGATTCTTTAGAAATTCTTGTTATTTCATTCTCTGATTATACAATAATTTATTCTCCCAAATACTCTGCTGACTCCAGTTATTTGCATTTAAAATATGGCTTAATATTAAGTAGCACCTTTGCACATTTAGTTTATAAATATATTTTAAGTTCAGATACAAGTATGGGTCTAGACAAGCTTACATAAAACTATTTTTAAATATAATGTAGAAACTTTCTTAATGCAGTTTGGTTTCACACAGGCAATTAAATGTAAGCTGGCCTATATTGAACCATGTAAACGGACCAAACAGTGGCCCCAAAAAGCTAAAGAAAAATTTGAAGAAAAGACTCAAGATAAATTTATGACCTGCTCAGTCATTAGTAAGTTATTTCCATTTTTATGAGTTGTTATGTCCTTCCCAGACAGCAGAGCCTCGTATGTTACCCGTGGCATACTCGATATGCCAAAAGTAGTAACAACAGTCCTCATTCCCTTGATCCTGAAAGAGCCCCAATATACCATCCAGCTACACTAGCATGCCACAGGGACGAATGGAGACGTTACTGGTGCCCGCTCAAGCAAATCAATGAACAACAGGATGACAGTAATACATTGATACACTTATGTCCTTACAAAAAAATTATATAAAAATAACACCATTTCCAGGTTTCAGCAAAAATTCATCATCACTAATACTGAGAATGAACATTTATTGAGAATTAGATACAGTGAAATAACAGTTTCCTTAGAGTCTTTTAATACCTGAAGTCAGAACACAAGGCATAGTTAGCCTTGAAAATGAAGTCACCGTGAATACATGATGACTTAAAAAGTGATGAAGTCAGAAAGTCACTTATTTTATTTCTGTTTGCTTTGTTTTCCTGGGGCCCTAGCTCTGGTTTGGGTATGATTATTTTGCAGGAAAGTAAGAGGAAGTGAGACAAGATTAATAAAATCTTGTCTTATTTTGTTTTATTTGACTTTGGGGCCACGCAACATCTTATAGCCTAGTTCTCCCTCTGGGAGAACCCACAAGCTACTGAGAGTTTCCTGCCCATGTGGGAGAGCCTCGAAAACTCCCCATAGTGTATTCATATGCCAAAACCAGTAACAATGCTGAGTCTCATTCCCCTGACCCTGAAAAAGCCTCCAATGCGGCACCATTGGGAAGGACAAGTAAAGAGAGGCTTCTAAAACCTTAAGGCTAGGACGAATGGAGATGTTACTGAGACCGCTCAAGAAATTCAACGATCAACAGGATGATGATGATGATGATGATGATGATGATGATGATGATGATGATGATTTGACTTAATTTCAACAGCATATTTTTAGCATACTTTGGGAAAAGTTATTTCTTTTGGAACAGTTTGAGACTAAGACACAGGGGCTGGAGTGATAGCACAGCGGGTAGGGCATTTGCCGTGCACGCGGCCGACCCAGGTTCGATTCCCAGCATCCCATATGGTCCCCCAGCACCACCAGGAGTAATTCCTGAGTGCAGAGCCAGGAGTAACCCCTGTGTATTGCTGGGTGTGACCCAAAAAGCAAAAAAAAAAAAAGAGAGAGAGAGACTAAGACACAGATTTCTGTTAACCTATTTTGTAGCTGCAAAATTTCTGAAAAATCAAAGTTTTAATGGCAAAACCTGATTAGAACTCATATGAAATTGTTTTTGACCTTTACCTCCCCTACAGTGAATAGTCATACATTCCACTTTGGGATGGTAATGGTGTAGAGCTACTTCCTCAAAATTTCCCAGGGGATTTAATAAGTATGCAGTATATGTTTTATACTGTTCCAGTTTGAAGTGTCTAGATATATTAAGAATATGTTTTCCATGTGGATATTGTTAACTTTCCACAACCATAACCATGCATGTATTGAGCTTCCTATTAGTGCAATATATATAGGATCATGTGACAATCAACTCTATCCAATAGTTCTCACTCTTACCATACTACCATTAAATGAATCCAACTACCGTATGATTATTCACCTATTTTGTTTCAAGGAAACTGAAACTTGGATATAGCTGCTCAGGGTCGTGTAACCTTAAAAGAAGACAACATCTCTATGATAATGTATTCAGTTCATTGAAACAAAGTTCTGAAAAAATAATTCTTCTTAAGTAAAATGTAATTATAAAAATTACATCCTTATATCTGACTTCTCTGAGATGGATACCAAAACCTTTACCAGTGTTAATGCTTGTTAATGGTTTGTCTTTATTTCAAATTAAAATTCTGAGTAGCAGCTACCAACTTTTGTCTAAAGGTGTAAACATAAAGTGATCTTGTGCATTTCCAAATGATAAAATATATTCATCTTTTTTTCAGTTATTGTATGGTTCTCTTTGTGCTATTCTTTTAAAAACTGCAAACCTTCTCAAATAATCTCTGGCCTGAATGAACTCATTCATTTCTTTTGATCTCTGGAACTTGATTGAATTTGATAAGACACTTTAAAATCACAACAGAATACTTCAGTGAATATATATGAGTTTTTGTTTTTTCTGATATAACTTTTAACCTCTTTAAAAACATTACTCAATAACTTAAAATATTAGCTTGCAAATATGATGGACAATACAATTACATTTCAGCAAAATGTTTTCCCCAAGAGACTGAACATCAGTCAACAAAATCCTCATCTATGTGTAATAATTTCCAATTTTTAATTGACTCATTTAGTATATTTATAACTTATTTTTTCCTTAAACTGTAATATTAATGATTCTGCAGAAATTACAGAAGATAATGTGCTCGTAGTAGAACTTTTTGATTCTCCTGGTGTTCCTGAGATGACTCCTACTAGTATTAATGACCAGCTAGTCAAAGAAGGCCTAGCATCTTATGAAGTAGGGTAAGTGAAACTGTATAGTGGCTTTATTTAAGTCCTTTTGTAATATTTGGTCACAAGAAGAGAAGTTGTTCTATTGTGTTCCATTAGATATCTACATCCACAAATCTGGGGAATTTTTCTCTGTTGGGAGTCCAAAAAGATGGAGGGAATAACAAATGGCATCTTTAGTCTCAGGAAGAGTAGAATGGTCTTCCCTCATCTTAAAATTTTTGAAGCCAAGAGAATGACTACTAGAAATTGAAGGAAAATATTGTTCAAAGGTCTGAAAACCATTTTGTTCACAGGAGGCTGGGTTTAACACACATAAACACACACACACACACACACACACACACACACACACACGCATGCACTTCATGGTCTATTAAACACTACCAGAAGGAGCCCAAAACCAAAATATTTCTAAGTAAAGGAGACTGGCATCTTCTCTGTAGAATGCCTCCTAGGCAGCCTTTAGTTCCTGTTTAAGAAGAGAGTTAAAGAGTAGGAGCCTAATATCCAAGAATAGTAGAAATAAGTACCAGAAAGTTGGCTCCATGGCTTGGAAGCTGATCTCACATGCTGGGGAAAAAAGGCAGGTTAGATAGAGAAGGGAACACCAAGTAAAATTGGTTGGAGACCACGCATGGGAAGGGAGATGCGTGCTGAAAGCAGACTAGAGACTGAACACAATGGCCACTCAATACCCCTATTGCAAACCACAACACCCAATTGGAGAGAGAGAGAGAGAGAGAGAGAGAGAGAGAACATAAGGGAATACCCTGCCACAGAGCCAGGGTGGGGTGGGGTGGGGGGAGATGGGTTGGATGGTGGAAGGCATTTATTGGTGGTGGAGAACGGGCACTGGTGGAGGGGTGGGTTCGTGAACACTGTATGAAGGAAACACAAGCACAAAAATGTGTAAATCTGTAACTGTACCCTCACGGTGACTCACTAATTAAAAAATAAATAATTTTTTTAAAAGAAAAAAAAAAGAAGAGAGTTAAGCATGAAATGGGGGGGTCGTAGAGAATAAGCCTAGTGGTAGAGTAGCCCACTTTCTAAATATGATTTTTTTCTTTTGGTCAAGATAGACTTTTTAAAAAAGAACCATACTTGAGTCACTGTGCTAATTTTACCCAGGACAAGCTAGTGGTTAAAAAAGCCTGTAACAAAAAGAAAGGAAAAAAATTGAGCTGTAGTGATAGCACAGCGGGTAGGGCATTTGCCTTGCACTTGGCCAACCTGAGTTCAATTCCCAGCATCTTATATGGTCCCCTGAGCACTGCCAGGAGCAATTCCTGAGTGTATGAGCCAGGAGTGACCCCCATGCATTGCCGGGTGTCGTGACCCAAAAAGAAAAAAAAAAAGCTTAAGAGAGGGGAGGAAATAAAGAAAAACACTTAAATATATGCTTCGTTTATTTTTAAGTCAGGATTATTGAGATGTACAATAAAAATTCATGTTTTTTTAGGTGCATAGTTAGGAGTTTTGATAACATTCATAGAGCTGAAGAGCTAAACTTAGACCAAAAGTTTCCCTTAGAATCAGTCCCCCTCTCTCCACACAGTACCTTGGCATCTAATGATCTAATTTCTGTGTGTAATTTTGACTCTCCTGTGACTTCATGTTAATGAGGTCAGATAGTGTGTTGCTTAGATATTTGATTTATTTTCCCATTTATCATGCTTTTTTGGGATTCTCCCATTTTGTTGCATGTATCAGTTTTATTGCTCACGAGTATTCCTTATTTGGTCAGTTTTTATTATTCACCAGATTCATCACAATAACATACATTCCCTGACCAATTGTTGAGCATTTGGATTATTTTCTGTTCAGGAAAATTTTATGAATAAATTGCAAACATTCATATACAGGTCTTTGTGTGTATGTTGTGTGTATACATATAGTGTGTATATATATACATATACACATACACTCTTCAGTAAATACCTAAGATATAAATTAATCAGCATTTTAGCAATATGAAACACAGATATGAACTGGGGAGATAAGGCAGTTACATTGCACTCAGCCAGCCCCAGTTCTATTCCCAGCACTTCATGTCATCCCTAGAGCATTGACAGGAGTAATCTCTGAGAATGCCATACATAAGAATAGTGGAAACAACTAGTTTTGGTGGGGATTTTGTAATAAGCTTCCCTTCACTGCTAGTGGAAATGCTTTCTTGTAGTTATTTGCTGTGTATAGAATTTCTTTGGTCCATGTCTCTTTGCATTTTCCCTTTTAAATACATAGCACAGCAGTAAGGCATTTGCCTTGCACACGATCGACCCAGGTTTGATTCCTTCACCCCTCTCAGAGAGCCTGGTAAGCTACCGAGAGTATCTTTCCCGCATGGCAAAAGCCTGGCAAGCTACTCGTGGTGTATTCAACATGCCAAAAACAGTAAGAAGTCTCACAATGGAGACATACTGGTGCCCACTCGAGCAAATCGATGAGCAATTGGATGACAGAGACAGTGACTGTCATTGAAATGTTAGTTTTCTTTATATATTCTAGATACAAATTCTTTTAGTTTTGCAATTGTCTTTCTATCTGTGTCCTCCTTATATAGTATGTTACCTTTATGGCTGGACAGCTTGTTTCTTCTAAGTACTGAGTAATATTTCGTTGTGTAACTCTGAGACATATTGGTTGCTCTTGAGTTCGACTGCTCTGTTATTCATGTCTGGACATAGTTTTCTCTTTTTTCCCCCCTTGGATGAGGGTGGCGGTGGGGCCACACCCAGTGGTATTTGGATTTATTCCCAGTTCTGTTCTCAGAGATCACTTTTGGAAGTGCTTGGGGATCACATCCAATGCCAAGGATAAAAAAAGAGTTGCTATGTCCAGGCAATTGCCTTAACCCCTGTACAATCTCTCTGACCCTGGACATAGTTTACAGTTCCCTCGGGAGTGTGGTTGCTGTATCCTATGGTAGAAGTATGTTTAGTATGGTAACAAATAACCAAATTACCACCTAAAGTAATAGGATCATTTTGTTTTTACACCAAAAATGAATGAGGCTTTCCTTTCTACCATTTTGTGTTGTCAGCTCCAGATTTTGACCATAGGAATAGATACTGTTGTCATAGTAACTTTTTTTGTTTCAATATTTAGTGCCCCACAGACCTACAATGTAGAGAATCTTTCCTAATGCTCTTTACCATCTCTGTTTTTTTCTTGGGGAGGCAAATTTTAAAGTTTGGGCTCAGTTTTAAATTGGGTTATCATTGCATTTTAGTACTTTGTATGTTTTGGGAAATATTCCTATATCACTGGTCTCTTGCAAATATTTTCAGACATTGACTTTCACAGAGTATAGTTTTCTTGAATCTAAGTGGAATTTATCTTACCAGTTCTCTCTTTGTGGATCATGATAAAACTATATTTAAATGTTATATTTCCCTTTGTTTTAAACAACTCAAGAAATTAATACTCAAAATTCATTTAATACCAAAAGCAGAACACACAATGCACCTGTCACCTCACTATTAGATGTTAATATTTTTACAAGAATACATAAACCATACAATAAATTAGTTACATTGTCAGAACTTAGAGATACAGTTCTTAGCATTGTGTTCTTTGAGTTATGCAGTTAGCCAGTTATATCACTAATGATATAGATATAATGATTATATATAGTTATATGTAATATAAAATAATGTTATATATGTAATATATAATGATATAATGATAATGATATAGGACTGCTCACAATCCTAACATCACTAATGATAGGAGTGACAACATTGATTCTAGGATCCCTTTGCTACTATTAAGTGTTTTAATTAATATTAAGTAATATGCTGTCAGCAGCTCCACACAAATTGGCTATTTTCTATCTGATTTTACCAAAGTCAGGAGCAAAAGGAAAACATATTTTATTAAAGCACACTCACAATTAGAAAACTTGGGGCAGCTGTGTTGGGTAGGCAGCAGAGTATTGAATTTAAAGGGAAATCATTATGCATTCTTGATAGTGGTTTGATCAGCTAGCAGAATGTATCACCCATCAGTTATAATCAAGGATACCCAGCTAATCCCATGAATGTTCCTCTTCATAACTATGTATCTGTTCAGTTTTTTTTTATCGAATTTCTGTGAGATACAGTTAAAAAGCTTTCATGATTGAACATCTAATCTTTGATAAGGGACCAAGAAATGTGAAGTGGAGCAAGGAAAGCCTTTTTAACAAATGGTGCTGGCATAACTAGACAACCACATGCGAAAAAATGGGCTTGGACCTCAACCTAACACCATGCACAAAAGCCAGATCAAAATAGGTTAAAGACCTCAACATCAGACCAGAATCCATTAGGTACATTGAAGACAAGGTCGGCAAAACTCTCCATGATATTGAAGCTAAAGGTATCTTCAATGATGACATACCACTGACCAAGCAAGTGGAAACAGAGATAAACAAATGGGACTATATTAAACTAAGAAACTTCTGCACCACAAAAGATGCAGTGGCCAGAATACAAAGACAAACTACAGAATGGGAGAGGATATTCACCCAGTATCTATCTGATAAGGGGTTAATATCAAGGATATATAAGGCACTGGTTGAACTCTATAAGAAGAAAACATCCAACCCCATCAGAAAATGGGGTGATTAACAGAAACTTTCTCAAGGAAGAAATATGAATGACCAAAATTTCATGTGCCTATTGCCATCAATCTGTCATATCCAGAGAAGTGTCTGTTTATTTACTCTCCATTTTTTGATAGTGTTCTTGGAGGATTTTTTGGTGTTTATTGTTTATGTTTGTGAGTTCATTATATATCTTGGATATTAAACCTTTATCTGATGTGTTGAGTGCAAATATTTTCTTCCATTCAATTTGTTGTCTTTTAGCCTGTGGTTTATTTGGGTCTCTCTCTTTCTCTCTCTCTCTCTCTCTCTCTCTCTCTCTCTCTCTCTCTCTCTCTCTCTCTCTCTCTCTCCTCTCTCCCGCTTCTCTCTCTCACCTCTCTCCCTCTCTCCCTCCTTCCCTCCCATGCCAACAAGTTTCTCATCAAGAAACTTTTTAATTTGGTGTAGTCGCATTTATTTCTAGATGCTTCAAATCCAAATGATAATCTAACTGGATAGAGTATTCTTAGATGTTCAGTTTATTGAGTTTTTGTCTTCTATCCCTATATACTCTCATAAAGTCTTATTTAATAGATTTGTAAATCTTACAGGCTTTCCTTTGTGTGTAAAACACAAAAATAAAAAGAAAGTTGAGCGCGGCGAGGCAGGTGAAGGAACGGAACGGAGCTAAGATGGTTGGTCTCACTCACAGTTTATTCCAATCTCATCTCCATTCTCCTCTGATTCTCCTCCTGCTTCTTCCTCCCCCATGCTTCTTCATTCTCCTTCTCTGCTCCTCTCTCGATCTGTGGATCTGCCCCCGTGGATCTGGCCCCCAACCCACTCTTACAGCCTAGTTAAATCTCCACAGCATGAGGGGGTTGGGGCCTACCCATAGGTGTGGTCAGCAATAGGGTAAGGTTCCTTTCCCTCAGGGGATGCTTCTCCTAGGACTTAATTCTCTTTCAGCAGGACCATCACCCAAGGGCGGAGTCCCATGAATGTGTTTCTCTTCTCCTCAGCCAGCAAACATATAAGAATTCATAATATTAATCATTTTGTATGGACACAATAAGAGATGCATTAAAGCTTATAGAATTGCTCTCCTGGGGCCATCTCAATCTCAGACTACAGTGCTCAGGCCAGAACAGTCTTTCCTATCCCTAGCAGGGTCCCAGTCTCATAATTACTATTGGATCATGACAGCATTTGTCTATGATCAAGCTCTTAACTTATAGTTAAGAATTAGGCACTTTGGCCAGGTCCATCTCGATGCCAGGGTAGCACATAACTCACCGCTTGCCCTGGATCCTTCCCGTCCCACGTCGGGGACCCTACTTTGGGGTGCTAGGAACTGAGGGCAACTGAGACTTAAGTGGAGAAAGCAGATGCCCAGAAGGGAATAATATTCGAGGCCAATTAAGTCTTAAGTTATAAAAACATAATATTGTCTTCTTGTGTCTATACAAAAAAGACATAGCTTTAAAGTAAATTATTCAAAAGGCATAAAGAGGAGAGAAAGGCAATGTTATAATATTCAGTGTCCTAGGAAGTTCTGACCTTACCAATTAACAGAGTTTGATTAAGGGAAGAGCAGATAAACTGGTAGAAATGGTTACAGATAAACAAAGGAATGGGAGTGACTCGGGAGCACTTTGATGGGTGAGACTGATAAACCTAAGCTCCTAGTGGCAAGGGGGAAAGGACAAACCAATGATATCCAACACTTTGTATAAGGGCTCTGTTTTGTATCTTGCTTTCAATGTTCTGTATCTTTGAATTTTGTCACACTGAGTACAGTGTATCTTGGCGTTTTCCTACTTGAGTCTGCTTTTGCTGAGACCCTTCAGGCCTCATTGATCTTGGTGCCCGTATTCCTCAACTTTAGGTAATTCTTATCAATTATTCCTTTTTTTTCATCAAATTTACCTGCCTGTTCTCCCTGGATTTTGATGATTTTGATGTTGTTTCTTTTGAACTCATCCCATCGTTCTTAGGCATGCTCTTCATTTCTCTTTAGACCATTTTCTACCTTCTGTTGTTTCTTAAGAATTTCCTCCTCGAGAGAGAGAACAAGGGGGAATGCCCTGCCACAGAGGTGGGGTGGGGTGGGGAACATTGGTGGAGAGGACTTGGCACTGGTGGAGGGATATAAATAAAATGCAAACATGAAAGTTCATAAGTTTGTAACTGTAACTCATGGTGATTGACTAAAAAAAAAAAAGTCACCATTTGCCCACCAAAAAAAACCCAAAGAGTTTCCTCCTCATGTTGGAGCTCCTTGATCTTTTTGCTCAACTGCTGTTATTCTGCTGTTCAGAGATTCTACTGAGTTTTCTATATCACCTCCAGGCTCTTCATGTTTGATGTGGTAGTTTTGTCTTTTCAACCTATAGTTTCTTATGCTGTGCTGACTACCTGTGCCATCATTTCTTTGGCTCATTAAATATTTCATCATGGTGTCACTAAAGTCATAGTCTGAGGATTTATTGAGCTGGTCAGTGTTGCTTCTGCTTTCAGGGATGCTGTTTTCACTTTTTTTACTTGATGGGCTTCTACATCATGTTTTCCCCATTGCTTTACCAGGTTTTTGTTTTGTTTTGTCTTATTTTGGTTTTTTGCTGTGCTAGGGGTGAGTCTTTGATCCCCTGATAGATGCTGAGGGATTAGGCTGAGGGTTGCTGTTTTCCTTCTCTGTGTGTCTTCATTGAAAGACAGGGAAGTAAAACTGAGCAGTGTATGATTTGCTGAATAAATCTGTTGCATTACTATGTATGTGTCTGTGCGCTTGCGGGGCTGTTGTGTTTCTATTGCGCAAATCAGGTGTGGAGACTGCTGGGCCAAGCTTGCATATAGGGGCTCTGCCTCCTGTTCTGAGTAAGCCCAGTGATGGCCGCTGGAGACTAGCCTCACCTGGAGTGGTGGAGCTGCAAGCAAGTTCGGGAGCTGTAATGCGGACCCTTAATAGGGCAAAGGTTGGGTGTGGAGGCTCTTGGTTTGTTGTTATTGCTGTTAAGGTAGTTTTTTTGGTTTTGTTTTTTTTGGTGAAGCAAGAAAGTTTTATTGAAACTTATTTAAGGTGTGATGGGAGAGAAAGGGAGATGTACACTCAAGAGAACACAGGCTTTTCCAGAGGAGAAGTAAGCAAAGATACAGAGACAAGCAAGGAAGAACACGGGCTTGAAGAGCATGCCAAGTAAAATCATTTAAACGAAGGAGAATTCTCCAAAGATAGAAAAGCCAAAATAAACACAGTTTGTACTTTGAAGACCATATGGGTAGCCCTGAGATGGAGTGCTGTGAAGGAGAGATTATACCACCAGAGTTGGAATGTGGAGGATCTTGAAGTTGAATGCCTTCTTAAAACTGCTTTCTAGGGGCTGCAGAGAGAGTATAGTGGGCAGGCAGCCAACCCAGGTTCTAGCTCCAGCACCTCATATGGAGTGATCCCTGACTCTAGAGCCAGGAGTGAGCCCTAGGCACAGTCCCTTGTGGCCCAAAAAGACAATAAAATTTATCTATATAGTACAGTTAGAATTCCTGCACAGCAGAGCCTGGCAAGCTCCCTGTGGTGCATTTGATATGCCAAAAACAGTAACAATAACAGGTCTCACTCCCCTAACCCTGAAAGAGCCTCCAATCATTGGGAAAGACGGGTAAGGAGAGGCTGCTAAAATCTCAGGGCTGGGCCAAATGGAGATGTTACTGATGTCTGCTCCAGTAAATCGATGAACAACGGGATGAAAGTGATACAGTGAAAGTGATCTTTTTGTTTGATTTTTGTTTGGTTTTGTTTGGACAATAGGTTTATTACTGTCTTTGCAAAGTCTCTGTAAAAAAAAAAACAATGATTTGATTTTATCTCCCAACAGTTTGTCTTGAACTCTGAGGAAGCTTCCTTTCTTCTGAACTACCCAGTCTTTCTTCTGAGCAAGAGATATTTTGGGACAATCCCACTAATATTTTAAGATTTCTCTCATTTTTTTGACTTTTGCGGTCACACCTGGCATTGCTCAGGGGTTACTCCTTGCTCTGCACTCAGGAATTACTCCTGATAGTGCTTGGGGGACCATATAAGATACTGGAGATCAAACCCGGGTTGGCAGTATGCAAGGAAAACCCCGTACCCGCTGTACTATGGCTCCAGTCTCTTAACTTCTTAGTTTTCTTCTTCTCATATATATTACACACACATACATACACACACTTTATATATACACCTTATATATATACCTTATATATATATACACCATATATATATATACATATATATAGCCATATGAGCTTTCTACTGCATCTCCTCTATCATGTCTGGAGTTATGTTGTTCTTTATATGTTGAGAAAACTTTCTTGTAGGCATTTTAATCTTCTTCCACTAGGTAATGTATATACTCTGTAATGTTCTGCCACATAGTGTGTTTCTGATATACTTCAGCATTAAATTCCTTAGCTTCAAAGTCATAACCAGGGAGTCATTTGGTACTGTGAGGAATAAAAAAAGCCTCCATCCACAGCTCCTTCAGGGGCCCCAAAAACTTTGTTTCCAGTAGTTGTTCTGACAAGTCCTGCATTCAAATAACAGGTTGTTCATCAGATTGTCCATCAATGCTTTCCACATTATATTAATCTCCAGTGACTTCCACTTACCCTTGATAAATTTTGTCCATGCCAAATCTATTGAGAAGCCTGTGGACCAGCAGCAGGACAATACCCTGCAGCATAATTTATCAGGTCAACATTCACATCATTAAAAATTCATGAACATATGCTGCACAAACTATCACATCTCCTATACAGTCATAAGCAACCTGGCAAATGATGTCTGTTGGTTACACAGACTATTGTTCTGTATTTTGGTGCATAGTACTTATTTTTATCCTGTATTACCAAATGTTTATGAGCATAGTATCCATTTTGTCCTCTCGTCATCTTCTAAATTTTTCATGGTATCTCTTGAAATACACCTTATTCTTGACAACTTTAACAAACTCCATCCTGCAGAACAGAAACCATCGTTTGTGGCTTGACACAGAACTACAAGTTGAGCAGACCTCTGGAGGGAAGAAAAGATGTTTTTATTTTCTTCGCCAGTGGTATTATGTCATTTATAACCCTCCCTTCCTCCCTCTCTCCTCTCCTCCCACCCCATTCTGTTCAGGTATTCCAAATCGTCTTGGTTCAACCTTGGTTCACCATACCATATTTGGGGGAAAAGGAGACCACCACCCACCAAGCTCCTCCAGATCCTTCCCAGGCAGTGAGGTGGGGGATTCTGATAGTGTATAGAAAGAACCACCTCCAGAGTACCATAGGCACCACAGGGAAATAACGCAGAAACCCATCACAAGGAGTGGATGAAGATGGGATCCCTAAAGCTTCAACAAGGAATGCTCATATACATAATATCGTCTCTGATAAAGAATTCAGAGACGAAATAGTGGGGATTTTAATGAGCCCATAGAAACAGTGGAATGGACATCCAGTAAAATACGGAAGAAAATGAAAGCAGAAATAATGAAATTACAAACAGAAATGGCATTAATTAAAAATTTAGTAGATGAAATGAAAAACTCAGTGGGTGCCCTTAACAGTAGAGCAACAACAGTTGAAAGCAGAATCAGTGAGCTTGAGAATAAGATGCAGAAAACCTCCAGGAAACAGCAAAGTTTTGAAAAAGTCTACAAAATAACTAAAGGGCATAACAAGAACTATGGGATGAATTCAAGAGGAACAACATAAGAATCATCGAAGTCCCAGAGGGACAGGGAGGCAATGAGATAGTAACAGTTAAAGACATCACTATTAAAAACTTCTCAGGTGGCTTTTTCTTTTTTAATTTTCAATTTTATTTCCATAATGTTGTTCACAATAATTGATTACATTAAATATTTCACCACCAATCCCACCACCATTACACCTTCCCGCCACCATTATTTTGTATTTTTCCACCACCCACTGGCGGATGCTAAATAATTTATTTTGGATTGCTTGTTATGAATAGTATGAGATGTCGCACCACTGCAAAAGCAGCTGCACACTCCAGGAATTCTAGAAATTTTAAATAACTGGCCCAAAGACATCTCTACAGCATGCCACTCTCTTCCGACATTCATTTGTGAGTCTCTGGATCGTGGCTTTTAATGCGCTTAAATGGCACCTGGAGGCAGTTCGTGGGCATGACTGCCAGGACACCAGAAGAATGAGGAGATGGGAAATGGCAGCCCATTCCTGACTTCTTAAGACCTGGAGTTTTCAGTCACTGGTTCCGCATACCTGGGTTTTTCTATAGGGTTCATTGGAGCAGGCTGGGGACTACGCCTGCTCCCCTCCAAGGCACCCCAGTGAAATCAGCCTGGCACAGGGTCCGGAGACATCTCTGCAGTGTGCTGTTCTCTTCCAAGATTTGTTTGTGAGTCTCTGGATTATGGCAGCTGGCTTTTTGGAAAACAATATGAACATTTCTCAAGAAACTAAAAATTGAGCTCCCATTTGACCCTACAATGCCACTTCTGGGATTATAACCTGGGGGTCCGAAAACACACAGCAGAAACACCATCTGCATTTCTGTGTTCATTGCAGCACTATTCACGATAACAAGAATCTGGAAACAACCAGAGTGCCTGAAAATAGATGAATGGATAAAGAAACTATGGTACATCTACACAATGGAATACTACATAGCTGTCAGGAAAAAATGAGTTCATGAAATTTACCTATAAATGGATGAACTTGTAGAGTATCATGCTTAGTGAAATGAGTCAGAAAGAGAGATACAGATATAGAATGACTGCATTTATTTGTGGGATATTAAAAAAAAAGTATGAAACTAATATCCAAGGCCAGGGAAAAAGGGGCCAGGAGGACTGGTCAGTGGTTGGGAATTATCACAAGGGTGTGGGGGATGAAGTGTAGTTAAGATAGAGAAGGGTCCATTTGACAATACTAGTTGGAAATGATCACTTTAAACAAGAATTGAGTGTTGAAAGTAGGTAAAGAGATATACGTGATAAACTTTCAGCATCTGTATTGCAGACCATAATGCCTAAAGTCAGAGATAAAAGAGGTGCCTGCCATAGAGGCAGGTGAGGGTGGAGAGTGACTTGAAGGGGTAGGAGGGAAACTTGGGGACACTGTTGCTGAGAAATTACACTGGTGGAAGAATGGGTGCTAGAACATTGTATGACTGAAATGTAATCATAAATAGCTTTGTATTGCTTTATCTCACAGTGATTCAATTAAATTTTTTTAAAAATTCCCAGTCAGTGGTTGAACATTGTATGACTGAAACCTAATCACAAACAGCTTTCTAAGGGTCTAACTCACAGTGATTCATAAAAATAAATAAATAAATAAATAAATGAGTCCCAGAGCTCAAGAATGCAGACATCTTTATCCAAGAAGTCCTAAAGGACACCCCAATAAAAAGGACTAAAGGACATATCCTAATCAGAATGACAGACACCATAGTCGAGATACAATACTGAAAGCAGCAAGATCAAGGAAATAAACTGCATACAAAGGAGCATCCCTTAGATTAGCATACCTACCAAATGAAATCAGGCCCAAGGACAATGATGAGATATTGTCATTGTCATCCCATTGCTCATCGATTTACTCAAGCGGGCACCAATAGTGTCTCCATTGTGAGACTTGTTGTTACTGTTTTTGGCATATCGAATATGCCACGGTAGCTTGCCAGGATCTGCCATGCGGGCGAGATACTCTCGGTAGCTTGCCGGGCTCTCCGAGAGGGGCAGAAGAATCAAACCCAGGTCGGCAACGTGCTGTCACTGTGTTATGCTGTGCAATCACTCCAACCCATGATGAGATACAGTTTAAAAAAAATTAACAAAATGGAGGCTTAACCATGAATTTAAAAATTAAATTTTTAAATAAAGTCTTTCCAGCTAGACTCTCATTCGGATATAAAGGAATGATACACAGATTCATGGAAAAACAGCCCAGGACCTTCATAGACTCAAAACCAATATTGAAAGAAAAACTCAAGGGGCTACTGTAAGGCAAGACAAACCCCACAAACACAGAAGTCCTCTAAAGAAAGATGGCACAAAACCCCATGACAATAATCTCTCTCAATGTGAGTGGTCTAAACGTAACAATTAAAAGACACAGGGTGGCACAATGGATTTAAAAATTGAATCTAACATTCTGCTGCCTGCAAGAAAAATATTTGAATAGTCAGAGCAAACCCAGACTCAAAGTGAAAGGCTGGAAAACAATTCTTCAAGCTAAGAACTTAAAAAAGCCAGGGTTATCTTATTGTACCACTTTAAATAATCTGTCTCTCTCTTTGCTCCTTGCCATTTTGATTACAATGTATCTTGGTATTGTTCTGCTTGGGTCTATTTTCTTTGGCCTCTGTGGGCCTCTTGTGTCTAATCACAACTTTGCCAGCAATAATTGGGGAAGTTTTCAGCTATTATCTCTTCCATTAGTCTTCCTCTTTCTCATTTTCTTCTCCAGATAGTCCTATGATTTGAAGGTATTTCATCTTCTGTTAATATTTTACATTTTCTTCCATTTTTTAAATTGCTTTTTTGTTGTCTCTTCTTTTGTGATGATAACTTTGTTTTGTCTCCTAGATCACTGATTTGGTCTTCTGCATTCTGTTGTGACGCTACTGTGTTCTTTCTCTCTTCCAATTCCATTTCAGTGTATTTTTTAATATTTACATCAGCTTTTCTTTGAGTTGACTGAATTCCTCTCCAGAGCTTCCTTCATTTTCTCTAGCAATATGAAGACTCCTGATCCTTGAACGTTGTCAAGGTTTTTGATGGGCTAGAGACATCCCTGAACTGTCCCTTTGATCCTTAGAAGGTAATTTCCTTGAACTTCTCATTGTTCCAACATGTTTCAATGAGTGTTAGCAATGGAGCTAGATAAGAGAGTTAGGATTCTGGGACTGGAGTGATAGTACAGCAGGTAGGGCACTTACCTTGCACACAGCTGACCCAGTTTTAATCCCCAGCACCCTGTATGGTCCCCCAAGCCAGTGAGGAGTGATCCCTAAGTTCAGAGCCAGGAATAAGTCCTGAACACCACAGGGTGTAGCTAAAAAAAATAATAACATAGGGTTAGAGATCTAAATACTCAACTGACAGCTCTTCATCCCAAGCTGGGTTGGATAGACTGGGGACAGGGCTACCTGATCAGTAGGATTACTGGATGCGGGTAGGTATAGGGTCTGGAGGGGTGGTCCTCTGGGCTGATACAGATCTATATTCAAAATCCAGCCATTCAGTACTCACCCAGGATTCAAGGGCACTCTTCCCAGCTAATTTTTTTAATTGAATTACTATGAGAATCAATGCTACAAAATTGTTTATGATTGAGTTTCAGTTATACAGTATTTGAGCAACCATCCCTTCACCAGTGTCCCCGGTTTTCCTTTCACACTCTCCTCCCAGTTTGCTTCTATGGCAAACACTTTTTACCCCTGTGGTTTACAATAAATACTATTACCTAAAGGATATTGTGTATTATTACTTTACCTCCTTTCAGCACCCAGTTCTTGTCCAGAGTGATCATTTACCACTATCATCACCATAGTGTTCCCTTCTCTGTCCTCTCCCCATTGTGACAAGCTTTCACTAAGTTTGGGGTATTATTCACCTGTTTCTTTATATCTAACAAATGAGTGAAATCACTACGTCCTTCTGTCCCTCTTTCACAGACTCATTTAACTCAGTATGATATCTTCCATGCTGTTATTTTTAATTTTTTTAAAGTTGTTCACAGTAACTTATTACATTCAATACTACAACACTAAGCTCAACACCATTACACCTTCCCACCACCGATATTTTGAACTTTTGCAACACCACCCAAGCCTGCCCCAATAACAGGCCTTAAATAATTTATTTTGCATTGATTGTTATGAATAATTCACTAAAAATGATCCCAAAAAGGTGCCTTAGAAGAAAATGTGTGAAGATTTTTATATCTCAGCCTGGAGCCATTATGCCCTTGTAATAAGAGATTTTACTACCATGCTGTTACAGGGATCCTTGTGTGCAAATATATCACTGTATTACTGTCATCCCATTGTTCATTGATTTACTCGAGCAGGTGCCAGTAATAGCTCCATTCGTCCCAGCCCTGAGATTTTAGCATTCTCTCCTTACTTGTCTTTCCCAATGATTGGGGGCTCCTTTCAGGTTCAGAGGAATAAGACCTGTTATTGTTACTGTTTTTGGCATATTGAATATGTCACGGGGAGCTTTCCAGGCTCTGCTGTGTGGGCAGGATACTCTTGGTAGCTTGCTGGGCTCTCTGAGAGGCATATATATTTATTTCCCTCTATGATGATGTGTGGCGGCCTCATGGTCCAGGAATATGTTCACTCATGTGTGAGGCTCGGCCTGAGAGTGTGTGGAAAGCGGCCTGGAGCGGGGCAGTGGTTGGGTAGTGGGGGTCGGCTGCCAGGGCTGGGTCCCTTGTGGTGGGGAGGGCTCTCACCCACCCCACCCGCGGGGCGCCCTGAGCGAAAACAGCCTGGTTCAGAGTCCGGTGGCATGGTTATGGGGGCCTCATTTCATGCTCCCTTCCAGGAGAAGCAGCCATGAGTTCTGGAGGGTGGCCAATGAGATTATCCAGCGCTAGTAGGAGGTGGCTTATGGGTGACCCTGGGTCACCTGAGACTGGGGGAAGCAGGCAGAGGATCTCTGCTCCCGGGTCCCATTGAGCCCAGAGTCCAAGATCATAAAGTTCCACATTACCTGGGTTTTGTGTGGGACTTCACTCATGCGTGAGGCTTGGAAGTTAATACAAGAATAAAATCGTGGGAGGGCCCAGAGTAATAGTGACATCTCTGACACTCTGACACCTCATATATAGTTCCCTAAATCCTGCCAGAAGTGATCCCTGAGCACAGAGCCAGGAGTGATTTTTTTTTAATCAAGATCAGTTGCCTTGTACTTTACACCTTATCCAATGGTGGTGTGCTTCTCCTGATATATCAGTGATGAGTATGAGATGTTGCTCCAGGATTTCTAAAATTTTGAATGGGGTGATATAGATGGAGTTAAATTTTTAACTGTATAGTGACTTTGGGGTCCAGAGGCATCTCTGCAACTTGTTGCTCTCTTCCAAGATTTATTTGTGAGTCTCTGGATCATGGCCATTAATGAGCTTATATGACCTCAGAGGTGTGTACTCCGAGGCTCCTGGAAGCTAAGAGATAAAGGGAAGTAGCCCATTCCCAACTCTGTGAAAGCCTGAAGGTTATGTTCACAAAACCGACATACATGAATTTTTTCAACAGATTCACTCACAGATGAGACTCATCTGAACCTGTGGATATCTGCCGTGGTCATGGCAGCAATTGAGTTTTGGAGGTTTTCAGCTGCCAGGGCTCTGCTGGGGCGGGTGTGTCCCTATACCCACCCCCACTCTGAGCTGATTTGGATATCACTAAGCGCTTTTTTTTTCAATTTTTTATTAATGAATCACCATGAGATACAGTTACAGGCTAACAAACTTTCATGCTTTCATTTCAGTCATACAATCATTGGGTACCCAACTAAGCTACTTTTTAAGTAAAAACTTATTTTCAGGTTTTCTTTTTGTGTTCATTTTAGTTGTAGTTAAGAATTCCTATTTAACAATACTACATTTTTTCATTAATTTCAAAGGTAGGAAGCAGTGAATCGTAGATAAAACTCATTCGCCTCCAGGGACTAGAGAGGTAGCTCATCAAGCTGAGTGCCTGCTTTGCTGTAGGATGTCTGGTTTGATCTAAGGCATTCCTTTGTCTTCCAAACACAGAACTGGGAATAGTGTCCAGGTACCAATAGCTGTAACTCAAAAATCAAAAACAAAACTCTTCTATGTAGGTGTATGCAAATGCAAACATAAATTTTGCAAACTTTTCATTTTTTTAATGCTGTTATTTTTCAGATATACCCCAAAAAATAATTCCAAAAAGGATATTGAAGTATGGGATCCTTCTCCAGAAGAAATTATTTCTAATGAAGTAAACAACTTAAATCCTGTGTCTGCAAAATCTCTCCCTACTGAGAACCTCCAATCTCTTTATAATAAGGAACTGCCTGTGCATATTTGCAATGTAATATCTCCAGAGAAGATTTATGTTCAGTGGTTATTAACAGAAAATTTACTTCATAGGTATAATAGAAAAAAATGACTTACAGATTTTTTCTATATTAGTAATAACTGGAAGGCATAAATAGTATGCTATTTACTAGTTATTTTACCTAACTAGCATGTATTCATTCCACAAATATTTATTGAGCACTTTAAACTTGACAGCCATGATTTTAGTTATTGCGCATATAATGGTATGACTTTGCTATCATGGACTAAAATTAGAATGGGAGACAATGAAAAAAATTATTACACAGATGGTAATAAAGATACAGAGAAAACAGAAAAGCAGTTGGGGACAGAGATTTTTTTTGAAATAGTCATATTGTAAATAGATCTTGAAGATGGAAATAGCGAGTAAGTCCTGAAGTATTTGGGGAAAGAGCTGCTTCAAAAACTCTACAATAAAAATATGCTTGGATATTTAAAGAGAAAAAGGTATTCAGTTTAGAGTAAAATAAGGGGAAACAGTAGAACATAGAATTGTATGTAAAGGTTTAGGAAATTACAACCTTTTTTCCCTTATATAGTTTAGAAGAAAAGATGGTAGCTGCTTATGAAAACTCAAAATGGGAACCCATCAAGTGGGAAAATGATATGCATTGTGCTGTTAAAGTTCCAGATAAAAATCAGTGGCGAAGAGGTCAGATCATCAGAATGATTACAGACACATTGGTAGAGGTAAATGCAGAGTGTAAAATGCAGTAATTAAAATGAGTATATTTTATATTATTTCCTGGAGTTATTTAATACATTTCTTTCCATTTACAAAATTATTTTCCACAGACTTAAAAGTTATTGTTTTCATAGGTCTTGCTCTATGATGTGGGTGTTGAGCTAATAGTGAATACTAACGACTTAAGACAACTTCAAGAAAACCTAAAAGCAATGGGAAGATTATCCTTGGAATGCTCTCTTGTTGATATAAGGTAGTTTTTTTTAACTAACTTTTAATTATTGAGTGTTATTTTGTCTTAACCATTTTTGATGGGTTATTATCAGTTTTAATTCCACTAGCATTCTGAAATTTTATAAAATGTAGTTGATTTTAAGAGATGAAAAAAGGTAAAAGATAAAAATATGAAGCATATAAATTTTAGTGAATTGTTTTAAGGAAATAAAGATTGGTGATGTAAGGAGGTATGTAAGTGGAATTCAAACTGATATTTTAAAATTGAAGAATGGGACCAGGACAGCAAGTATGGTGCTTTCCTTGCACACAGGCTACCTTGATTCTATCCTTAGCATCTCACGCGGTTGTTGAGCACTGCCGGGATTCGTGAGCATAGAGTAGGAGTAAGTCCTGAGCACCTCCAGGTATGCCCCCTCTAACCCCCCCAAACACACACACACACACACACACACACACACACGCACGCATGCACGCGTACACATGCACACAAAACCCCTCCCAAAAAGAAACCTGACAAACATAGAAATAAAAGATATTTCAAGAACTTATAATTTTTTGAAAAATTACAAATGTATAAATCACCAAAAAGAAAAAACTGGGGAAATAGTATAAAATACCTTGTGAGCCTCCTGTAATCCTATCATAAAGACATTAACTTGCAAAGCAGAAATAAATATCACACAAGTCACTCTAAGCAAAAATAGGTAGCAAAGTTTCTCCCTTCGTCAAACAAGTAGTTGTGATATATCATGGATACAGGATTTCAAAAGAAAATAAAAGGTTTCTAAAATAGACCAAAAAATAACATATTTAATAGGACTGACTCTCAAGAAGAAAACCAAAAAGAACTAAAGAAAAATACTAAACATTGCAATTGAAGAACCTGTTCCTAAAATGACTATTTAAAGTAAGTCAAAAGGTCTCATTGTGAATGGGGAAAAAAATTTGCAGTCACCACATTAGATAAAGATTTGATATTGAGGATATATAAAATACTCCCAAAGATAACTAAAAAGAAATTCAAAAACTCTACTGACAAATGGGGAGAGGAAATGAATAGACACTTCTCAGAGGAAGGCAATCAAATGGCCTATAGGAACATGCGAAAATGCTCAGTATCACTTATCAGAGAAATCCAAATCAAGGCAACAATGAGATACTATCTCATACCACCTGAGGATGGCGCACATCAAAAATAGAAGGAATAAGCATTGTTGGCGGGATATGGTGTAAAGAAACTTATTTATTCATTTCTGATGGGAATGTTGTCTAGTACAACCCCTGTGAAAAATAGTATGGAGAGTTCTCAGTAAACTTACAATTGAACTGCCATATGACCCAGCAATTCCACTTCTTGGCATCTATCCCCAGCACCTAAAAATACTCTCTCAAAGGACATATGCACACCATTGCTGTACTCAATACAATAGCTAAGACAAGGAATCAACCTAGGTGTCCAATGATAGGTAAATGGTTTATGAAGACGTGGTATATATACACAGTAGAAAACTATGCAGCTGCAAGGAATGATGAAATCATGCAGTTTGCTGCAAAATGGTTGGAACTGGAAGATACCATGTTGAATGAAGTAATCCAGAGGAAGAAAGAAAAACACAGGATGATCTTATCTGTGGAATCTGGACTACTGGATGAGGAAAGTATTGTAGTAAAAGGAGATGCTTACGTCATCCTTGACCCCAGTGTTTAGATAGGAGGCAGACAGAAGGAAAGAAATCAATAGGGAAGAAGAGAACTAGAAGTAATGGGCTAACGGGCATCAGGGCTCCAGTTATAACCAGTGATATGAGTGAAACACGTTCGGACGAGCCTCACGCATGAAGGTGCTGGCAGAGGAACCCAGGTATGTGTAATCCCATCAAAGGCCAACATCCAGAGACTTAAAAGCAAGCTCCAGAAGCGAATAGCTTATAACCTACTTTTCCCTCTGGGAGAAAATAGCAAGCTACTAAGAGCTTCCTGTCCACATGGGACAGCTTCGCAAGCTTCCCATGGTGTATCCATGTGCGAAAGCCAGTAACCAGCTGAATATCATTCCCCTGACCCTGAAAGAGCCTCCAATGTGGCATCGTTGGGAAGGCTGAGAAGAGAGAGGCTTCTAAAATCTCAGGGATAGGACGAATGTAGAGGTCACTGAGACCGCTCAGGCAACTCGACAACGGGATTTCGTGATTCGTGATTATCCCAAAACACAGATTTTTGCAGAACTACAAAAATGAGATTTAAGTGGCAACCACTGAACTTTGTAATGTGTCTATCAGGTTGACAGGTGGAGGTGGAGTGGGATTGGGAAGTTGACACTAGAGAGGGATAGGTGCTAAATTATTGTATGCTTGAACTAAAACTTTCAGTTAGTTTGTAAATCATGGCTCCGTTTTTTTTTTTTTTGGCTTTTTGGGTCACACGCAGGGATGCACAGGGATGACTCCTGGCTCTGCACTCAGGAATTACCCCTGGAGGTGCTCATGAGACCATATGGCATACTGGCAATCGAACCCAGGTCAGCGGCATGCAAGACAAACGCCCTACCTGCTGTGCTATTGTTCCAGCCCCCCAAATCATGGCTCTTTAAAAAAGCATTAGGGATTTCTTTGTAAAGGTCTTTTACTTCCTTGGTTAAGCTGATTCCGAGGTACTTGATTTTCTGGGGCACGATTGTGAATGGGATTGCTTTTTTCATGTCCCTTTCCTCTGCCTCATTGTTTGCATATATGAAGGCCATGGATTTTTGGGTATTGATTTTGTAGCCTGCAACTTTACTGTATAAGTCTATTGTTTCTAAGAGTTTCTTAGTAGAGGTTTTAGGCTTCTCTAGATATAGTATCATGTCGTCTGCATTAGACCACAAACCATAAGGTACATTGAAGACAAGGTCGGCAAAACCCTCCACGATATCGAAGATAAAGGTATCTTCAAACGTGACACGGAACTAAGCAATCTAGTAAAAACAGAGATCAACAAATGGGACTACATTAAACTAAAAAGCTTCTGCACCGCAAGATATACAGTGACCAGAATACAAAGACTATCCACAGAATGGGAAAGGATATTTACACAATACCCATCAGATAAGGGGTTGATATCAATGGTATATAAAGCACTGGTTGAACTCTACAAAAAGAAAACATCCAACCCCATCAAAAAATGGGGTGAAGAACTGAACAGAAACTTTACCAAGGAAGAAATACGAATGGCCAAAAGGCACATGAAAAAGTGCTCTGCATCACTAATCATCAGAGAGATGCAGATCAAAACAACCATGAGATACCACCTCACACCACAGAGACTGGCACACATCCAAAAGAACAAAAGCAACCGCTGTTGGAGAGGATGTGGGGAGAAAGGGACCCTTCTACACTGCTGGTGGGAATGCCGGCTAGTTCAGCCCTTTTGGAAAACAGTATGGACGATTCTCAGAAAACTAGAGGTTGAGCTCCCATTTGACCCAGCAATACCACTGCTGGGAATATATCCCAGAGAGGCAAAAAAGTACAATTGAGACAACATCTGCACATGTATGTTCATCGCAGCACTGTTTACAATAGCCAGAATCTGGAAAAAACCCGAATGCCCCAAAACGGATGACTGGTTGAGGAAACTTTGGTACATCTATACAATGGAATACTATGCAGCTGTTAGAAAAAAGGAAGTCAAGAATTTTGTAGTTAAGTGGATGGGCATGAAAAGTTTCATGCTGAGTGAAATGAGTCAGAAAGAGAGAGACAGACATAGAAAGACTGCACTCATCTATGGTATATAGAATATCAGAGTGGGAGACTAATACCCAAGAACTGTAGAAATAAGTACCAGGAGGTTGACCCCATGGCTTCGCGGCTGGCCTCACGTTCCGGGGAAAGGGCAACTCAGAGAAGCGATCACCAACTACATTGTAGTCGAAGGCCATGTGGGGGAAGGGAGTTGCGGGCTGAATGAGGGCTAGAGACTGAGCACAGAGGCCACTCAACACCTTTATTGCAAACCACAACAGCTAATTAGAGAGAGAGAACAGAAGGGAATGCCCTGCCACAGTGGCAGGGTGGGGTGGGGGGGAGATGGGATTGGGGAGGGTGGGAGGGACGCCGGGTTTACGGGTGGTGGAGAATGGGCACTGGTGAAGGGATGGGTTCCCGAACTTTGTATGAGGGAAGTATAAGCACAAAAGTGTATAAATCTGTAACTGTACCCTCACGGTGATTCTCTAATTAAAAATAAATAAATTATAAAAAAAAAGCATTAGGGAAAAAAAGAAAGGGTTTGTTACATATTTAGTATTCCAAAACATTGTCTAGTAAAATTACTAATTTTTTAAAAATCTCATTGTCATCATGATTTTATGGTAGAAGTAATAGAGTAACCTTATTTAAAAAAATAATCAGGGAAAATAGTTATGACTCTTAAGTGCAGCTAAACTGATCTTTGAGTGTAAAGCCTATAATAAATTGATATGACTACCCAGAGAATATTGCTTTTGTGAACCATTTTTTGAAAAATCTGTAAGAAAATATGCTTTAGATAACCAAGGGATGAGAGATTTTGACACAAGGAGTGGTGTTACGCATTACATTTATTTCACCCTAGCAAATACAGATCTTAAAAATAGCTAGTCATCTTTCTACATCTTTTCTACACTTGTTTCCACAAATCATGCCTAATAGTATTCATAGGGTTGTTGTATTTAAATATTATCGTGTAAATAACTTAGTGATGCCTACAACACAGTGATATTTCAACGGGTATTAACTATTTGTGTAAATTTTATGCATTAGAATTTTTTCACTTAGTGAATGCTATCCTTTTGCAATATTAATAGTTTAACATAAGAGAAATGCTTATACTTGTGACATGTAAATGGTTTGTAATATAGATATGAGAATAGAAATATTTGGAACAATGGGAAGAAATAATGAGTTATCCAGGTTCTAGCTCCAGCACCCCATATGGAGTGATCCCTGACTCTAGAGCCAGGAGTGAGCCCTGAGCACAGCCCCTTGTGGCCCAAAAGGACAGTAAAATGTATCTATAGTACAGTAAGAATTTCCACACGGCAGAGCCTGGCAAGCTCCCTGTGGTGCATTTGATATGCCAAAAACAGTAACAATAACAGGTCTCACTCCCCTGATCCTGAAAGAGCCCCCAGTCATTGGGAAAGAAGAGTAAGGAGAGGCTGCTAAAATCTCAGGGCTGGGACGAATGGAGACGTTACTGGTGCCCACTCAAGTAAATCGATGTACAACGGGATGAAAGTGATACAGTGAAAGTGATTCTTGTATAAGTAGTCACTTATACAAGACCTTAAGGCTCCGGGAGCTGCATATTCAGATAACTGACCCAGGGAACTGCAAGACCCCCCTCCCCCCGCTCTCGGCCAAGGTGCCCCCCGAGCACTCAGGCCTGAGGGAATCCTCGGCAAGCTTTAGGACTACATAAGAAGTGAGACTTTAATCCTGCTCAGGCACAGACGTGGCCAGCTCCCCCACAGGCATAGTGGCAGCAGGGATTGTGTCTCCACTACGGTGTGCCCAGAAAACCAACCCAGGGAACTGCAAGACCCTCCCCGCTCTCGGCCATGGTGCCTCAGGAGCTCCCTGGACAGAGGGGATCCCCAGCCAGCTTTAGAACTGCATGAGAAATGGGACTTTAATCCTGCTCAGGCATCAGTCACCAAGCGGCCAACTCCCCCACAGTACAGCAGCGGCTGGGGCATGGCCTCTGGGGTGGCAGCCACTCACACAGCTCCAGTTATTTTTCCCCTTCCCAGCACTTTGGACTCACATCTTAATTCCATTACCTAATTCTGTAGAGAACAGCCTGGCTATCCCAAACACATCAGGCCAGTAGTCCACTAGCCTATTCCAATCTCACCAAAATAACAGTGAACACAAGAAACTGAACAAGCCTAATATATAAGAATATAACCTCTCTGAAGCTGCACTAGAGGACTCACTAAGTCACAGAGGAACATCAAAGAGGAAGTTAGTATTCTAGAATGAGGAAAAGGTGACCACCATCAACCGAGTTCATCTAGAAATCTTTCTCACAGCAAGAGGGGGACACTGATAGTGAACTGGAGGCTCCCACCTCCATACAACCTGAGCAACATGAAGAATCAGCGCAAATCCCCATCACAAGGAGTGGATGAGGAAAAGAGCCCAGAAGCCTCAACACGAAATACCTACAAATACAATCTTTTCAATGAAGAATTCAGAGATGAAATGTTGAGGATGTTCAATGAACTCAGAGGAAAAGTGGAAGAGGCATCAAGTAAATTAAAGGATGACATGAAAGAAACAGTGGAACAGTCAATAAAATACAGGAAAAATATGAGAGCAGAAATAAGAAAGCTACAAACAGAAGTGTCACTAATAAAGGATTCAATAGGTGAAATTAAAAACTCAGTGAATGCCCTCAACAGTAGAATGACAGCAGCCGAAGACAGAATCAGTGTGAGCTTGAAAATGAGCTGCACTGCAGAAAGCATACAGGGAACAACATACAACAGGAAAAGTCCTCAAAATAGCACTAGGGAGAATCAGAGACCTAGGGAGTGAACTCAGAAGGAACAACATAAGAATCATCAAAGTACCAGAAGGACAGGGAGGCAACACACGTGAAATAGCAACAGTTAAAGATACCATTTGTGAGAAGTTCCCAGAGCTGGAGAATGCAGGAATCCAGATCTAAGGAGCCCAAAGGGTACCAGCTAAAAGACAATAATAAAAAGACTCCAAGGCATATCGTAACATAATGAAGGATACCACGGATAGAGACAATTCTGCAAGCAACAAGGTCAAAGAAGGAAATCACCAACCCCGTCAGAAAATGGGGCAATAAAATGAACAGAAATTTTCTCAAAGAAGAAATCTGAATCGCCAAAAGACACATGAAAAAATGCTCCTCATCACTAATCAGCAGGGAGATCCAGATCAAAACAGCAAGATCTCACACCACAGAGACTGGACCACATCAGAAAGAACAAAAGCAACCAGTGCTGGCGCGGATGTGGGGAGAAAGGGACTCTCCTTCACTGCTGGTGAGAATGCCGACTGGTTCAACCTTTTTGGAAATGAGTATGGACGTTTCTCAAAAAATTAGAAATTGAAATCCCATTTGACCCAGCAATACCCACTTCTCCAGGAATATATCCCGGAGATGCAAAAAAAGTATAGTTTAAATGACATCTGCACTTATAAATTTATTGCAGCACTGTTTACAACAGCTAGAATCTAGAAAAACCCGAGTGCCCAAGAACAGATGACTGGTAAGGAAACTTTGGTACATCTGCACAATGGAATACTATGCAGCTGTTAGAAAAGATGAAGTCATGAAATTTGCATATAGGTGGATCAACATAGAAAGTATCATGTTACGTGAAATGAGTCAGAAAACAGACATAGAAGCAGCGTGGCGTCCGCCATATCGTGGGACTTTTAAGCGGGTATGAACTTGGTGGCTCGGGAAGGAGGAAAAAAAAAATGTGTTTTGAACTTGACACAGTGGGACGCTTGGGCAGTCTCGGGCAGGGGCGCTCTGCCGAGATTCGACCCTGGTGGCCATGCTTTTGCATGGCCACTTTGCTGCTGAACGACCAAGATCCAGAGCCAGCTACACTACTTCTGGTCCCAGCAAGTGCTTGCAGCCATGTCTCTAGACTGTGAACTAAGCCTCAGCCCCATACTGCCCCAGGAAGGGAAATGATGCAATTTCCAACATAAATCTCCCTGAATTTAATTACTAAAATACAGAAATCCTAAATGCAGTAGCGGCCACGCGACTTCATATCTCTTCATTCTCATCAATGGAAAACTAATTATCAGATGCTTCCTTGTCAGTAGGGCCGTATTTTGGGGGGGTAAACTCCACCAGCAATAGTGAGTTGTGTGTTGAAACTCCAACAACAATAGTGAGTTTTGTGTTGAAATATGGAATGTAATCAAGGTAAAGAGAAAATGAAGTGAAATTTTTCAGTTATGCAGGCGGGAGTGGGGTGGGTGGGGGGGTGGGAGGTATACTGGGGTTTTTTGGTGGTGGAATATGGGCACTGGTGAAAGGATGGGTGTTTGAGCATTGTATAACTGAGACATAAGCCTGAGAACTTTGTAACTTCCCACATGGTGATTCAATAAAATAAATTTTTTTAAAAAGAAAACAGACATAGAAAGATTGCACTCATAAGTGCAAACAGAATGGGAGACTAACACCCAAGAACAGTAGAGATAAGTACCAGGAGAATTATTATGCAGCTTAGAAGTCAGTCTCGCATGCTAGGGGAAATGGCAGCTCAGATAGAGAAGGGACCACTAAGTAAAAGGTGCTAGCTGGGCCTGTTCGGGATGGGAGATGCGGACTGAAAGTAGACTATAGACTGAACATGATGGCCACTTACTACCTCTACTGTAAACCACAGCACCCAAAAGGAGAGAGAGAGAGCAAAAGGGAATGTCCTGCCACAGAGGCGGGGTGGGGGTGGTGGGAGGGATGTTGGGAGCATTGGTGTTAGAAAATAGGCACTGTTGGAGGGATGGGCACTCAACCATTGTATGAGTGAAATGCAAGCACGAAAGTTTGTAAGTCTGTAACTGTACCTCACAGTGATTCACTAATAAAAAAAAATTTAAAAAAAAAAAGGGAAATCACGCACAAAGGAGCAGCCTTTAGGTTTACCAGACTTATCAGTGAAAACCATCCAAGCCTGAAGACAGTGGTGGGATATAGTCAAAAAAACTAAATGAAATGAACACCTCACCAAGAGTTTTTTTATCCAGCTAAACTCACTCAAACTCGAAGGAAAGATACACCATTTCATGGATAAACAACAGCTCAGGAACGTCAGACTCAAAACCAACCTTAAAAGAAGGACAAAGGGGCTACTGTAAGACAAGACAAACCCCTACAAGCACAACAAACCTCTACAGAGATGGCACATAACCCCATGACAATAATCTCTCAATACCAATGGTCCAAATGCACCAATTAAGAGACTTAGAGTGGCAAATTGGATTAAAAAACAACCCAACATTCTGCTGCCTACAAGAAAAACATCTGAACAGTCAAGCAAACAACTCCCTCAAAAAAGTTGGGGTGACCATACTAGTATCAGACAACATAGATTTCAGGCTGAAAAGATTAGAAAGAACAGCAAAGAGCATTTTTTTTATAATCAAGGGATATGTATAGCAGAAAGAAATTACACTCCTAAACATACATGCACCCAGTGAGGGACGAGCAAAATACTTAAAACAACTGCTAATAGACTTCAAGGAGAACATCGAGAGTAACACGGGAGTAGTCAGATACTTCAACACAGCCCTATGATCTCTTGATAGATCAACAGGAATAAAATTCACCAAGAAAGAAGGAAGAAATGGAAGAGAGAGGGCTAATATATGTACAGGGTGCTTTTCATCCACCAAGAACAGAATGCACATTCTTTTCCAGCGCACATGCAATATTTTCTGGGCCACAAAACATACCTAAATTTAATCAGGAAGATAGAAATTGTATCAACTATCTTTTCAGGCCACGACACACTGAAGATAGAAGTTAATCACACACAGCAACGGAGAATCAAATCAAATACCTGGAATTAAACAATGTTGAACAACACATGCGTCAGGGAGGAAATCAAGGAAGAAATCAAAAGATACCTGGAAACAAATGAGAATGAAGACAAGAGCTACCAGAACTTGTGGGACACAGTTAAGCAGTTTTAAGGGGAAAATTTACAGCTCTGCAAGCAATGGAATAGGCTTGTATATCCTTACACACACCCTCAAATATATGATCGTCTAATCTTTGATAAGGGAGCAAGAAATATAAAGTGGATCAAGGAAAGTCTTTTTAACAAATGGTGCTGACAAAACTCGACAGTGAAATGCAAAAAATGGCTCAGACTTCTACCTAACACCATGCACAAGGGATAGAGCGATAGCACAGCGGGTAGGGCATTTGCCTTGCACACGGCCGACCCGAGTTCGATTCCCAGCATCCCATATGGTCCCCTGAGCACCGCCAGGGGTAATTCCTGAGTGCAGAGCCAGGAGTAACCCCTGTGCATCGCCAGGTATGACCCCAAAAGAAAAAAAAAACGTACAAAAATCATATCGAAATGAATTAAAAACCTTGGGGCCAGAGTGATGGTCCCCTGAGCATTGCCAGGCATAATTCCTCAGTTCAGAGCCAGGAGTAACCCTGAGCATCGCTGGGTGTGTCCCTAAAAGAAAAAAAAAAGGATTAAAACCCTCAATATCAGACCAGAATCCACAAGGTACATTGAAGAAAAGGTCAGCAAAACTCTCCACGACATTGAAGCTAAAGGTATGTTTATAGATGAAACTCCACTGTACAAGCAAGTGGAGACAGAGATAAACAAATGGGACTATCTTAAACTAAGAGTTTCTGCACCTCAAAAGAAACAGTGACCAGAATACAAAGACAGTCTACAGAATGGAAATGAATATTACCCAATACTCTTCTGATAAGGGGTTAATATCAAGGATACATAAGGCACTGGTTGAACTCTACAAGAAGAAAGCATCCAATCCCATCAGAAAATGGGGCAATGAAATGAACAGAAACTTTCTCAAAAATCCAAATGGCCAAAAGGCACATGAAAAAATGCTCTTTATCTCTATTTATGTAAGCTCTTCTACTGGACTTGTTCCAGAGACCCATAAATCTTGAAAGAGATCAAAAGCCCAGTTAATCTTAAAACTGCACATGGCTGGATAGACTGGAATAAATTGTTGGGGGGGGGATGGGTTTGTCTGGTGCTTACCCAAGCAGAGCCCCAGCAGCTGCTTGCTTCCATAATCTAAAATCACCACCATACCCTTGGTCTGACTCTCCCATCTCAAGATGGACTTCACTGAGACAATATGCTGAAAATTTTGGTATGAGAATTTTGTGACTGAAATCTCCAGACTTTCTCGGGCTTGGGATGAGCTACCTCCCCCCACCTCTCTGTACTTCTGGAAGCCTCAGCAGTCACATCCACACCCCAAAGCGGCCACCCAATTAAAAAGCTACTACACCCTTACCGTCCCAATAAAAATACTGAATGCCCTGAACAAATACCATAATCTCTTAGTACCTGTATTGCAAACCATAATGCACAAAAGGAAAAGGAGAGAGAGCAAGAAAGGAAGTGTCTCCCATAGAAGACACTCATTCTATGAGTGAGGCTTGGGGCGGGGTGGGTGCGGGGTGAGTGTGTAGGGTTGGTGGTAGGGAAACAAGGATCATTGGTTGTGGGAAATGTACACCTTTGGAGGGATGGGTGCTGGATCACTGTATGACTGAAACCCAATTATGAACAGCTTTGTAATGGTCTATTATGATAATTAAAAATTTTAAAAAGTAATGTGGAGTTTATGCCCAATTCATTCAGCTTAATCAATAGCTGAATAAATAGGAGTAATCCTAAAAAAAAAGAAGAAAGGTTCTCCCTTTTTCAGTATACTGGGATATCAGGCTAAAAACATTGAGAAAGAGCAAGAAAATAAGGTAGAATCAAGCAGCAGTGAGAGAAAAATAATACTAGCTTGGTCTAATAATCTTGGAGAGGTCATCTGACTCAGATGTCATCTTCAAGTTCTATAAATTTTTTGTTTTTCTTTCAAGGTAACACTTGAACAAAAAATCTAATATAGATTTGGTTTTCATATGGTTCAGAGTATTCCTTAGAAGTTTTGTTGGATATGGCATTAACAATATATTATAAGGACCTTTAGTTTTTTGTTTTTTGGGGGGCCACACCCAGCAGTGCTCAAGACTTCTCACTCTCAGCTAGGGGACCACTCCTGGTGGACTCGGGCAACCATATGGGTTGCCAGAAATCAAATCTGAGTCATCTACATGCAAGGCAAGCCACCTACCTGTTATACTATATCACTCTGGCCTCAGTAAGCACCTTTTCAGCTAGCTTAAAGAGAATTCTGTTGGAGATATCTTTCATAGTGGGTAGTGCCTTGTATGTGGCCGATCCTGATTCAGTCCCCAGCCCCTATATGGTCCCCTGGTTCAAGCCCTGCCAGGGGTGATCCCTGAACAAAGAGTCAGGAATAAGCCTTAAGCAGTGATGAATATGGCCCAAAATTTAAAAAATAAAGAAAAAGAAAAAAATGGCTGTGAAGTAAGGAGTATATCCTTGTAGCACATCAAAGTGTATATTATAACAGCTAATGTAATTATAATTGTTAGAACTGAATGATTTTGAGTATGTTTTTAAGGAAAATAAATATCATCTTTAACCATTTGGAAATACCTGTTTGGGCCAGAGAGAGAAAATGCAGTGGGTAAAGTGCTTGCCTTGCATGCTGCCAATCCTTATTCAGTCCCTGGCACCACATCTGGTCTCCCTGAGGACCTTCAGAGCACTGCAAGATGTGGTACAAAAAACAAATACCTGTTTAAGAGTTGGGGAAAAAGAGTACATGGGGATAATATTGACCAGAACACTTCAGAAATAAAAATATTAAATCATAATATTTATTATTACTCAAATTAAAGCTGGTTCCATCTCTTACCTTACACAAAAGTCAATGCAAAGTGGATCAAAGACCTTGAGATCAGACTGCATCTATAAAATATATAGAGGAAAATATAGGCAGAATACTCCAAAACCTAGACAAAGGAGTCTTCAATGATATGATGCCATTGGCAAAGGCTACAGAATCAGAACTAAACAATTGTGACTACATCATACTAAGCTTCTGTATGGCAAAAGTTTCTGTAGAGCTAAAACTGCCAGCTAGCTGAGTGGTTGAAAATATTCACAATCAACATATCAGGTAAAGGGTCGATATCTGGGATTTCTTAGGTACCCACAAAGAGCAACAATAGCTACAAAAATCTAAAACCTCATGTAAAAATGGGGAGAGGAGATTAACAGACAGTTCTCTAAGGAAAACCAATGAATGGCCAACAGGCTCATGAAAAAAATGCACATCATCACTTATTATTAGGGAAATCGAAATCAAGATGACAATAAGTATCATCTTAAACAAGTGAGAATGGCACATATCAAAAATACTGGGAATAATCTCTTTTGGCAGGGATGTAGTGAAAAGGAACTCTCATCCACTGCTGGTGGAAATGTTGTCTGGTTCAACCCCTACAGAAAACAGTATGTAGAGTACTCAGTAAACTCTAATTGTGCTCCCATATGAACCAGCAACTCCAGTTTTGATATCTATTCCCAGGACAGAAAAACATTCATTCAAAAGAATGTACGCATAACATTATTTATTGCAGCACTCAGTACAATAGCTAAGATTTGGAATCAACATAGCTTTCCAACAACAGCTAAGTGGATCATGAAAATGTGGTATATATACACAGTGGAATATTACACAGCTGTAAAGAATGATGAAATCATGCAGTTTGCTGCAACATGGATGGAACTGGAAGACATCCTGTTAAGTGAAGTAAAGTAGAAGACAGATGAACATAGAATGATGTCACTTGTATGTGGTATTTAGAATATCTGAGAGAATGCAGTGTTTTAAGGAGGGATGTCCAGGTCAACATTGGTGCCAGGGAGGGGAAGGAAATAAAGAGTGTGTGCATCTGTCTGTTTTTTTGGGGGGGGGAGGTGGGTGAAAGGTGTGGGGGACGTGCAGGGAGAAAAAAACATGAGAAGCAACAGTGGCCAGGTCTGGAGGTTCAGGTACAGAGGTGGTATTACAGAATGATAGAACCAGATATCCAAACCACAGAGCCAATAACACTGATATAAAGACACCCAACTGAACTTAGAAAGTTGCTTGTTACTGGTTGAACTCTACAAGAAGAAAATATCCAACCCCACAGAAAATGGGGCAGTGAAATGAACAGAAACTTTCCCGGTGAAGAAATCCAAAGGGCTAAAAGGCACATGAAAAAAATGCTGTTCATCACTAATCATCAGGGAGCTGCAGATCAAAATGAGATATCATCTCACACCACAGAGACTGGTGCACATTCAAAAGAACAAAAGCAACTGGTGTTGGCATGGATGTGGGGAGAAAGGGACTCTCCTTCACTACTCGTGGTAATGCCGACTGGTCCAACCTTTTTGGAATACGATATGGACATTTCTCAAAAATCTAGAAATTGAGCTCTTATTTGACCAACTTCTGGGAATATATCCCAGAGTTGCAAAAAAGCACAGTAGAAATGACATCTGCACTTGTATGTTTATTGCAGCACTATTTATAATAGCCAGAATCTGGAAGAAAAACCCGAGTGCCCAAGAACAGATGACTGATAAAAGAAGCATTGGTTATCTACGTAATGGAATACTGTGCCGCTGTTAGAAAAGATGAAACCTTGAAATTTTCATATAATTAGATCGACATGGAGAGTATCATGCTAAGTGCAATGAGTCAGAAAGAGCAGGACAGCCACAGAATGGTTGCATCCATATGTGGAATACAGAGTAACATAATAGGAGAATAATACCTAAGGATAGTAGAGATAAAGGCCAGGAGGGTCGCCCCATGGCTTGGAAGCTGATATCATGTGCTGGGGGAAAAGGCAGCTGGGACGGAGAAGAGACCACTTAGCAAATGATGGTTGGACAGTAGATGTGTACTGAAAGTAGGCTATAGATCAAATATGATGGCTGCTTAGTGCCTATGTTGCAAACCATAACACCGAAAAGGAGAGAGAGACTAAGAGGGAACGTGTCTGCCACAGAGGCAGGGGTTGGGAAGGGGTGGGGGTGACGGGAGGCACACTGGGAACATTGGTGGTGGAGAATGGGCATTGGTGGACGGATGGGTACTCGAGTATTGTTTGATTGAAATTTAATCATGAAAATTTGTCAGTCTGCACCCAAGTACAGTAGATACAAGGTCCAAGGGGACTGCCCCATAGCTGGAAGACTGCTTCATGAGCAGAGGGGAGAAGGCAGATGGAATAGAGAAGGGATCACTAAGAAAATGATGGCTGGAGAAACCAGTTGGGATGGGAGATGCATGCCGAAAGTAGATAATGGACCAAACATGATGACCTCTCAGTGTCTGTGTTGCAAGCCATAATGCCCAAAAGTAGAGAGAGAGTATGGGGAATATTGTCTGCCTTGGAGGCAGGGGGAGGGTGGGAAAGGGGGAGTATACCCAGGATATTGGTGGTGGGGAATGTGCACTGGTGGAGGGATGGGTACTTGATCATTGTGAGATTGTAACCCAAACATGAAAGCTTGTAACTGTCTCATAGTGATTCAATAAAATTAAAAACAAAAAATGAAAATTTGCCAGTCTGTAACTGTATCTCACAATGATTCATTAAAATAAAAAAAAAAATTTTAAAGGTGCCTGTCTAGAGGGCAAACTGGAGATGGGGAGGGACATGGAGGGAAACAGGCAACATTGGTGGAGTAAAGTTGACAGTGGTGGTGGGATCAGTGCTGCAGTATTGTATGTCTAACACTCAACTGTGAGCACCTTTGTAAATCATGGTGCTTTAATTTTTTTTAAAGTTTCTATTGAAAAATAAAAATGAAATGGGTCTTTAAAAAAGAAATATCCTTTATGGGCCAGATCATTCAAAGGGCTGGACTATATATAAGCTTTCTATGAAGAAACTCCGTGTTCCATCCCCAACACCATCTGACCCCATAAGCACAGAGCTGAAAGTAGCCCCGAACACCAGGTAATAGGTACCCTCTTGGAGCCTGGGCATAGATCCCCTGTAGATAAGAGGAAGTTGAAACTGTTGCACACACATTGGTTAATTTTCTCAACACTAACCTGGGAGCTGTTGTTCCAGTATTACCAGTAAAAGAGTTCTCCATGCCCTCCTTGCCAACTTCACGCTCCAGTTTCTGCTTGGATTTACAGGATGGCCATGTGCCCAGAAAGTTTCTGGCCCACAACTATGACATGCCAAGCCTGGCTAAAAAACTAGAAGATATTAAAAGGGACTTGGAAGACAAGACAAAGCCCCGTCACGAATTCCATTCCAGCAACTGAATCTGCTGGCTCAGCTTCACTTGAGGACTCCTATTACTACCTAAACCAAAAACTTTAGTTTTAGCCTCCAGTCTCGATTTTCTTCTTTGCTAGACCTTGTATTACCTTAAAGCACGGCAGGACTGTGTTTTCTGAACCACTCTGACTTCAGTGTCTTCACGTCTTCTTGTCCTCCCTGACACTTTGGAGCCTCAGACTGGAATTCTGGCACTAGAATTCCTGTATTCACCACCTCGCTCAGTAGAATACTGGCTTCTTAATAAATAATATATCATATTAAATAAATTGTAGGTGTCCAGACTGCAAACACAGTTGGTTTTGTTAGCTCACTAAACTTGAAAAGATTGTCAGGATCAGTTTGTGTTTAGCTGACGGGTAAACTTCAGTAGAACTCCAAATCTAGGAACTATGTCTAGAGAGCCTTCAAGAACCACTTTGTTATTTGTTGTATCTTTGATATAGCAATTCTTTACTTTGGGGGGTTGGATTTGATTAAGAGAAACATCTAAAATCATTTGATTTCAACTGCAGATTAAATTTCAGTTATGAAAATTAAAGTGGAAACCCAGGTCAGATACTGTGTTTTTCAGTGATCTGTTAATACTTTATACTAGGAATATTTTTAAAATTAATTTTCTGTAAATTGAGGCTGATATCATAGATGGCATTTCATATTATATTTAACTCTTCTCCCAAGAAAAAAAACTTCAAAAATATTTGATCAGTGTCGTTATTGATATAAAGGGACTCTGCTTTTATTCGCTTCTCGTATTTTGGAATGCTTTTTGTGTGACAAACATTTAATCATGTGCATTCTCAACATGGCGATGGCCATGGCAGAATATGTATCCCTGCTGTGTTAGAGTTTGTATTCTAGTTATGTATGCAGTATATATATATATATATATATATATACACATATATATATAGTGAAAATACTTAAAACACACCTACTACTTATTTTGAGGGGAGAGAATTGTCAATATAGCAGTGAAACATACATAAATTAGTATGTAACATGACTCAATTAGTAGAACAGGGAAATAGACAAACAGCAGTGGAAACAGAAAGAAAATCATTAAAAATATGCAACCATCTTTAAATTGATTTCTCACTCCATATGTAGTTGGTTCAAATAAATACATCATGGTTCTTTTGTTTTTATATTCAATGCCACATTTTTAACAAGTTTTCAAATTTTGTTTTAGACCAACTGGTGGGAGTGACAAGTGGACAGCGACAGCTTGTGACTGTCTTTCATTGTACTTAACTGGAGCTGTAGCAACTATAATCTTACAGGTATGATAAGTATAATCTTACAGGTATGATAAGTAAGGTAAAGCATGGTATCTGTGTTATTTCATTTACATTTTCTAGAGTTCCATTTGTTTACTGTTGAGCAAATAGCAAGGTAAGACTTTTTGGCAAATGTTTTAGGTCTTATTTCACCTGTTTAAAGATAGGCATACCATATATGACTGCATGAACAAATAAAAACATCTAAAGAAATATTCTTTTAAAATATGTATATATTCAGGCCAGAGTGGTAGTACAGTGGGTAGGGCGTTTGCCTTACACGCAGCCAACCTGGGTTCAATCCCCGGCATCCCATATGGCCCTCTAGGCACTGCCAGGAGTAATTCCTGAATGCAGAGCCAGGAGTAACCCCAGGGCACTCCTGGGTGTGACCCAAAAAGCAAAAAAAGAAAAAAATATATATATATATATATCCTTCATTAGAAATTTGCACTTTAAAAACCAGAATGTAAAGACAGTGCATTTCTATATTTTGTCTTTACAAACTAGATTTTTAGTGAAATCACTGTATTTCCAGAATACTAAAATATTCTTAACTATTTTTTCCTAATTTGATGTATGCTGCATTAATCTATTAGAATTTTTTTATATAAATAATTATCTGTGTTAGTTTTTTCTTTCTGTTTACATTCTCTATTTTATTTTATCATTCTACATAAAGCAGAATGTCTTGTTTGTGTAATGCTTTACTTTCTTTACCTTTGTTGTGGGGGAAAAAAAAGCCATATCTCAAAAGAGATTCATTCTATAATTTGTTAAATATTTAGGAGACAAGAGAAACCTGTCGTTGATATTGCCCTCACTCCATTTTAGTATGAAGAAAAGTTTTCATTGTGATTTTCTAAGTTAGCACTCCCTCATACTTCCTGCCTCTGTCCTCAGACTTTTCCCTTTGGTAATTTTCAGCTTCACAGTGATATCTTCCTAATATTTTTCACAAAAGAACTATCTCTCCCCATATGTTATCCATGCTTTTTTCTCTTGATATGTTCAGGCATAAGAATAAATTTATTTGATTGGGTGGGTGGGTGTGAGAGAGAGATTTAGAGAAAAGTGGTAGAAATAAATGCATGTGGGAATTATATTTTTTATGAGATTTCATTTTTGTGTTTTATACTTAATTCTTTTAAATCACTTCAGGAAAACAACACAACGTGGCCGTTACCTGTAAAAATTTTCTGCAGAGATGAAAAAGGAGAGCGTGTTGATGTTTCTAAGTATTTGATTAAGAAAGGTTTGGCTTTGAGAGAAACAAGGTATAGACATTTTTAAACATTAGTTTGAGATGAAGTTTTCTTATTTGCCATTATAAATATTCATATATGTATATTTCCAAACCTGAACTTCATCTGGTTTACACCCTTAAAAATAATTCACAGGCCAACCTCAAGGAGCCAGTTTTTAAAAATCCTTGGGACTGGAACAATAGTGCTGCAGGTAAGGCACTTGCCTTGCATGCAGCTGACCAGGGTTTGATCCCCAGCACCACATATGGTCCCCCAAGCACTGTGCCAGGGGACCCCTGATCACCGATGGGTATTACTTATTTCTTTTTTAGATCTATCAGTTTTTGCCTAGTTTAACCCATGCTGGTGTTGTTACTTTTATACTTTCTCATTTGCTTTGGCATTTATACCCTAAGCCAGGAGTAAAATGTGGTATCATTTGCTTAGGTAGAAATGTTTTAAAATTTGTGCAGAAATTCTGAGTAGGTGTATGCCAAATTGTGTTTGCATGAAATTTAAAAAGTACTGAACAGTAGTTACATTTAAGAATTTATTGTACCTGTAGAAATAATACAGTGGATTTGATACTTGCCTTGAATGTGGCCGACCCTGGTCCAATCCTTGCCACCCTGTATGCTTCCCCCAAGCCCACCAGAAGTGATCCCTGAGCACAGATCCAGGAATAACCCTTGATTGCAGCTGAGTGTGATCCAAAAAAACAAAGTAAAATAGTTTGTTCAGTTACTAAATTTAAGCATCTTTGGTTCCAATGAGATCATTTAAAGTATTCAAGTGAAAGTATATAGTAATTTAAAATTATTATCTTTATAAGTTAGTATTCATTTTCATAGACCAATTTAGACTAGTAATCCTAGATTACAAAAAGATTCTTTAAATATCAAATGTATATCAAGCATTCTTTTTTATTTTTTAAATTTTATCTTCATAAGATTGTTCACATTAATTGATGACATTCAATATTTCAATACCAGTTCCACCACCATTACACCTTCCCACCACCGTTATTTTGAATTTTCCCACCACCATTTAAGCCTACCTGCCAGAACAGATGCTAAATAATTTATTTTCTATTTTTTGCTATGAATATCATCATTTTATATTGTTTTGCCCCATAACATTTTTTACTTGCTTATATTTAGACCTATTCTTTTTTTGTATATTGCAGAACTAAGTTAGAAAAAAGCTCTCTATTATCTGAGAAGTCTCTGCAGATCCTTCATGGGCAAGAAGTTTCAATGATCACTAAGGAAATTAAAATTAATTTTGACTCTGATAAAAAAGATAGTGCTAATATCAGTGAACACAAGGTGTCTGAAGTTAAGGAGAAAATCCTAGAACCAAGAACCATTGGATGCTATAAACCACCAACTATTCCTAATGTGAAAGTATTTGAAGCAATAGTAAGCTGCATAGATGATGATGGAACTATATTTGTAGTACCGAAATTGTCAGGTAAGATTGTTTAAAGTATATAAACTTAGTAAAAATACTAGCAACTCAAGTTTTGTAGTAAGAGATACAGTTTAAAATACCTTAAGCAAGTGTTTAACCTCTGTGCCTCATTTTCACAGGACTGTTGTAGTTGTTAAATAGCTGAAGTGGTGGAGGAAATAGCTGAAGTGGTGGAGCACATTCCTCAAATGCATGAGAGTCTGAATTTAATCCCCAGTATCAAATGGCCTCTGAGAACAACACAGGGTTTCTCTTTTTTTTTTATTTAATTGAATCACTGTAAATAAACAGTTACAGCATTGTTATGATTGGGTTTTAATCAGTGTCCCAAGACCCATCCCTTCACCAGTGTACATTTCTCACCTCTGATCCCCAGATTCCCTCAGGCCTCCCCACGCTCTCTTTCTCTTTCTCTTCCTTTCTCCCCACCTTCTTCCCCTCCCCCCACTTTGGGCATTATGGTTTGCAATACAAATACTGAAAGGTTATCATGTATATCACTTTACCTACTATAACACTCAGTTCTTGCCCAGAGTGATCATTTCCAACTGTTATTGTCATATTGGGCTGGAGCAATAGCACAGCGGTTGGGCGTTCACCTTTCACGTGGCCAACCCGTGTTCGATTCCTCCGCCCCTCTCAGAGAGCCGGGGAAGCTACTGAGAGTATGGATCCCGCACGGCAGAGCCTGGCAAGCTACCGTGCATATTGGATATGCCAAAAACAGTAACAGTAAGTCTCTCAATGTTACTGGTGCCCACTCAACAAATCGATGAGCAACGGGTTGACAGTGACAGTGACAACCTTCTCTGGACAGTGGATTGTCATATTGGTCACTTCTCTGTCCTAACTGCCATCTGCCCCAAAAACACTTGTAGCAAGCTTCCAACCAGTCTCCTGGCCCCTGTTTTCCCTGGTCTTGGATATTAGTATCATACTACCTTTTTTTTATATCCCACAAATGAATGCAGTCATTCTCTATCTGTTTGTCTCCTTCTGAAGCATTTTACTTGGCATTATATTCTCCATGTCCATCCATTTATAAGCAAATTCCATGATTTTTTTCACACAAGATTTCTTTTTCTTGGGCTGGTTTGTAAGAACTGATGTTTATATAAGTTTGGACTAAGAAAATAGAATTCTGAGGGACCAGGAGATGGTACAAATTCACTAGGTGCAGCCCTGGTAGCCACAGCACCACTAGTGTGGCCTGGGTTTCCTCAGCACTGCAGGACCCAAGAGCACTGCTTCATCAGGTCCTTACTTTGAACTTCTGACCCAGTTGACAGAGAATCACTGTTGTCTCACCCCCACGCTACAATAAAAGAAAAAGAAGGGGCTGAAGAGATTGTACAGTGCATAAGTCACTTGCCTAGCATGCAGCCAAACCAAGTTTGATCCCCAGGATCCCATATGGTCCCCAGAGCCCCACCCTAAGTGATCTCTGAATACAGGGCCAGGAGAAAGCCCTGAGTTGGGTGTGGCCATAAAGAAAAAAAAAGTCAAGTTTATATATATATTTAAATTTTATATATTATATAAAATTATGTGCCATATAAATATAATTTATATATATAAAACAAAATCATAAAAAGTTAGATTCGGGACCCCTTGAGAATATTCAGGTCCTTCCTCAGATCTTTTTAGGCTCTGTACAAATACTAAAACCTCTTTGTGTGCAAAATACACTTAACTCATAGCAACTCCAGCCCTCAGCAGACCTAAACTTCATTAGCCCCTATGTAAGTTTGCCATAGATAAAGGTATGAAAGGTATGGTGGCTTTGAATTTGTTGAAAATCTTATCTCATTTGATCATCTCCTAAATACTATTTATTACTTTGCAAACAATAGATTTTGACAATTGACTAGAAAAAGTGAACAACGTTCAAGGCCTCTAGGAATGGTTCTTAATCCAGATTTGCTTGATTTGTGAATAAAGTTGGTTAGTTGTCTATTATACATACCACGCAATGTGTTAGACCTAACCCAACAGTACTAATAAATGCACATTGTGCTGTTAATCTGATGCTCTATGGAGGTAAAGGAACTACCCAAAATCACTTAACCATCGTGGGAGAACCAGTTTGGGAACTGACTCCAGAACTTGGCATTTATAGTATTGATTATAGGTATATTTACTAGAGAAATTATGAACCAGTTAATTGCTAAATAATAGCAGAATTTTAAATTATCACAAGCATTATGCTGTATGCATCAAATACTAGTGTCCTTTTCATTTGAGTGTGCTGTCAAAAAATATTTTAAAGATATTGAATGTAATCAAAGTAAAGTGAAATTTACCAGTTACACATGCGGGGTGGGGGGCTGGGGAGGTGGGGGGAAGGGGGGAGGTATATTATGATTCTTGGTGGTGGAATATGTGCACTGGTGAAGGGACGGGTGTTTGAGCATTGTATAACTGAGACTTAAACCTGAAAGCTTTGTAACTTTCCACATGGTGAACTAATAAAAGAAAGAAAAAAAAAAAGAAATTATACATGGCAATATAAAATACCTAGAATGTTATCTGCTTACTATCATCCACACACTTTTCTATTTTCAATGACAGTAAACAAGCCATTGCTTTTATTTTTTTATAATAAAAAAAATATTTTAAAGAGGTAGTTTATTGTAGCCAGGCTATCTGATACGTATTTAGTATATATGTATTTCATATCTAATATATACTTCAAGCTTTTAATGATGTTTGCAGTCAATATAATGATCCTCCTAATAATCAGAGATGGGAATATTTATATGCTGCTAGTCCCTAGCTGCAAAGCACATTCTAGTGTATTTTCAAATATATAGAAGTAATTGACTTGAATTTATTAAAACCATTTTATAGAGATTTCTAAATTAAGTGATGAAATTATTAATGATTAGTGATATATTCATGTTGGAAGTGGTAGGGAATTTCTCTTAAAATACTGTTTTTTCAGAATTTGAACTAATAAAAATGATGAATGAAATTCAGAATAATTTGAAATGCCTTGGTCTTTTGGAGCCATATTTCTGGAAGAAGGGAGAAGCCTGTGCAGTAAGAGGATCAGATACCATGTGGTATCGGGGCAAGGTCATGGAAATTGTTGGAGGCACCATCAGGGTGAGTCTACATTCTAATGTGGTTATTTTACAACTGAGTGCTATAACATTAAATTGTTTGTTAAGTATAAATATGTGAAGTTTGATTAAAATATCATTTTTAAAGCTTAATTTATATTGTTTTTCATTTAAAGAGCTGTGATTTACAAATTTATTGATGAGTCTTGATTTACAAAATTATGTCTCAGGCACACCAATCCCACCACCAGTGTCAGCTTCCCTCCTATACACACCCCCAACCTTGATAGACAAACTTCAAAGTTTGGTGGTTGTAATTTAAATCCCATTGCTTCAGTGTTATTGAGTCTGTGCTTTGTATATATAGCAATACTACTCTCCCGTATCACCAGTATGTTCACAGCCCCTGACCCTATTTCCCCTTGATTTCCCTTTCCTACTCTTCTTGCTTCCTCCCTCAATCTCTTTCCTTCTATGTTCTTCTTCCTATTCAGGGGCCAAGGGTGATTTAGGAATTTCCCCTTCTCTCCCTTTTTCTTCCTTTCTTCCTTTTCCTCCATTACCGCCAGAATAGATCCAGCTAATCTGTATATCACATTTGTGAGATTAGCCTGTGCTTGTCTTTCTTCGTCTGCCTTACTTCACTCAACATACTCACTTCACTTCCATTTTCAACTAGATTGCAGCAGATTGCATGATTTTATCATTCGTTTCAACTGTATAACATTCCACATCTTCAGAATCCACTCATCTCTTGTGGATTATAATCTATTTCAAAATCTACTCATCTGAACACATAGATTGATTCCATATTCTAGCTGCTATAAATAACGGTGTGTATATATCTTCTTGAATAAATTTTTTTTGTCTTGGGAGTAGATGCCTAAAAGTGGCATTTCTAGGTCATATGGCAGCTCAATTCTTAATTTACTGAGTAAAATATGCTTCAATGACTTAATTCTGTGGGAAGGCTTGTAATAAGAATTTTTATTTTAATTTTTATTTTTAAAATAGTTTTTCTACTAACCTGAATAACAGTAGGCAATCCTGGTAGGGATTTGACCACTGATATTTTAATGTTATTACTTACTTATAATTGCCATTCCACTTTGTATATATGGTGTTTAATAAAAGTTTGGGGGAGGGGGCAGAGCCACATATCAGCAAGTAGAGGGTTGTTTGCCTTGCACACAGTTGACCCAGGCTCAGTCCCCACACTCTGCCAGGAGTGATTCCTAAGTGCAGAATCAAGAGGAACCCCGGTCACTGCCAGTTGTAGCCCCAAAAAACTGAAATTAAATTTTACAAAAATTTATTTTTCAGCATATTAAATATCTTCTAAGTAAATTTGTTTATGATGCAGATAATTTGACCTTTTGAGACAAAGGTTAACTTGCTTTTCAGAATATATGAAATGTTTGAGTTTCATACAAAATATTTTTCTAAAGTTTAGAACTGAATGCTCTTTTAAAAAGTGTGCTTGCTTATACATTATAGATGAAAATATCTCATTTACTGTATTGAAGTAAAGAAATTAAATAGTCTCACTTGAAAATTTTAGTTTTAGGAAGAAAAATTAAAGGAGTAAATTTTATATTTTCACTCACATAAGAATTTAGGGGCTGGAGAGATAGCACAGCGGGTAGGGCGTTTGCCTTGCACGCGGCCGACCCGGGTTCAAATCCCAGCATCCCATATGGTCCCCTGAGCATGGCCAGGGGTAATTCCTGAGTGCAGAGCCAGGAGTAACCCCTGTGCATTGCCAGGTGTGACCCAAAAAGCAAAAAAAAAAAAAAAAAAAAAGAATTTATTGTTATTTGATGATACTATCTAACAATTCCATAGCATATTGGGTTTTCTTAACTTTCACTGTGTATACATTTTGTAATTATTTTCCAACTATCACAAATATAGATAATTCTTCCTATTTTGCTAATATGAAAATTGAAATTTAGGCTGATTAATGTGCTCAGGATCACCCTATTAGTGTCTAATGATGCTGAAATTCATAGCCAGCCCCCGAGTGTAAGAATTTTCACTCCGGCCTCTTCCTTCTCAAGGAAGAGTGGAATTCCCCAGCTCAGGAAAGAGTTAGTGGTAAGCCAAAGACTCGTACTAGGGGCAGACAGGTGTCTCAATGGGAGGACACACAGTTACTTAAGTGAGGCCTGCAGTTTGAGTCCCTCCCAGCATTGTATAAACAAATGTCCGGAGGGGTGATTCTGCAGGCCATTGTCTTGGAGGTGCAGTGATTGCCTGAAGTTGGTGGTTAAGGCCTAATTGTAATCATTTCTGTTTATAATGGATGCAGAGATCACTCTTGTATTCCAGCAGGCTTATTTATTCAAAAAGTGAAGCAGTGGGCACAGAGGGTTTATTTCTGTGAGCCAGAGCTCCAGAAAATGAAGTAAGCAGAGCAACCCAGCTTGTGGGAGGTAGCGCTGATGGCAGAGGAGCCTCTCAACACCCAACTGGAACATGAAGGGACTCTGAGAACAGAAGAGGCACCAAGGCACCAGCGGGGACACAAGAGTCAGGCAGTGGTGCCCTGGATTGAGACAGGGAGAGTCATGAGATCTGTGGATGCAAGATATACAGCTCACACATGCAGACACAGAAGTACTCAGAGCTCCCACAGAGGTGGGCACAAGCCAAAACTAGGGCCTGTCTGCTTCCTCTCAAGCCTGTTCCAAGACTGCCTATCAAACACCTGAAAGCAAGGTGCAGATGTCACCTGGGAGCTCAGATGGCCATGCTGTGAGCTGAGCTACTGCCAAAGGGAGGAGACAGAGGCCCACCTGGTGGGCAGAAACCCAAAGCTTACAGAGATAGCAGAGGCCAGTCCTAGTCTGTATGGGGGCAGCGACCCCCTGCAGCAGGGTATTCATTGGCATCATGAGATGAGCCAGCCCAGGCGAGTAGCCATCATGGAGCAGCAGGCAGCAGGTGGCTTATGCAACCCAGGCCTGCAAAGGATCTGGTACATATACAGCGCAATGCTGAGTCAAATTCCAAGGAGGTGGACTTGTAAAGCCCCTCCTCCCCTTTCCTTGCCAGCCTCATCCACCTGTCCAGCCCCCTCTGTGCCTCAGGAATCAGCCTGACCATTCCAGGTTCACCTTCCCTACCAGCTGCACCTGGCAGGAATCCTCACTCACTTTAATGCTTGGCTTCTGGGCACGTGGGAGCATGGGTCTCCTGAGCTCACACCAGCTGCTTGCCACTGGAAGGTCCTCAGTCAGAACGGGCATGGTGGAAGTAGCCTGCTTAATTCATTATTGATGAAATTAGAAACAACCATAAGCTGTAATATATCCAGATGATAAGTTATGGTACAGTACTGAAAGAGAGATAAGCCATCAAAAAACCTTAAACGCCCATTATGAAAAGAAAGCAATCTTTATTGGGAGGTTGGGTCACACCATAATGTGCTCAGAGGTTTTTCCTGGATCTTCACTCAGGAGCCACCCCCTTGCAGTACTCAAGGTACCACATGTGATACTAGAGATTTGAACTGGGGTCGCAGCAGTTGCAACCACATGCAAGTACCTCCTGTATTCTCTCTGGCCCATGGCCCATTAAGAGGCAAAAGAAAAAGATATGATGTTATATCAAAAAAAAAAAACTGAAGGGGCTGGAGCAATAGCACAGTGGCTAGGGCATTTGCCTTGCACACGGCCGACCCGGGTTCAATTCCCAGCAACCCATATGGTCCCCTGAGCACCGCCTGTAGTAATTCCTGAGTACAAAGCCAGGAGTAAACCCTGTGCATCGCCAGGTGTGGCCCAAAAAAGGGAAAAAAAACTGAAGAGAGTAAAACTATTTCTTAAAATTTTTTTGGTTTATAATACTATTAATGATTTCTCATGGACATAGTTCCAACATCACACCCATTGCTAGTGTACCCATTTCCTTCTCCAAAGGATTCCCACTTTCCTCAATCTCACCTTCTACCTTCCCAACTCAATTGTGTGGATCAGTTCTCTCATTATATTTCTTTTGGACCGTTCTTGCTAACTCACTGTGTATCTTTAAGTCCCACATAATAAGAGAGATTATTCTATATCTGTCCCTTTCCTTCTGACTGATTCCATTAAACATGATACCCTCAAGTTCCATCCATGTTGCTGTAAAATGCATGATTTTGTTCTTTCTTGGAGCTGCATGATATTTTATTGTTTTATATATGTATATATATATATACCACAATTTCTTTTCTTTTTTTTTAATAATTTATTTATTTTTAATTAGAGAATCACCGTGAGGGTACAGTTACAGATTTATACACTTTTGTGCTTATACTTCCCTCATACAAAGTTCGGGAACCCATTCCTTCACCAGTGCCCATTCTCCACCACCCGTAAACCCAGCGTCCCTCCCACCCTCCCCAATCCCATCTCCCCCCCACCCCACCCTGCCACTGTGGCAGTGCATTCCCTTCTGTTCTCTCTCTCTAATTAGCTGATGTGGTTTGCAATAAAGGTGTTGAGTGGCCGCTGTGCTCAGTCTCTCACCCTCATTCAGCCTGCAACTCCCTTCCCGCACATGGCCTTCGACTACAATGTAGTTGGTGATCGCTTCTCTGAGTTGCCCTTTCCCCGGAACGTGAGGCCAGCCTCGAAGCCATGGGGTCAACCTCCTGGTACTTATTTCTACAGTTCTTGTATATACCACAATTTCTTGATTAATTCATCTGTAGTTGAGCATTTATGTTGTTTCCATATCATGGCTATTGTACTAAGTGCAGAGATGTGCATATATCCTTTCAAATTAATGTTTTTGTCTTTGGGGATAGATGCCAAAAGGTCCTATCATTGAGCCATATGGGAGTTCTATTCCTTTCTTTGGAAAAATTTCCATATTTCTTTCTATAGAAGTTAAACCAGATGATATTCCCACGAGGAAATCTTCAAAACTATATCCATGGGGTTGAGGGTTCCTTTCTTACCACCACACCCTGCCAGCACTGGTTATTTCAAATTTTTTTTTAGTATGTGCCATTCTCACAGGCATTAGACCTGTCAGTGTCTTGATTTTCATTTCCCTAATTATGATTAACAAGCACTTTTTCATATCCATATGTCTTCTTTAGGAAAATGTCTGTTCATCTCCTTGGCCCATTTATGGATTTCTAGATTCATTAGATTTTTTTGGTGAGTTTTTTGAGTGCTTTATTGATCTTGAATATCAACCAATAAAAAGCTTTATTTTCACAAGGAATTGCATGAGAAGGTTGACTAGGCCAAACACAAAGGATCATGATGTGTGGGTGTAGAGTATAATAAAAATGCTCAGTATGAACTTCTAATTAGGGATAGATCTCTTTATAAAGGTCAGCCTTACAGGATTGATGCTATCAAGAACAAACTACTGTAAACTGTGGACTTGGATGACTATGATGTGAAGGTAAAGTCTTTGGACACAGCAGGAGTAGGAGTTAGGGACTTCACATGGCTTCACTGAGGGCTTCCTTACTTGCTCTTCTATAAAGAGGAATCACTCCTGGCAGTGTCATTTGTGGTGCTGGGGATCGAACCAGAACAGGCTGCAAGCACAGCAAGCACCCAAAGCCCTGTACTCTAGTTCCCTGCATAGTTTAGAAGATTAAAACTAAATTACCATACTACTGCAAGATGTCAGTCGGGGGGGGGGGGGGGTGATTATAGATTATACTTGCAAAATCTCTGTATCTTCCTCTCAGTTTCTGTTTAAAACCAAGCTACTCTTTGTTCTTATTGTTGTTTTCTTTCTTTCTTTTTTTTAAATTTTACTGAATCACTGTGAGATAGAGTTACAAAGTTTTCATGTTTGAGATTCAACCATATGTTGATCGAACACCCACCCCTCCACCAGTGCACAATTTCCACCACCAATGTCCCAGTATCCCCTCTCCCACATCCAGGTCCTCACCCTGCCTCTATGGCAGACAACTTCCCAAATTCTCTCTACTTTTAAAACCAAGCTACTCTTAAAAAAAAAGTCTTCTCAAAAAGCTACTTTACAAGAATTTTGAGGAACACTATATGATATAAAAACAAGTTTCTTGGGGCTGGAGCAGTAGTACAGCAGGTGGGGTATTTGCCTTGCACAGAGTTGACCTGGGTTCAATCTCAGGCATCCCATATGGTTCCCTGAGCCCCACCAGCTATAATTCCTGGCTGCAGAGCCAGGAGTAAAGCCTTGGCACCACTGGGTGTGGCTCCAAAACAAAAAAATAACAAGTTTCTTGGCTCAAGTGGTATAACAGATGCCCAACATTCACAAAGCCTCAAGTTTAATCCCCTGTCACATGACCCCACCCACTCTAGCATGAGATGTGGTCTCTATTTTAAAATCAAAGTTTTTTTTTTCTTTGTGTATAGGCAAGAGTCTCTTGCCCGCATGCCTCGCTGTCTTCCCCAGGGCCCCTCGGAGGGGATGGGTTCCAGTTTCCCTCCCCATTTTCGTGCTCATGTTTCCCTCATAGAAAGTTCAAGAACCCATCCCTTAACCAGTGCCCATTCTCCACCACAAATAAACCCAGCATCCCTCCCACCCCCCCATTCACATCTCCCCCCACTCCACCCTGCCACTGTGGCAGGGTATTCCCTTTTGTTCTCTCTCTCTAATTAGGTGTTGTGGTTTGCAATAAAGTTGTTGAGTGTCCATTGTGTTCAGTCTCTAGTCTACATTCAGCATGCATCACCCTTCCCCCGCGTGGCCTCCAACCACATTTTACTTGGTGTTCCCTTCTCTATCTGAGTTGCCCTCTCCCCAGAATATGAGGCCAGATTCCAAGCCATGGAGTCAACCTACTGGTACTTATTTCTACTATTCTTGGGTGTTAGTCTCCTAGTCCATTATTCTATATTCCACAGATGAGTGCAATCTTTCTATGTCCGTCTCTCTCTTTCTAACTCATTTCACTTAGCATGATACTTTCCATGTTGATCCACTTATATGCAAAGTTCATGACCTCCTTTTTTCTAACAGCTGCATAGTATTCCATTGTATAGATGTACCAAAGTTTCTTCAACCAGTCATCTGTTCTAGGGCACTCGGGTTTTTTCCAGATTCTGGCTATTGTAAACAGTGCTGCAATGAACATATAAGTGTAGATGTCATTTCGACTATACTTTTTTGCTTCTCTGGGATATATTCCCAGCAGTGGTATTGCTGGGTCAAATGGGAGCTAAATTTCTAATTTTTTAAGGAAGTCAAGAATTTTGTAGTTAAGTGGATGGGCATGAAAAGTTTCATGCTGAGTGAAATGAGTCAGAAAGAGAGAGACAGACATAGAAAGACTGCACTCATCTATGGTATATAGAATATCAGAGTGGGAGACTAATACCCAAGAACTGTAGAAATAAGTACCAGGAGGTTGACCCCATGGTTTCGCGGCTGGCCTCACGTTCCGGGGAAAGGGCAACTCAGAGAAGCGATCACCAACTACATTGTAGTCGAAGGCCATGTGGGGGAAGGGAGTTGCGGGCTGAATGAGGGCTAGAGACTGAGCACAGCGGCCACTGAACACCTTTATTGCAAACCACAACAGCTAATTAGAGAGAGAGAACAGAAGGGAATGCCCTGCCACAGTGGCAGGGTGGGGTGGGGGGGAGATGGGATTGGGGAGGGTGGGAGGGACGCTGGGTTTACGGGTGGTGGAGAATGGGCACTGGTGAAGGGATGGGTTCCCGAACTTTGTATGAGGGAAGTATAAGCACAAAAGTGTATAAATCTGTAACTGTACCCTCACGGTGATTCTCTAATTAAAAATAAATAAATTATAAAAATATAAAATATAAATTTCTAATTTTTTGAGAAGCGTCCGTATTGTTTTCCAAAAGGGCTGAACCAGTCAGCATTCCCACCAGCAGTGTAGAAGGGACCCTTTCTCCCCACATCCTCTCCAACAGCGGTTGCTTTTGTTCTTTTGGATGTGTGCCAGTCTCTGTGGTGTGAGGTGGTATCTCATGGTTGTTTTGATCTGCATCTTCCTGATGATTAGTGATGTAGAGCATTTTTTCATGTGCTTTTTGGCCATTCGTATCTCTTCCTTGGGAAAGTTTCTGTTCATTTCTTCGCCCCATTTTCTGATGGGGTTGGATGTTTTCTTCTTCTAGAGTTCAACCAGTGCCTTGTATATCTTTGATATCAACCTTTGGTATCTGATGGGTATTGGGTGGATATTCTTTCCCATTCCATAGATTGTCTTTGTATTTTGGTCACCGTATCTTTTGCGGTGCAGAAGCTTCTCAGTTTAATATAGTCCCATGTGTTTATCTGTTTCCACTTGGTTGGTCAGTGGCATGTCATCTTTGAATATACAGTTAGCTTTAATATTGTGGAGGGTTTTGCCGACCTTGTCTTCAATTTACCTTATGGATTTTGGTCTGATGTTGAGGTCTTTAATCCATTTTGATCTGACTTTTGTGCATTGTGTCAGGTCGAGGTCTAAGCCCATTCTTTTGCATGTGGTTGTCCAGTTGTGCCAGCATCATTTGATAAAGAGGCTTTCCTTGCTCCACTTCACATCTCTTGCTCCCTGATCAAAGATTAGACGGTCACACATTTGGGGTTGTGTGTAGGGATATCCCACCCTGTTCCATTGGTCTGCGGCTCTGCCTTTGTTCCAGTACCATGCTGTTTTAATTGTTACCACTTTGTAGTAAAGTTTGAGGTTGGGGAGGGTGATGCCTCCCATCGTCTTTTCCCCAAGAATTGTTTTAGCTATATCCGTGGGCATTTGTTGTTCCATATGAATTTTAAGATTGCTTGATCCATTTCTTTGAAGAATGTCATGGGTATCCTTATAGGGATCGCGTTGAATCTGTATAATGCTTTGGGGAGTATTGCCATTTTGACAATATTGATTCTCCCTATCCATGAGCAGGATATATGTTTCCATTTCCTCATGTCCTCTTTTATTTCATGGAGTAGCGTTTTATAGTTTTCTCTGTAGAGGTCTTTTACTTCCTTGGTTAAGCTGATTCTGAGGTACTTGATTTTCTGGGGCATGATTGTGAATGGGATTGCTTTTTTCATGTCCCTTTCCTCTGCCTCATTGTTTGTATATAGGAAGGCCATGGATTTTTGGGTATTGATTTTGGAGCCTGCAACTTTACTGTATAAGTCTATTGTTTCTAAGAGTTTCTTAGTAAAGGCTTTAGGCTTCTCTAGATATAGTATCATATCATCTGCAAATAGTGAGAGTTTGATTTCTTCCTTTCCTATCTGGATGCCCTTAATCTCTTTTTCTTGTCTAACAGCTATCGCAAGTACTTCCAGTATGATATTGAAGAGAAGTGGTGAGAGTGGGCATCTTTGTGCCTGATCTTAGAGGAAATGCCCTTAGTTTTTCCCCATTGAGGATAATGCTTGCCGTAGGCTTGTGGTAAATGGCTTTGACTATCTTGAAAAAAGTTCCTCCAAAACCCATTTTGGTGAGGGTTTTCATCATGAACGGATCTTGGATCTTGTCAAATGCTTTCTCTGCATCTATTGATATGATCATATGGTTTTTATCTTTACTTTTGTTGATATGATGGTTATGTTGATTGATTTCCGAATGTTAAACCATCCTTGCATCCCTGGGATGAATCCCACTTGGTCATGGTGTATGATCTTTTTGATGAGTTGTTGGATCCTATTTGCTAATATTTTGTTGAGAATCTTCGCATCGATGTTCATCAGGGATATTGGTCTATAATTTTCTTTCTTAGTGATGTCTTTGTTTGCTTTTGGTATTAGAGAGATGCATGCTTCATACAAACTGTTTGGGAGAGTTCCTGTTTTTTCAATTTCCTGGAAAAGCTTGAGGAGAACTGGCAACTGGTTTTCTTTAAATGTTTGGAAGAATTCGCCAGTGAATCCATCTGGACTTGGGCTTTTGTTTTTGGGGAGATTTCTTTTTTATTACAGTTTCAATTTCCTTAATATTAATGGGTCTACTCTCACCGCTGCTGCTGCGCCAGCATGACTGAGGAGCCCAAAAGAGCTACTTTGGACACCAGCAGCCCACTGAAATACTTCCAGAATGTGAACTGAGCATTTCCACCAGGCTGCCACAGCGGGGGCCCAGTATTTCTCTAGGTTTTTCCATCTTATGAGCACCATAAAATGGTAAAAGTTTGTAGTGATAGAATTTCTGGTAGAATTTTCCCTGGACTTTATACAGAAACCCAAAACCGCGCGGCCGCACAACCTAATGTCATCTAATCATCAGCAATATGAAATGGTTCCTTTGTAACGGGTTGGACTTTGGGGGGATAATCCTAACAAGAATAGTAAGTCTTTTGTTGAAATATTGAAGGCAATCATAGTGGTACCCATCTCTCTAGACTGAACTAAGCTATAATCCCACGCTGGCTGAGGGGAAAAAATATTTCTTTCTCGGGAAGAAATGTGGCGTGGCGCTAGCCATATTATGATGTCCATTAAGCAGACACGAACCTGGTGGCGTGGGAACGGGATATTAGGGAAAAAAATTATGTACATGGAACAGTGGGACGCTGGTGGAGCCGGGGCCGATACCAGCGCACTACTATTGGTTCCAGAAACTGCTTGCAGACATGCTGCTAGACTATCAACTAAGCTATAGCTCCACGCCAGCTGATGACGGGAAATAACCATCTTTCTAGGTTTTTTCTCCCTTTGTCAGGCAGCATGGCATCAATCATACTATGAAGATTACTAAGCAGGCATGAACTTGGTGGCGCGGGAAGGAGGGGGGAAAAAAATGAAGAAAAGTTATGTAACAAACAGCGGGACTTAATATCTCTACATTCTCAGCAATGGAAAACTATCAAATGCTTCCTTGGCAGTAGGACTGCCTTTTTTTTTGGGGGGGGGGGGAACTCCAGCAACAATAGTGAGTTATGAGTTGAAACATGGAATGTAATCAAGATAAAGAGTAAACAAAATGAAACTTATCACTTACAAGGGGGGGCTGGGGGGATGGGAGGGGGCGGGAGGTGGGAGGTATACTGGGGTGGTTGGTGATGGAATATGGGCACTGGTGAAGGGAAGGGTGTTTGAGTATTGTATAACTGACATAACCCAGAGAACTATGTAACTTTCCACGTGGTGATTCAATGAAAAAATATATATATATTAATGGGTCTATTCAGGTATTCCAAGTCTTCTTTGTTCAGTCTTGGGAGATTGTAGGAATCAAGGATTTCATCCATTTCTTTTAGGTTCTCTTGTTTTGTGGCATACAGGCTTTCGAAGTAGTCTCTGACAATCTTTTGAATTTCGTTGATTTCTGTTGTGATGTCCCCCTTTTCATTCCTGATTCAGTTTATTAGGGTTATCTCACTCTCTTTCTTTGTGAGTCTTGCTAGTGGTTTCTCAATCTTGTTTATTTTCTCAAAGAACCAGCTCTTGGTTTCATTGACCTTTTGGATTGTTTTCAGGGTTTCCATGTCGTTAATTTCTGCTCTAATTTTTATTATTTCTTTCCTTCGGTCTGGTTTGGGTTCTTTTTTTTGGTCCTTTTCTAAGGCCTTGAGCTGTGAAGTCAAGCTATCTGTGTAGGCCCTTTCTTCCTAAGGAATGCTTGCAGAGCTATAAATTTTCCCCTTAACACAGCTTTAGCTGTGTCCCATAGGTTTTAGTAGCTTGTGTCTTCATTCTCATTTGTCTCAAGGTATCTCTTGATTTCTTCCTTGATTTCCTTCCTGACCTACTTATTGTTCAACATTGAGCTGTTTAATTTCCAGGTGTTTGTTTTGATTCTCTGCGTCTGTGTGTGATTAGCTTCTATCTTCAGTGTATCGTGGCCTGAGAAGATAGTTGATACAATTTCTATTTTTCTGATTTTATTGAGGTATGTTTTGTGGCCCAGTACATGGTCTATTTTGGAGAATGTTCCATTTGCACTGGAAAAGAATTTGTATTCTTTCTTTTTGGGGTGCAAAGCCCTGTATAGGTCTTTTAGGCCTCTCTCTCTCTCTCTCTCTCTCTTCTATTTCTTCCCTCAGAGTCTGTGTTTCCTTGCTGAGTTTTGTTCTTGTCGATCTATCCAGAAGTGATAGGGCAGTGTTGAAGTCCCCGACTACTATTGTGCTGTTAGCGATGTCCTCGTTAAAGTCTGTTAGGAGTTGTTTTAAGTATTTAGCCGGTCTCTCATTAGGTGCATATATGTTTAAGAGTGTGATTTCTTCCTGTTGCACATATCCCTTGATAAATAGGAAGTGACCTTTGTTGTCCCTCCTAATCTTTTTCAACCTGAAATCTATGTTGTTGGATACTAGTATTGCCACCCCAGCTTTTTTGAGGGAGTTGTTTGCTTGCAGTATTGTTTTCCACCCTTTGACTTTGAGTCTGTGTTTGCCCTGACTGTTCAGGTGTGTTTCTTGCAGGCAGCAAAATGTTGGGTTTAGTTTCTGAATCCATTTTGCCACTCTATGTCTCTTAATTGGTGCATTTAGGCCATTGACATTGAGAGAGATTATTGTCATGGGGTTTTGTGTCACCTTCCTGTGGAGTTTGTTGTTCTTGTGGGGTTCTTCGTTGACTTACAATAGCCCCTTTAGTCCTTCTTTTAAGTTTGGTTTTGAGTCTATGAAGTTCCTGAGCTGTTGTTTATCCGAGAAATAGTGTATGATTCCTTCGAGTTTGAGTGAGAGTTTAGCCGGATAAAGTATTCTTGGTGAGGCATTCATTTCATTGGTTTTTTTCACTATGTCCCACCATTGTCTTCAGGCTTGGAGGGTTTCCTCTGATAGATCTGCTGTAAATCTGAGGGGTACTCCTTTGTATGTGATTTCCTTCTTTGACCTTGCTGCTTGCAGAATTGTGTCTCTATCCACTGCATCCGTCATTCTGACTATAATATACCTTGGAGTCTTTTTATTCGGGTCTCTTTTTGCTGGTATCTTTGGACTCCTTGGATCTGGATGCCTGCCTTCCCCAGCTCTGGGAATTTCTTGGCAATGATGTCTTTGACTGTGTTTTTTTCATTGGGATTACTTCCCTGTGCTTCTGGTACTCCAATGATTCTTATGTTGTTCCTCTTGAAGTCATCCCCAAGGACTCTGATTTGCTCTGTAGCCATTTTGAGGTCTTTTGTCATTATTTGTTGTTGTCTGTAAGCTTTCTGCAGCTCATCTTCAAGCTCACTGATTCTGTCTTCGGCTGTAGTCATTCTACTGTTGAGGGCACCTACTGAGATTTTTAATTCATCTACCGACTCCTTTATTTGTGTGACTTCTGTTTGTAGCTTTGTGACATCTGTTTGTAACTTTGAAATTTCTGATCTCATTTCTTCTTGCATTTTCTTGGTTGACTGTTCCAAAGCATCATTCATCTCCTCCCTTAATTTATTGGATGTCTGTTCCATGGTTGCTTTGAGTACATCGACTCTCTTAAAGATTTCTTCTCTGAATTCTTTTTCTGAGAGGTCCAGTATGTGGGTGGACCCTTTGCAGATTTCTGAATATTTTCTTCATCTTCTCTTTGTGGAGGGAATTTTTGCTGTTTCTTCATATTGTTACGGAAGTCTATAGTTGTAGCCTTCTAGTTGTCTAACCCTATTCCCTCTTTCTGCGGGGGGTATTCTGTTTGTGCTAAGTTGATGTTGGTGGCTTTGTTCCAATTCCAGAATACTTCCTTGTTCTCAGGCTCTCCTCTTGGTTTATGTGGGGCCTTTAGTGATGACTTAAAGCTGTGCTGTCTTTACGAGGAATTTGTGGAGATTCTATTGTTCACTGACAGCTTTTGTGAAGTTCAAGTCAGCTAAAGGACTAATTTGCAAAAAAATGATTTAGATGGCCAGGGTGATTTTCAAAGAAGTAGGTTATAGAGTATGTAATGTAGATATTTCTCTGGACTTAGCTACTAAAATACTAAAATACAGAAACCCAAAACCGTGAGGCTGCTAAGTGCGGTCACTCGACCTCATACCTCTTCATTCTCAGCAATGGAAAACAAATTATCAAATGCTTCCTTTTCAGCAGGTCCGACTTTAGGGGGGAGACACTCCAAGCAATAATAGTGGGTTTTGTCAAAATATTGAATGTAATCAAAGTGAAAGTAAAGTGAAATTTATCAGTTACACAGGTGGGGGGCTAGGAGTGTGGGGGAACGGGGTGGAGCTATACTGTGATTCTTGGTGGTGGAATATGTGCACTGGTGAAGGAATGGGTGTTCAAGCATTGTATAACTGAGACTTAAACCTGAAAACTTTGTAACTTTCCACATAGTGACTCAATAAAAAAAATTTTTTTTAAATAAAATAGGGGCTGGAGCGATAGCACAGCGGGTAGGGCGTTTGCCTTGCACGCGGCCGACCTGGGTTCGAATCCCAGCATCCCATATGGTCCCCTGAGCACTGCCAGGAGTAATTCCTGAGTGTAGAACCAGGAGTAACCCCTGTGCATCGCCGGGTGTGACCCAAAAAGCAAAAAAAATAAAATAAAATAAAATTCCAGAAAAAAAAAAGATCCTAGGAACCTTCTCTACATCTTTCTATTTAATATTCTTAACACAGATCAATCACAAACATATATGATAATTTACTTATGGGTCGATGGTTAGATAAATCCATGATTGAACTCATCTTAGGAGAATTACCAAAAGTTGGCAAATTGAATAATTCAGGTTCCCACTGACCAACTAGCAGCTCTATTCCCTTCAAATCCCAGGTATATTCATCTAACCACATGGATATTTTAAAAGTGTGGATCAAAGTTCAGTCATTTTGTATAGTTTATAAAAATGTTTCTATTGATCTTGTTCTACATAATAAATTTGTCTTATGTCAAAAAAAAGAGAAAAAACTGCGGCCAATACTCCGGTAAGTGGCCACGCCCCCTTTTGAGGCACGCCCCCGACCTACAGGCCACCCCCCCAGTAATCTCTTGGGGGACAGGGCGGGGTAGGCGGGTGAGAGAGTGTCCCTCCGGTAGGTAGGTGGAGTCCCAGTCCTCTTTGTGAGTACCTGATTGGGAGTTCGGGCATTACAGAGGAGTGGAGAGGCGTGTCCACGATCGCAGGGAATTCGGGGGGTTCCAGGGGAGCCCCTGCAGCCCGGGAACCGGTGGGAGTCAAAATACATTTTTTAATTAATAAAATGTCTTTAAAACTTTGATATGAATCTTTCATTTGACAGTGAGATTTGATATACAATGGTATGAGTGAATACAGAGTGTGTGTGTGTGTGTGTGTGTGTGTGTGTGTGTGTGTGTGTGTGTGTATGTGTGTGTGTGTGTGTGTCCGTGTCCGTGTCCCAAATGGGACTCAGAAGGCCCAGGGACACTTCTTGGTCTTTCTCAGCCAACTAGACTAGAGGTCATTGTCAAGAGCCTGAGTGCCAAGACCTGGAGGCTGGCCATATGCAAAGAGTGCTCTCTGTAGCCCCACAGTACTGCTATTTTTCAGAAGAGTTTTAAGATTCAGCTTCAGGTATCCTTCTGGGATTCCTTTTTTCTTTTAATGCCAGGGACTCCTTTCTGTCTTTTAGTAGTAGATTTTAGTAGTAAATCTTAGTTAGAGGTTTTCTTTTTCCTGTTTCAGGTACAATATTTAGACCACGGATTCACTGAGAAGATTCCACAGTGTCATCTGTACCCTATTTTGCTATATCCTGATACACCCCAGTTTTGTATTCCTTGTCAGCTCTATAATACTGCACCTGTAAGTAAACGGTATTTTGTGAGAATAATTTATTTTAAAGTTTTATAAACAGTTTTCTAGAAATTTAACATAAAATGAAATTCCTTTTAATTACAGCAATACACACACACACACACACACACACACACACACATATATATATATATATTTGGAGCCAGAGCAATAGTACAGTGGATAGAGCATTTGTCTTGCACAAAGCTGACCTAGGTTCCCATCTCCAGAATCCCATATGGTGCCCCGAGCCCCGCCAGGAGTGATCCCTGAGTATACAGCTAGGAATAAGCTCTGAGTACTTCTTGGTGTGGTCCAAAAAAACAAAATGATGTCAGAATTTCTAAAATAAGTTTAAGACAACCAAAGGGTCCTTTTGAAAATATATTTTTTAAAACTGATGAAAAGGCATCCACATTGATGATAAAGGCATGAGATTGTACAGATTTTATTATTTTATCCAAAATTTAACAAATTTGAAGCTTAAATTAATGTTTTAAGCATATGTTGCTGCTACACCACAGCCACCACCAGAGTGCCAGTATCCCTCTACCACTGTCCCGGCATTCTTTCTTTTCCGTATCCCATGCTCCTTGTCAGGCTCAATTTTACAAGTAGAATCTTAGAGTTTCTTTTCATTAGCCACTGATTTTTTTGTCTTTTTATTCTCCTTGTAAGAGTGAGATCATCATGTATTTATCCTTCTTTTGACACTTCACGTGAAACCATCTAATTTCATCCAAGTTGTAGTTAGTGAAATATAAGGTTTTATCATTGTCTCTTGAGCACAGGCGCATGCATACCCGCCCCCCCCCCGCCCACACACACACACACACACACCCATGCATATATAAACTGCTTCATCCATTCGTGTGTTTTTTGGTACTTGGGTAGTTTCAGATCTTCACTGACTAGCTCCTGTTCCAGATCTTGGTCATTTAGCATCTGTTCTACTACTTACCTCATTTTTTAATGGGATAGTTTATTTTGTTAAGTTCTGTGAGTGCTTTATGTCTCTTGGATATTAATCCTCTGTAAGGTTTTATATATTGTGCAGTTATTTTATCCTATTCAGGATATATTTTTATTTTAGCTATGGTTTCTTTTCCTGGTCTAGAAACCTTTTAATCTTTAATGGTACAATCCCTTTCATTTATTTTTACTTTCATTTTTTCTGCCAGTGAAGTTGAATCATTGTAGACACTAACTGTAGACAGTAACAGTTATGCCTTAGTGTGTTTTATGAATTTGGCTTTAAAATGTAGGTCTTTCCTCAGTTTCAGATTAACTTTTTGTATATGATGTGAAGGGCTGGAGCTATAGCATAGTGGGTAGGGCATTTACCTTGCACATGGACGACCCAGGTTCAATTCCTCCGCCCTTCTCAGAGAGCCCGGCAAGCTTCAGAGTATCTCACCCGCACGGCAGAGCCTGGCAATGTTCGATATGCCAAAAACAATAACAACAAGTCTCACAATGGAGACGTTACTGGTGTAAACTCGAGAAAAATCAATGAGCAACAGGATTACAGTGACAGTGATACAGTGACAGTGATCTGATGTGAAAAGGGGGCTCAAATTCACTTTTTGCATGTGGATGGTCAGTTTTTCCAACTGTTGTTGAAGAGGCTTTCATCATTCTACTTAATACGTGTAGTTTCTTTATCATAAACTTACGTGATCTGAGGATTTATTCCTTGACTCTCGGTTCTATTCCACTGTGTTTTCGAGTCTGCCTTTATTCTAATACAACTCTAGTTTTATTATTGTAATCTTATATAGTATATTTTAAGGTAAGAAAACGCAATGTTTGGCAGGAGCATCTCTGCTATCATGGTTAGGGCATTTGCCTTCCACACGGCTTACCTGAGTTTAATCCCCAGCATCCCATAAGGTCCCCCGAACCCAACAGGAACAATTCCTTAGTGCAGAGCCAAAAATAACCCTGAGCATCACTGAGTCTAGCCAAAAATTTTTTTAAAATAAAAATTAAAAGGTAAAAAAAATTAAATGGAAAAATGTGAATAGACCTATAAAAGTATTTTATCCTAAAAAAGGGAATATTGGCTTTATATCAGAAAATATTATAATTTTTGTCTTTGGGCCACACCTGGCAGTGCTCAGCACTTTCTCTTGGCTCTAGCTTTTGGCAGTACTCAGGGAACCATCTGGGTTGCCAGGAATCAAACCCAGGTCGTCCACGTGCAAGGCAAATACCCTATCTGCTATACTATTGCTCCAGTCTCAATGACATATATTGGGAAGTTTGTCCTGTCCATAAAGAAGCTCATTTAATACTTCTTGCAAAACCAGTTTCAAGACTGAATTCCCTAAGCTGTTGCCTATCCATGAACCTCTGTATCATTCCTTCATATCTAGAATGATAATCTAGCTCGATAGAGCATTTTTGGTGAGGTATTCATTTCATTGAGTTTTTGTACTATACCGCTCCATTCTCTTCTGGCTTATAGAGTTATATTTGATAGATCTGCTCTTTCCAAAACTTGTATGTAAGTTCTAATTTTGATCTTGCTGCTTGCTTCCAATGTTCTGTATCTTTGACTTTTGTTATTTTTAATAAAGTGTGTCTTGGAGTTTTCCTAGTTGAGTCTATATTTTTTTGGGTCCCTTCAGGTCTCTTGGATCTCAGTACCTTTATTCCTCAGCTCTGGGAAATTCTTTCAGATGATTTCTTTATTCATCAAATTTGCCTTCCTGTTCTTCAGGAACTTCAATAATTCCTTTTGTCTTTTAGCAATAACACATGAATGGAACGTTTTTAATTGTTATTGAAAACCATGTAATAGCATAGAAATTCTTAATTTCTATGTCAAATTCTTATAATCCTGAAAATAAACAGGTTTTATTTGAAACTTTTGAGGAAGGAAGGGAGGAAAGGGGAGAGAGAGAGTATAAAAAGGTCGAGAGAACACAGGCTTCTCTAGTGTGGAGAAAGCGAGACCCACAGTACACATCTTAGAATTAGGTCTGAAAGTACACATACCAAGAAGGGAGATTCGAGCAACATGTGCTCAGGAACCACATGCACCTTGAAGGTTCTTATATTTCTCCTCTTGTACTCATCCCATAGTTCTCTGCTGTTTTATCTTTTCAAACTGTTTTCCTTCAGTTATTTCCCAATTATTTCCTAGCAGTTACCTCCTTCATGTCTTGGAGCTTCTTGATCTTTTGTGCAACTTCTATTCAGAGCTTCTATTGAATATTTTATATCACCTCCCATGCTCTTTATTTCTGTCATTTCTTATTGTAGCGGTTTTCTCATTTCGACTCTCATACTTTCTTATGCTTTGCTGTGTGTGCCAACATTTTTCACACATTGTGAATTTACTTAGCTTGTTGGTGTTGTTTGTGCCTTTAGTGATAGTTTTCGCTCATTGAGCTTGGTAGGCTTCTACTTGTACAAGTATTTGTAGCTAGACCCCCTGAGAAATCTGAGGAATTAGGCCTGGGGTTGCTCTCTTCTTTCTTGCCCATCTACACCAAATGTATCCTGTCACGTTTTGATGGACATTCAGGTTGATTCCATGTTTTAGCTATTGCAAGTAACTACTATTTTAAGGGTACAGTACCTTTCAAATTATATTCATATTCATATAAATGCAGGATTATAAGATGTTTTTATTTTTATTTCTTAAAGGAATGTCAAGACAGTTTTCCATACACACTATACCAATGTACATGCCCACCAGTAATATACCAGGGTTTCTTTCTCCTCATCCTCGCCAACATTTGTTGTTTCTAATCTTTGCCTTTCATCCATTTTTCTTGGGTTACTTTTCCTTGAGGGATGCCCTCACATTAGTGTTTGGGTCCCCCACCCTGAGACTTTCATTTCTTGGTGCTTAGGCTCATTGATGCAGGGGGGTAACTAGGGTCACACTGATGGTGCTTGGGAGGCTATGCCATGCCAAGGATCAAATATGGATCTCATGCTTTCATGTAGAGCATGTGCTCTATCATCCCTGTGAGCTATCAAGCTATCTGCTCAAGCTTTGCTTGCATTTTTTTGTGAAGTTCCATGTGTTCTTTATGTATTTTGCATATCAGTTCTTTTCATATCTTTGATATGCAAATTGCCTCTGCATTTTTTCAAGCTGCTTTTACTCTGGACAGTTTTTATGTAGCTTCTTTTTTTATTATTTGTACTTTTTTTTTTCCTTGTTAATAACATTTATTTTCCAAATATATCGCTGATGTTGAGCTCCTGCTGTGTAGCACCTGTTTTCTTTCATTTATTTTACAGTTTTTCAGTCTAATATCAGAATCTTTAACCCATTTTGACTTAATTTTTATGTATGGTACTAAATAGTGAGCATGCTTTCTTTTAATATATGTTTGTGGGTTTTTTGTTTTTGTTTCTTTGGTTTTTGGTTGTTGGGTTTTTTTGTTTTTTTGTTTTTTCTTTTTTGGGTCACACCCAGCAATGCACAGAGGTTACTCCTGGCTCATGTACTTACTCAGGAATTAACTCCTGGCAGTGCTCAGGGGACCATGTGGGATGCTGGGAATCGAACCCAGGTCAGCCGTTTGCAAGGCCCTACCCACTGTGCTATTGCTCCAGCCCTCACATATGTTTGTGTTTTTAAAGTGCAAGCTGCTTTGAGTATTACAGGGTGAAGTAAAGACTTTTGTTTCCAACACTTTCCTTATTTACTGCTCTTTCTCATGTATTGTCAACTAATTTGACTTTATTATTCTTAAATAGGTTGGAAATATCTGGCAACCAGATGCTGTAGAACTCCTGCGGGAACTGCTTTCAAAGAGAGAAGTGGAAATTCATGCCATGGTAAAATATATTAAAATAATATTTGATTAAAATTATTTGCATTAAAGTGTTACAGGTAATATGATTTGAGGCATATTTTTATGATGAATGGTATGTGACTAAATATATCATTTACATAAAAGGAGTCACCACTTTGGTTCCTACAATTGTTTTCAATAAATCTAACTGCGCAAATTCCTAAGAAGTTTCATAATCACTGAAGTCACTTAATAGTTGGTACTTACTTTGAAATTGATATCTAGCATCAGAGAATCGGAGATGTTTATAAATTAATGTAGTAATTGTCAGGGTGACTCTGCGTGTAACACAGGAAGTAAGCCAGTGGAGATGATTCAAGTAGAGTAACTTTACTTTTGGTTATTTTAATATCAAGAGCCCTCTCTGTCTCTATAGAAAAAAATCAGAGAAGATTAGACTGAATTTTTTTCATTTACCAAGGTATCTTTCTTTGCCTATTATAGTTTAATGTGATTACTTATGTACAATACCGAAAGCTGCCTGATTTCTTATAAATTATGAATATACAGCCTTATTTATGGAACCTTCCCAGACCATCTATACAAATAAAATCACAAGTTGCTTTTATGTGCTGGAGGGACAGCCATGAACTGCATTATCAGAAATGCCTACCATTGTGAAACTTCATTTCCATGGTGGGAAACACAAAAGATAAGATATATCATATAAGAAGTGAAAGAAATTTTATCAGGGTGATATGGAAGGGTAGTTAATGGAAGGAGATTTTGTTTTAAAGGTAGACTCTCAGGAAGCTATCACTGCAAAATGGACTTGAGAGAAGAGTTTAAAATGAGATAACTAAACCAGAGTAGGCAAAGAGGGTCAAGACAAGATGTCCAGAGTGCTGAGAGAAAATTTGCTTAGAAAAGTAGAAGGAATAGGACAGAGTGAAATACCTACTGAAATACTTCGGAAATTTCCAAGGACCTCCCCTGTTCAGGGATGTTGGTGGCTTCAAGGGCATCAACAAAGGGATGACATCGACTAACTTTGTGTTCTAGTATTTTCCCTCTGCTGCATTAATGAAAAACTGGATCATAGGAAAAGTTAGAAACAAGGAGTTGTCCTGGAATGCTAAGTGTAATAACATCAATTTGCAGTAGAGTGGGACTAAGTAAAAATCTTAAGAAATTATATCAGTTTAGGGACCGGAGTGATAGCACAGCGGGTAGGGCATTTGCCTTGCACGCGGCCGGCCCGGGTTCGATCCCCGGCATCCCATATGGTCCCCCAAGCACCGCCAGGAGTAATTCCTGAGTGCAAAGCCAGGAGTAACCCCTGAGCATCGCTGGGTGTGACCCAAAAAGAAAAAAAAAAGAAATTATATCAGTTTATTAGCTTGTGTATGTTAAGTAGCTAATAGTAATTAATGAAATGGAAAGTTTTAAAGATGTTATCATGATTCCTTTTAGATTTTCTATTTCTTCTAATTCCTGCTATCTTTTAAAAGTCTCCTCCTTAATATAAATTATTAATTCTATAAATTATATAATTATATTAATTATAAATATAAATTATTTATAATATAAATTATTAACATCTTATAGCCTAGTTCTCCCTCTGGGAGAACCTGGCTAGCTACCCAGAGCTTCCTGCCCACATGGGAGACCCTCGCAGACTCCCCGTGGTGTATTCATATGCCAAAACCAGTAACAATGCTGGATCTCATTCCCATGACCCTGAAAGAACCTCCAGTGCGGCATCATTGGGAAGGATGAGCAAAGAGAGGCTTCTGAAATCTCAGGGTTAGGACGAAAGGAGACATTACTGAAACCGCTCAAGAAATTCGACCAATCAATGGGATGATGATGATGATGATGATGATGATGATGATGATGATGATGAAGAATATAAATTATTATCATCATCTTATAAATGATGTAGTAATTGTATATATAGTAAGATATTTTCTAATAAATAAAAGTGTTAACTTAAGGAAAGTATATTTTACATAAACCAGAGTAGTATAGTTATTGCCAGTAATCTGCCAAAATATGAGAGGAAATTTATATTGAAAAACCCAAACTGTGATTGTTAGAAATATATTTTCTGCTTGTAAAATTTTATTTTCCAAATAGATTTTTATTTAAAAATCTATATTTCTATTTTATTTATTTTTAATTATATTTTTATTTAAACAGGAATTACCTGAAAACCCCTGGGGAAAATTATCTGTTCATATCTATTTTGATGGAATGTCACTTTCTTATTTTATGGCACACCATAAACATTGCATTTTTGAACACCCTGAGGAAATATCAGAAGAAGTAAGTGAAATACTTTCTATAAAACTCTGAACTGTGGGGGCTAGAACTCATCATTCTAGAAGAAAGGCACTTGCCTTACATGTGCCTGATACAGGCTCAAACTTCTAGAGCTATATATGACCATCCCCAAACACTTCAAGAAATCATTCCTAAGCACAGAGCCCAGTATAGCCCCTGAGTACCACCAGGTATGGCCCAAAACACCAAAAAAATTTGATAGAAACTCTAAATTATAGAATGATATAAATTTTTTAATTGCTAGATTGGTTGCAGCTAAGGACTCTCTCTCCCCAGATAAAATGTATTTTCCTTTTATTTGAAATTGTAACAGAATTTCCATTTTGTCTTTTTACATTTTGTCTTTGCTCATCCTTCCCAATGATGCCGCACTGGAAACTTGGAGCAGAAATCTAAACTTAGTTTCAATAGCAATACACTCTAGTTGCTTTTGTTGCTTCTTTTTTAGTATTTTTAAAAATTAATGGGGAGGAAGATAAATACACTTTCATAGTTACAGATTTTTTTCACTTATTTATTTATTTTTATATTTTTTAGTGAATCACCGTAAGGTACAGTTACAGGCTTACAAACTTTCATGCTTACATTTCAGTCATACAACAATCGATACCCATCCCTCCACCAGTGCCATTCTCCACCACCAATGTTCCCAGTATTCCACCACCCCCACCACACACCCCCACCCCGACCCACCTCTGTGGCAGGCGCATTCCCTTTTACTCTCCCTCTCCTTTTGGGTGTTGTGGTTTGCAATAATGGTATTAAGTGGCCATCATTCTCGGTCTCTAATCTATTTTCAGCACACGTCTCCCATTCCAGGTGAGCCCTCCAAGCATCCTTTACTTGGTGGTCCCTTCTCTATCTCAGCTGCCTTTTCCCCCAGCATGTGAGACTGGCTTCCAAGCCGTGGAGCAATCCTCCTGGTCTTTATCTTAGACCAGGGAAGTGTTAGCTTCCCACTATGTTACTTTATATGCCACAAATGAGTGCGCAAATACCCTAGCCTTTAAATGAACTGAGAGTGTCTGTGTTGCAAGCTATAATGCCCAGAAGTAGAGAGTATGGGGAATATTGTCTGCCTTGGAGGCAGGGGGAGAGTGGAAAGGGGGGGGCATATCTGGGTGGTGGGGAATGTGCACTGGTGGAGGGATGGGTGTTTGATCATTGTGAGGTTGTAACCCAAACATGAAAGCTTGTAACTATCTCACGGTGATTCAATAAAGTTTAAAAAAAATTTTTTTAAAATTAACTGAGAATGAATTTATAATGAAAGAATTGAACATGTAAAAATAATTTGCCTATTATAGTTTTACATCACAAGTTTCCATAAGTACATTTTAAAACAGTGTATTCAGGGCCAGGGAGATAGTATGGTACAGAGGCACTTACAGCTGACACAGGGTTGATCTCTGGCACCACAGATTATCCCTGAGCCGTGATAGGTGAGGCTCCTGAGCAAAGAGCCAGGAGTAAGTCCCGAGTATAGCTGCCATGGTCCAAAAACCAAGCAAAATGAAATATTGCCATAATAAACAATAACATTAACATTTTATAGTAAGATTTTTATTTTGGACTGTAATGTTTACCTGTTAAAATTTTAATATTAATTTTAATAAGGGTATACAACCAAAAATTGTTCAGTTAATTACAACCGAAGGTGTTCAGTTGATTACAGAAAATTGTTTCTCAAATAGAAATTTGATGTTACTATGTACATGTAATACTAATTGCTTGCTTTTTGTTTTGAGGGGAGAGTCCATCCCCATATGCACACAGGCATTCTTTTTTTTTATTTTTTACTTTTTTTATTGAATTACTATGAGATAGACCCTTACAAAGCTGTTCATGATTAGATTTCAATCATACAGTATTCCAACACCCATTGTTCCACCAGTGTACATTTCCCATTACCAGTGTCCGAGGTTTCCTCCCCTCACCCCCTGCCTGCCTCTTTGACAGGCTCTCTCTCTCTTCTCTCTCTCTCCCCCCATTTCTTTCCCTCTCTCTCCCTTCTCTTTGTCTCTCCTCTCTTTCTCCCTTCCTCTCCCCCCTCCTCTCTCTCTCTCTCTCTCTCTCTCTCTCTCTCTCTCTCTCTCTCTCTCTCTCTCACACACACACACACACACACACACACACACACACTTGTAGTTAGTTCCACCAGTCCTCCTAGCCCCTGTTTTCCCTGGCCACGGACATTAGTATTCTACTATATATTTTTTATATACCACAAATGAATGCACTCATTCTATGTTTGTCCCTCTCCTTTTGACTCATTTCACTCAGCGTGATATTCTTCATGTCCATCCATTTATAGGCAGATTTCATGACTTCAGTTTTCCTAACAGCTACATAGTATTCCATTGTATAGATGTGCCATGGTTTCTTTATCCATTTATCTATTCTTGGGCAGGTTGTTTCCAGATTCTGGCTATGGTGAATAGTGCTACAATGAACAATGGCAGTGCAGATGGTGTTTCTGATGTGTGTTTTTGGGCCTCCAGGGTATATTCCCAGGAGTTGTATTGCTGGGTAAAATGGAGCTCAACTTCTAGTTTTTTAAGAAATGTCCATATTGTTCTCCAAAAAGGCTAGACCAGTCGGCATTCCCACTAACAATGAAGGAGAGTCCCTTTCTCTCCACATCCATGCCAGCACTGGTTACTTTTGTTCTTTTGGATGCATGCCAGTCTCTGTGGTGTGAGGTGGTATCTCATTGTTATTTTGATCTGCATCTCCCTAATGATTAATGATGAAGAGCATTTTTTCATGTGCCTTTTGGCCATCTGAATTTCTTCTTTTATTTATTCAACTATTATTAGAGGAAAAGCTCCCACACATGTTTAATGAACTAATTACTGTTGATATAAGTTGGGTATGATTTTTAGGATTTCATATTGTTGCAGCATTAAGTACTAAGATTAGATTTTTTTTCTTATATTAACCTGAAGTAAAATAAATGCCAGTAAGGACAGTTAATTTGCCTATACAAAGATAAAATATGAAAATTCTTTGACGTAATATAAAGGTGGATTTATTTATAGTAGTGTATATTATTTCAGAAACCAATGAATTACAATAAAAAGTATGAAGAGGAAAGATGGGAAATCAAGTTTGAGGTAAGCTCTTTCTAATGATTTGAAAACCTTGGGTGCTTCTTCGTGCAAGCAAAGTGGTACCACAGTGCTTCCCAAGTGGGCAGTATACTCCTGGGGGGCACTAGCACAGTCCAAGGATATAGTAGTAGTTCTGGGTACTGTTGGTAGTCACTCTCTGTCAAGTTAAAAAAGGCATTTTTCCTTAGGGAGTGATTATTTTTATGAAAAGGCTGCAGTAATTCAAACAAGTTCAAAAAACTCTGTGATACAAATTCAAGGAAAAAGAATTTTCTTTTATAAAAACTTATCGAGGTACATTTAGCATGTTTTAAAATTATGTTTTTTTAAACTTTAGTAATTCATGGAACATTTATTTTTTAATTTAATTTTTATAAGTAGTTCACAATATTTTGTTACATTTAATATTTGAACACCAGTCGAACACCATTATACCTTCCTGCCACCATATTTGGATGTTTCAATCCCAAACCCCAACCCCTGTCCCAAGCAGAACCGGAATAATTTATTTTGTGTTGTTTATTATGAATAAACCACTGAAAATGCTCCAGAAAACTTTCCTTAGAAGAAAGTGTGTGAAGATTGTTGTATTTCACCCAGGGGCCATTAAGCCCTTCTATATGAGATTACTAATATGTTGTTAAGAGTTGAGCCTTGTGTGCTTATATATATAATATATATTATTCATATGTATAGGTATATATGTATATATATATATATATATATAGAGAGAGAGAGAGCACTGTAGCACTGTCGTCCCCGTTGTTCATCAATTTGCTCAAGCAGGTACCAGTAACGTCTCCATTGTGAGACTTGTTGTTACTGTTTTTGGCATATCAAATACACCATGGGTAGCTTGCCAGGCTCTGCCGTATGGGCGGGAAACTTTCGGTAGCTTGCTGGGCTCTTGGAGAGGGACAGAGAAATCGAACCTGGGTCGGCAAGGCAAATGCCCTACCAGCTATGCTACCGTTCCAATCCGTGTGTGTGTGTGTGTGTGTGTGTGTGTAAAATTATATTTCCCTCTAAGAGCGGTTACCTTCTGCTTTAAACCCCATGTGGTGTGTTACTCTTGGAGCTTGAGTCGTGTGAGGTACAAGATGTCCAGGCACAGGTTTACTTATGGGTGAGGCTCGGCCTGAGCGTGTGGAGAGCAAGTGTGAGCATGGTGGCAGTTGAGTTTTGAAGGTTTTCAGCTGCTGGTGCTGCCTTTGGGGCGGGAAGGGGTCTCACCCGGCCCTCTCCTAGGTGCCCTGAATGAAATGGCATGGTGCAGTGTAAATATCTGCCAGGGGCTGCCCCCAGGTTTGGGGGTGGAGGTGGGCAGTCAGTCCCAGACCGCTCTCCTAGCCAGGGCAGCCAGGCCATGGGGCAGACAGGAGGAAACGAGGGCCAAGCCAGTTGATTGATCAGATGCCATTTATTCCATTCTTTCCACGTGCCTGTTCTAGTCTCTCTGAGCTCCCCATTTCTCCTCTCGCTCTCTGGATTATCCACCCTCCTTAGTCTCTCCCCTACTTGTCTCTCTCCACCTTGCTCTCTAGGCTAAACACAGTCAGGTAGCAAAATCAACATAAGACCTAGGGACATTCCAAAGCCCTTCCTGACTGCCAGCAGGCAAAATACCTCTTAAGGTTTTTCTCCTTTCCTCAGTCCAGACACTCATTAACATCTTTATACTAGTTATTTTTGTATGGACATAATAAGAGATACATTGAGGCTTGTAGGGCAGCTCTCCTGGCAACATCTTGCCACAGACTCAGACTACAGCGCTCAGGCCAGATTAATCATTCCTAACCCTAGCAGGGTCCGAATCTAGTTATTCCTTTTTGGATCATGACAGCATTTGTCCATGACCAAGCTCTTATAGTTAAGCATTAGACACTTCGGCAAGGCTCATCTCGATGCCAGGGTAGCACACAACTCACCGCTTGCCCTGGGTCCGTCTCATCCCTCGTCGGGACCCTGCTTTTGGGGATGCTAAGAAGTAAGGGCAGCTGAGGCTTAGGTCAAGTGAACAGATGCCCAGGAGGAAAATATCATGTAGAGTCAAATGACTCCTTTCCTGTGCCCATACAAAAGGACATGGCTTTGAATAAACTATGCAAAGGACTCAAGGAGAAGAGAAAAACTGTAAGTCAACAGAACACAAAGAAAGAAGTTACAAATAAACACAGAGGAGTGGAGCACTGTGATGGGAGTAACCCAATAAACCTAAACTGCCTGAGGCTGTGTTATCCTACAGTGCAAGGTCGGCAGCATGGTTATGTCCTGTGTCATTTTATGCTCTCTTCCAAGAGGATAATGAGTCCCTGGATCAAGGCCATTGACCAGATTTCCATTGCACATTTAGAATTGTAGTCATCACCACTGCTTAATTTCACATTTCATCACTCACAAAATCCCACATCACATATTCCCTCCTTCCCCAGCTTCCTGGAAACCACTAATTTTCTGTCCTGTTCTGGACAGTTCACATAAATGGTATCATACAATACATAGTCCTTTGTTACTTCCTTCACTTGGCATGTTTTTGAGATTTACTCATGTTCTATATCTCTTATTGCTAAATAATATTTCACTGTCTGTATATATCACATTATTTATATCTGTTATCTGATAAGGATACTTAGATTGTGTCTATCTTTTGACAATTTTGAATAAAGCTACTATGAACTTTCATGCTGTATTTACAGGGGTCACTACTCCCAGCGGTGCCAGAGGTTAAGGGCTGGAACCCTGGGCTACCCCTGGTAGATCTTTGCCCAGCAAGGGCCAGCAGTGCTTGGGGGCAATCAGAACTATGACCAACAATGCTTGGGGAATCATATGATGTGCAGAGATTGAACTCATACATACTATAATAATCGTGTGTGCTCTAGCTCTTGAACTTTTTCCTAGCCCTTTACACTTGGAAATGAAATTCCTCAATCTTAAGGAGGCTCTGTATGCCATTTTGTGATTTTTTGGTGTTTGGACTGGAGCGATAGCACAGCAGGTAGGGCGTTTGCCTTGCACATGGCTGACTCGGGTTCGTCCGTCCCTCTTGGAGAGCCCAGCAAGCTACTAAGAGTATCCCACCCACACAGCAGAGCCTGTCAAGCTATCCATGACGTATTTGATATGCCAAAAACAGTAACAAGTCTCACATTGGAGACATTACTGGTGCCCGTTCGAGCAAATTGATGAACAATAGACAACAGTGCTACAGTGGATTTGGGGGACACAGGAGTCTCACCTGCAGTTCTTGGCTAACAAAATTTTGCAGTCCAGATGAGGTACCACTCAGACTCTTTGGTGCCAGCAAGTACCTATGTCACCCTGGAGGGGTATGAGGGCCTCCAAAGCCAGATGTATCAATGCCAGGGAAACCAGGTGATGCTGGGGATTAAACCACAATGTTCACCTTAACCCATTTGCACAACATTAAAGAACTTTTTCAAAGAGGCAGCAGCATTTCATTTTTAAACCTGAAATACACAAGGGTCCCACTTTCTTCAATATGCCCACTAGCCCTTGCTATCTAGCTGACTCTTCGCCTAGCCATCCTGGGATTGTCAGAATGACTATCTCACTGTGGCTCGAGGGGCCTCCTAGGCAATCACCATGGTATTTGGGAGCCCCTCCTAGTGATACTTGGCCAGCTTGCTGGACAGTTAAGTGCTAGGGCCTGGAGAGTTACACCTAGAGGTATAGGGGGATCATGTGGTGCCAGGAGTTGAATTGGAGTCTCAGTGCACATACATGACATGCAACTATGACTGCTGAATTATTTCCCTGGCTTTTCACTGTGACTTTTATTGGCTATTATTATTACTATTATTTGTACTTTTTTGATAACTGATGATAATGAGCATCATTTCATAAGCTATTGGCTATTGTTGTTTTGCTTTCTTCAGAGATAACTATGTTCAGTTCCTTTGTGCAGAGTTTCTGGGTTTTTTTTAAAATGTAGGAGTATTACTTATTCAGCGACTGATTAAGCTGATTGAATTGGTCATGAACTACACATTACTTGTTTTTCATTCAGAATGTTAATTTTTTTATTTTTTATTGAATCACCATGAAATACAGTTACAAAGCTTCCCAGTTTGAGTTTCAGTCATACAATGATCAGACACCCCTCCCTTCACCAGTGCACATCATCCACTACTAATGTCCCCAGTATCCCCCCATCCCACTCCTCCCCCTGCCTCTATGGTAGACATTCTCCCCCAAACTCTTTTGTATTGCTTGTTATGAATAGTATAAGATGTCACGTGACGCAAGAGCAGCTGCGCGTGTTCCTGGAATTCTAAAATTTTAGATAACTAGGGTCTGGAGAAATAACTGCAGCGAGCTGCTCGGTTCCGAGATTCTTTTGTGTCTCAGGATCATGGCTGTTAAGGAGCTTAATAGGCATTTTGTGGGCATGACCTCCAGGGTCCCATGGGGACAGGGGATGAGAGGGATCGGCCCATCCCCTATCCCTTGAGGCCTGGAGTTTGCCATCACTGAACCTGCATACATGCACTTCTCATTGGGTTCTGGAAGTTGGCAGCCACCAGGGTTTTTAGGGGGCAGGTGGAGGGACAGTGCCTGCTTTGCCCAGAGTTTGACCCAAAGTTTGGCAACAAAAACAAAATCAAACAAATTTAAGTATATTAAACAAAGAAAAATGGTCACATTCAAAGAAAAACCATCAACAAAGTGGGACAGTGACTACTGAATGGGAGAAAGTATTTGCAGACCATATGTCTGATAAAGGATTAATATCCAGAATATATAAAAACATCATACAAATTAATTGCCAAAAGATCAAACAAATGATGTTTGCCAAGAGATTTGACAAGACAGTTCCCAAAGAGATAATAAGGGATTTCCCTAAGCACATTAAATTGGGGACTGCATCCAGAAATCCTTGGATAACAGCCTGGGTGTTCAGTGCTGATGCTGAGGATTTGTCTGGGCTCTGTGATGCCAAAGACTACCACGGAGGGCCACCACGGCCATATCCAGTGGTATTCAAGGGCACACAGCTGGTTAACGAAACTTTGATACATCTACAAAATGGAGTAAGGAGAGGCTGCTAAAATCTCAGGGCTAAGTATAATAGAGATGTCACTGGTACCCGCTCGAGTAAATCGATGAACAACAGGATGACAGTGACAGTGAAACAATGGAGTACTCTACAGCTTTTAGGAAAGCTCAAGTCATGAAATTTGCTTATAAGTGGATGGTTATGGAGAGAATCATGATAAGTGAAATGAGTCAGAGAGGGACAGACAGAATGACTGTACTCATTTGTGGAATATAAAAATAACATAATATGAGACTGACACCCACAGATAGTAGACACAAGGGCCAGAAATATTTCTGTATAGTTGGAAACCTGCCTCAAGAGCTGGGGAAGATGGCAGCTGGAATAGAGAAGAGATCACTAAGTCAGTGATTGTTGGAGGGATCGTTCAGGATGGGAAATGTGTGCTGAAAGTAGATAAAGGACCAAACGTGATAGCCTCTCAGTATCTGTATTGCAAACCATAATGCCCAAAAGTAGAGAGTATGGGAGAAATTGTCTGCCATAGAGGCAGGGGGAGGGTTGGTATGGGAAGGATACTGGGGATATTGCTGGTAGAAGATGTACACTAGTGGAGAGATGGGTGTTCAATCATTGTATGACTGAAACTCAAACATGAAAGCTATATAACTATCTCACAGTGATTCAATAATAATATAAGAAAATGCTTTATGATCTCATTTTTATGTGGCATTTTTTTAAATGAACTCATAAACACACTGCCAATAATGGGGGGAGGTGAGAAGTCAGGGGGAAAATGGGTGAGAGCCATTAAAATTTCCTGTAATAACCTCAGTTCATACTGTTTGCAGCTATTAACACTATTGTATGTGTGAAAGTTGCTTATATAGTAAATATTAGAAGTTCTCATCAGCATATATTCTCTACCCATGGCCCTGGAGTAATAGTTCAATGTGTAGGTCATAGTCTTGCAAACTGCCAACCTGGGACACTAGGACAGTGCCAGTCCTAGGCACCCCATTTGATCCCCCAAACACCACCAGAAGTAATTCTTCATCGAAGAGCCAGGAGTACCCTGAGTATCATCAGATGTGGCACAAAAAGCAAACAACAACAAAATTCTCTACCCATTACTTGAGTTGTATTTATATTGTTCAATTATAATACTTCTCATATTCTATATAGAAGTTTCAGATAAGTGATTTGCAGAACTTTCTCCCATTTTATTTTTTCACTTTCTTTATTGTGTTCTTTGAAGGACTCAGGTTTTTTTACTATGATGGTCTTTTTTTTCTTTTGCCACTTGTGTTATTGGTGTAGAAAGTAAAGGGTTTTTAGCTAGAAAATTTGTACTTACAAATAGAATTCCATTCCAATGATTATAAAATATAGTATTGCAGGTCTAGGAGAGAGCTCAGTGGTTGGGGTACTTGCCTAGCAAGTGCTAGACCTGAGTTCAAGCCCTGGCACCATGTAGCTTTTGAATACCACTGGGTATGGCCGTAGTGGCCCTCCCTGATAGTTCTTGGTATCACAAAGCCCAGACACTACCACATCCTCAGCATCAGCACCGAACACTCAGGCTGTTCCCCAAGCAGTGCTGGAAGCAGACCCCCAGCCCTAAAAGAAGTGTTGCTTGTGCTTTAGAACATAGTGATAGAATCTAACAGGAGGCAGTTACTTCCAGCAGCACCTTCTGTTAACTACTTCAAATGTTATGTTTTCTCACCAGTTTGAAGAGGTTCTGTAGTAACAAAATGATCTACAATTTGAATGTGATGGGTTTGTTTCTTTGTTCATTACAGTCCAAGAATTTTAATTTGCTAAGTGAAAACCCACATTTTATTTCATATATGCTTTTTAACTACTATTAATTGCCCAATACTCTTGGTAAACACATAATATTTTATAATTCTTAAGATTTATAGAAAGAGCATACCTTTTGTTCTAGTAAAAACTATACCGAGCCACACCGAGCAGTGCTCAGGGCTTTCTCCTGGTTCTGCACTCAAGAATCGCTCCTCGGAGCCTCAGGGGACAATATGGGGTCCTGGGGATTGAACCTGAGCCAGACAGGTGCAAAGTAAACATCTACTCACTGTACTGTATCTTCCAGCCCCAAGAGCACATTTTTTAAAAATAATTTTAAATTTTCTTTTGGCATTTCACATATTATTATAGAACTAGTAGTCTAAAATAATGAAATAATGAAGTATCACAAGTCCCCAGCAGAGGCAAGTACCAATAATTATTCATTGTTACAAAATGGTGTGTATGTGTTTAAATATTCACATGGGTTGTTCCTTTAAAAACACAAAATCTGTTTTCAATCTGGTGAAGGGACAATGAAGACTAAAGATCTTTCATTTATTATTGGTCCTGCTACCAAAAATATCATTTTGTTTTCATTATCTAAGAGCTTGTCTTCTGCTAAATAGACACTGTAATGAATTTAAGTAAAGTGAAGGATTTCTGTAAGTTATTCTGAAATTTGATTTATTTGTGATTTTAGGAATTGCTTTTGTCTGAAACAGAAACTCCTATTTTACCACCATATTTATCTTCATCTCTGCCTCCCCCAGGAGAACTCTATGCTGTTCAAGTTAAGCATGTAATCTCACCTAATGAAGTATGTAATTTGGTTATAAACTCTAGCTAGAATTGGATTTGTTCCTAGTATTCTGACTTTAAATAATTGAAAATCAGTCGCTTCCAGTTTGCATGCCCTATTATTTCTTAATCAGAAAATGTATTTATACTTAAGGCAAATGTTTCCTTTCTTGTTTATTGTTTTGTTTTAGGGGGCCACACCTGGCATTAGTCAAGCCTCATTCCTGGCTTTGCTCAGGGATCACTCCTGGCAGGGCTCAGAGGACCTTATAGGATGCTGGGAATTGAACCTAGATCTGCATGCAAGGCATGCACCCTACCCACTGTATGCCAGTTCCAAGGCAAATGTTTCTTAACCAGTTCCATATATTTATTTTTGGTTATATAAGATTTTTAAACTGGAACTCTTTTCATTTATAAAATCTTACCTATCTCATTCTCCAGCCCTCCTCATGCCTCAACCATCAACGCTTTTTAACCTGCTCTGTTTTGTCCATACTACTTAACTTACTACCTCCTAGTGCACTCCAGGCCACATTCCTCACTGAAATGTAATTCCATGAAGACAGGGATTTTTGACTGTTTGAATCACTGATGATATCCCTAGAAGCTAGATTAATTCCTGACACATAGTAGACATTTAGTAAGTATGACTAACTACAAACACAAATAGGGTTGGGGGGAGGAGTATAGCAGGTAGCTTGCCTTGTGCGCAAACAGTCCAGGTTTGATCTCAGCACCATATGGGCATCCAAGCCCTGCAAGGAGTAATCCCTGAGACGAGATCCAGGAGTAAGCCCTGAGCATTGCCAGGTGTGGCCCATAAATAAACGATAACAAAAACTGTTGTCTGGGTGATGGCTCAAAGAACTGGAGTGCCTTCTTTGTGTATAAGAGCCCTGGGTTCTATCCCAGGCACTGTAGGGCTTGCCCAAGCACCACTGGGAAAGACCCCAGACCACCAAGTCAGAAGTAGTCCCTGAGTACCACAGGTATGGCCAAAGGAGAAAAAATTGAAAAGGAAAAAAGATTTCCCTTGTGATATAGTAGTATAGGCATTTCTTCAGCCATTTCATCAGTAAACTGTCCTCTCACATGAAGGTAAGACTTTATCAGAGACATAGTTTTATATGACTATTGTTAGTCTTTTTAATTTGGGGGGTATTAGCTTTGTCTGTTACATAGCAAAACTGCCCAAATTTAGCAGCCTAAACAGTACATGATAATCTAGCATCTTGCTCAAATATTGGCTCAAGATTTCTCAAAAGACTTCATTGTGAGAAAGGTGGGAGCTGGAGGGGTGGGAGAAGGATTTTAACAAACTCACAGATGCCAACTGGAGACTCAGTTTCTTGCCCTGGTGCCCTCTTCTCAAGTTTGTGCAGTGGTAGATGGCACCACTAAAATGGCACACATCTTTTATAATATGATCTCAGAAGTCATGCCACAATTTCTGGGTTGTGTTTGGGAGAGGGAGAGTCACAAAAATAAACTCGTGTGATAAAGGAGAGAATCATTGAAGACTTGTATACCACAGTAATTTCCTCTATATATTAAGAGATTACAAAACATGAAAGCTTTTTCCCTCCCTCTACCTAGGTGTATATTTGCCTTGATTCTGTTGAAAACAGTGATCTGTTTAATAAGCATAGTAACTCAGATGGCAATGGAATAACCTGGGAATCTGGGTCTGAGAACCTTGAGGAAGCACTACGGAGATTTAATAAGAAGGTGGAGACATTTCCTCCTCTGACAGATTTTAGAACAGGTATACCATCTTCTCCGAATAAGGCACTTCTTAATAACTGTCATTTTAATGGCCTCTTTCTAATTTTACTTTTGTGTTTCCTTGAGTAGAAATTGAACCCAGGGTCTCATATTCAGCGAATGGACTTAACCAATGATCTGACCCTCAGTACCATTAATCGATCATTTTAGTACATTCACTTTAAGTGCATGATCTCTGTGGATTCTTAAGATGCCCTTAGATGATCTCTTCTATTTTGTAGTTAAGTGAACAAAGAGAAGATTCTTAAGTGCTATGGGTACTTTTCAAAAAAATAAAGACTACATTCAAAAAATGATTGCTTGGGACCAGAATGATAATACCCCAGGTGGCCAAAATGGGTTCAATCTCGCATCCCATATGTTGCCCCCAGCTCTACCAGGAGTAATCCCTGAGCACTGCCAGGTGTGACAAAGTAAAAGCAACTATTTAAAGATTTTTCAAAGTTTGAGATTTTGCCACTAGCTCAGAGTATTGGACCTGTGAGTTAAGATATAAATGAGAGTACTTTTAGTTAGAAGCCACCCAAGCTGATCATTTTGGAGTTGGGTAAGTGAACTCATCTGTCCTGTCAGTAGCTGACAGAGTTCAGTCCTATTGCCCTTTCTTCTTCTGGCCCATTCTATCTGTTTACATGTGTGTGTTACTCCTGTAAAGACAATGCATCTATTTGCTGGTGTTGATAATGCAAATACCAAGAGTAATGTCTACATATTTATTCAGTACGTAGTATAGAAAATATATTTGCTCTTGATATCTTATATGTATCAAGTTATTTTAGCAAAGCAATTTCCTCAAAGAAAATCACAGCAAATGTGCACTTCCCCCTACAGGGAATCTTCCTCTACACTGTAAAAACTCATGCCCTGGCCTCATTCTTCTCCATCCTCCACTAGTTTCAAGTAACACTGTGAGCTGGTAACTTGCTGTTTCACCAGCAGTTGCACAAGCAGGTGCTCATAAGTACTTACTGTAAAAGTATAAATTGTAAAATAACAGTAAGCTCATTGCCTTTTAAAAAATTCATAGCTACAAACTGGAAGAAATTATGTCTTCTTCACTGTGCTTCTTATCTCAAAGGAAGTGTTTAATGTGGTAATTTATGGAGCTATACATTATTTGTGCATTTTCTAAGTATTCTTTAATAAAATGATTTTTTTAAGTTTACCTACATATAAGTTCATTCTACAAGGCAAGTGCCTGTTAAATATGAACATCTGAAAAAAATTTTCTTTTGAAGTTGTTTTCTGGCTTAACATGACACTGTTTTTATAAAGCTTAATTTTGAGCAGTTGAATATTAGCCATATTTTTAAGAAATGCAAATGGACTTTAACTGCAATTCAGCCCATTATTTACTAAGCTCACAAAATTAAATGAAATTCTTTTTCTTTTATAAGTTGGGCTATACCGGGTGGCTCCAGTGGCACTCGGGGAACCAGGTCATTGGGGATCATACCCGGGTCGAACACATGCATAGCATCAGCTCAGTCCTCTGAACCATCTCCTGGCCCTAGAGGAGATCCTGTACCTTATTCATATTGTCAGTATATTCAAGAAATCATATACAGAGCCAATAAAATGCATTTGTTAATTTTTTTTAAATGTTGTACCTTGGAGTATTTTACTTATTTTTCCCTCCCTCCCCCCTTGGAGTATTTTAAATGCTTGTCCACCACTACACAATTGCTTGTGAAAATTATGTGGAGGAGAGTAGAAAACAAAGGGTAGAAAAAAAGCAAAATAAGAACTTGAGGTATATTTGTCTACTCTGCTATCTTTCTAGGTGTACATCTGCCTTGATTCTGTTGAAAACAAAAAAAAAATTTTTTTCCACAATTTTATTCAAGGTTAAATTCACGAGCAAACATTTTTTGAAGTAAAATAGTTTTGTTTAGAAACAATAAGAGGCAGAGAATGAGAGTATACATCACAGGTGCACACCACGGGCAGCAAAGAAAGTGCACAAGCAAACATTCTACTGAGGGATTGCTTGCACCAGGAGTTTTGTTTATAAATTTTAAACTATCATTATGCACAAAGAACTAATAGGCTAATAGAGAAAGGCCTTGTAAATCAAGTACAGTGTGAAAATAGCTTTTATGAAAATCAGAGAAAGCAGTGAGGAGTAAGAGCTTCATAAGTATTGTAGCTTATATGTGAAAGAAGAGTAGCTTATCATAAGGATGCAGGTGCATATTCCTGACAGGGAAACAGTTACCATTCTTAGTAACATGTGAAAGCTTTGTGGTTGGAGATGGTTGGTTTAGGAGGAGGAGTCCTATGGAGTCAAGATTCATTGAAGAATTTTAAAAACATGAGCAGAGCAATTTTTTAAATCTTCATTTCTGGTTTTATAGGAAACAGATTGAAAGACAAAATTTAAAGCAGAAATGACAGAAAACATGCTATTTTCATTTTCAAAAATGATTCAAATGAAATAGACTCAGGGAAGTGTAGGGAGGGGGCGCAATGGAAGAATGATGTAAACCTTAGCTTTATAAACTGGATGTAGGCCCCATATGGAGTCACATACTTGAATGTGAGGTAGTGAAAAAAATCTTAACATTTGTTTTTAGGGTAGGAGATATAGTTCAGTGGGATGAGTACATGTTTTGCATAAGGGAAGCCCAGGTTCAGTCAGTCCCTGGCACTGCATGATCGCCAGAGCATGGAGCCCCAGAGGTAGCCCCCAGCATTGTCAATGCAATCCAAAATCAAATTGTACTTATTTAGTGTTTGTGCCACACCCAGTAGTGCTCACGGCTTATTCCTAGCTCCGTGCTTAAGGGACCATATGTGGTGCCAGGGCTCAAAATCAGATCAGCCATGTGCAAGGCAGGAACCATTATCCACTGTACTGTCTCTCTGGTCCCTTTTTTTTTTTTAATTGAATCATCATGAGATAGTTCCAAAGCTTTCATATTTGAGTTTCAGACATACAGTGATAGAATACCCATCCCTCCACCAGTGCACATTTTTCACCACCAATTTCCCAGTATCCCCCCCTCACCCTACCCCTCCACCTGCCTTTATGGCAATTTCTCTCTTTCTTACTGCTTTTGGGCATTATGGTTTGCAATACAGATAACTGAGAGGCCATCATGTTTGGTTCTTTATCTACTTTCTGAACACATCTCCCATGCCAAGCAATCCCTCCAACCATCATTGACTTAGTGATCCCTTTTTTATCCCAGCTGCCTTCTTCCCCAGCTCATGAGGCAGGCTTCCAACCATGGAGCAATATTCCTGGCCCTTGTCTCTACTTTCTTTGGGTGTTAGTCTCAGTTATTTTATATTCCACAAATGAGTGCAGTCATACTGTCTGCCCTTCTCTTTCTGACTCATTTCACTTAGCATGATATTCTCCATGATCATTCACTTATAAGCAAATTTCATGACTTCAGCTTTTCTAACAGATAAATACTATTCCATTATGTAAATGTGCCAAAGTTTCTTTAACCGTCTGTTCTCATGATCTCTATTTTTAAATCAATATTTTATGATTTATTATTAGCAAATGTTTGACTTATATACCTGTTTTATGTACCTTTATTCCCAGGATCACATAAAAACTGGAAGAAAGAGAAGAAAAATTAAGAAGTTTTGATTTAAGCTATGGCCAGTACAAAAACTAGGAACTCAAAATGGAAAAAGTGTCCTCCTGTAATGTTAAACTCTAGTAATTAGAAAAAAACTAGATTTATAAAGTACAAACAGAAAAAAAAGGCAGATTCCAGCATATAGCCATATTCATTTTCTGAGTGTTTAAATATGGATTAAGGGGATATGTTTGTTATATTCTTTGTACTTTCATTTTCTTTGTATTTTTCTGTATCCAAAATACTTTTAAGAAAATAAAAGGCAATGTGTATTTTCCCTTTTTGTCTTTCCAGAAATGCCTTGCCTTGCAGAATATGATGATGGTTTATGGTATAGAGCAAAGATAATTTCCATTAAAGAATTTAATCCTCTAACTATCCTGGTACAATTTGTTGACTACGGAACAACTGGAAAGCTGACAATAAACAGGTTTTGTTTCTAAATTGATTGACTTAGGATTCTTGATTTTTCTTTATTACTATTGGGAAGGTTTTATCTTTTCTAAGAGACCATTTAAGCTGCATACTTAGGAATTAAGATTATAACTGTTTTAAGGTAGTATGTTTGTAGTCGTATTAGCGTTTAGTCTTGATGTATGTATATTTTACTCACCACCACCAAAGTGCCCAGGAGCATCCTCCAATGTTCTTATGTAATTTCTCATGTAGGAATTTTTTAAGTGTTTTTTTAGTTGTGATAAATTATTATAAAATTTACAACTTTAGTGTACAATTGACATTGTTTCACAATGCAATATACAGTCCATTACTACTGTCTATTTCCAGAACTTTTTCTGCCTTGGGGAGATACCCAAAAATGGAATTGCTGAGTCATGTAGAAGCTCAATTCTGAGTTTATTGGATTCAACATACTGTTTTCCACAGGGATTGGACCAGATAACATTCCTACCAGCAATGAATGAGGGTTCGTTTTTCACCACTTGCCTGCCAACAGAAATTGTACCCGTATTTCTGGTACATAAAAATGGACGCTTTTAATGGCACAGAGATTTACAGTATTATTAATTGGTAGGGTTTTCATGCATAAAACATTCTAGCACCACACCCACCAGATTATCTGCTTCCACCCAATATTGTCCGGGTCCCCACTTACCATTCTCTTACCCTTCCCCCACTTCCCTACCATGGGAAGCTTCCTGCTGAAAACTGGTTCAATTTCTGTTGTCTTTGTGCATGTTATTTCTTTACTGTTCCTTTGTATCTCACATGACAGATCATTCTGTGTCTCTCTCCTTCTAGTTACACTCAGCATCACACTCTCCAGATCCATCCCCATAGCAGCAAACTGCATTTCATCACTGTGCATAAGTACCATAGTTTCTTTATCTGATACCTGTTCTTGAACACTTGGGTTGTTTCAAGATTTTGACTTTGTGAGTATTGCTGCAGTGAACATAAGAGTGCAAATGTCTTTTCTGAAGTTTTTGAGCTCTTAGAATAGATGCCAAGAAGTGGAATTTGAGGGTGTCATTTGGAAGCTTAACTTCTTGTTTATTGAGAAGTGTCCATACTCTTCCAAAAAGAGTTGGACCAGTTGACACTAACACCAGCAGTGAATGAGGAACCCTTTCCCCCTAAATCCATACCAATCAATACTGGTTGGTTTGGGATTTTTGTTTTGTTTTTGTGATGTGTGCCAGGCTAACTGGTGTAAGCTATCTCATTGTTTTGATTTGCATTTCCCAGATGGTGATGCAAAACATATCTTTGTATACCTGTTAGTCATATTTTTTGTCTTCTTGAGGAAATTTATGGTCATCTTCTCCAGTTTTGATGGAGCTAGTGGTTTTCTTTTTTGTTGAATACTACCAGTGCATTATATATCTTTGATATTAATCTTTTGTCAGAGTGGTGGGAAAAATATTCTCTCGCATGCTTTTGGGTGTCCTCCTGGTCATTTTTTTTGCAGCTTCTTAATTTGATTTAGTCCCTTTTATCATGCTTCCATTTGCCTGGCAAATGGCACTGAATCACTGAAGATATCTCTAAGTCCAGTGTCATTAAGTCTTCTGCCTATGGTTTTATCAATTTAATTTAGGAATTCTAGTCTGATATCAAGGCCTGTGATCTGTTTTGCAGCACCATTTGTTGAAGAGGCTTTTTCTTGCTCCACTTCCTTTTTGTCTCCATTATTGACAGTTTAGTTGTCTATACACCTGAGAATCTATTTCTGAACTCTCAATTCAATTCCATTTGTCAAAGAGTCTGTCCTTATTCATTAGTGCCACACTATTTTGATTACTGTAGTTTTGCAGTATAGTTTGAAGTAAGGGACAGCCATACATCTAGGGTTACTTTGGTTACCAGGGATATGGTGAGCAAGGTGGAGATGTTTTCACTTTTTGGCCATCATGGCTTTCTATTGTTTTGGGCACATATTAAAAGTAGATTTAATCTCATTAAAGGTTCAATATTGTTTGACTATACTCATATTGTTATGTACCTAATTTCCACAACTTCTATTTTGAAAAACTGAAACTGTGCTCATAACTCCTCCACAATCCCTTCTCATCAGCCCCTGACAAACAACATTCTATTTAACTCTATTTGATTGCTGTAGCTATCTCATGTAAATGGAATCATACAGTATTTACATTTTTCAGGCTTTATTTCACTTAGCTTAGCATCCTCAGGTTTCTCCTATGTTCCAACACCTATCAGAATTTTCTTCCTTTTTGGGTAAGGCTGAGTAATATTCTACCATACTGCTTTTATTAATCCATTCATCTATCAATGGATAAATCGGGTTGATTCTATCTTCTAGCTATTGGGAATAATGCCATGCACATGACTGTGCAAATCTACCTTAATGACCTGCTAAATACCCAGAAGTCCATCATAACGATTATCCACTTTTACTGTTTGGAGGAAGCACCAAATTGTGCCAAATAGCAACTATACCATTTTAACATTCTGAGTTACGGGAAAGTCCTAGTTACTCAGATACACACTCATCAGCGTTTCTTTTCTTTTTTTTTTTTTTTTTTTTTTTTGCTTTTTTTGGGTCACACCCGACGATGCACAGGGGTTACTCCTGGCTCTGCACTCAGGAATCACCCCTGGCTGTGCTCAGGGGACCATATGGAATGCTGGGAATCGAACCCGGGTCGGCTGCATGCAAGGCAAATGCCCTACCCACTGTGCTATCACTCCAGCCCCCCACACACATCAGCTTTTCATTGGGTTGTTGATCCAAGTGGGACTGAGTTATTTTGTGGACAGATAAGCACTTCTTTAAAGATCACTAATGCTACGTAATGCCATGTTCTTGTTCTGCCTACTTGGAGAAAGACCTATTTATTACTGTATAGTTTTATCCTGCAAATTGCCACTATGAATTGTGATCTTTACACATCTTAAATTTTGACATTATATAATTTCATTTTTCTTATTGCCTGTTGATTTGGTATCATATTTTAAAAATTATTGCTAAATTAATGTCATAAATATTTCCCATTTTAAAGTTTTAATTTTAATTGTGACATTCTAAGAATGTTAAGAATTTCTTTTGTGACAGATTACGTCAAATTCCTCTTCGTCTTATGCAGTATCCAACCCGAGCCATAAAGGTTTTCTTGGCAGGGTTTAAACCACCCATAAGAGATTCAGGAAAGACAAGAATACCATATTGTCCTAAATGGAGCATGGAAGCATTGTGGGCCATGATAGACTGTATTCAAGGAAAACACCTTTATGCTTCTTCAATGGTAAATGCCAAAGTTCTTTTGAAGCTATTTCTAGGGTCCCTATTAACTTTGTAAAGTGAACCTATGCAGTTCAATGTAAAAATGCTTTAAAGTGGGAAAAAAGTGTAAATACAGGGGGACTAATTTTGAGGCTTGTTAAAATGATGTCCCAGGTATATTTAACCATCTTTTTATTAGCCCTCAATTATATTAACATTGATGCAACAAGTAGAATAAAAATATCAAGAATGGCACTGGAGAAATTGTAGAGATTAAGTTGTATTCCTTGCATTATGGCCAACCCTGGTTTGTTTCCTGGTTTCATCTTAACGTTTCCCAAAGTCAGCAGTGCCAGTGCCCCAAGGAGGCCAGAATGGTTGGAGGCCAGGATAGAAAGCACAGTGCAGATGCAATTGATAGGCTTTGTTCATATAAAGGCACATTTCCAGGGGATGCTGAGTAATTTTTTTATTTTTTATTTTATTTATTTTTTTTTTTTTTTGCTTTTGGGGTCACACCTAGCAATGCACAGGTGTTACTCCTGGCTCTGTACTCAGGAATTATTCCTGGCGGTGCTTGGGGGACCATATGGGATGCTGGTAATCAAACCCAGGTTGGCCACGTGCAAGGCAAACACCCTACCCGCTGCACTATCACTCCAGTCCCTCTGAATAATTTTTTTTCTGAAAAAAGAGATAGTGAGCCACAAAAGTTTGGGAACCTAAGTTCTAACTGATATGTGGTATGACCAAAGAAAACAAAGCCTGCTACAGCCAACGGAACTGAGGCTTACCAGTGAGATCTAGTGAAGGAGAGTGGCACTCCAGCCATGTAGTACAGTAGCACTATAAGCCTAAAACAGTAACATCAGTACTGTTCTAAGTCATGGTATCTCTGACTAAATTTTAAAATGGAAAGAATGAACTCTGGGCTGGAGAGATAGAATAAGGTGCATGCATTGTACATGACAAACCCAGGTTTGATCCTAGCACCACATAAGGTCTCCCAAGCCCTGCCAGGAGTGATATCTGCACAGAAACAGAACAAAGTGCTGAGCACTGCTGGATATGGCTTTAAAAAAAAAAAAAATCTAGGGGCTAAGTCTGATTAGAGGTCCCTAGCACCAAATCTCTGGATTGCTAGGAGTGAAGCCCATACCCTGAGCATTACTTAGGAGCCCTCCCCCAACCACTTCCCCATTCCAATAAAAAGAACCTTATGAAAGTGCTCTCAATAGAAAGTGCTTTTGAAAATATCTTTACCTGTCATGTTTCTAATATGTGTAGAGGGGTATAAATAACTGCACACCTTCTCTGAAGCCACTGAAAATAATACATAGGGCAAGTTGGTATAAACACACACACACACATTCACCTGACAGTAATGTTCAAAATCTGGACAGTTTATGCACAGCATACATAATGCTTTATGAATTTTAACACATATTGTAATAAAGCCTATTGGCCCCATCTAGGAAAACTAAACATACATGAAAAGAATGGAACTTCTGAATGAAACTTTTTCACATAAAAAGATGTGAAACCATTAAAAATACCTTATGAATGAATAGTTCATATATCATAAACTTAATGTCTTTTACTTCCAAAGTAACTAGATGTAGGAGAAAAAATACAGCAGACTTTTATTGAACAGCTTTATCTTTTCATTTTAGACTCATGCTCCAGAACTAACAGTCACACTGTATGAAGATGAACATTATCCAGTTCATATGTCATTAGTAGAAATGGGACTTGCAGACAAAGATGAATGATGTAAGTACTGTGATAATGACTTTAATAACTCTCCAGTGGGCGTGAAGCCATGTTACTAATGTAAGCATAAGATTCTTGCTGAACTCTCACAAAAAAGGTACCTTTGAACAGTCCTCACCTGTTTTCTCAAAGGAATGACAAAGTTCAACAAGAACCTTCTAAATTTCTTCATTAGTCCTCACCTGTTGGGTAACAGCATCAAAAGAGGGCTCTCATCTGTGAGTGCTTAGAATGGCTATCCTGGAAATTCAGAGTCTCAGATGGGAACAGCTCAGAGCAGGTCCAATGCATAGTTTCATCACAGCAAAACTGTACATCGGTGTTTTCCTAACAAGGTCATTAAAGATAGTTGGGTAAACCTGTTATTTATCCATTCACATTAATAAAAACAAGTGACTTATAGTAAGCAAAGGTTTAAATGAACACATTTTATTTTTCAGATATACGGTACAGAGAATATACAACAGCCTAGAAGAAAAGTTTCTGTTATTTAAACTTTTTTCCCTGATTTTTTCTGTAATGGTGGTACTTGCTTTTTCCCCCATTGCATGTTGAACTGTTCTTAGTTGTTTGAAAAACACAGTTTGTTTTTTTTTTTTAGTATTGTTTACTTTACTATAATTTCAAATAAAGTACTTTGGGTATATGAAAATAATAATCTAGCCCATTTTATTATCATAAATTCAGTTATATATAATGTATATTCACCTTAAAAAATATGTTAGGGGGAGGGGCCAGAACAATAGTACTTCGGGGAGGACATTTGCCTTGCTGTGCCCAACCCAGGTTCAACCCCTCACATCCCATATGGTCCCTGGAGCACTGCCAGGAGTAATTCCTGAGTGTGGAGCCAGGCATAAATCCTGAGCATCATCAGGTGTGGTTGTCCACCCCCCAAAAAATATATATATATGTTACACATATTGGGGGAGGGGGTAGAGAGTACAGAGATTAGGGTGTTTGTCTTGTTTTGCATGCAGCCAGCCCAGCACTGGATAATACCCTGAGCACAAGAGCCCCTGAGACTTACTGAGTGTTTTGGGAGGAGCTGGAGAAATGGCTCACAGGTTTGGAGGACGTGCCTCGCATACAGGATCCCCAGATTTCACCCCATGCACCTACTATTACCACTGAATGTGGCCAAACAGAAAAAAACAATCAAAGCCTTACCTATTTTTCTCTTGAATTATTTCCAGTTATGTTATTTGTAAGAATTCTTTTTCTTTTTATTTTGTATATATTCTGAATATTAATCCTTTTCCAGTTATGCATGTCTTTTCTAGTGTGTGACTTTTTTCTCTTTTGTAACCTCTTTGGACATGCAAACTCAGCCATTAAGATCTGTGCTTTATGTGTCTCCTTTAAAGTCTCTGTTCTGAGGTCAAAATACAGGTAGCTCCTTACTATCTTTAAAATTTTTTAAGCTTTTTTTTACATTCAATCCTTAAGTCACCTGGAATAGTTTAGCTTTCATGTTTAACTACTGAGTAGAACAACCTGTAACTGCTGTATAAATTTACATGTAGATGATGTGCCCTTCCATCAAGGACATTTTTCTTCTGTTCATGCCCCCTCAAGAGTCTCATTTTGACTAGTTACAGTTAACCTCATCATAACTGCTCAACAGTGAGGTTTTCTCTACCAATATAAGTGAATTCTTGCACCTGATTTCTTATTTGACCAATTGCAATATATGCATTCATTATTTTAAGTTACTCACTGTATCACTGTCATCCCATTGTTCTTCGACTTACTTGAGTGGGCACCAGTAGTGTCTCTATTCCTCCCAGCCCTGAGATTTTAGCAGCCTCTCCTTACTCATCGTTCCCAAAGATTGGAGGCTCTTTCAGGGTCAGGGGAATGAGAGCTATCGTTACTGCTTTTGGCATATCGAATACGCCACGGGTAGCTTGCCAGGCTCTGTCCGTGCAGGCGGGATACTCTTGGGAGCTTGCCGGGCTCTCCCATTAAAATTTAAAAAACATCTGTAGGATATAAAATAGTTTCATTTTGGCAATGTCCTGACCCCGCACCACGCTGTCTTTACCGGGGCACCTCAGAAGGGGGAAAGTTGAGTTTCCCTTCCTGCCCCAAGCAGGACCCCAGCAGCCAAAAACCTGAGAAACCCAACTGCAGCCATGCTCAAGGCCACTTTCCACATGCTCAAACCAGCCTCACCCAAGAAGTACAAGCTTTACCTGAGGGGGAACCAGCAGAAAAACCCAGGTATGCGGGACCTGTGACAGATCTCCAAACCCACTTGGATCAGAACTGGGCCTCCTCCCCAGTTTTCCAGTAGCTTGGCAGTCACACCCACAAACTGGTCCCCCGGGGCTATGTAATATCATCAATGGCCAAGATCCAGAGACTATAAAACTAAAGCTCCTGGAAGAGAGCGCTGCATATTGTCCTGAACCTCTTATACTCCAGCCCACTGATGTACCAAAAGTAGCACACGTTTATTTGGTTTTAACATACTTGCTTGTATCTCTGATATACAGACTTAAATGGTTCCAGAATGAAATACAATAAACTTCACACACTTCACTTTTATTATGGTGGGAAGGTGCTCAGTGGTGGGATTGGTGTTTGAATATTATCTGTACTGAACTATTGTGAACTACTTTTGTGAAAATAAAGTATATACTAAAAAACAGTATCATTTGGGTATAACTGAACATAGTAATATTAATATTTCGACTGGAAAGTTTTTGTTTTGTTTTCGGCCCACACCTGGCATAAGTTGGCCTCAAGCAAGACCAGGGCCTTACTCAATGTACTATCTCTCTGGCCCCTGTAAAACTTAATTTATTTTTTGAATAAACATTCTATGCAAGTCCTGGTTCTGTAGCTGGTGGTCATTGTAGGAAATCTATGATCATGTAGTACTTGCTTTTCTTAGATTTTATAACCATCTACAACCACTTATTTTTAGTAAGTCTATATAGTTTGTAATAAAGCAGTCAAAAACCTGACAGTAAAGTGACAGACTAGGGTAGATGAAAAATGTTTCCCTTATCCACTTCAAAAGATTAAAAATTAAAAAACTGAGTTTTATTTTAGAATCCAAGCAATCTTTTCCATTTACATAGAGTCATACAAACACACACATACACACAGAGTACATACAAATTAAACAACAGAACATACATGAAATAAATGTACATTTTTTCAACAAGAAAATTAAGTTAGTGTTATTTCATGATTAGTCACTTAAGGACCATTATAATTTTGTATCCATTATAACGTTACCGTCCTTGTCTTTAACTCTTATTCGACCAGATGTATATTTTGTCTCTTGCTGGCCATTTGTATATACAGTTTTAACAGTGCCATCTGGATATTCCCGTCTCTTGAACTGTGTAGTATGGAGTTCTCTTTGGCCATTATTAAACTCGATGATTTTGTTGCCATCTCTGTATGTTTTAAATAGAATTAAAAGTATAACATATACTAGGGAAAAATCATTTTAAAGTACCCTTTTTGTTTAACATGTCAAACAATAATGAATCACCACGAAATAGTTACAGACTTACAAACTTTCATACTTACATTTCAAACAATGATCGAGTACCCATCCCTCCACCAGTGCCCATTCTCCACCACCAATGACCCCAGTATCCCTCCCACCACGCCTCCCAGCCCCACCTTTGTGGCAAGCAGATTCCATTTTTAAAGTAGTCTTTTGATTATAGCCCTTTTTACCTTTTTTTGGTTGATTGACAGGGGGGCGGGCAGGGGGCAGTTTGGAGTTAAAACCGGTGATGTTCAGGGGTTACTCCTGGCTCTGCAGTCAGGAACAACTCCTGGCAATGCTCAGGGGACCATATGGAATGCTGAGAATTGAACCAGGTTCAGTGGCGTGCAAGACAAGCATCCTACTCGTTACGCTATCTCTCCAGCCCCTTGATTATGGCACTTATTTCCTCTCCTACCCACATTCCTTTGTTTTTTGGGCCACACATCAGGCAATGCTCAGGAATTACTGCTGGCTCTGCACTCAGGAATCACTTCTGTCATACTCAGGGGACCATACAGGATGGTGGGCATCAAACCCAGGTGTGTTGCATGCAAGACAAATGCCCTCCTCACTGTCCTATCACTCCAGCCCCTCCTAGACGCATTCCTAGTTTTCCCCCTGCACATTCTCTCCACAGTACTCCTGCAGTAGGCTTAGTCCCACCCAACAGTCAAATTACCCAGTAAGGAGTCATATCACCATTTCTCTTTAATGTAGTACTGGAAGTATTAGCAATAGCCATCAGGCAAGTAAAAGATATTAAGGGGATTCAGATCGGAAAGGAAGAAATCAAGCTCTCACTATTCGCAGACGATATGATACTATACCTAGAGAAGCCTAAAAGCTCTAGTAAGAAACTCTTAGAAACAATTGACCTGTACAGTAAAGCGCGACATATTATTATATCCATAACAAGCAATACAAAACACATTGTCTAACAATTGTATTTTCAGCAGATATGAGGGGAGGTAGGACTGGCCTCGAAATATCGAAGGTAACTAAAGTAGAGAAAGAATATCTTGCAAATTATATGCCACACAAGCAGGGGAAGGTATAAAATGGGGGGGCGGAGGGAATTGGGGATTTTGGTGGTGGAAAATTTGCACTGAAGGGATGGGTGTTGGATGACCATGTGATGTAAGTTCAAACTTGAAATTTTTGTTACTGTATCTCACGATGAATTTAAAATTAAAAAAACCAACTGCAGGGCTGGAGCGATAGCACAGCGGGTAGGCCGTTTGCCTTGCACGCGGCCAACCCAGGTTCGAATCCCAGCATCCCATATGGTCCCCTGAGCACCGCCAGGGGTGATTCCTGAGTGCATGAGCCAGGAGTGACCCCTGTGCATCGCTGGGTGTGACCCAAAAAGAAAAAAAAAAACCCAACTGCAAAAGTAGGGCACCTCCCCATTCTGAGGGGTGGGCCCGAATCTATACTATTCTCCTCGCTCCCCTTTGAATGCTTATTCTTTCCTTCCTCATAATCTCTAAATCACACTATTTACTTCACTGGTCATCTCCTCCTGAAAACTCTTACTGTAAGGGAAAGTGATGGAAGAACTGGGTAGAATTTAGGACTGACTTTACTGCAAAGAGCAATTCCTTACTCCAGCCTTGTTTCCACAGGTCCTCGAGAACTCGGGTGAGGGATCATTTCCCGCCCCAAGAGGACCAGTGGAATCCAAGTGCGGTTGACAATGGCCTCTTGCGGATGGTGAGACATGAGGTCTGTACCATGCAGGTCTCGGTACAGACTCATCAGTTCTGGATTCCCAGGCACTGCCTCTCTCCTCTTCACACAGGCCATCTAACAACGGAACCATACAAATGGGAAAATCTAGAAACAGATTTAACAGGTTTCATACCGTTGTACTCGAACAATTGTACCATCTGGGAAAATGCTCTCCTCTTGTCCATCAGCAAATAAATTTTTGATAGTCTGGTCAGGAAATGTGATTTCTTTCCTCCCATCTGGAAAATGCTTTTCTGTTTTTTAAAGACAAGGTTTCTATAAGTATTTTATGTTTAAAGGCAGGGCATACTAAGAGGGCAAAACAAGTTCTTACCGGTTTGTCCACTTGAGAAATGGAGGACTTCCAGCCCCCCTGGGTAGGTAGTGTGCGTGGTCTGAGCAGTTGCATAGTAGTAGATCTGTAAAGACAATGCAGTCTGCCTGTCTCCAGAGATCTGACACTGGAAGGAAGCAAAAGAGCCCCCAGACACCTACCACTCTCTCGTCTGGCATGACCTGCTTCACATCACCATTGAAGAAAGTGATGGTAACTGTCTTCCCGTCTGCGCTCACTTCTTTCCTGGTTCCATTTGGGAATAGTATGACCTGGCACCCGTTCTTATAAACCTTTTCAATCTGCAAAAATGAAGAGCTTATAGATCCACATCACAAAAAAAATCTTTAATACTTACCCTAATTGCCTGCTTTGAAATTTCTGTTCTCTCCAAAACTAAACTTATTAACAAACTTATCCACTTTTACCACTGCTCTGTCACTGCTTCCCCACAAACCACCTTTTTTGGTGGAGGCCTCCCAAACAGTGATCAGGAGAACTGCTTCCCGAGTGTCAATGCATGGGCCCAAGGTTACAGTGCTGGGGACAGCCGGGTCCTCCTAGGTGTGGGGGGGACCACGGGGTGCTGGAACCTAGACCAGCAGCATGCAAGGTCTCACTGGACCCAAACATTTTTCCAGGGGGCAAAGAGGTTATAGTGCTGTTTTATTTACGCAAACTTCAGGCTTCACCTTACCTGTAGACAACAGGTAACATAATAATAATGAAAGTATTCTTATCAGACCATTATCACCCATAACTGAAATTCCTTCATAGTATCACAATCTTAATTCACACAGAAAAACCTTTATAGTTTATCTGAATCAGGGACAAAACAAAATGCACACATACTTGGTTGACATAATTCTAAGAGAAAACACCAACTTTAAATACTCTTTTTAAATACCCTGTTTACCAACAACAGAAGGAACCTGGCCACTGAAGAGGTAAAATTTCCCACATTCTGAATTGACTTATTGCTTTTCCTTTATGGTGTGTTACCTGACATTCTCATATTCCGTTATATTATCCTTTATTAAAGACAAAGTTAGATAATGAAGCATGATTCAAATCAAGTGCACAGTTCTAACAGTAACTTAAGTGGTACCGAGCTTTTTAGAGGCAGCACATTCAGAAATACCTTCTCACTTTCCTTGTAACCTCAGGTTGTCAAGTCAGATCTGCCACACTATCAATCTAAAGCTTCAGTAGTACTGATGACTGTTAGACCCTTGACTCCACCAAAAGTTGGAAACTGAGGATTTTCTCATTCCGTTTTTATTAGCTAGAAATCTTCTAAGAAAAACTTTTCCTCATGAACAATTTGTTACCCTCACTCCTCAATGCTAATAGAAATCTTTGGATCTGTAAGTTCAATGTAAAGGGAACATATGGAACATTTGAGAAAGTAGTTTTTTTTAAACCTGAGGAAAAAAATCCCTTATTTGTCTTCAGGTTTAAACTGCTAAGAAATCAGTTGTATAACATTAGTTTGTCCTTTCTCCCCCACTGCAGGGAGCTTAGATTTACTGAGTAACACCCATCACAGTGCCCACGAGGCACTCCCATTCCTCTGTGTTTATCTTTAACTTCTCCTTTGTCCTTTGCTTCCCCTATCTTGTTAATCACTACAAGAATGTGACTTGTAAAGTCAGATTCTTCTGAGGATTCTGGATTTTGTATATGCAAATGAAATATCACTTTACTCTTTCCTTTATGTCCTTTGCATAGTTTACTTTAGAGGAATGTCTTTTTTGTATAGACACAGGAAGACAATGTTATGCTTCTGGAACTTGGGAGTTGACTCCAAATATATTTACTCCTGGGCATCTGCCATATTTATTCAACTTAAGCCTCAGTTGCCCTTAGTTCCTAACACCTCAAAAGAAGGGTCATGGTGAGGAACTTGTACAGACCTAGGGCAAGCTGTAAGCTACCCAGGCATCGAAAAGGGACAGGTCCAGAGAGGGACAGATATAGAATGACTGCATTCATTTGCAGTATATAAAAAATATATATGGTAGAAGACATATCACGGCCAGGGAAAACAGGGAATCAACCAAAAGTATGTCTATGGCAAGGGTAGATAAGACAGAGAAAGGACCGGAATAATGGTAATAGCTGGAAATTATCATGTTGAACAAGAACTGAGTGTTAAAAGTTGGTAAAGGGATATACCAGATAACTTTTCATAACCTTTCAGTATCTGTACTGCAAACCACAATGTCCCAAAAGAGAGGGAGAGGGAAAGAGAAGAAGAGGGAGAGAAGGAGAGAGGAGAGAGGAGGAAGAGGGAGGGAGGGAGAGAGAGAAAGAAAGAGAGAGGAGAAGAAAAATGCCTGTCATAGAGGCAGGCTGTGGGGGGGGAAGGCAGCAGGGGCAGTTGAGAGGTGGTGGGAGGGAACCTGGACACTAGTGGAAAGAAATATACACTGGGGAGAGATGGGTGACTGAAACCTAATCATGAACAGCTCTGTAAAGATATTACAGAAATTCAATAATAAAATCCTAAAAAAAGGAAAAAGAAAAGGGACAGGCCAAGCACTATGAAACATGTAAGTTAAGAGCACGGTCATAGACAAACCCAAAAGGAAGTAACTGGATACAGACCCTGCTGGGGTTAGGAAAGACTAACCTAGCCTGAGGACTGTGGTCTGGGATAGATGGCAAGATGTCTCCAGGAAGAGTCACCCTTTAAGTTTAACTTACCTCTTACTGTGTCCATACAAAATAACTAGAAATATTACTAAAAAGTAAATTTAAGATGACTGTTTAAATGGATATAGACTAAGGAAAGGGGAAATATGCCCTTAGATGTTATTTCACCCTTGGGCAGGTCTCCTATCAAGATGAGATTCTGTCCCAGAAAAGCTACTCCTGAAGAGCTGACACCTGTGCATTGTGCAACCACACCTATGTGGAATTGCTACCACCAACCCTTCATTGATTTCTCCATTACTAATGCTGTGAGACTAGAATAGTGGTGCAGTAAGACTGGAATAAACGGTGACTGATTACTAATTAGCCTGGAGACCCCGTTCCCTCCTTCATTCATCTGTTTTTGTCAGCTGGCCAGGATGGGGAGGCGGTTCATGGTCACAGAACGCATGCATCATGCACCCATATTTTGAACTCACAGAAATCCTGGGTTTTTTTGGTTGGTTTTTTTTTTTTTGGTTTGTTTGTTTGTTTGCTTTTTGGGTCACACCCGGCATTGCACAGGAGTTACTCCTGGCTCATGCACTCAGGAATTATTCCTGCTGGTGCTCAGGGGACCATATGGGATGCTGGGAATCAAACCCAGGTTGGCCGCATACAAGGCAAACACGCTACTGGCTGCGCTATCGCTCCAGCCCCACAGAAACCTATTTATGACCCTTCCTTCTCCATCTTTTCTTTTTTCCAATGGCAAAACTAACCAACAGTTTTCCTGTTCATCATCTTTTCCTTTTTTCTTAAATTTATTTTCATAAAGTTGTTCATAGTAATTGATTACATTCACTATTTTTTTTTTTGCTTTTGCTTTTTGGGTCACACCCAGCGATGCTCAGGGGTTACTCCTGGCTCTTCACTCAAGAATTACCCCTGGCAGTGCTCGGGGACCATATGGGATGCCGGGGATCAAACCTGGATCAGCTGTATGCAAGGCAAATGCCCTACCCGCTGTGCTATATCGTTCCAGTCCCTAAATTCACTATTTTGACACTAGTCCCACCACCATTACAACTTCCCACCACTATTATTTTGAATTTTCCCGGCACCACTCAAACCTGTCAAAAAGGCCGATGTTAGGTAATTTATTTTGTATTGCTTATTAGAATAGTCTTATGGCCACATGCTCCTGGAATTCTAAGATTTTAAATAATTAGGGTCTGGAGAAACCTCTACAGCGAGCTGCTCGGTTCGGAGATTCCTTTGTGTGTCTCTGGATCATGGCCATTAAGGAGCTTAAATAGTAGTCAGAAGCAGTTCATTGGCCTGACCTCCAAGGTCCCATGGGGGGTGGGGAAGGGATGAGAGGGACCAGCCCATTCCCTGTCCCTTGAGGCCTGAAGTTTGCCGTCACTGAACCCACGTACCTGCACTTCTCATTGGGTTCTGGAAGTTGGCAACAGCCAGGGCTCTTCAGGGGCAGGTGGAGGGATGACGCCTGCTCCTGTCTGAGGCACCCCGGTGAAGTCGGCTTGACTTAAAGTCCGGAGGCATCTCTGCAGCCTCATCATCATTTCTATGCCCAAGAATAAAACTGTGCAGGCTGGAGACAAAGAGAAAAGTAGTGGGACTCACCCACCCCAACAGAGCCCCAACAGCTGAAAACCTCCAGAACTCATCTTCCTGCTCTTCTGGGAGCCTGACAGTCATACCTACGAACTGCCTGGCACCATATAAGTTCAGTAATATCCATGATCCAGAGACACACAAATCTTGGGAGAGATCAACAAGCTGCAGAGATACCTCTAGACCCAAAGTCACTATCCAGTTGTATTTATCTCCAGCTCTATAAAATTTTAGAATTCCTAATGTGAGCTGTTGGCATTTGCGACACCTCATACTCTACATCACTGATATACCAAAAATAGTACATCGCATTGGATGAGGTATAAAGTAGAAGGCAACTGATCTTGATTTTAGATATATATACATATATACATATATGTATATATATATATATATATATGTGAAATATATATGTTTGCCTTCCAGAAGGCCGACCCAGTTTCGATTCCTCTGTCCCTCTCAGAGAGCAAGGCAAGCTACCGAGAGTATCCCACCTGCACAGCAGAGCCTGGCAAGCTACCTGTGGCATATTATGTATGCCAAAAACAGCAGCAACAAATCTCACAATGGAGATGTTACTGGTGCCAGTTTGAGCAAATTGATGAACAACGGGACAACAGTGCTACAGTGCTATATTTGTTAGCACACAAGAATCAACCTGTAACAGCATGTTAGTAAATCTGGCTCCAGGCTGAGATACAACAATCTTCACACATTTTCTTCTAAGGAAACTTTTTGATCATTTTTGGCGGATTATTTATAACAAGCAATATAAAATAAATTATTTAGGTCTGTTATTGGGGCAGGCTTAGGTGGTGGCTCCAACTATTAGAAATAATGGTGGTGGGATTGGTGTCGGATTACTGAATGTAATAAATTATTGTGAACAACTTTTAAAATAAAAAAATGAAAGAGGCAGTGACGGGATGTGCAGGAGATCTCAAGATGGGGGCCATTACCGGCACCACTCTCCACCCAGATGTGACCCCGAGCAGCCGCACACGAACGGCTCCACCATTCCTGAACACCTATGATCCCGGAGGCCCACTACTTTCAGCACCCAGCGGCTTCTTGCAGAAATGCCTCTAGACTATGAACTAAGTTACGGCCCCATGTCACCCCGGGAGGGGAAAGGTTTTTCTCTCTCGGCCTTTCCTTTTGCTGGCAGCGTGGCAACCACCATCTTATAAAGCCCACTAAACAGAAGTACGAGCTTGCAATGATGCGACTTCTGGCAGAAATTTTTCTGGACTTAATTACTAAAATACCAGAAATCTAAAAGACCTCATATACTCTTCATTCTCAGCAATGGAAAACAAATTATCAAACAATGCCTTTTCAGCAAGCCTGATTGCTAGGGGAAAATTCTAAACAATAATAGTGCGTTTTCTGTTGAAATATTGAACGTAATCAAAGTAAAGAGAAAGTAAAATAAAAATCATCAGCCACACAGGCCAGAGGTGGGGGTGGGATGGGAGGTATACTGGAGTCTTTGGTGGTGGAACATGCACTGGTGAAGGGATGGGTGTTTGATCATTGTATGACTGAGACTTAAACCTGAAAGCTTTCTAACTTTTTACACGGTGATTCAATAAAAAAAATAAATAATTTTTTTAATTTTTAAAAAATAAAAAAAAGAAAGAAAAAAATCTGCAGGTATTTCAGGCCTAGAACTAAGGCTTTTAAAAAAGTATCAAGGATTACAAAGATGTTTTGAACTAGGATTGGAGGAACAACAAAGTTTAAAAAAGTGATTGCATTCCGAGGGGGGGTGGTGAGTGAGTTTCCCTCCCTGACCAAACAAAGTGCCAGCAGTGGAAAGTCTCCAGAACTCAATCACCACCATGCTCACGGTCACTCTCCACAGGCTCAGATGAGCCTCACCCACGAGTGAATCTGCAGAATAACCCAGGTATGCGGGACCCTGACTGAAATCTCCAAGCTCACTCAGAGCAGGAATAGGCTCCTCCTCCCACCTCCCAAGGTTACCAGTAGCTTGGCAGTCACACCCACAAACTGCCCCTGGCATAATATAATCTAACGGTCTTACCCTTGAGTGAATCTACTGTATAATCGTACTCTAAATTTTAAAATTCCTGTAGCAACCTCTCATACTCTACACCACTGATGTACCAAGAGTAGGAAACAACATTTGATGGGATTTACAAATATGTTACTAATCTCTTATACAAGGGCTTAATGGCTCCAGGATGAAATATTATAATCTTCACACAATTTCCTCTAAGGAAACTTTATTGGACCATTTTTAGCATATTATACATAACAAGCAATACAAAATTGCTTTGATTCTGCTTTGTGGGGCATGGTTTGGGATTTGGAGTGGGTGGAAATATTTGAAATGTGGTGGAAAGGTACAATGGTGGTGGGATTGGTGTTTGAATATTAAGTGTAATGAATTTCTGTGAACAACTTCATAAAAACAATTTTTTTCTTTTTTGCTTTTTGGGTCACACCCAGCAATGCATAGGGGTTATTTCTGGCTCTGCACTCAGAAATTACTCCTGGCGGTGCTCGGAGAACCATATGGTATGCTGGGAATTGAACCCGGGTAAGCCACATGCAAGGCAAACACCCTACCTGCTGTGCTATCGCTCCAGCCCCGAATATTTTTTCTTTAAAAAAAAAGCAATTATATTCTTCCTTCCCCGCACCCACGGTCATGTCCTAAGAAACTTCATGGATTATTCTGCAAGTAGGTCCTTTTTTTTTTTTTTACTATGTCTGGTGGACGCCCTCAAACAAAGCAAATTCTCCAGCCCTTTGAGCTATCTTCCTGGCCCCCATTTAAGGTTCATAAGCTTCATGGACTGTCCAAAACGTCAACTATTTGAATCATCTCAATGTTTTAACTCAATTTTAACCCGGGTTAATTTTTTTATAGCATTCCATTTTTTCAAAATATTATAACCGGGGCCGAAGCGATAGTACAGCGGTTAGGACGTTTGCCTTGCACGCAGCTGACCAGGGTTCAATCCCCGGCATCCCATATGGTCTCCCCAGCACTGCCAGGAGTAACCCCTGATCATCACTGGATATGACCCAAAAAACCAACAAACAAAAACAAATAAAATATTATAACCTTTCCATCAGGATGACTGACTTCTTGAATTTCTTCATTTTCTCCTTTTTCATCATCCTCTTTATATCTGCAGTCTGTAAAGTTCACTATGTCAGGTGGCTCCTTGGGTGAGGAAATCTAGAAAGTCAAGAGAATTTTGTGTGTATTAAAAGACAGGTAACAGCATTCTAAGCAGCTAAATCTCCCATTTATTTATAAGAGCAATTGAAATCTATGACGGTTCTGTGTTATATAGAATAACGTTTACAATATTAACTTATCAATGGGCTAGATACTTAAATCAGTTAACTAATCAATTTCAAGCCTAATAATCTGTGTTTGAATATATAAAAATATAAAGAGATTTACTTGTCCCTTATTTGAACTGCCTACATCACTTGAAGGCACAGATTTGAATCTTCGAGATGGATTGCCTGTTAGAACAGAATTATTAGAGTTAGTTTTACTATTAACTTGAAATTTTTTAATTATTATTATTACAGTCCAACATTTCCTTAATTTATTTCCTTCATGAACTTCCATTAAGCATTAAGAAGGTCAAAATTATTCTTTACTAACTCGTAGGAGTTCTTAGCTACGTAAGTTCAAATATACATTCAAGTATTTAGGTCCTAAGCAAAAAAAAAAAGGAAAAATACCTGACCTGTTTTCTGGGAGCTAAATATCTGGATAAAGAGGTAACATTAAAAAATGGAGCTACAGGTATTTTAGGTAGAAAACCAGGACTTCCTATACAAGGGCTTCATGGCTCTATGGTGAGATACAACCTTCATACACTTTCTTCTAAGGAAACATTTTTTGACCACTTTTGGTGAATTTATAACAAGCAATATAAAATAAACTATTCAGGGCCTGCGATAAGAGCAGACTTGAGGGGAAGGAACTAGGGTCAGTCCCAAGCAAGGCAAGAGCCATAACTTGTATACTAATCCTCCAGCCCCTTCAACTTTTCATTTCTTAAGTTGGATGTAAATTCCATTTATATTTTTTAAATATTTATAAAAATTACAAAAAATATACAACTTCTTACCTTGTGTTGGCAAATGCTTGAATTTTTCTGCCTGGTTTTCTGAAGAACTATGGTTGTTTTGAAATCGAACTGATGAATTCTATATTGAAATAATTTTAAATATAAAATTACTGCTTGTCTCCATATTAGTGCAACAAAGGAAACTAACAGAACTCTGCTTACAAAGACTATATTCTAAGTTTGTCCTTTTACACATACACCCCTTTTGGGCATATATTCATTTCAAATGAGAACATAACAGACAACAGAAGACAAGAGTGTCCTGCAGCTGTGCAGCAAAGCAGGAGCTGGTCAACAACAGCAAGTCCTCAGCTCGCCCCAGCACTTTTTTCTCAGCCTAGCTCTAAACATCGAGTCCAACCTAAACAGCTCACCACTGTCCTCCTTAGAGTGAGGACAAGTATCTCCCTTACTCCCTCCCACACCACTTCCAACCAAGTCACTCTCTGTCCTCCCCACCTACCCCAAAACTAGTTGAGTCTCACCTCTGTATGCCAACCGTGGCAAACCCTTCTGCACTAGGGATGATATTATAATGCCTCAGTTTCTGCTTTCTGCCCTGCTTCCTCTCCTTCCTCCAATTTTATCCCATTGTTCCTCAGTAATGCCTTCTAGTAGGCAAACTACAACTTTTCACTGTCATAATCTGTAAAAATCACAAACTTCAAAACGTTTAAATCCAGGATACAGGATATTCTACAAAATTAGCCAGTTTCTTTAAAAAGTTGACAAACAAATTTGTTGCATTGAATTTTGGGCCACAATTGACAGTGTTCGGGGCTTAATCCTGGCTCTGTACTTAGGGATCAATCCTGGTAGGGTCTGGAAGACCATTTATGGTGTCTGGGATTGCACTTGGGTCAGCTGCATGCAAGGCAAGCACCCTAACCACTGTACTATCTCTCCAGCCTCCAAAATAATTTTTTAAAGTCAATAATGGGCTGGAGCAATAGCATAGCGGGTAGGGCGTTTGCCTTACATGCGGCTGATCCGGGTTTGATTCCCAGCATCCCATATGGTCCCCCATGCAGCACCAGGAGTAATTTAAATCCTGTGTGCATGAGCCAGGAGTAACCCCTGTGCAACACTGGATGGGACCCAAAAATTTTAAAAAATCTATACTGGGGATGAGTCTCTTTCTTCTTTGCTTTCTCTGTTCATATCATGTGTCTGATTTATAAAATCCTACAGCACTAGAACGCAAATCCCAAGAGGACAATGAAGTTTGTCTGTTTTATTGTAACCAAAGTAGTGTCTGGCCCAACACAGTGCAGGTGAATGAAAGACAGAATAAGAAATTTATTCAAAAGGGTAACAGCTAGACAGGCAACAGCTTCACAAGGTCAATTTTGGTTGGAACTATGAGCTCACCTGTTGGCTAATTTTACTTCATAATAATTACAGAAATAACTGAAAATTGCTTATTATAGCAATGGTCAAAAAAATTTTAATTGTGGTAAAATACAAATGACATAAAATTTAATTCCCCCAGCAGCCACCTGACCCTTTTACTTTATGAATTTGCTGCTCAAATATTTAACACCTCCATTCTGCTGACAAAACCTGCCACCTCCTACCCCACCACAAAGCCCAATTGCTT